>NC_052535.1:75758850-76359267 GCF_016699485.2 Gallus gallus | reverse complement strand
ATTTTAGTAATTTGAACGATACCTGTGGTTATGAGAGAGACTTTCGGCACCTGTTTGCTACAGCTGCTGAGCTCTGTGGAGAGTGGCTTGGGTTTTGATTCTGCAGATTCTGGTGCTCCTCCAGTGTCACACTGAAGAAAATTGACAGCTTAGAAATGATCTGGTGACAACAACAGAAGAGCACTGCGTTGGCTCTGCTGGCACAGAAGGCTACGAAAAGGCTTTTGCAGTGATTTTCCATCAGAAACTTACTCTGCTTTACATCACCTCGCTCCTGGCATTCACAGGTAAATTGCTGGTGCAACAACAGTGTTCTTTGCCCACGCCTAGTAGGATTTTGTCTTCTTGAAGGCTGAAGTGAATTCTCTCAGCCTTATGTTGGTCCCTGGCCAGGTACCGTAGCCTTGTCAGCCTGTTCTCTGCCTTGGGGCACGGGCTGACAAAATGCCATAATGCCAGTTGGTACCTTTCATTTATTGCTTTTTAATGCAGAAAATCTACTATTAAATCCAATATATTGACACATTAAGCATCCTATTAGCTGTGCTTCTATGCAATATTCTTAAATTATCATGGGGCAGCTCTACATCTATGACAGCATCTGAGCTGTAAAAGGAAGGGGAAAGCAGTACCTTACATGATAGAACTGAATGGCAATTATCTCTTGTTCTGTTTCTGGTGGTGCCAGAAGAATAAAAGATTTATTTTCATCAGGAAGAACAGACTAAAACAAGCATCAGTGGCAATAAATGCTCTCACTTTTTTTATTCTTGCTGTTTGCAGTGGGTTTTTTTTTCTATGTCACCATTTTCGTTAGCGTTTAATGGCGTGGATCCTCAGCTGCTAAGTAACTCATCTCTTGGCAACTCTGAGTGCCATTACGGTGTCTGCCTGAAGTTCTGCCTTCGGTGCCCAAGGGGCTCTGTGCACACAACACCTCTGCAGTGCTGCAGAGATGGAGGAAGCGCTGGGGTCGGTAAGAGAAGCAGGAGAGAGCTGGGACTGGCTGTGCTATCCACACTGCCCATTCCACAGGTGTGGGTGTGTCTGAGTTTCATCCAGTTCTCATCTGCTTTAGCTACAGATTCATGACAGCCTGGTGATGTAATTTATCTGGAACTTGGGGACAGATACAGAGTTAATGGGAATTTTATCTAAGTTTATTTTGTGCTAGGCTGTTTCAAACAAAGAATCTGAACCACGACCTGCTGCTCTTCTGATAAATGAACTAATCATCTTCCATTTTCTGTTCAAATAGTGATTTCTTGGTTAATCTTATCTTTCTTTCCTACTTGAACCAAAGACTGCTTGGATCATCCTGTTGTCTCTACACCAAGTCTGCAGCACAGCGAATGGGCTGTGCTCCTCCCACCTAACCTGAGGGCCTGCCCACCATCTTGTGTGTCCTCCTTTGGGCCCGAAGCCACGGAGTAGAGAGCGTCATAGAATCACAGAATCTTTAAGGTTGGAAAAGGCCACTAAGATCACTGAGTTCAACCATCAACCCAACACCACCACGCCCACTAAACCATGTCCCTCAGTGCCGCTTTCTCTACACACTTCTTGAACACCCCCAGGGGAGTTTGGTGAATGGCACCTTATCTCCAGGGTGTGAAATGACAAGTTCAGGGCCTTACTCAGGTACGCACACATTTCATCTCTGCAACTTCATGCCATTTCTAGAACCAGAACATCCAGGCCCAGCTGCTTGTTTCAGATGGAGCGCCTCATTTTCTTTCCACTAAAATTTTTCATCCTGCTGTATGGAACTTGCCACCAGTGCTGGGAGTGGCAAGATAGATATGTCCTAGAATGCTGTGTCTGGCTTGAGAAGGAAAAAAGAAGAGGCACTTTAATTTAGCTGTTGCAGGAGGAATTTTAATGAGAGCAGAGAGCCCCCACCCACACCAGGTGAGGCTGTGCTGCTGTGCCCTTCAAAGTGACAGCTTGTCCCCGAGATGGAAAATATTTCAGTGCTTTGCTTTGAAAATGTGCAGGGATGTTAACGTTTCGCTGGGAGAGATGCGCATTATCTGCCATAACCAACAGAACGCGCCCGTGGATGAGTCAGATGTGACATTTAGTCTGTTCTTCAGAATGATGTGAGAAAGCCATCATCACCAATACAGCTCCTCTCTCATGCAGAAGAATCACACGAACCCTGTTCAGGTCACTTCCTACATACCCTCACAAAATAAGGCTTACATCAGCTTCAAACTAGCGTGTGGGCTGCAAATTTCTCCACTAAAGGTTAAATCTGGGTTAACGTGACACCATCTCTGTAACTTGCCCATACGACATGAGAACATGCCCCGTGTTTGCCAGTGCTTGAGTGCTGTGTGGCATGGCTGCATGGGCAGAGCCAGGAGGGAAAACTCATCTTGGGAACCATGGCAGCCTTTTACCAAGCTCATTGAGGCAGGTGAACAGGACATACCTGTAATGCTACCTCCTTGTACAAGATAAGAGTTTCTTTAAGCAGAATTCAAAATCAAATGACACTGCAATCATACTTTCCATCAACTTTCCATCTATAAAGGCATCTTGGTATAATTGGAGTCTAAAAAAATAGCAAAAGGCTGAGATTGATAAAGATGCTATCATTCATTATTCTTAAATAATTTTAAATCCCCCAATAAAAACGATCTGAAAATCCAGAGTGTTCAGTGGGTGGCACTGTCAGCCCCATTTCTGATCACGGATACATCACATCCACTGTGAGACTTCCATTAACTTCAGAAATTCCATCCATCCTGCCCTCTGTGTGCTGTAGCTTCACTCCTCTGCCAGTCCACTCTGGAAGCTCAGGAGCTGAACGCACCCTAGCCTGAGCATTGGTAAACCTGCTTGGCACTGGGCTCGTATTTGCAATAATTTAAAAGGAATGAGTTGATCTGCTGGGACAACATGAGGCAGGTTGTTTTGAGTCTGGTGTTTCATTCGGTGGCTGCTGCAAGGCTGGGTTTGGGTATCAGATAAAGGGACAGAATGGAGAAGTTCAGTGACCTCTTGGCTACTGGGACAGTTGGAAAAAGACCCTTGCCTTGTATATACGGCTATAAATTCTGACCATGAATATATTTCTGACTACAACCCTCAGTACAAATGAAGTCTTTCCAAATGTGTTTAAAAAAATATCATATCTACTTCCCTGGAAGGCAAAGCCAATGCCGGCATGATGATCCGGAGACAGGTTGAACCAGTTTGGCGTAGCTGAACTTCTGAACCAGCACTGGATCCCACCCCAATGCTTTGAAGCACGGAAGGGTGTAGCCACATGACTTTCCCCACCAAACCACATGAAGATGCCCTCACAGTCAGCGTCTGGAGCAATGTGACCCGAAGGGCTGTATGGGGCAGAGGAGCTGTGTCTGGGAACAGCGGCCTGGACAGGGCAGAAAGGAAAATTTATGATGTAATGGTGGGATGAGTAGCAACAACGGGAGGGCAGGGGAATTTAAAAGGTCTTATGGAAATCTTCAATGCCTGTATCTGATGGGCAAGAGGGAGTTGAATGAATATGGCTTTGATGCACAGTGTTGATTCTTCCTAGCAAATCTCAGCAGAGCCAACAAGAGTGCTTTGTGTATACATGCCTAAAATCAACTGCCCTTCATATCTGAAGAATGTAAATTGTGGAGAACAGGCTGGCCCTGGGAGCTGACATCGAGAGAAGGCTCTCTCAAGACCCACCTCACCCCAAGTGGTTTGCATTGCTGGGCCCACACTAAGAAGTATCTAAGTGTGTCAATGCTGAGGCTGTCCAGGGGCAAGGGTACAAACGGAGTGACTTACCCCATGCTTCCTCTATGAAGAGTGCAGAGGTGCCTCTGTTAGCCCCTGGCTACAGGAACCTTCAGAGGTTTGGCTTTGGGCTCTCTGTGAGGCCCATCCCTGCAGAGGGGTGTTCAACAGCTGCTTCCTAGAACAGAAACCTGAGGACTTCAAAGGGCCTCTCCTGCTTTCCATGGTAAAGCTTTCATTTAGGTTGTTTAGTGGCAAAGATTAGATTTGGGGTTTTCTCCAATAACCTGCTACATCATCATTTACTTCCATTACTAATACTCCACCAGATTTCAATGACCTTTGTGAAAATAAAATCGGACTAGACTGGCATATTTGCTTTAGAAGATACTAATCAATATCTATTTTGTTAGCCAATATGGTCGTGTCTCCTGTTATTGTGATTTATTTCATTTTTGTTGACCAAAGGTGGTTGAATGGGTGACAACAGTATGGAAAGTGGCAAGGGTTAATAAATTCAGATGAGGTTGTCATCTTATTACCAGAGTGCAGGAAGTGAAGCACAGCCATTTAATTAACCTAGTCGCAATGAATTTCATGCAACATGCAGTTAACACTCCATCTATTAAAACGGCAAAGCAGATGGTAGCGAGCAGTTTTGTGTGCCGTAAATAGGATACCAATTTAAATTACTTGCTGCACAGGATTTTATAGGACAAAATTATCTAGATATTAAATGGTGAGATATTTAATAATCTCTTTCTTTTAAGTCTGCATGTGTAAGACTTTTGGTCCAAGAGTAGAAAACTCGATTATTTCCATGAAATCCCCCAAACAGAGAGCTAAAAACAAGACAAAACTTTGATTAATTGGCATTTCTTCAAATCTTCAGGGCCTTCAGTAGTCCTATCTGCTGGAGAATAAATGCACCATTATAGAGTTCTACCCAACTTTATCTGCGTGCAAGATTTCAGTTATTCCCACAATAAATAGTCCTAGTCTACTATTAAAAGACCACATTTCTCAACACACCAGTAGTTTCTCTCTTGTTCTTGAAAAATAAATGAGATAAATATTATCGAGTTTAACATTTGCCTATTCATTTCTCATCGTTACAAAGATTTATGTGAGCACATGACTGCACATAATGTCAAGGGACTATGCATCAAATACATACAGTGAGTGGCCATTTTGCTTCCACTGATTGATAGACAAACTCTCTTATCCCACAGAGAGGAATGAACACTTAAAAAAAAAATGTGATACAGCTGCATATGCATGTAATGATTGAGATGCTTTTGGATCTTACCAGCTCTTGCAAAGTTTTTGTGCTACAAAATTGCTGTCCTCACATAAAATACAAAGTACAGATGCTTGGAAGAAGCAAAGAAGCTCTCCTAAAACCATCATTGCCTCAGGACTGCATGACATTCATTTGCCAGCAGAGAAGCAAATGTTTGTTTGAAATCAGAACAGAATCAGAGGAAGAAAACTGAAGCCTGGGCCAGCAGAGCAAGTAGGTCGCTGCACTCACAGGAGCCCTCGCTTCCCCAAATCCAAGGGAAGGGCAGAAAATTGCCTTTTGGCTCCTTCAGAGAATACAAATCTGATGGACCAACCTCTTTTGACATTCTCCTTCTTCCATCGAAGACAGAGGGTTGACAACAAGGCTCTGCTTCTGGTGAATAAGGTTCATTAAGCCCGCAGAAAGCTAGAGGGTGTGCATTCATTTATTTGAATGACTCTCCGAGACTCCTTTATTTGAATGACTTTTTCCTTGGAGAGGCAGAAGGCAAGTGTGTCCTTTGTCACCTCCTCTGATTGCTCTGTCCACTGAACCGCTAGCAATAGCTATCAGAAAGTCTCCAGAGATTCAGGGCATCACAATCCATGACAAAGGACATAAATTGCTCTTTTCACAGATGACATCCTGCTTTATCTCAGTAAAACACAAATCTCTGTTCAATGCCTAAAGAAGTCCTGGAGCATTGCTTCACTGGGTCCAATGTTCATGTAAATATGACTAAATCAGAGGTGATTCTTACACAATCACCCACCAAGATGGGTTTATTTTTTCTTTTTCTACACTGCTGACCCTCAGGCAAATTCGAGTTCTTGTTGTGACCAACTCCACCCTATTTCAGCAAACTGCCACACTCTTCTGTTAATCCTACATATCGAGATCTATCAAGGGCAAAAAGAGCTTTAGCTGCTGCTGTACACAGAGGAACAGTTTTGGTTTGACTTCATAAAAAATGCTTCATATGTACTGTACTAAGCAGTGAGCGAAGTGCAAAAGAGATCAGGACTCAACTTTTTGAATCTCGGGGAATAAAGAAAACAGAAACACAAAGCAAGCTTACCGCCCATAGGGGAATTTTTACCTACCCCCTTGGAAAGGGTGTGCAGAAATCCCAGCCCTCTGCCTAAGGAACTGTGGGAGCACTTGAACACACCTCGGCCTTCCTGGGTGAATTGTGGACTTCTTATGGACTTCTTGAGGAAAAGAGGAAGATCTGGGGACCACCAGACTCCTATGGGAAAAGGCCACTTGCATTACCCTTTTGTAGCCACGTTCACCTCCAGGCTCCCACTGGTCACTACAGCGGCATGGTGCTTGAAAGATGGAAAGGAGAAGACTGATGAAAAGAACATGATCTTTGTTCAAGACCATAACCTGCAGACTTTCAGCAGTTCAAAATTAAATTTCATTCTGTTTCTTTTCAAACATACTCTGAGCTATTTCCTTCCTGGACATCACTGCTGAAGAACAAATAGGGGGACAGAAATCAGGAGGAGGAGAAAGCACGCTAAGTCCTAAGAGGAGGCTCATCCTAAGCGAGGAGCTACCACTGCTGCAGGCAGCATCTCTCTGTCCTTCTTTACTTGGAAAAAGAATTAAAAAAATAGGCATGCTCATGCCTCAGGTTCGAGAGCAGCAGCTTTTGAGCTGCTATAAATTACTGTCACTCCATGGATACCAAAGCACATCAATAACCACAGCTTGATAATATCTCTCTGTTCTTAAAGCATTATTAGCAGCGTTTCCTATGACAATGCTTTAAAACTTGCAAGATGTTACAGAAAGGCTATAAAACAAAGAAAAACATTGGTAAGAGATCAATGGATATTGATTCATATGGACATTGATTATTGATTGGACACTGATGCATTTGGTTAAGACCTCAACGTTATTGGGCAGCCTGAGATGCTGAGGCATTTCAAGGCAAAGCAACCATCCCAGGCCAACTCAAAAGGTCAAAATCACCCCTAGAAAAAATGCTGTCCCCTGCCTGCCAAGTCAGTGCTTTGTCAACAAAGCTCTTTAGTATATTCATTTATAATGCATATTAGGTGGATGAGAGGGAAATTTAATCATTTAGAATGACTAATAACTATGCTAATGTGTTCAGATAAAATAAGCATTCACATATGCTGAAAGCCTTTATAGTGCAATAAACTTCTGTTATCTTTTGAGGCCTGCAGTACTTTGGTTTTCATACACCAACTTCTCTTTATTTCAAGTGCAATAAAAACATATTTCATAAAAGGATTGAGAAGCTAGCAACGGCTGATCCTCTTATCACTAATTCTTATGTGAAGTGCTGACACACTACTCAAAACAAAGGTCTTGGGGTTTTTTTTGGCTGGTTGGGACATTTTCCTGTCTGGAAAAAATTGTCAAATCAGCTCAAAGATTTGGGTTTCAGAAGTGACGAAAAGCTTTGAGGGTGCTGATTTCACACATTCATAGTATCATTAAGGTTAGAAGAGACCACTGAGATCACCTAGTCCAACCACCAACCCATCTGTAGTGGAAATGCTGTCATGGCCTGAAGCAGTGATTGAGCACCTGGCGAGAAGGCAGGGCCAACCCAGGGGAGCTCAGGTGCGTGCAATGCATCTGAGTGACTGGAAGGGATGCAGCCAGGATCCGCCCCTTCCCTGACCTCATTTAAGGGTTGGCAGTCTATTGCAAGGGCATCCTGCTGGAGGTAGCTGTCTGCCTACCTGCCTGAGGCCTTCCGAAAGTAAGCAGGATTTTTTGTTTTGTTTTGTTTTGTTTTCTTCTCTTCTCTCCTTCATTTTTGCATCCCTGGCTGCTGCATTTGGCCTCATACTCATTTGCTGCAGCCAAGGGGTTTTGTAACCACGCTATTATTGTGATGCTTTTCATCCCATTATAGTGTTACACCATCACCACCATGCCTGCTAACCATGCCTCTCACTGCAACATCTCCACATTTCTTGAACATCTTTAGGGATGATGACTCCAGTACCTCTCTGGGCAGCCTGTTCAATCCCTTACTGCTCCTCCTGAGAAGAATTTTCTCCTACTGTCCAATGAGAACCTCCCTGTCACAACTTAAGGCCATTACCATTATCCTGTTGGGTCACCAGGTCTGAGGGTTCACTCTGTGTGTATGGGATCATTAATCCCTATTGAATTTATTTCTATTTACACAGCTCTCCATTCTTGAAGATGACTGAATATCCATTTAGGACTTGTAGCCAAATGTCCATCATTGTTAGCCATAATGCAAACACTCTCATGTCAGGCACCACACAACGTTTCAATGATTTTCCTCTACTGTTGTGGTTGCCGTGGGCCCACGATCACATCAGACCCTTGCAGCCTCACCTGTGACTACAAGTTTCATTCTGCATCTCTCACGCTGCAGCTGCAGATCCCAAGGTTAGAAGCTGAGACAGAAAATAGAAGCCTGAACAGGAAAATGCAGCTCTTAGACAGCTTGTCAGGTGAAATTGTCTGTATGTTCACATCCCCACAGTGATGCACAGGTTGTGTTTGGTACTTTAAATTTTGTCATTTGCACTCCACTAAGTATTTGCTTCTGACATGTCCGAGCCTTTCTTTAAATAGGTACTATTAGTATTTTCTAAGCTAATCTAGTTTTGGAAAGATGATTTGAAGGAGTAAAGAGGGCTTCAGAAAGATGCACTCAGGTAGATTTGGGAGCTTTCTCTTTCTTAGCACTTAAATCTGTGTGTGAAAGGCATTTAGATGCACTTCAGTCCCTTCACTGTTGTCTAGTGTTTATAGAGCTGGTGAGAGGACAGCTACCACATACCATTGAGTTGGATGGTGAAAGCTGACCCAACACTTAAGTATATATTTTTTTCTTAATTTCACTGCATTGACACCTTCCTCACTCAAAGGGGAGCTACCCCTAGATATCTCCTGTCCCCCGTGTTAGGTTAAAGAGGTTTGGCTGCTGGGAGCCAAAGCTGGTGCTGGTGCCACCACTGCTGTCTCTCCCCTTCTGAATGAGACTTTTCTGTCCTTGGGGCTTTTGATGTACTGCTTGCTATCTCAGCCTGTGTGCTTCCAAATTTGCTGGTAAGCTACAGTTAAAATCCAGATTCCTATGGCTGTATTCTTTGTGCATGTAAAATGAAGGGTAATGGAAGAATTTTCATTATGAAATGCTTTTATGCAATCACAAAAATAACCAGGGGAGAAGCTGGTGCTCCCAGGCAGCAGGCAAGCTGCGGACAGCAAAAGCTCCCAGCAGAGCTCTACTCTGCCTGCTCCAGTCTGGCACAGCCTCACTGGACAAGCAGAGATAACAGTCTTTAAAAAGGTGTTTCTTTCACCTCCTTAGCAGAAATGTCATAAGTAAATGCCAGGTGGGAGTATTTAGGAGGAACATTTCCTTATCTTTTAATTAGGGATGTTATAGAATCACGGTGGGTTTTAATTTTCCGTTTTGCAAGGTGGTAGAGTAGAAGATTTTTCCAGTCCAGCCTTTATAGGCCAGTCATGTGATATGCAGTGGGAGACATGAGAGGCATTTAAATCATCTCTTCTGAGCTCTTTTTATTCTTATTTTAGGTTTAATGGAATTGGGTCTGTTCCGTACGTCCTGATTCACTCCAGGACGCTTTTCTTGTCAGAGGAGTGGCTCTGTTTGATCAAGACAGTCCTGACCTCGTTTGTGAAAGCTGAGTGTATGGGGAAGTGTCAGCCTAGCACAGCTGCTAACCAAAAACCTTTAAAAAAGAACAATTTATACAGGTGTTATTCAGAGCAAGCTAGAAAGAAAAAGGCATTATGCAATGTCCTGTTACAGAGACAATCTTCTGTTTAGAATTTTGATTTCCTGATTAGAATTTTAATCAGGAAAAAAACTCTTCTTGTGTTTCAGGCCAGGTTGGATGGGGCTCTGGGCGGCCTGATCTGGTGGGTGGTAACCCCATCCACATCAGGGGATTGGTACTCAATGACCTTTAATGTCCCTTCCAACGCATGCCATTCTATTATTCTTCTTTGTGGCTTTTGTTGAAATACAAAGTGCTGAAATAGTAAGGTTAAGAATCTCTTGGTCTTGGCCCTGTATGTGTGGAAAAAATAGATGTTACTTTTATCTGCCTTTTACCATTCCCTGTGCACAGGTAAGGAAACAGAGGCAAAACTGCGCGATCATAACTGACAAGATATGATAGGTAGATCAGTAGGTCAGCAGCTCAGCCCTTTTAACAGCTGTAATTTTTTCAAAGCCATACCACGAATGGAAAAAAAAAAAAGTTATATCTGGGGCATCCTTGATAAAGAGTCATAAAAATGTTGATTGGAATACAGCCTAGTACTATATTTAGATATATGCCTCCCTAGAGGGTGCAATCACCAGGTTAAAGTATTAGCAGTGCTTTATTGTGCTGCTATTTCCCTTTTACTTCCTCACTCATGTGCCCTGAACAGAGCAAACACTCACTGGGGCTCTTGGGGACAGAGGAGGGGATGTAGTGCCAGTACGTAGCAGCACATGGGTTCAGCGTGACACAGTGCCCATGTTGTGTGGCACTCCTGCTAGAGAAACTCAGAGCGAAGGTCTCCTTCCTCATGGCCAAGGTCAGCGGCACCAGCAGTACGGAGCTGTGCGTGTGAGAGCAGATCCTTTTCACTCAGCTTCTTCACCCCGTGGAAGCCAAAGGGCAGGGCTGAAGGCTCATAAAGCACGGGTGGTTCAGATCAGAGCAGACCATCTGATCGAAAAAAAAACCGAAGCAATTTTTCCCCATAAGCTGGCACTGTGGGCATCACAAGGGCTGTGTGCCCAACACTGTCCTCTGTAAACGTGTCCTCTGTGAGGCTTGGCAAGAGAAAGGCACAGCTCACAGCTGCACCTCGAAATAGCTGTAGCAAACCATTCTTTCTATCTCTCCATGAGAAATAAGAGACAAAAGACTTTGTCCTTCTTGGCTCCATTCACCTGAGCAAGTGGTGCTGAGGGCTGCACAGATTTGGTGCCACAACATGTGCACCTCTGCTGCTCGCAATGAATCAGCTCTGAGAAACAAAAAAACCCAACTTCAGCACACAGCCCTCAGCAAAACCACCACACACTCAAGCAGCATCAGCAGCTGTGGGCTCTGCCCGTTGCCTGCAGCTCCCTGTGTCCCCTGCCAACATGCAGTCCCGGCGAGCGTGTCCAAGTGCCCACATGCCCAAGCACCCTCGTGCAGCTGTGAGCCAGCAAAAAGTCTGAAGGAAAATCCTCCTGGCACTGACAGATGGACCCCGCATCACCTGCAGCAATGAACGCAGCAGTCAGTTTGTAGGAGGGAGTGAGCAGCGGCACTCTTCTGAACAAGGAGCTGGGAACAGAGAGGCCAATGGCTCTGTTTCTCATGCTTGAGCATCCTGTCATAACCTGTTTTAACACGGGGAAAATAAAAAGCATGCCTAAAATCTGAAAAATGATGCAGAATAAATCCCCAGAAGAGTTACACGGGGAGGAGGTATTCACAGGGTCTCTTTCCCTCGTGCCCAAAGATGGACTGAAAGAGAGTTCCTCTCAGTGCAGCACTACAAACACAGCCTGGGGCTGGATTTACATCCTTCTGCAAAGCATCCATGCTTGGCCATGGTTAGAGGCGATACAGTTTGGATTTGTGGTGTGCTCTACTGTGGCAATTTCTGCTGCAATGAATTTCCAGGAATATGGAGAGTTTTGTTAATGCTGGAGCCGTGGCAGCATCCTCCGAGCTGCTTGTCCCAGCTGTTAAACAGAGGATGCTTTCTGCCCTGCTTCCTCATGCTGATTTTAAATGTGGGAGATGCACCTGATTAAATAAAGCGTCTGGTATACGGAGATCATATTTTAACCTCAGGGTCTGTGAGAGGGAGACAAGCAGAATGAATTAGTTTTTGAATTAGTGTTTGTAACAGCCCCACAAACCCTCAGACAGACCCATAGTCAAAAGGAGAGTGTCACCATTTTGTTTAAAAACCTCTTCGAGGAGTTTCGCTGCTGTACGTTGAAAATCAGATCTTTAAAAGATTCCGTGTCTGAGAGTTTGGCTCAATTCTCAAATGCGTCAATTGATATTTTCCTTCATTTGACCCATTTATCTTAAAACATTTATAATCTGTTGGGGAGACGTCCATATCTAAATGTCCAATTTGGTTTGTTTGTTTTTTAAATCTGTCGTTCTGTTGCCAAGAAATTAAACAAACAGATGCCACTCTTTTTGAGGGGCTCCATTAAATACAATGTCTTACGCACCATCTGCTGGATCTGCAGCAGCAATTAACAGACACGCGCTATTCCCCGGGCAGGCCTGACATCAATTGATGGTGCTGGGATGCTGGCAGTTTCTCCTTCCTGCTCCTCATCCTCCCTCCTCCAAACCTCTGAAGTAATGCGATATTTCCGTGTAAAGGTTTGGGTCTGCTGTAAATACAATAACGTGTTTGATAGTGAGCTCGAAATCCCTGGATGAGCCACTGTGGATCATGAGTACTGGGAGTGATTGGTGTGTGGTGTTTGACAGACAAGAAAAAGGCTTCATAACAACAAAAACGTCTTAGATTGAGGTCTTATTAGCAAATGGCCTTCTTGGTCGTGGGATCACATGGAGCTCATGGGTTCACTGTACTGAGTGGGTGCCAGCCCATAGCCCATTGCCCACTGCCCAGTTCCTCCTGTTAGCCTAGCAGACACTGTCCTCGGGAAGAAAAGTTCACCTGCTCTTATCCTCAGTGCCTGTGCCCACACCGGTGTGACTTTTCTTGGTCTCTCAGGCCTGAGAGATACACTCTGCCTGCTCCCAGACCAACCGGTACAAGTGGGCTCTGGGGCCTTCTCGGGGCACCGGAAGGCACTTCGATGCACTAAGAGGCAATTGCAAAGACCTCAGCATACCTGAGGCTTCAGGTTTCCTTTCAAATGGACACGGTATATATACCCTTCTGAATATACCAGACTGTCTGTTCCCATAGCTGCTAACATATCCTCACGACCAGATGCCTTCTTACCTCCAAAATCCACTGCAAAGCTCTTCAGAAGAATGTAAATCATTCCCAGGCCATGGGTGTGCTGTTTTTACTGTGGGTCACAAATGCTCCTGCACTATTTTCAGCAAATTGTTTGTATTTCTGCCTTAGTGGAAGGATTTCTTTGCCTCCATTTGTCAAGCCTACACTCAAGAAAAATGATTTCTTCTCTGAAACATGTAAGAAATAGAGTGATCTTGTGGTTTGACGTCTCAAATGCTGGCATGGGAATAGGATCATGGCTGAAAATGAGTCCTCACCCCCACGGTATCTATGGTCCAACACTGTGGCTCTGGGGCCAGGTGTTCAACGTGGAAAAACTGTGTCTGATGGGATTTTGGTGGGATTGATGTTGTAGCCCAGCTCTGATATTTCAGCCTTCCTTATTCTGAGGCATCTTACTATGGGGTATCTCTTTGTATGAGGTAGGTTTACTGTGGTATTCACACACTGTGACCAGTTCAGAATAGACAGCTGGGCATTATTTTGGAAATGAAAATTTCCACCCTGACAATAAATCTGTATAGTAATTATTTTTATTGCCCTGTATGGTGGCCATCTGCAATGGCGATCTGAACTTAGAAAGAGTGTCTCGTAAATCAGATGTAATCTAAAATCTTCCAATAGTTTGTAAATCTGCCCAGGAGTTAGGGGTTCATTGAAGCAGACAGCTTAATACATTAACCTCTCACCTCTGTGGAACTGCACTCAAAAGATGGCTTTGGTCAAGAAGTGAAAATGGGATTGGTAATTTCATCGTCGTCAGTAAGGGACGTGGCTGCTCTTGTAAAGTCAGTGAAGAAGCCCATGGCCATTCACATGCAGTCCTCCTGTTGTGGCTACGGGGGACAAGGAGGGGACAGGGCTGCCAGCTGTGTGAGTGGGGACATCAGTAGAAACACATCTTTCAGAAGGATGACAGGATGAGGCACAAGGGCACGCAAGCATGCTGCAGTTCATAAGAGCCTGGCGACTTGCAAATCTCATCCACAGCTCCCAGCCCAATTAGTGAGGGTTTGCTCTGGGGGCTGTTAGCATCCACCAAGGCACTCAGGTAGTCAACGTGGCACCCACTGTGTGTGGCCACTGGTGGCTGGCCCTTGCCCTGTGCCAGCAAGTGGCCACAGCCTGTGGTCATCGTCTGTCAGCAGCACCTCCATGGTGACTTAGTGCCGTCTGCTAGTGGCAAAGCGTGCTAATCTGTGTCGAGGTGGGGAACAGAGATTGAGCAATAGCAGTGTCAGAAGCAGACACCTCTCTGGGGAGCTGGTCACTCCCTGAGTCCCTATTAAATAGTTAGCACACGGCTGGGAGTCACTTGACAGGACCATCCCTGTCTATCAGCCTGTGAGCATGCTCGTGTGGATTTATGGTCCTCACACCCTTTAGACCACCCCTGAGAAATACCCATCCAAACAAAAATCACCCATGACCCTTGGCTTTGACTTGGTGACCTCTCCCTTTCCCTTGCACATGCCCTGTCTGCCTGTGATTTGTCAGCTGACTAACCAGGTCGGGTGCAATCTCAGCTGTTAATGGACATTTGAAAAGAAAATGTGCAAATGTGCTTCTCTGGAACCCACAAGCACCTGCAAAAAAAACTACCAATACATTTCTGTGTGGGCTTTTTGGAGGTCTGCTTGGAAAAAACATCATCCTGAGGAGTTTTAACCTTACAACAACATGCTCCTGGTTTGTGCAGGTTAGGGGTGAGATGAAAAGCACACTCTGAAACACAGTGATAGAAAGCCTAATCACTTTTTATTTTTACCTCGTATCTTTTCACTTTTTCCAGTTGATTCTAAAGCTCTTGGAGCCTACTAGCAAGGATTACATGATACAAAACAAACCTTTGCCAGTGGTAGAACCAGATCAGCAGAAACAAGACAATAGTCCTTTTCATGCCACAAAAATGCAACTAAGCAGCATATAGTTTCATGTGTGCTTCCACTTTTTTCCCCTCCTCATTAAATTATGAAATACTATTTACTCGCAAACATTATAGTTCACTTTTTAAGGGAATTAATATGATTAAAGGCTTGTTTGGATGTGATGATTGAAGTTCCAACTATTAAAATGCACATCGGTGTGCAGGGAAAATAAAAAGGCACGGAAATTCTTTTCAAACCCAAGCACCAGGTGCATTAATTACATTTCATTGCATGTTGGTTTATTACTGCGGTCACTTGTGCCTTATGATCTGCATTAACACCTGCGTTCTATGGATATCTTGGTATTTCACTAAACAAGATGAATATTGGCCAGATGGTGACTCCAGTAGGAAGCATTTCACATAGATTTCCCTGCTCTGCACAGTTGCCTGTAAAGGAATCCTGAATGTCACACTAAACCAAACCAAACAAAAACCGCACAACGCTAAATTTGAGATTAACTGCCTTCACAGTAAATTTGCAAAGGATCAGAGGACAGTGGGATCCAGGCCCTGTGACATAGACCTTGCTAATAAATCTCCTGCATGTAGCGCAACGCCATCATTTGAACAAACATTTCCCTCCGTGGGGTGACCCTGCCTTGTACAGCAATACAATTCTGCAGAAAAGTGGGTCAGCCTGGCTCTCAGACACATAGCACAGATGACCTGGTGGTTCCTTGTGTGTGTATTGCTTTTAACTTGCATACGTGACCTTTTTCCATAGTACAGGTTAGTTAATGTACAACAGGCATTCAGCCCTGGAGAACTGCCACGCCAACAAGTTAGTGCCTAAGCCTGACCACCCCTGGCACCTTACCCTTTGACCAAAGCAGAGAGCACTCCGGGTACAGAGGAGAGGTGGGAAGGGACAGACCTCACCAACCTGGGGCTGCAGCTGCATGGCTCGTGTCTGCTTGCTGACCTGCACAAGAAAATAGCAACATGGCTCAAATCCCACATTAGCATGCTATTGCACTATTGAAACCTTGGTGAAACTTTTCAAAATACGTAATCAATGCCTACATCAAACCCACACCGACTAGAAAACCCAGTACCACTCCAAGTGGTAGGAAGCAGGAGCACAGAAATTATTAGCAGACCAATGTCCTGCTCCTGGGGGAGTGCGGGCAAATCCTATTACAAGTTAAGATTAACCATCAGTCAGAGAACTTACCAGTGTCGAGATCAAATATAAAAGATGTATGTTCTGTGTCTTCTGTTTAGCAACCTGAAATTAGCTCGCACGGGTGGATGGTGCTGGCCAAATGGCAGCACATGTGCTGGGAATGGAAATCAGAGTCGGAACAGAATCCTGTGGGATACCCCAAGCAATTTTAAAGCAGCTATCTTATTACCTAGGCAATTTTCAGGGACAAGCAGAATTCAGACCCAGTCGACACTGCTCTCCGGTCCCACCTTGGTGAAACTACTTCATTATTATTTCAGTGGTGCCTGGAGAGCCCTGCCTGGTGCTCTGGATTCTCTGCAAAACCCCTCCTGACAGCCCACAACAAAAGGCATCTCCCACAAGGAAGGGCTTACAATTTAATTTAAGGTAAGACACGGCAAGTGGAAGTAACAACCAGACAGATTAGCAGGGGGAGAAGGATGGAAATGGTAAAAAGCAGTCATCCCTAATGTCTCAGTGTGTGTACACATGCATGCTACATATTGATTAATGTATACACAGAGGTTTCAGAGGCCCCTTAATGTGAATATCAGGCATTCAGAAAGAATTAATAAAAGAAATACAAGCATGGGCGGAGGGCTGGAGGATGCCATCCCCAGAGGGTTGCTCACCAGCCCACTGGCCATGCAGGGAGTCAGCATGTGCTGGACCTTCCATGGGGGCATAAGGGGCACAGAGGGGCACATGGTTTTAGGACAACTTCTACAAGGTGTGCTGAGCCCACCTCCCCTCTTACTGCTACAGGAATAGATATTTCAGGCACACGTATCTCAGGAAGGTTGCCCTAAAAGTGAAAAGCAATTTGCAGAGGTACTGATGGCAGAAGGATGCTTTGAGCATTTCTAGGTTTGTGTTTGCTCAGGGCTCAGGGGAAGCATGGTAGTGTTATTGAAGTGCAAACTGCTATGAAGGTGACTGATGTAATCAAAACCCAACACCAGTTTAGAAGCAACATCTTAAGATGCAAAGAAATAGTCTTGAAGAGGTCACTTACAGATATGTATAAATACGTAAATATATATCTACGTATAAATTCCTCCAAGTCAAAAGAATCACATGCATCACTCCCAGAGGAGGAGACTCCTCCTTGCTCCCAGCTCAAGGAACACAACATGCAGGCGTTTCTTATGCAACCTTGACTGTGTGTAATAAAAATTCACTTTGAAAGCAGAGCATCTCTGGTGGTGCCTACGTGCTTTTGACTTTGCTCTTTCCTTCAAACACCACTCGTGATGCTGAGCACTCATTCTCTTGGCCTATTTGTTCCTGGCAAACAAAGAGCAAATTCCCCTGGGTACAGCAATCCATTTTTAACACTCTGTAATTATTTAGAAAAATGTTTTGATAGGAGCAATGAAAAACTGGGGCATTTCAGGTGTCCCTGAGAAAGTCCTCAGAGCACTACGTGAAATGGGAACATGGAAACACTTAATTTATGGCAGTACTGGAAAAAAAATAAAAATAAAGCAAAACACAGAAAAGTAAACCTTTTCAGCTGTGGTGTTTGAATCTCTGGATATTTGCAATTCATGGAATAGCCCCATCTGCCCTGTCACCTCCAAGTGCTGAAGGCACCAAACCCCTGAGGGTCCACTGGAAAATGGTGAGGGAAGGGGGAAATAAGGACTCTGCCCCTCGAGGGCTGCCAGCAGCCTGCACAGACAGCGATCAGGGTCTGGAAATCTATCTGTCTTTAAGCAACTGTCTCCCTCTGTCCTCCCAAAATCTATGGGGCTTCATATGTTAATGTACCCTTTTGGGAAGCCCTCTGATGGAAGGCATTACTGCAGAAAATGTCAGAGTCCTTTGGTGGAGGCTTACAGCGCGATGAGTTATATGGCCCAAAGGCACGTGAGCGTCATACAGACAAGGAAATGTGTCTCCTGATGTCTTCTGGCCAGCAGAGAACATCAGGAATGAAATCTAGATCCTAAATGTCAACCCCATTTTGAAACAGGGGTGTATTTCTCTTTGTAGAGGGAATGGGCAGAAATCAGCCAGCCCGTGCCTGTACACGTAGTGCCTGCCAGCTTCCACGCGAGTCACGCACGCTGCTTTTCCTTCCCCAACCATTTCTCTTCAGCTCCTGCAATGCTGTTTTACACCAATCTGTAGGGTTTAGCCACGCATATCAAGAAAGTAAATGGTAGATGTTGGGTGAAGGAGACATTATGCAGAGGAAGGAGTTATGGGGAGGTTATAAATATGAGCGATGGAAAAGGAAAATTAAACAGAAACGAAAGCATTATAGCTCAGTTGTCCTCAAAGGACCCGTTATCTTTCAGGGAGTACGTACGAGTGAAGTAAAGGGGAGAAGAAACATACTCAGCATGCTCACTGCCATCTCCTGGTGGACAGAGAAACAGCCCTATTCCTCCCTGCCCCATTAGCTGCCCGTATCCGATACTGCTTTTAGGTTTTTTCAGAACTGTAGATTTAAATGCTGTGGTTAGGAAAGGGCACCATTCATATTTTGGAAATGTGTCACATGCAAAAAGCAGACGAGCTTCAGGCCTCCTGGGTCCTTTGCTGAATCAAATTCCCCTGGAGCACAGAGGGAGCAGGGCCAATCCCAGCGCTGACCACACAGGTCTCTGACAACTCTGCCACAGCTCCTGTGACGACTGTGGTAGGAAGGATGTTTTGGTCAGAATTACGGATCTGTCAGTAAGTTTTTCATCTTTTGCTGGCAGACTTTCAGCCTTTACATATAATTTGTTGTTTAGAAAAATCCTTGAATGAAACCAGGGCCTGAGGAAATGTTAAAACAGACAATAGATGGGCCAAGATAGACGACCTGTGTTGTGTTATCGGTGGACTGACGTGTCACCATTTCCAGCAAAACACACAGTTTCTGTGGCTTTACATGGATCAAAATGAAGCACTCTTTTTGCATTGCATTTCTTGCATAAAAACATTTTATAGATGCAGAAACTGACACAGGCAGGAAACTGGTGCAGAGTTGCAGGGGAAAACCTGGATTGCCCAGCTTCTGGGCCAGCATCCCTCCCTGCCTCTGCTCCCATTTCCCACCTCCAGAAAAGCATCTTGAGGAGCCGAGATCAAAGCCAGGGAGGAAAGATTTGACTTTGCCCCCAAGACAGGTATTAGAGTAAAGGAAATCAATGCTTGCAAACACAATTCAGCCAAGCTGCTGCCACTGGCACAGTCTTCAGAGCAGGCACTTTTTACCCATCCCTTCCCCATGGAGGCAGCCCTCAGGCATTTGCTGGCTCCCCAGACCCGACCACTCCATGGTTTTAGTCATATCAGCAGTCTGATAGTGACAGGACAAGTAGGAGTGGCTTTAAACTAAAAGATTTAGATGAGACTCCAACTCCAGCCATTCTGTGATTCCATGATTCCGTGACTGTATGACTCTATGAAGTGGCCTTCTGGAATGCCACCCCTCAGTGCTGGAAGGTTGCCGCGTTGGCACATTGCCGCAGGGCAGGCCCATCATGCAGGAAGCCATTTTACACCTTCAGTTGTCACCTGCATCTGCAGGAGTTGGTGTTTCACACACCTGCTGAGACACGAGGCCTCCTAACTGGTGGCACTGGAGGAGAAATACTGTAGCAGCTTTTATTTATGGTGAAATACAGCCAGGTAACTGGGTGTGAAAGCAGAAGGGCAGACAAAAGTGGATTTGTGGTGAGAGAAATCTGTTTGAGCATTTTCCTGGAATTGTCTTTTCCCTCTCATGCTGTTTGCAGTGTTTCCCTTCTGTTACTTTAGCCTCTGGATAAAAATAGAGAGAGCCTTATAAAAGAGAAGATAAATCCTTTCCATGGTGGATTGTAGGTCATTGATATCGCCTGGCTCCAAAAGCAAGCTGCAATCTCCAGCTGAAGAAAACTTATGCATTGAGAAAATCCAATTCCCTTTGGTCTGCTGTGGTAAGTTAGGCCACATCTCCACACCCTTGGGTGATATCCAGAGGGAACCCCAGCATGGCAGCCTCTGCCTTTTGCTCTGTGGATCAGTTTGGGCACCAGAGCACTGCTCCCAGTGAGCTCATTGGGAAGTTGTGCTGGCAGCTCTGAGAAGTTGTTAGGTTTTAGGAAGGAGATTAAAAAAAAAAGAAGAGAAGCTCCCCTCCTCTGCAGCTGCACTGACGTCGCTGCCTGCAACCTTGGAGCCAAGTGATTCCACTGCAGTTCTGATCTGATCAGTGCTTTCCATCCCTTTTGCTTATTTTGCACAGTTGCAATTGCTTTCATAAACATCGGGCAGAGCTGAAGATACCGCAGATCTTAAAAGAAGAAATGATGCATTGCTAATTTCTGAGCATTATAGAGAGAGGTCATATCTCACTGATTAGGTTAAACCCTGAGAGCCCCACTCACATCATACAGTTATCCTAATTAATGTAGTTACAGCACAAGTACGGATTCTACAAATATCCTGACTGTCACAGTTCATCATGCAACCCATCTTACAGTTCCTGGCTTTTGCCCTTGCAAACAAAATACTTTCCTTTTCTTTTTTTTTAATCAGCTTTTCACAAATATGTCAGTAGTCTAAGCTCATTTCTGTTGGCTCTTCTGTATTTTGTTACTCTTTCTGTTTTACAGAAGGCTTCAATACCGGGTTCATCCAGAAATATGCATCTTGTAGAATACTGAAAGATGTCTCTGAGCTAAGTTACTGATATGCCACAGCAATTCATCTACTTGAAGAAATATGGATTTGTCAGCAAAGGTTTCCTCTGTGCTGGGAGTGGGTCAGAGCCAGCAGGCACTGCGTTGGGCGCTGAGGCAACATGCAGCCGGGATGCAGTGCTCCAGAAGTCAGTGGCAGCTATGTCAGAGCCAGCAGAATGATGTTTGTTGCACACAGATATAAACTTTTGCTCTCCTATTTGCTAACA
The DNA here is from genome assembly GCF_016699485.2 of Gallus gallus. Classification (NCBI taxonomy): domain Eukaryota; kingdom Metazoa; phylum Chordata; class Aves; order Galliformes; family Phasianidae; genus Gallus; species Gallus gallus. The sequence goes on along the minus strand of NC_052535.1, from coordinate 76,338,227 downwards.
GGAGGAATGTGCTTAGCTGAAGAGGTCAGTAGTCTTGATGTCAGTGATACCTTGTGGTTATAAGCTCTGTAGGAAAGCTTTATTAGAGCTGCCCTTCCCCGTTTATGATGATTGAATTAAAAGAGACTGCTACTTTATATGGTTTGTTGTGTTGTATGCCATCCTCATACTCTTAAAGAGGCCCACTCTCCTCCATGTTCAATCTTTCATGGTTTTCAGTGGGGGTGGAAATGAGGTTATAAAACAGGGAAGGAAAGATGGCTCCTTGGTTTGTGCTTTGAGGGATGCTCAGTGGAAATTCAGGGGAAGATGGGAGGAATATCATGGAATCATAGGATCATGTAGGTTGAAAAAGACTACTAAGATCACTAGTCCAACCATCAGCCCATCCCCACCATGCGCCCAATAACCACGTCCTTCAGTGCTGCATCTCCACATTTCTTGAACACCTCCAGGAACAACAGTGACTCCACCACCTCCCTGGGCAGCCTGTGCCAATGCTTTGTCACTCTTTCTGATGAGAATTTTTTCCTAATACCCAACTGGAACCTCCCCTGGTGAAACTTAAAGCCATTACCTCTTGTACTGTCAAAATGTGGGAGCACGGGTATATGGAACAGTACAGTTCCTGCAGCAGTGCTGACCTTCATCACCATTCACTCTCCTTTCTCTCAAATACCCTCAGTGTTTTCCCAGCTGCTTCTGTATGGGGAAGAAGAAGGGAGCAGCCTATGACATAACTTCACCTGCTGCATAAAAACTTGACACTGCTCTGACCCTCCTGGAGAAGAGTCAGCTGTCAGACTGGCCAGTAATAAACCCAGATAATTGCTTAACGTTTTGCAAAGGGTGCTCCTTTCCTCCTTGTTCTGTGCTGTCCGTAGACACTTCTCCCATTGATTTTTTTTTATCTGCAGATTACAAATAGCTGGTATAACTTGCTGATCAATCTGCAGGTGTTCCTGCTGGCTCCAGCTGTGCTGCCATTCCGGACAGGGCCAGCTCCATGGCCCAGGATCTTTCCATTCCAAAGAACTTTACCCTTTCTGTTTTGCCGGGCGGCCCGCTCAAAGACAACTCGGCCACTGATCTGAACTCCTAGATGTTGCTGTAACACTGCTGCTGAGCAAAGGCAGCCTTTGATTTAAGCAGTGAAAACAGAGTGGGTGGAAATGTCTCAGGCTTCGACAGTCAGCCTGTTTTAAAACTCATTCTTAGTGCCCATAAATTACGTTGATATTAAAAATCAGCTTGGAGCAGCAAGAATATGTTGGGGGATGTTGTCCCTCCCCCTGTCCTGTTCTTCCACCTCGCATTGTGCTCACATCTTTCCGTGGGATGCAGCATTTCCAGGGTTTCATGTGAGAATATTTTGTGCTTCCATTTGCGGTTTCTGAGACAATTTTTTTTTTTTTTATGCTTCCATTCTGGGTTTGGGAAACAGAAACACAAACCACTGCAGTTCCTGTTTATACCAAATGAATTTGCTTTAACCTGATAGTTTGTTTAATTTACTGAAGCTTTAGCTGTAACACCTGCAAGGCACAACCTCATATAATTTCCTGACAAGCACGAAAGAATCCAGTAGGGAAACGAGTTTCCTTTTTTTCTCCTTCTCTTTTTTCTTCTTTCTTCGGTGCAGCAAAGCTGCTTTTCAGCAAGGATGCCAAAAATTTCTCTGCCCCAACAATGAGTTTAGTGTGTTTGGCTTTGAGATGTGAGGATTTTCATACAGTTTATAATCTGGCGTTATTTAATAACAGTTTTACAGGGTTATTTTCCTGTGCCACTTGGAGACTGTGGACGGCTCGCAAGAATTCTCAGCAAGTTTCTGTTTGCCTGCTATTTGCCACGCACATTTGTGCTTGGAAATGGGAGGGCAAATTGGGCTGGGTGATAGAAAGCCTGTAACTCATAGCCACAAAGAAAAGCCTGAAAATATGGGCTGATCTGAAAGACTCAGAAGCCGGAAGGAAAATGAAGACTCTCACATTTATTGGACTTAACATTTTATCATTTAGGGTTGGGAATAGCTGGATTCATGAATTTTGAATGTTTGGAAGTGCTGTTGTTATAGCCTACATCAAATGCAAGTAGCAATAATCAGATCTGTTTTCTGGAACTCGCAGACAAGGAAGAAAAAAAACCACCCTGAAATTACTTTTAAATGTGCAAATGAGAGCTTTTCAAATGATCAGATGAGTAAGAGAGAGAGAGGGAGAGAGAGAAGAGAATGACGCAAAATAAATTTCAATTGGGGATGCAAACAGTTTGATCATATATTCCAGGCATGTGCGACCAAAGCCGTTACAATAAACCCTTGATGCAAAAATGGAACACGCAGTACAGGTCTGCACATCCGATGCTAAAAATTAGACGCATTTTTTTGACAGAGGTCTGTCTTATCACTGCATTTCAAGGGGTAAACCAAAATATGTTATGCAATAAAAGCAACATATTTAAATTTTCCAAGGCTCCGAGCTGCATTTAGCCCTGCAGATGCAGCATGCCTGCGTGCACGCCAGCCAGAGCAGGCTGTTGTTGTAAAATTGGAGCTCTCTCCTTTGCACATCACTGGTCTAGTTTCGCTGTACTTGTTTTGAAGATAAAATAGCCTGTCAGCTGCAGAAATTAAAGGTATTTGAACATTACTTTCACTGTAATTAAAAAGTCCTTCAGAGATGTCACACAGGATGTGCCTGGGATATATCTTCTATGCCTTCTAATTGAATGACTTTTATATGTGATAATAATTAATCTATCACTTTTTAAGCTACCTGTTAAAATAGCTGTATTCTAACACATTCTACATTTTTTCACCATTGTCACAAATAAAGCACATACAGTAGTTCCACGTCTGTTCTATTTTCTAACTCCTGTGCTGGCATGAATATCCCAAATCTAGTCTGAAAACTAACATCTCCATTGTTTTCTCTGATGTACCCTTCAGAACTTGTGAATCTCATAACGGTTTATCTGAATTTTGCTTATGCTTTGATTTTCTTCTCTTTACTATCACATGGCAGTGGGGCTTTCACAAGCCCTCCTTGCCACCCAAACACCTCAATAATTTGAGTCTCAGTGATATATCATCCCTTTTAAATGAGCTGTTGAGCTGGAGATCACGTTGCCACATCTCCAGGTTGTCCTAGAGATCTCTCAGCAATACACTGGGTCTCATTATGTGAGATGAACTGTAGTTATACTGCATTCCTAGATTTGGACTAGACAGAGGCCAAGTTGTGTGCCCAGCCCTCCTACCTCTCCAGCATCCTGGGGATCTCTATAAGTTATATTGGATAGGCGGTCATGGGTGTAAGTCTTGTGGGTGGTAGGTCACAGCATCAACCATTCCACGGCAGAACTGCACCAATGTGTCCTGAGGGAATGAGCAGGGAGCAGCTGGACCGTGCCAGTGAAATTTCTTGCCTCTGATGTTCTTTCATAAAATGAAGATAAAAGCACAAGAGATGTTGTGGGGAAAGATGGAATAAAGACCATTAAGTGCTGTGATGGGTTTTCCAGCACCTCAGCCATTTTTCCCCATCCTGCATGGGGCTTTATTGTGGCACACAGGCACGGTTGAGTCTCTCCTTTGTCTTTGCAGTCTGTCCTCTTTCTCCATACCCTGACCTCAGCTTCCCTAATTCACCTCATTTACAGTGCAAGGAAAGTGCTACTTGCAGCACTTCGAAGCTTAAAAAATGCTTTTCATTTACTGCAAATGGGCAGTAAACAGATACCCATACCACTTCTTCCATCTTCCTGCTTTCATCCCAAAAAGCAGATAACGTTTTTCTGCATGTGGAGAGTTCTTTCAAATTGGGTATCCTGAGGTCAAATTGTTGTGTTTTGTTTTGTTTTTTTTAATGATTAACTGTAATAGCAACCTGACGTTCCACTGTCACAAATAAGTTTATTATTGAAGTTTCTGTATTGTGTTACTGATTTAAATTGTTGTAAGAAGAAACTGCAAGAGAGCACCGTGAGCTTGATATTACTGAAGTAAAATGAGCATTTGATCCTACTCAGGAGACTTCCAGGTGCTGGCAGGGACCTTGAACAGCTACTGAATTCACATAACTGCATACCCAGAAATAAAGAGAGAGCTCTGTGATACACTAAGACCATTCTTAGAGTGAAATGACAAGCCAAATTACATCTTAGCCTTCACCAGCAAGACAGAGATGTGCCACTTTGCTGCTGCTGAAAATACCAGGGGGGATTAAAATCTCAGGTCTCCAAATGATAAATTGGAGATGTTAGCAAAATTAGAGAAGAATGTACTTCTTTGAGCACCAAGGCTTTGAAAGCAGACTGATGACCTCCTTTCTTCCTCCCCTGTTTTAGAAGACCATGCTGTATAAAGTTTCCCTGATCCAAACTCCAAACCTAACTAACCCTGCAGCTTATCCCTGTTATTTGAAGGTCATGCTGTTGGCATATTCATCTCCATAATCAGGAGTTAATTCCCCAGGCTAGATTACAACCTTAAGGAATATGGACAGATGTATTTTCTGCTTTCTCTCCACAGGAGAGGATGCAGCGTGGGGATTCAGATCTGTTTCACATGCACATTAAATCCCCTTTAAGATCTCTCTTTCCTTTCCTCTGCAGCTTTGCCTTGTTTCCCTCTCCAGCCAGCAGATGCCTCTTGATCCTTGCAGGCATTTGTAAGCTCCTCAGGCCTTTCTTTCTGCACATCTCCCGCAGGCTGCATATCTTCCATCTACTCAGACCAGCATGTTTCCTTCAGTTCTTTTGCTTGAAGAATCCCACCAGAAAAGCACCATGATGTGCTTTTCTCACTCTGATCCGAGGCATTCCCAAAAGCCTGGAAGCTGAGAAGGTGTCTCCAGGAACATCAGGCTTAGAAATGCTGGGCTGGCTTTGCTCAGGTCTCCCCTCAGGGCTAGCACAAAGCAGGGCTCAGATCCGAGCTTTGCTTCTCTGCTTTTTATTATTATTATTATTATTATTATTATTATTTTTAAGGGCTGAACCATCACTGAAAAGAAAATATATATTTTTTTAATTATTATTTTTAAACTTTTATGAGAGAGATAAACAGGTTGGGAATAACTCAGTTAAAGGGCTCCAACTGGAAGCCCAGAAATAAATCTTCTTTATTGACAGAGCATTGACTACGCAGCCCCAAAAACAGAGGACAGTGTTGGTGTACCAAGGCAGCTTAGCTGCTGTCTCATTGCTGGAACAGAGAAACCCATATCAGCTGTTTCATTGGGTTTACTGCTTAACGCAGTTATCTGTTTCCTGTGCTGTAAAGAAAAGTTCTCCTCTGGCTCTGGGCAGCCTGACCTGGTGGTTGGGCGCAACCTGGCCATGGCAGGGGGTTGAAATTAGATGATCTTTGAGGTCCTTCTCAATCCGGGCCATTCTGTGATTGAAAATGACACGTTTAAGGCAGGAGCGATGCTGTGGGCAGAGGGGTTGAAGGTAACACCAGCCTCACATATCATTTATTTCATACGAAAATTTTCTACACTTTATTTTATGTAGAAAAAGGATGCCTAGCTGTTTCCATGGTGCAGTGAACTCCTAGTTTTGGTCCTCTCCAGTATACAGAAGTTATGCCATGAGGATGCAATTCTCTGCTTGTTGTAGGGCAGATCAGCCCCATCCATCTTCATCAGTGGATTGGAGCAACCAGTTCATTATTACCTTCAGGCTTCAGAAAAGTCCTTTCAGAAAAGTCTTTGGAGCAGAAACCAGTAACTGCTCTCAGCTTTTACACAGGGAATATCCTTTAAAGACTGTATTAAAGGGTACCCAAAAACAAGGACATATCTAGAGCTGGCAGAAGGCAGGTTGGCTGCTGGAGTTTCCACCCAGAACACGTTAAGCTGTTGAAACATCAGTTCAAAAACCGTAATGACGAAGAAGGAGTTTTTAAATGATGGTAACAACAGAAATACCATCTCCGGGGTTCCACAAGCTGGCAGTGCAGACGAATACATATATAAGGGAACAAAGTAACGGGCGGCTAAATGGCCTTGGCAGTAGTAACTGAAATGTTGATGGTGTTCTCAGAAGTGCCAGCAGAGGGCAATACTAGGCAGAAAAAGAGCCAGCCTGGCCTGCCGGGCACGGGGCACTTCCCGCCTCACCTCCAGGGGCACCCAGAGCCCCGTCAGCCCCACAGCGGAGCCCGGGCAGGTAGGTCAGAGGGCTACAGGCCTTATGCTGTAGGAGGAAGTGGAATCCTCATTCTCATGCACACAATGCCACTTTTATGCCACAACCTGCCCCTCCCTGGCACAGCTCCGTGCCGTTCCCTCGGGCCCTGTCGCTGCCACAGAGAGCAGAGCTCAGCGCTGCCCCTCTGCTCCCCGTTGGGAGCTGCAGCCGCCATGAGGCCTCCCCTCAGCTCCTCTGCTCTGTGCTGGATGAGCCAAGGGACTTCAGACACTGCTCATGTATCTTTGTAGGCCTCCTTTGGAGACTCTCCAACAGCTTTATGTCCTTATATTGCGATGCCCAAACCTGCATCCAGTACTCAAGGTAAGGCCACACTTGGAACATCCCAGAACTTGGGATTGCACTGAAAAGCCAGGGTCTTATGCTTGCCATGTTCACTGCGTCTTCCTGCTGCTGCCCAGACATCTCTTTTTCTGCCAACCACAGCAGGAATTGTGAAAGGCCGCACCCCACCCCTCCAGCAGGACAGGTCCCAGGGGACACCCCATAGTTTCACATTTTCGGAGATTTAACCCACAGATGCTGTCTGAGAGATTCTTGGGAGGAGTGACTTTGAAGGCTCTTTAAAAGAGATTTGGAAAGCAGAGAGAAATACCTGCTTAAAAATAGCAAAAAATACCCCATAAAAGTGGGTCAATTTTCCAGGTGTTCCATCTTCACACTAAGGACAGGCTTTTAGATGAAGAGACGGGGTCTAAAGAGCGACAATTAGAGCCATGGCCGTGCTGTCTACATTCTGGGACCATTTGGGAACCAATTTTGTCTCTCAAAGATGAGCCTTATACATGTGAGCCCACTCAGGTACTTCTGCCCCAGGAGAGGAACCCTTAATGAGCCCTCTTATATGCTGCAAAGAGGTACAAAGAGACATTAGTGCAATTATTATTTCTTAGCAATTCCTAACGATGTAACTTCTGACTTGCAGCTCTGTTACTCTTGGGCTGTTTGCTGCAGTCACTCGGGAAGTTTCAAGAAACTTTAAAAAACAGCACTACAGAAATGTGCGGTCTCTCTGGTATATGTGAGGATAAATATTCACAGTGCAATTAGTTACTGTGGAGTTGTGCTGTCCAAGAAATATAAGGGGTGGAGAACAGGGAAATTCCGGAACCAGAAGAGAAGGATGCTTGGAAATGTTTAAAATAGAAGCCCTATAGAAAGCAGGTCACATGGGACGGAAGAAAGAAAAAAAAAAAGATATCCTCATTTTTCATCATTAAATGAAATAACTTTGTAATTAAAAACAGATTCCAGAGTGCTGGTCTGTTTATTCACTATAGATGGAGTGAATTAGCAATTGGTTAGGAAACACACATCGCAAAAAAAAAAAAAAACTGGACATAAAATAAACATACATAAGGCTGTATTTTTCTTTCTTAGACTTGCACATCCACACACGCGTGTCTTTTCATCTAAGACCGAACATTCCCATCTGTGCTGCAGTGAGCTAGCTGAACATCTCAGCACTGGCCAGGATTGCAACAGAGATGGTCTTTGCAGCTTTCCAGGGTTTGTTACCGCTCCAACTTCTGCTTTCTGCTTTTCCAAGTTCTTTGCTGTTGTTCCTTTTACGTTGTACCTTCATTTCCAAGCAGTGAAGCCTGAGCAGGACTGCTGGGAAACCTGCATGGAACCCTGCCTCCTACCCCAGTTCCACTGTTCCTTCCACATCCCAACACAAAAGCCCAAGGGAGCCCCAGGCCTACCTGGAGACACAAAAGCCCTAGAATTGACAGAAATCCTGCTTGGGCTCCTAACGCCTGGGGAGAGCTGTATGTTTGCTGTATTTTGCTAGCAAAATTTTTTTGATTGTCTAGAGTCCATTACAGCATTTCGGTCTGCTTTGTGCCTCTCTTGTCCTTAACCCTATTTGGGACCTCAGATGAAGTCCACCAGTGAGCAGCAGGCATGCTCCAAGCTTTGTTATGGGGGCAGTGGTCTAGCAAGGAGCAGGGTTTTCAAGCCCTTTCTCTTGCGGTGCATTGTCCTGGCCAGAGCCAGGCTGGGCAACCTCTATTCCTCCCGCAGAAAGGGATGCTAAGACTCATGACACTGTGGAAACAGACCCTAATGTTGTCATCTTCTGCTTGAGGCACTCCAGTGAAAACCTGCAATTAATGTTAGAGCTTTCAGCTGTTCCTGCTCACTAGAAGCACCATGAGCTGGGGTGTCCGTGCCACTCCTGTGCCGGGTGGTAAAAGATGAGCTCGTGCATTTGGCCACTCCTCCAGGCATCTCCAGGCACTTTACATCCCTAATTTCAACTTCTGTCCTTTTTGATGCATGTATGAACAAATGAAAGAAAGGCTTTTCTACTAATGAAAATATATTTTCCAACTTTTTAAGATGAATTACTTGTGCTGATCAGTGCTGTTACGCTACCTCTGCAGTTTTAAGTAGTCAGGCTAATTGTGACAGCAGTGATTTGTTTGTTTTGATTCAGATGTTTCATTTCAGAAAGTTGTCAGCTATATTTTGTTACCATTAGTGTCAGAGAACTTGTACAGGTCAGGAAATGTGTATCGCCAACAGCCTACTCACTTGGAAAAGCATCCATAGACAATAAAGTTTTATGAACAGAAATTTAATGGCATGGATCTTTCCAGACTTTCCAAAGAGACTGAACTGAATTGATTGTTTTTGATGCCGAGCCCTTGTAGTTAGGTATTCTGCTGCTAATGCACATCACATCCTGTTCCACTGCTGTATAACGGTGCCATCTGTAATCAATCGTGCTTCATCCACCCTTAGCTCCGGGGGGTGGTATCAATTAACAATTAAAAGAATCCTCTTTCCATTTAAAAGAAGAAATGCCACCCTCTGATAGCAGCTCAGCAGCTGGAAAGTCAGCCTATCAGACAGATGGAGAAGGAACAGCAGAAATGAATATACATGCGTATATTCATATATAGCATTTGGTTTTCTTGAGCAGTTACCATTTTATCTTGGAGTAACCCTTGAATCATTTGCAGGAGGATGTCAGATAATGCTCTCTTCAAACCCAAGCAAGCTGTATTTGCAGTCAGGGAGAACCACAGGGTGCCTAATGTGCAAGGCTGATATTTACTGCATTACGAAAATAGCTCTAAAGACTGGCTGTCTCACTGCATGAACACACAACTGTACTCTGCTGCTGCCCTTTCTGCCCAAGAAACACACTGATCAAGGGCTACACGGGGTGGGTTGGGAGAAGGGAAACTTTCTGAATTGTGTAGAACAACTGCCCTTTTTCAGGGAAGAGGACATTTTCAGCTACTCCATTCATAGAAAACGCTCTCATCAGATAAAGCAAATCTATATTTTTTATGTTTTTGCCCTCCTGGTTATGCACTGCGTGAGTTCAGAATGATTCCTATCCTTGTCTGAGGTAAAGAGTCTTTTCTTACCCAATTCTCTTTGACTGTAAGGAGTAATTGCTAGAACATCATTGTAAGATTTGAGACCAGGTAACTGGACCATGAGCCATTCAAATGCCATTATTTCTGGCAAACATTCAGCACAAATTGTCATGTACACACAGTTCAAAATTCACTTCTTCTGTGTTTGAATTTCTTTTACAGTGACTTTTTCACCTATCCTCAAGCTCAGTAGTACTTGAAACTCTTTCATAAACAACAGTTTTGAGAGGTTTGTGATGTTTCTCTGCATTTCCTTTACTCCTGAGAGCCTGCTCCTTGTAAAACATGATTAATACAGATGCAGCTCTCCACATCCAAGTGGTAATGTTCTATAAATAACATTTACCCAGGCAAGTTTTATATGCAGGTTTAGCACTACCCGGAGCCTGAGGAAGTTCAAGTCCAGACCTCCTGCTGTTTGGAAGGTTGCTTGGCCACCAGCCTATGGGCTCCTCTGCCTACAAGACAACGCCTATCCCTCTGTTAAAGTTTTGTCATTCTGCAGAGGAGAAGTTGTGATTTCAAGGGTCAGTGAACAAGTGGGAGTTTTATTTGCTCTATATCATTTTTTCCCCTCTTCACATTCCTGAACAAAAGTGAGGATGGAATTGTCAAAAGAAATAGTTTGAATTAGACGTGGTTCACCAAGGTTTGGTCTTAGCTATGTTAAATGAGAGAAGTTGCCAACATAGTCAGAAATGAACTAGATTAACTAGTAGAGCTTAGATCACTGTGGGAAATAGGAACGTTGACTGCTTTCTACCAGAGATTTCATAAGATTCTTTTCTTCCCAGAAAGATTTTTCAAAAAGTGTAATATAGTCATAATTTGTCATCAGCCATGAAGTTCAGGCACCTTAGGCACTTTTTCAGATTCTACATAATCTTCAATGCCTAATATACTATGGGAAATACAATGAAATATACCCTGCTCCTAATCGATTCCTTTTGCATCACATTTTTCATGCAGGCTTGGCTGTTGGCCTTTCTTTGCTAAGTGAGGGTTTCAACAAGTGGAGAAGATGGATGGCCAAACCAATCAGCTACAGAATATGCAAAAGGTCAAAGCACTCAGCTAGCACAGTGCAGGCTGCTTCAGATAAATGAAGCATAATAAATCGAATAACTTTCTCTTTGAACAAACAAAATAAGGAAACTTGAAAGTAGTTCAAGCTGACGTTTGCTTTATGACTCGAAGTGCTACATGTATAGCCCCTTCGAGTGTGGAATAGGATAAAAGTCTTTTCCTATCCTGTCTAGTTGAAAGAGAAGATAGGAAAAATAAGTAGTTTGCATATGTGAGGTTGAATAGATTTGTGTCATATAAATTAGGACTGGTGTGTGCATGCAGTGAAAAGTTGTTGTCCTTTGTGTCTGTCTGTAGCATTCTTCTTCATGGGGGTTTTGAATGAGGAGCTTGTAGAAACAACTTCACTCATGTACCCTTTCGTCCTGGGCAATAAAAAGAATAAAGCCAAGGGTTGCTAAGTTCTTCAGTACAGCTGTCCTCACTATCTTTGTTCATCATCTCCAATACCAATGGGCCAACATCTCTGTAGAAATGTTGAAGCCCAGGATTTAATGCGTTGGAGGAGCAGCAGTGGGGCTGGTACTTCACCCATATTTGTAGGGCACTGACAATGGCACCATGAGCAGAGAGGATAACAGTGGAGGTAGCAAAGCACCAACGTGACAGGGCAAGCAAAGCTGGCTTTCCTGCAGGTACAAACTCCTTGTTTGTAATAGAGAAAGCTGTTAATCGTGCTCAGAGGAGCTGTTTTGTTTCCCAGTACTCCCAAACCACTGTGTGGGCTAATTTTAAATGAATCTGTTACTTTCAGGCTTATCTTTCATTGCTGCTGGGCTTGCATTTGGCAGAAGAAAAGTAAATATAAGCTATTCTTATTACACTGTCTTGAATACCAAGCATGTTTTCGTTCCATCTGGCTAATATGAGTAGGAGATAAACTGGTGGCCTATTTCCTCTTTCTCTTCCAAAATAAAGGAGAGTGATAAGCTGAGGCCTCATGGAGAGGAAGCTGAGATGCCTCTGGAGGGTACGACTGTATAGCCAGCTATGAAGCAAAGACAGTAACCTTGTTCTGAAAGGGATGTGAACTGACGGATATGGACTTTATTTCCCTTTCCACCGTAGACAACTGTGCCTAGTGATACAAACATGACATTTTCTGAGTAACGTAAATGTCTAGAGTTTGGAGAACGGCTATATTGGTCTGCAGTACAACATACTGGAATGCATTAAGATAAATAAAAGAAAAATAATAAGCACAAGGCAGAAAGTTTTAATAACTGAAACCAGATAGTTCTGTAGTACAAAAGTGTTATTTCTGCTGTTCTGCATTTGGAACAATGGTCACCCTCTGTGCTTTGAGAGAACAGATTACTGGAGAAAAAAAAATGAGATAGATGGACAATTTAGATAAAGCATTGCTTTTTTGCTGATGCTAGTTTACAACACTCTATGCATTTCAGGAGCCCTTTCCTATCTGTCAGTCTCACTGAGTTCCCAGCAATGGCTTAAGACATCAGTACATTTCTGCAATTCTGTGCTCTGGTCTGTAAGACTCCTGATGGAAAGGTTTGCCACTGAAGGAAAAGGGAGGGGAAAAATAGCAGGTTAAAAGCCTTCCTCATCTTGTGGAGAAGTAGGTGGGTGAAGTGGGACTCCAACTGAAGTTTTAATTGCTGATAAATAGTGGAGGAAATGGAGCTGCAATGCTCTACCCTGGTAAGACTCCAAGCCTTAACGCTGGGTTGATCTGATTCACTGGAAGGTGAGAAATGCAATGTGCTGCACCACTTGCAACAAATAGCACTCCATTTCAGAACAGTACATATAGCACTGCTGTTCCAAGCTGCACCAAGCAGATAAGATTTAAATCGTGCTTGTTAACCTTTACATTGGTGACTAATGATTGAATGCAGGTGCAGAGCTGAGCTGATTTCAGTTAGGTAATTTCATTGGGTAAATGAGCTTCAGACTGTGTTTTCTAGCAAATTTAGGCTTAGGATAAATTATACTTATTTGAAAAATCTCAAGCCCTGTTGGAGTTGCAGTTTGCATTCCATACAGATACAAAAATATATGTCGAGTTAATCCATTGGTACATGGATGCCTCCCTGAAGTGTGTGGCCCTAGCAGCTGCCAGACCTGTGCTGTTCCTCGTGGTCATATCCCACCCCTGCAGCCATTCACTTGTTGGACTTCTCCACGTGGATGCACCAGCTGGGGGTTATGAAAGCAGCACCCCTTAAAAACAAAGCAAAAACTGTTGTGTGTTTTGGCATCATATTTTCTTGTAACATTTGATTTTCCTGTAGGGCACTGGACAACAGCATATTTCTGTATACCTGAATGAAGCTTATCTTCATTCATATCACCCCAGATGACGAGAGAATAAGGCTTCCGGCTGTTAGCAGCTTTGTGACTTCCCAGAGTGCACTGTACTGTATAAACATTCTCTCAGTACCAAGACGAGTCCTGAGCAGTTACATTAACACTGTGACAGCTGAATTGGATATTATCTGGATACAAATGCATTCATCCATAACAGAGGAAAATCCTATATCCCAGCATCAAAGGATATTTCATTTTTAATGCCTCAAAGTTGTATTCTTTCCTGCCAGCAAATCAAATGCCTAATGGTTCACTGCAAGAGTTTTTGTTTTGTTTGATTCCTGGCTCAGATACATATGTTGGAAATGTCCTTGATACTTAATAGAACTTGCTGAATCTTAAAATACTTTGGTCAGAGAAAGAATTAAAATAAGCCATCAGAAAAACATCCCAGCTGCTTTTCTCATGAGAGGATAAAAAATGACAATTTGTCAAGGATCTGATGACTGTGTTCCTTGGAGCACATTTTCTCTCATGTATCTGTTACATGAATTTCTATTTTTTGGTATTCAAGACACAACAGACTGTTATGCAATAAATGTCCACATGTATATGACTGTAAACTTGTATTCAACAGCAAGACAAGCTCAATCCAGATAAATCCAATATAAATTCCTGCCAGTCTTCTCTAAGTCACTAATAAACATTTTTGTGTTGTTTTTTTTTTTTCCTATGTGACAGGGGTGATATCCTCTGCGGTCCCAAGGAATTAATAGGAATAAGATGCAGCAGCTCATGTTTTCCTAGACTGGTGCAGAAAGAAGCGAGCATGGGAATGAAGTTCTCTGAATGATCTTTAAAAATTCAAGGTAATTACTATAAGCATACCAATACAAATTTACAGTGTTGCCTGTGCCTAAAAGGATATAAATAATTCCTGCTCACAAAATGAGAATTAAGACACCAAAACCATTGAGCTTCTACAATACATTAAAGTGATATGATAAGGACAGTATTAGTGTTTCACTACACTTTCATCTGCAACTAAGTTCCCCAGCAGATCATTAATTTGTACTCCATTGAAATAGAACTGGCTTTCCTGAAATCCTTACTCTCATCATTGGCAGCAATATTTTGTCTATACTGATTGAATACACAGGATCCTGTTTTTACTTCTTAGTTAAAAATATGAAATATTTAGTACATAGATTGCTACAAAGCTAATGCCCATCTTAGCTTATGTTAATTTTGCAAGAAAATATGGCTGACAAAGCAAAAGTCACTTAATAATGACAGCAGTAATCCTTATGCCACGTTAGCATGAACAGATCTGTCACATGGATTTCCAAAAGTGCTCAGTATTTTGGTTGGCTATTCAGGATCCTCATTTCAAGACATTACCCAGCATAAGCATCTACAGCAGTTTGTTATCATACTAACATGGAATTTGGGTGCTCAGAGACTGAAGTTTCCAAAATCACAGTGTATTATAGTTTAGGCCGAGATACTGACGCCTTTTTGTTTGCTTATTCTTAGTTGCTCTGCAGAGATTTCATATTTGGAAAATGGGAACTTTATCGAGTCACAAATGCACATCATGTGGGTCAGCTGTGGCTGGTTGAAATAAATTCCTCACAACAAGGAGGAATTATTCTCGTTCCACATGAGCTCAAACAGCTCTTCTGCTTGAATGACATTTCACGTGCTCCACTATCTTAATGTGAGCAAAGCAGAACAGTCATCTCCAGTACGTGGATGCCTTTGAAAGTCATGCCTCTGTTATTTAAAGCTTGACGGTGTCTCAGAAGATAGGACAGCTGCCATGACTTTCTTTTGAAAGTCTCTAAAATCACGAAGGACGCATTCAGGACCTCAGTTCTTCCACTGTGAGAGGATTACCTTGTATTGCAGCAGCAGCAGAGGAAGCCCCTGGACCTGTCCCCAAAGCCTCAGAGCGAGGACCACTGCCTCAGAAAGTATGGGGAGCCTCCCATCGGGTTTGGGGAGCAGGCTCCTTTGGCAGCTCTGAGCACTTGGTGCATTTGAGGCTGTTGCTTCCTCCTTTACTTTGAGGCAGATGGTGCTCCTCCCAAATCCCACGCTGAGGGAATGACATGCCAGAAAGAGTATGATTTTTTTCCTCCTCTTGTCTTTACCGAGGAGACAACTTACTGATAATGCTTTCCAAAGATGATATAACGTTACCTCGGGGAGGCTATGCCCCACGTCCTGCTAGGAATCTGTCCCACCTCTTCAGTCCAGAGCACACTCTTGCTTGTTGCTCCGCAGTATACATTGAGCTCCCTCCAGCAGGAGTTTTATAGCGAGCAGACAGTTGCTTTAAATTAGAAAAGTTGGCAAGTGTCCGAGGAAAGGAGTGGGAGCTTATTTAGCTGAGACAGGCAGTTCCAAAGCTCAATACAAGAGCATCAAGCTTCAAATAAGTTTTCGTGAAGTACATTATCTGTCATCGAGGCGTTCAGATTGGCTTTAACGGATTTGGAAATACCAACAATTACCTGTTGGCTTCAATTTACAGCTCCTACGGCACGACCCGAAAGAAGGGTGTTGCTTTTCCTGGAAAACATTGGTGTCATCTACTCGAATGTAAAGGTAAGTTGCAACAGATTCTGCTTTCCTATTCTGACTTCCTTTCAAAGAAGGGAATGTAACTTTCAGAAGAAATACAGGTTTTTGCTGGGATACACGATTCCATTAAAAATCCATTGCAGTAGTCCTCCTGTTAAATTTCTTTATGTATCCTGTAAGAAAGAAAGACTCTGACATGTATGCACATAACCCTCCTGTCAGAAATTACAAGACAGATTTTTAAAAATCAGGGACACAATTTTCTGGTAAAAAAATTCCTTGTAAATGTCTACCTTTCACAAAGCTTAGGGTGATATAACTGCTTAAGATCTTTTGCAATATTTATTTCTATTTAACTTTAATCTTACATTCCATCAACTCGAAATAGAGATTATAGGCTTTTTCCCTCGTGAATGGTTCCAGCATCATTCCAAGTATTCACTTGAACCTTTGTTGCTATGGTTTCATAGAAATTTGTTTTGCAAAAAAAAAATCTGTAAATACCAAATAAATCATTTTGCTTTGGGGTTCTGCTTTTGCAAAGTTAATCTCTCAATATTAATTTATTAAGCTCTCACCAAAAAAAATACCCATTTGTTATTCTGGTGGGACATTTATTCTGTCGTGGTTTTCCTTCCCAAGGTCATTTAACTTTTTGTGTTTCCACTGCTACTGGCAGCATGCTTTGTGGCTGTATGCTACAGACAGTGGAGAGAGTGGGTGTTGTTAAATAGAGTGTAAGTGATTGAACACAACCATGGTCTGAGTAGGTGAGAGTGTAAGTGGATAAGCAGTTTCTTGCTCTCTCTTTTCCCCTGGGTCTCTGGTTACCATTATTCAGATGAAGCTGAGGCAACGCTTGCTTGCATGCCAGCTGCCCAAAACATGATACTCACAGTGGTGGCTAGTTTTTCTAACCCACTCACTTTCAAGGAAATGATGAAGATTTTCAGGCTGCTGAAGCTTTAGGAAAATATGGGTGTGAGCACAGCATTACACCGCCCTTAGAGCTGTGCAAGCGATGGTAATTTGCTATTACCAGCTCTTCTGGTGAATAGAGAAACAGCATCATGCTTCAGAAATCACACAGCCATGGTGCAGAGTGAGTTAAAGAGACAAACCCCTTCTTCTTGCAATTCCCTGCTCTCTGTTCTCCCTGACTTAGATAGTTTCAGCTGTGCTACTGAAGTGGAGTTTCCTTTTCAGAGTAGGTAGAAATGTAGGTCTGCCCCAATGAACTCTCATGCAGCCCAGCCTGCAGCTGTGTCCCCATGGACACACATGCTCCACCTAAGGAATCTATTTAAGAGTAGAGAAGCACAGAGTGGGAAGGGCAGGGGAAATGGTGTGGAAAAGCAAAAATGGATGCAGAGGAGCTGATAAGCCTGGCCCACTGGAAGGAAAGAAATTCTGAGTGCCTATTTTCTTCTGAGAACCCCTGAGTTAAATTTTGTGCCAAGTGGGAACCGTACCATTGCCATCCTTTCTGAGCTGTGGAAAGGTAGGACTGCAGGTATGTCCAACAAAGATCAGATGGGCAAAGGCTATATGGCTCAGGGCAAAGGAAGTTCATTCTCCTTCCTCCATGGCTGCCTATTCCTTATCCTGGAATTCACATTATTCCTTAGCCTGGTATTCATATTATTTCATCTCCACATTTCACTATTGTGCTTATATAAGGCTGCAAGGTGAGAAGGTGGACAAAAATACACGTAGGAACAGTGTCCTGAGGGCTGGATTGAGTGTCCCATTCAGTGTGATGGAGCCGACATATCCCTAATTCCCTGTAGTGTGTCCACTCACAGGTATGTCACGTGTGCTGGAAAGCCTAATGTTCAAGGTCCTTACACCAGTGCTACAGCAACATTACACGTACTGTCACTGCATGATGAAATAAAGTCCATGTTCCCAAAGAGACACACTGCAGATGATAAAATGCAGAAAACAACCTCAGATCTCACCTTCTGATTACTGCAGGTTACTTATCACAGATACAAGAAAGGTCAAACCCCACTTTTAACTGCTGATGTGGATTTTTTGTTAGTTGAAAGGACAGCAAGCAAAGCAGTTATGTGATTTCCTTGGCAGAAAACACTACACACTCAGCAAGCTTGTCTTTTGTGTTCAAAGAGGAAAAATAAAGGCTGCATTTGAGATAATTACTGGGCATACTTACATTTTAATGATGGGCATCAGGCTGCAACTGTCAGCAAAACGTTTTCATCTCTGCTCATAGACTCTCTAAATTAAGAGGTGCAGATCTGTAAAGTAGTTTTGAAGCTGAAGAAGAAATCCAGATTAGCCTGATTTCACAACGCTGAAGTAAATTGTTCAGGTTCTTTATATATTAGGATTTAATTTTTATTTTGGAAAAGCAGTGTGGATCTGGTTTGGGGTGTCTAGTCCTGATGCTGGTTGTGAATTGGAAAGCTCATAGTAATGAAGGCAGTACTGTGAAGGACCTCACTCAGTACTTCAGGGATGTTTTACAGTTTCACTAAATGTTGAGTGAGAAGGGATAGAATCGTAAGATTAAATAGTTATTAAATTGTAAGATTAAATAGTTATAGTGTGCAGTTCTGTCAGGTGTAAGGCTTAGGAAGGGCAGAACTGTTAAGTATAAAACCAGATCTTACTACAAATAATAATGGGATTGGATTTAAAGGGAAAGATTAGACTGTACATAATGGGAAAATGCGGCTGGCAGTGAGAGGTGCGTGGTTATAAAACAATCTGAGGGAAAGAGGGGAAAAGTCTCAGTGCCTGGGATGTTTCACATTGTCTGGGCAAACCTAGAAGAAGTCTGTGGGGAGCAATCTTTCCAAGGCTGATAGATGCGAGAGTCCATATGTTGTGCTGGCTTAAATTTATTGGCTTGCCATCAGTCTATCTACTGAATTTGTCCTCCTCATCTGTATAGCATCTCACAGCCTCAAGTGTGGTGCAGCCTACAGAAGTGGAGGCCAAGTCTCCGACAAGATTTAATTGAGATACTTGGCTGTGTTTGGACACCATCAGGCCACCCATCCTACTTTCAACTTTATGCTCTCCCCTCCCCCTTTGGAGAGACCCCAAACTCAAGATCAGACACCCTGCTATAATCAGGAACATCTGGCAAGAGTCTGAGGTTAAAGCTGGGGAAGGAAGGAAACAGTTCCATAGTGGGAAGCTTTTTAGGATATATTGTAATGCTCTCTGTTTTATTCCTCTGAGGTTTTTTATATTCTTCCAATAATTATATTTTCTTACATAAAAAATCATAGTGGAGAGGACATTAATAAGGAAACAGGACCTGAAATGCAGTTTAAAAAATGCAGTAAGAACAGGGAGTGATACTGCTATGAAAACAAAAAGGGCTCATAGGGCAGAGTTAAAGAGGTGTGTGTCAAGCCTGTTCACCCCACCTCCTTCCTGTTGTCCAGTGGGCCTCATCACTGGCACCAGGCCAGTGCGGGGGACCTGGTTTGGGAGCTGCTGAGTGGGACCTCCCATTTCTTTTTACACTTTGGGAAAAAAAAAGCAGAACTTTTTTTGCGTTGGTCCAGGGAAACTCTCCATTTTCTTGGAGAGAGAAGCTCCCTCCTGATGGAACACGTGCCTTCTGTTCTTGCTTGCTGTTAGGACTGAAGACCAAAAGTCTTTTCCCTTTTCAGCAGTCCATAAAAACTTGATGTTACGCCAGTCTTGTTAGCCCTGCACTGATGTTCCTGCACAGCTCTGGTCTGCTGTGCTTTCGTGTACCCAGGGAATAATTCCACACCCTGACACATCCAGGCTGTTGATTCATGTCCTTTTTCACATATAATTTCTTTTCATTGTCACTGAACAGTAGAAACGTCTCTCTTAGGACTTAGCAGAGAAACACCTAAGTTACTTTCTGCATCCATTGCTCATTCCAGACACTACGTTTATGTTTTGTTACAGAGCAATTGACTCCTTTGAGACTTTCCAAGGTCCAGTTATGCATGGAAATGCTCTGTAGGTTATCTGCCAGAGCCTGAACTTTTTTGGCCCTAAACCACAAGAACAGTCTTTGATCACAGCCCAACTTTAGAAACTCTCTCTGTTCCACATGTATTTATTTGTCTCCAATATGTCTTCAATTCCTCTACCCTTTTCCTCTCGTATATTGCCTATCTGGTATTCTCTTTTTTGTAGTCCTGCAATTTTCCTGATGCCTCTATATACTCACCCAGGGATTCCCCCTTTACCACATCCTTGAGCTCTGGAGAAGAGATCCTGTTGGCATCCACTCCTTCCTGAAGCCGTGGTGGTCACTGGGCAACCCAGTAACCCCTGCTCAAATAATGTGGGAAGGCAGTGTCGCTCTCAAGCTTCCAGTTGGCCGATTTCACAATGGCTGTGAGAAAGACTCAGGCTGCTTTGGCCTCTCTGAGTTGCTGTTGTTGTTATTCAGTGCAGGAGTTCCTGCTAGAAAGTGGCCAACATGTCTTGAGCACCAGCTTTGAGGTGGGGCACCAAGAAGTTGTTCCAAAGAGAGGTAGTGATTTTTGGATGGGAATAGGATGGTCTACACTCTTGCAAAGCAATTCCCATAAAGGCCTGGAGTGCAGGTCTACTTCTAAAGGAAGAAAATTTTCACTTTTATCCTCAGCCATAAAGGAAAAGAAAGGAAATAAATAGATAAAATACTCAATTTTATTTTAGTATTACCTCAATATATATCTAAATGCTCCCTATAGACATGCAAAGACCAAATTCCCCCAAGTGCATTGCAGCATTTAAAAGTGCAGCATGGGCATTCAGACAGGAAAATAGTTCAAGCACAACAAAAAGTGATTCTGGCTATCTGTGAAATGTGACATCACACCTGCCTCTCCCCACCCTCCACCCTTCACCCTCTGAGAATACGTTCCCCAAAGGGTCTCTGTTTCCCTCTTGGGTGGCTGAGTGATGCTTTCAGTGCAGTACAGTAAGAGAGCATTGCGCCTAGCATTGAGGTTTTGGCTTCTCTAGAAGAGTATCAGCTACATTTCACCATCTTTTAAATTTTATAGTGGGGTTACACTGCTTTACATGGAGTTTTTGGAGGCTGCATTTTTTGAGAAAAAAGACCTCAAGTGACCTTCAGTATCTCAAGGAGAATGGAGTTTCCTCTGTACTACTGAACTGGGCAGCTCCCCACACACAGCTCAGCTGTGGTTTTCTAGCCTTTTTTAAGCAGAATTGTGATTGAAAATTCCTGTGCCTGGCATTTCTCAGATAGAAATAAATTTACCTTGCATCACAACTCAATGATGCCTCCTAAATCTCCAGGAGGTGCCCAGCTCAGCATACCTGTACTGTACAGCCAACATGCAGTGACTCTGCTAGGGGTTTTTTGCACTGACAGAAAGAGACCTAATGGGTTATTTGGAAATTTGCACATTATCCTCAAACATATCTGGAAAAGACAGCGAGGCAGAAAAGTAGGGCATCTTAGGAACAGGAGCTGTCTTTTGGAAACCTCCTGGCATCACAGTTTCTCCCTTTCTCCAGGCATGCTCTGTCCTTGCAGTCTAGGGCTGTGGATTGAGAGTTTCGATTGTCAAAAACTGGAGCAAAAATCTGATGAGTTTGTGTAAAACATCTGGTTCTGCTGTCCTAGTAAAACTCCGCAGTGAGATCCAGGCATCTTCAGAGGGGCCACATAAGGGGATGAAAGGATTGGGTTCGTCGTGGGTGCAGCTCCATGGATGCCCAGGTTATATTTGGGTTGCTGCATCTGGCAGGATTTTGCCCAAGCTTTCCACTTGTGCAGATAGTGGCACACACCAAGGAGGGCTGTTCTCATACCTCCTGCATGAGGTGAAAGCCTGTGCAAATGCTTTAACATAGTGCACCTCCTGGCCATTTTTAGCCTGTCTCAGAGATCTGAAAGTTGTGTCATCCCTCAGGAGATATTCCAGGGTTGTAAAACATCTTAGTCCTCTAAACTGGCACCTTTTCCCTCATCGTAGGGGATGGTGGGACAGTGTTCTCTGCATATGATCAGTGCCATCACTGCTTATGCTTGAATGACCTCTGTGATTATTCTGGAACAAGGTCTGGATTCCTTGTGATTAAGACTAGATGATCCCATTGCAGAAACAGTTTTGCTCACATGGAAGAATTGCCAAGCTACCCTTAAAAGGCAGGATCTGCCTAGCACACGCTGCTGGAAACCTTCACTGCCGCTGCAGCCTGCCTTAGACACCAGCCAGGCACAGCCCTGCAGCAGCCATAGGCCTCCTCTACCCAGGGAAAGGCTTAATTTTCCTGGCCTTTTACAGTTGGAAATGGGCAGGGTCATGCCCGGTCCCTGGGACCCAATCCCCTCCAGCATCCCAGCAGCTTGCCCTGCATGTTTGCTGTACGTGCTTCCTTCCCAGTGTGTCAACGGAAGCAGATGTTTCTAATTTATTACTAAAAACAAACAATGCTAAAAATATGTAGCAGTGGGGGGAGAGTCGAGAGGGGGCTTCCATTTAAAGCTCATTTATAAATTGGATAATTAATGTTAATTTGTCCACGGATTAAGTAAATGTGTGTCAGATATTGTTACCAGCGCTTTCTCCTTGTCATTTTTGTAAACCCTTGGTACTGCTAAACATCCAAGGTCTTTGAAACCTGAGGTAATGAAACACCTTCCTGTTCTGCTGGCCAAAAGTGCCTGGCACTGCTTCCTTTAATCAGCAACTATAATATTTATCTATTTAGACTGTAGGAACGTTATTTTTGTATAACAGGCACTTCAGCCCTCTGGCTCATAAGTGTCAAAGGCAGACCTGAGCGCACAGCCCTTCTCGCTTCTGAAGACATTATTTCATCCCCAGCTGTCTGAGGGCAGCAAAACAATGTGCCCAGGGAGACCCAGAACATTACTGGTATCGCCTATAAAAAGAAGCAAGGCCAGCAGGTTGAGGAGGTGATTCTTCCCCTAAGCTCTTCTTTCAAGATACCTGGAGTGCTGCATTCAGGTCAGGATGGAACCAGATGATCTTTAAGGTCCCTTCCAACCCAAAACATTCCATGATTCTCTGATATCGTAGCAGTGTTGCAGACCTCAGCTAACCTCAGAGAGCCTGAGCATTTGCACTTATACCAAACCTTCCAGCCTACAAACAATATACGTACCCTACTTCTGCTGACACCTACTTCACACCATCATTCTTTACTGTGTGAAGTTTGTTTTATTATTCATTATAAAAGGCTCTTTTCCAAGTAGCTTGGCACCCAGACACACCATGTCTATCATGCACAGGCAGCGCTGAAGTAAAAGCATTGCAGTAACGTTAAAGAGACTTTACAAAGACATAAGAGCAACAGTAGCTCAGTTTTGCAGAAATGCTTTATTAGGGAGCTGCTACCAGAGGCCTCTTCACCTTGGGCGTCTGCAAAAATTGCTGCTCTGGACAGAGCTCATTTATGTAAGAAATGGATGACTATACTTACTCATTCAGTCACAGAATCCTAAAACCACGGAATGGCTTTGGTTGCAAGCAACCTTGAAACCCGTCCAGTTCCAACTTACTGATATGGGCAGGGTTGCCACCCACCAGATCAGGCTGCCCAGGGCCCCATTCAAGCTGGCCTTGAACACCACCAGTGATGGAGTATCCACAGCTTCTCTGGGCTGCCTGTGCCAGTGCCCAGAGTAGAGAGTTTCTTCTAAACATCTAGCCTAAATCTCCTCTCTTTTTGTTTAAAACTCTTTCTCCTCATCTTGTCACTATCAAACCATGTAAAAGTCATTCTCCCACCTGTCAGTAAGTTCTCTTTAAGAACTGGAAGGCTGCAATCCTTGGAGCCTTCTCTTCTCCACACTGAACAAGTTCAGCTCCTTCAGCCTCTCTTCATAGCTGAGGTGATCCAGCCCTCCGATCATTTTCATGGCCTTGTCTGGACCCACTCCAATAGCTCCATGCTTTTCTTGTGCTGGGAGCCCCAGGCCTGGATGCAGTACTCCAGCTGGGGCCTCACAAGGGCAGGGTAGAGGGGGGCAATCACCTCCTTCCCCTCGTGGCCACCCCTCTTTAGATGCAGCCAAGGATAGAGGTGGCCTTCTGGGCTGCCACCTTACCATGGAATGGTAGTAAGGCTGTGGAGCGATGCTGCAATGACCAGAATTCTTCTCAGCAATGTCTTCTGTGGTGAGCAGTGTTTCCTTGATGTTCCTAACCACTTGGTCTCTGATGAATTAGCAGTACCTTAAAATGAGTTTTGCTTTCAGGTCAGGATAAGCCTTGCAATGAAAGAATGAGACTGTTCTTGCTTCTAAGCATCTACAGTTTTCATCCATGCCTCTAAAAGGCAACACAGTTTATTGCAGAATCCTTTCTGACCTTCTAATGGAGTATTACCCAGGTCCTGACAGGCAGACTCAGGACATTTGTATATGATTGTGATGTGCTTCGGATGGGTTTGAATGGTATGTGTTTGCATTCTTAAATTATATACTCAATGAAGCATTCAAAAACAAATGTTCAACCCCTATGAGGTCTGATAAAAGCCCTAAAGCTGAACAGAATTTCAAAGTAGAAATTGATCCCAGATGTCTTAAGTATGTTTTTCCAGGCCTGTAATTTAAACAAGTTACAGCAGTATTCACCTTCATATAGTTTTTGATCATTACAGTACGAATTCTCACTGACAGCAGTGGAGATCACGAGGACCTTTCCTGATTTTCAACACCAGGTTTTACTTGTTTGGATTCTATTCCAGATTGTCAGATGTGCTGTGTGTTAAGGAAAACCACACATTTGATGATGGATAGTACAGCTGCCTGCCACATGTACAGCAGCAGCATTAGCACTTTTTAATTTTCCCCCTCTTTCAGCTCCAGCCCTGAAATCCATTACATAGCTAGCATCTTACAAGTGCTGTCTTACTTTGACCCTTACCTCAGAAAATGCTCCTTAATAGCAGGCTGGCTTACAGCCTTCCTCTAGCCTCTAAATTTAAAAGAAAGAGGAGTGTCCAACAGGTAGGAAGCCAGTCTGGGAGATGAATACTCAGTTTCTTTCCCTGCACAGTCTGTGATCTGTGGCAAATAAGGTCATCCTTGTGCCCTATATCCATATCTGTAAAATAAGATACTATTTTTTTTTCTTTTTCTTTGTTTTGCTTCCATGATGGATAAACATAATCAAACAATCAGATACTGCAGTAACCAAAAGTTTGCAATTAACTGGGATAAGGTGTGCAGAATGCCTCTGGAAAATAATCATTTAATGATTGATTTCAAGGGTAGTCATCATGGCCCACTTTAAACAGCCTGCCTCTGTCACAGACCAACTACATCATAATGCACTGAACTCATTCAGTGCAGATCTGTGTCTTCAATAAAAATACGTGTGGCCCCAGTCTGATCCTAGAATCTGAGTAAATGCTTTTAGGTATATTTTAGGTAGGAATGTACCTCCAAGGAGCCAACGCAACCCTGAATCAATGACATAGCGTATCTCCAGATGAAGCACCTACAGGTATTGAAAATTTACTGCACTAGGAAATAAGCTCTCTAGTTCATGTTTACCTGCCATGTTGTCTGACATGATGTTTCAGTCCTTCTGGCCCAGCTTTTACAGGCAATACTGAAACTGAGCCTAGTGGTTCCTATTGACTGTGTATGTTGTATCTCTCACTGAGTAGCCAAATGTGGACTTCTTAAAAACACTGTGATGTGACACTGGAAATAATCACAGAATGGTTGAAGTTGAAAGGGATCTTTGGAGGTCATCTGATCCATTCTCCCCAGCTCAAGAAGGGCCATCCAGTGCCAGATCCAGATCCAGACTCCTCAGCCTCTCTGGGCAACCTGTGTCAGTGCTCCATCATCAGCACAGCATAGAAGTCTACTTTTGATGTTGACACATCCTCCTGTGTTCCAGTTTGTGCCCATTGCTTCTTCTCCTGGAGCTTGGCTTCATCTTCTTTGCATCCTCCCTTCAGGTATTTCTATACATCGATGAGATGCCCACTGAGCCTCATCTTCTCCAGGTTGGACAGCCCCAGCTCTCTTGGTCTTTCTTCACAGGAAAGCAGAGCAGTGCTCTCAGCCTGCAGGCAGCACAGCCCACTCTGTCTTCTGAAGAGTGCTCAAAAAATGAATGAGAAACGTAAATCTTTAATTTACATATAAGTCTCAACGCTTATTCTAGGAGGAAAAAAAATGAGATTTTAGGCTGTCTGTTGTAGTAGATCATGGTACAGGCTTCACCTGACAAGTCTCAGACATTTATGTATGCATTACAGCTTCTGGGGTCCTGGCCAAGCTTCCACTTTTATATTTCACATGGCAACTGTAATTATAGCTGTGACCCTTAGTTTGTGAACTGTTATCTTAACCCCTATATAAATCCATGTCTGTGAATATATATACAATATGCAGTAAAGTCAAGAATATTTTCAGTGAGGGAACAGCATGCAGAGGCCACTGCTGTTTCCTTTTGTGAAGTATGTTTACAAGTGGCCACACTATGCCCTGATATTCCCACAGCTTAGACAGCTGTGTTAGGGCTGAAACAAGCTGGGGTGAAGTGCGACAGCCCATGCATGTGATTCCACAAGTGCACTGCCCCTTGGCTTGCCACATCCTTTGAGTAATTCCAAATCCTAGGATCAGAAGCAGAACCATACCTGGAAATAATTATCTTACAGTCAAATTAGTGGTGTATACTGAAAATATCATTATGAACACAAGATTTGGTTCTCAAATTTAGGTGTATGTTCTGTTTGCCTCAAACACATCATAAAGAGCCAGATAATAGATCGCAAGCAGGTTTTGGAGTTTAGCCTCTTGTGACTATGGTCAGAAAGCTGGATGGGATCTCAATGCTCCATTCGTGCCTTCTGCTACCTGGGTGTGTGTGAACAGTCCTGTGTGCCAAGCACTGTTCTTACAAACCAGGTCATGAGACCTCTGTCTCATCAAAGCAAGTTAAAAGAAAAAGAAATCTCAACTATTTTCTAAAAATAGAAAAGCTGACCTGTGAGAAAAGGGAGAAAATGCTTATTTGCTGACAGGCAAAATAATGGGGAGGGAAGAGGTCTGTCGTAGTAATTTACAATGGCTTGTCAATCAGGAGCCTGTAGAGACATGGGTTAACGCACACATGACGATGAAATCCATGAAGTCTGTGCAAGCTCCAACCCAGATATTGCATGTTCCTGGTAGCACACCATGTCCAACCTGAGATATGCATATATTCTTTGATAGTAATCTGAAAGCACAAGTGAAGGTGAAGGGAAAACAGTCGGAGCTGTTGAAAAGAATTAAAATGAGTTTACTGTAGACTTAGTTTCAGCACTTGTCAAAGGAAGTGGACATAAATGGAAACTAAATTGAAAGTGAGTGAGGTTCCCCTCAGTCAACGCAGTATGCCACTGCTACTAGTCAGCCACAGCTGGGAGAGACTATTTATTTATCAGTAAACAACTTTGAAGTTGTCCACATGTTTCAGTGACACAGTAATCCTGAAAAAAAAGAAAAACAATGCAGTTGAACTGAAGTCTGAGGTTCAAAAAAAAAAAAAAGAAAACCCTTGAAAAAACAAATGGTAAATGTGCAGGAGATCGTTCAAGTGCATTGGCACACAGAAGGAATAACACAGTGGACAAAAGATCATTTGGCTATATTTCATTAAAGGTACTTTTCTGAAGCTAGGAATCCTAATTAAAAGTTTTGAGGGCTTTTTTTTAGAATCCTTATATTTTATGAAGCCAGAAATTTTCATTTACAGCCCCCTAAGGTTTGATTTCAGACTGTTTCCTTTTTTCACTCGTTTGCAACTGCATACAAATGAGGATGGAGGTTTTATTCCCTTCTTATCTTTTTGCTATTCCTTTTATTCTGCCTAAAATACTGCTTTTTTTCATCCTCTCCACAGATTCTCTGTTCTCATTGTCTGAGACTTGAATGGCTATTTTTAAAATAATGTTTTTATTCTTGCAAATATGATTTTACAATGGAGCAGGGAGCACTGCTTCTATGCTGAAACTTTTCATCTGCCTGTTTTAAGCTACACCATTAACTTGTCATATTTGTCCAAGTATTCATTCTACAGAGAATTTGTTCCCAAAGTTAAACTTGTTACATTATGAAGTTCAAAAATTTTAAGCAGACCAAAGTAAAGTGAGGGGGGAAAAAATGAAGTAAACAAATATTTCAAAGGATGAAAAAATAAACTGAAAAAAAAAAAAAAAAACCCTTCATTTTGCTTGTTAGTAATTCAGTGCATTTATGATGTCATAAATGCTCAGTTTTATTTTGGGTTACATTTTCTGGCTGAGATACAGAGATTCTCAGAAAACTGACATTTGAAATAGAAAGTCAGCAGTAACCTAATTTGGAATGCAATGAACCTAAGTAGAGGGGACAGAACTGAAAGCACTGCCACTCGGGAGTTGCGAAATGCAATAGAAAAGCCTGTCATCTTTGTTTTGTTCTTAAAATATGTAACAAAATAAATGCTGGAAACACGAATTGTGTTTTCATTTTGCTGTGCCTCTGCTAGACGCGTTGTTCACAGACCCTACCAGTGTATAACATGACATGCCATGGTTTCTGCACTCAGATCGTTCACTCTTATGTTACTGCTCAAGTATGCATTCAGAAAAGAGCCAACAGATATAGTAGATTTATTCTAGCTGTTGAGGTCAAGGGCTCCTTTTTTTTTTTCCTCTTTTTTTTTTTTCTTTCTTTTTTTTGGATTCAGCTGAGAGGGAACTCTTTCCTCAGTAACAACAGATGGACTTTCTGCTTTGCAGTCCACTCTCAGTGTGCGGCACTGATAAAGAAAACTATCAGAGAGTATTTTCAAAGGAAAAATCAGGAGATTATCTATCAATAAGAAGTACCAGTGTGGTCTCCAGTGCCAAAGCTAGGGGACTTTCTGCTAAGCACAGTACCTGCATCGCTGTAATTCAGAGACTGCGGCAGCTGGAAGTTCTTACAAGTCATGTAAGTAAAGGGCTCTGCTTTGCTGGAGTCTCTTGTCTCGTAAAAACTCTTAGATGATCTAAACTTGTGATGAGCGTCCTAATACGGGTAGCGTTGTTTTATTTTGCTGTGTTGTCTTGAATAATGCATGTGTGCAGGCACAGTAAACAACTAACTTACTTTTCTAGACATGTTTTGCTCTGAGCAGCGTGAGGAGGAGATCTGTATGTGGCTCAGGCAGACTCTGCTTGCTTTTATGATCACTGGCAACCACAGTTCTCCATTTATGATCATTGTGGAGGACAGTCTGATTTCTTATAGTTCTTGACACTGTTATTTCAAGAACAATGGGAAGCTGGCAGTGAAACACAAAGCCTGTGCAGAGGAAAGCACTGATCAGTGGGACTGTTTATAGAGCAGTCGGTGAACCCAAAACTGGTATACAGCCCCAAAGTTGAACTTGGCACCTCTTGGGAGTTTATATCCTCTCTACAGAAGTTTAAAGGGTCGCAGATTATGTGACACAATAAATATTTCAATTAGTTTATAAAGTTTTGTCTTGTTGATACTTAAATTAGTCACTTCCTATGTGGTTATTTGGGATTTGTTGCAGGGGATGGATCAACTTTCTCTGATCTTCACAACGTGATTTGAGATCACAAAGTATTTCCTTGTTCTCTATTCAGTTCATGTACACATTGGCACTGGTCACAACAAACAATGAAATCCCAAAGTTCTCTTGTAGTTGGTGGGATTTTCCCTGTCCCAGTAGCTGCCCACCTGCAGGTAACCCAGTAAGTTAAAGAAGGGTGGCTGTTGTGCCAGGAAGGCTTGATGAGCTCCACCTGGGCAGAGTAAGAAATTCAGTTCCAGCTGAAAACAGTTCCAGCTGCAGGTACTCCAGGTTCCTTCCCAGTTGACTTCTGCTCAGAGCTTCCAGCTTCCCTCCAGACCCACATTTTTGAAAGATGCAAACTGTGCACACAAACCCACAGGGCAATATCAACTTTATTTGATGCAGTCACTGTCCCAGAGCGCTTGCTGCTGCTCCCAGCCCTCCCATTCACCCTGCCTTCCACAGAATTGCAAGAGCCACATCGGGAAAGGAGCACAGCTGATTGAAGTCAATGACAAGACATTCCTTGACTTCATATAGACAGTTATACCTGGATGCCAAGATAGTGAGGCAGTTAATAGACCCACTGCAGTGTGGTGTGCTGTTCCTAAAGAAACAGGAATGTTATCTCCCTGAGAGAGACTGGGGAATGGCTCAGTAGAGAGATTACTGTTGGGTAGCAATCATTGTGTTTGGAAGGTATGTTGGCAGGAGTTATTTGGAGAACAAGAGGGCAGAGTGACAGCCAGATGACTCTGCTGATGGAGGAAGATGTTGCTTTTCAGGAGTGTTTGGAAAGTGACAGAAAGCTAATTGGGAGCAGAAGCAGCTCTCTTATTTTCTTTGCAACTCAACTCTTGGAGAAAATAGCAGTTTGTTATATTTTTGGAATTAATGTGTATTTGTGTGTTCCATTAGTCTCTTGGCAAATGCGCCTCTTTAGCTCTAAAACTTTGTGAGCCTTTCATACAGTTCTCTGCTTTGAAGCAACAGATGTCCGCGATAAGCAGATGGTTATGGCTTTCAATGTGAACATCTTTAAATACTTTGTTGTGTATATTTTATGGGGAGGAATGTACTCAGTCTTACTATGCAGAGCTGGTGCATTAAATGAAAAGTATCCATGTCTGGATACATATGTCACTTCCTAGCTTGCAAAGCAATAAACCACATCTTTCAGGAATTTTTGTTGTTTGATACTTTCACCCTATCATTCCCCTTGTGTTTTCAAGGCACTAGTCTGATGTGGGCTTGGTCAAAGCAAGTGAGTAACAAAAAGGGCTGGAGGAGCTACCCAGGTCATGAATTGCATTCTTACTCTAATGTATGTTGTGAGCAGGCTGAAATCTTCCTCCTGTGAGATTTCCCAAAGGAAATAACATAGCGCCTATGAAAATAACTGAGAAGAAATCTTTTGATCTTTCTTACACTAAAATTTCATTTTTTCAAGAGGTATGAAATCTTACGTGCAGAGAGTCTAAGAAAATAAGATCTTAGAGCACGAATAAATCTGGTAACGCAAATGGAAAGAATTAATCTTAAATAAGAAAACAACTCTAATTTTCTTTCAAGAATAAGAAGTCAGATAAACAGATTTCATCCAGAAGTTTTGCTATTGGGTGTTCATTTGCAGCTCCAAAGAAATATAGTTCTTTTTTCTCTCTCCATCTGACTTTCAGACTTTAAGAGTTTGTTTTTCTAAGAAACTTCTTCAGGCAGCTTTTGACATGTGAGAACGCTGTTTAAACTTGAATTAGTTGATCTTAAGAACAGGTTATTGCACGGATTATCAAAGGCTTTAATCACAGTGGCACAAGATATGTTATTGCATGGAGTCAGTGCTTACACAAGGCTCCAGCCTGACCTGAAAGAATAAAAATAACTCATTTCAACCAAGCTTAGGAATTTTTACTTCCACCTTTGAGAAAGAACAAGGCTGTTGAAAGGTTTGTGGTGCTGGAGAGGTGTTAAAGGGTTCCATGTCGATGCAGGTATGCTGTCTCTCCTTTTTTGCTGTCTCTGGGAACCTTCTTTCTAGCTACTCCAGCATGTAGTAACCCCTTGTGGCAGGCTGTCCCAGAATGCATTTTTTTCTCCTTTCACACATCAGATCAACCATTGTTTTTTCTAAGGTACTAAGACTTGGGATGCAGGAAGAATCTGATGAGAAAATGCCATGCCCGTGAATAGCTGGTGGTCCAAACTGTCTGCTGCCTGGATGTGAGCAGCTAACCACAGTGATAAGCAAAGAAAGCCCGCATGTGAGCAATACATGCTGACCCGTGTAATCTGTTGCTCAAGACTAATAGCTATGTAGCTACTTTAATTACTGTCTTATTAGTTGTGCATTTCCTGGTAGCTGCCTCAACCAGATGCCTTCTGCTAAGGGACTGGTCATTACCGAGATGGAAATGGACTAACAGAAGCAATAGCTTCACCAAAGACAGCAGTACCATTAGTTCTACTTTAAGATCTCTTCAATATCCAGTACTGTAGGATTTAAAAGAAAAAGAAAGCAATGAAGGGTTCTGTTTCATAATTTTGATAGCTATTACATTATGATAGTAGGTTTAAAAATCTACATATAAATGAGAATAAGTTGTGAAAACTTATGATTGATGTGCTGTCTTTGTTTTTGACAACTCTATTATTTTTAAAATTGCAAGTGTTAAAATACTATGAAAGTGCCAGGCAGGACTCTATCCAACAGTAACTCAGAGATAAGTTTGTCCTAAATAAATGATATAAAGATATTGCATTTTGATGCATCTTGTATTTTTCTCTTTCTCTGTGGAGCCCTACTATCCATTACTGTTCTGGTACAGCACCTCAGCACGTGTATTTCTCTGAATATCACCTTTGGGGCTTACAGACCTGAGGACTGAGGCAAGACTTAATGGCAGTTGAACTGAGATCATACTTAGTCTGCGAAGATGTAAAAAACTGAAGGTAGTTTTCCTGAAATATGGAAATCTGTGTCCATCCATCATCACCTATAAATAATAGATTCTTTGTAAAGATGGAATGGAAACAGCTTTCAGTCTTTGTCATGCTGCTGTGTGCCTATAGTCTTTCAGATGGGTTAGAAACAGAAACAAACCCTCTACGACAGCCAGAAAGCTCCCAACCTTACATGCTGAACAAGACAATCAACAAAAGATCAGAAGGAGCAAAGAATTCAGAGCTGCCTAATATGGAGAGCCCAGACCAATCACAATTACTGTAGTTCCACAGGAAGCTCTTGGCAGTTGGGGTACTAAAGTTTGCAGCTGGAAGAGAAGCCTGGGAGCTGCTCTAAGAAAGCTGTAGAAACAGAGGATTGCAAAGGGCGTATGCCCTTTCTGCTTTTAGGGAAATCAGCCTGCTGGAATAAGTACTACCATCTCTAGCTTATCAATAGAGCTGATAGCTAATGCAATCTATCTTTGAGTGATGGCCTATTTCTGGAGCTCAGTCAAGTAACTGCCAGCTTAATACCTTAAATATAGTTATGGAGGGGAAACTGCCTGTTCTAATATTCCAGAGAAAATTATTTCCATTATATTTTTAACATTTCCTCCGTGGTTTTTAAGATGTTTTCTAAAATCGATGATTACATTCATGTAGCGTTTGCCTCCAGCTTTTTCTAAAGTAGTGGTGAAACAGACTATGTGGTAATTAAAATGATTATTTCTCTGAACTTCTCTCTTTTTGCTTATCAGCTGATTCTCTAGCATGTTCATTCTGCCTTGATGGGCTGTTGATAAATAGCTCACTGAGATAGCTCACAATCTCAGCTAACTTGACTCTCCTGGCTCTGTAATAAAACTGAGAGGAAAAAAAAATTGGTGTTCACCCCATATTGACTCAGGCAGCTGTCAGTACTTCAGATCCTGGACAGCACAGAAAGCAATTGGTGGAACATTTGGGAAAAGGTGACTGCCTTGGATTCTTTTTGCTGACGGGGAACCAGCATCGTGTTGTTACAGCACCAAGGGCACTGCCAGCACACCCTGATCACCACCTCAGTGCATGAACAACCTCCCACCTATCTGCAGAGTGGCATTAGCAGGTCCTCTGAATCTTTCTCCTCAGAGGAAAAAAAAAAATCCAGAATAGGGAATCCTGAAAGATGATATAAAATCTTCAAGATTCAAGAGAACCACAACATGAGTTTCTGAGCACTCCAAAAGGACAGAACCATTCCCAGTTAAAAGACTAAATATTTAGACATTATGTGAACACATCGTGTTGGCCATAACAGGGCAGCTATGTTCTGCTGCTTTAAGACAATGCTCTGTATTTGTGGCCATTCTTTGTTAAGGATGGAAACTGTTTAGCTTCCCCAGTTAAAGTGAGCACAGAAGGTTGTAAAGAGGGTAAAAATCCATAGAAAACCAAGGTATTTTATCGTTATAACTATTGACAGCATACTTCTAAATTTCTGTAATCTGCAAGTGGGGATTAATTCTTCTTTTATTTATGTATGTTTTTGAACATTGTTGAAATTCTTATAGGCAAAGGGGGAATAAAAAAAATAAAGCTTTTGGAGGTTTCTTCTTGAAGCAAAGTAGTTAAAGCTAAGGAAGGAGATATAAATGAAGATAATACCTATGGGATTGATAGATGACTGAAATATACTATTTTTTGAAGAAAAAGCAGACTCAGCATGTGAGAAATAGAGTCCCCTTCATGTTGATCTTCCTGGTTGAAGACCCTGATTGCATGCAGAGATGCGTGGATGGAGGCATTGCCAAAGACTATCCCAATAGTGCTTCTGTGCCATGAATATCACGCTAGAAATCAGTCAACAGCTATGTCATCTTGATTTGCATGCTAATACAGATGATGCAGTAAGGCTCTGGAGAGATGCATTCACAGTTAGCTGGCAATAAAATTTGTGTCTTTTATGAATCACTGGAATTTCAAAAGTCTCAGGGGTGTATTTATCAAACATTGCACCTTGCCTCTTAAATGAAGAAACATCTCATTATGGCCACATCCATAATGTCAACTCTTCAAGGAGAAAAAGATGTCACACTTCTGAAAACAGCAGGTGGAGAAACGGAGTTTCAAACGTTTTCCATTAACATGACATAGGACAAAAGCTTGATCACTATCAGACTTCTGGTTGAGAATAAGCCTACATCCAACAATACCAGACCCTGAAACAGAGCATCAGGTCTCGTCCCAGAAAAAATCTATTGAAAGGGAAATATGCAATGTTTTTTCCTGAGATGAATGCTATTTTCGAGAAAATCCCGATAGAAAGTCTTTGAGCTAAATGGCCATTTGAAAAGTATGAAAGAACCCTGGCTCCATTTTATTTCTGTGGATGGGGAAGGAATGTGAAGATGTGGAGAGGTGCTTCTGAATGTAAGGTGGTGGTGACTGGTGTGCTCCCTCCTTATGGCAAATGTGGAGTTTTTTTTATATCTTCAGCTCCATCAGTAGTTGACCCTTGTTATAATGAGGTCTTGAGTATCTTTTTCCCTGTTAGTTCAGATCAACAGGTGATAGTTTCCAAATTATGGGTGTATTTTCTCCAAACTGACGATGTGCTACAGGTTGTAGTTTTGTATCATTTCCTCTCCTTGAAGACTTGGCTTTATGGTGCCTAAAGCAGCTCTTGAAGTTCACGGTCTAACGTAGATGGGCTGGTTGTCCAACTTCTGCTTCAGATGGCTTCTACCATCAACTCTTCATTGCTGCCAGTGTTTTCTCTGGCTTCCCTGGGGACACCAGATGCATTGAATAATTCCAGTTTCCAAGCTGAAACAGATCATGGACAGCAGCCATGTGTTGTTCACATGCTTGCATGGGAGGGAGAGATCTTTCTCGTTTTTCTCTTGCTGGACTAATTCGCTCAATAAGAATTTGTTTTAGATCAAATTGATATCAGTTTTAGCTAATTCCAACCTTTTCTAATTGTTTTTTCCCTAAATTCCTACCTCTTACTATATCCTAAAAGACAAAAGATGCTTTGAAAGGGAACTAGAGAAATGGGACAGTGCACATTGCTCCTGGCTTACATGATAGGACAAGAAAAGTATTTCAACCTACAGTTCAAAAGCTGTAGCCATTGAAAAATAAGACACAAACATGCTCATCTCCAGTGTTGCATAAGTAGACATAACACATAATGTACTGCAACATCACAGCAGGTCTCCCAAATTGAAAACAAGGAGGAATAAAACACTACCGTACCTTGGCTCTTAAATCCCCTGAATGTGTCATCTGTGTTGATTAGTTACTTTGATTTGTGCTTCCCAGAACAGTTCATTTTTCCCTTTAATAAGAGTTTGGGTTGTAAATTGTCACTTGGATTGATAGTATTTGCACCAAACAGTGTAATTAGGCTGGAGCGACAGAATATATTACATTGTTTGTTTTCCATTATGTTTATTCCAGATGGTTTTTGTCACTGACTCTTTCTCTGAGCTGAACTGTTAATAAACATAGGATAAATCTAAAGAATAAATTTTCTGCACTTGGTATAGATCAGTGGTGGTGGCTGTGGTGGGGTTAATGGGCTCTCATTAGAACTGCAAAAATGTTAATTCTCACCAACATATGAGATGGAAACACAATGCATGGGTAATGACTGGTTAAAGAAGATACTTTCTTCTTTTCTTTTGGAAGTCATCTGTTCAGACATTAAAATGAGATTACGATAAGTTCAGTTGTAGTGCTTTACTGTTTCTTTGGACAAAAGAAATCCCTTATGGTAAAGCTGCAGAGTGAGTACCTGGGTTCAGGTCTGTCATCTGCTGGAAAGCTCCTCCGTGCCCCTACACAAGTTATTTCTGTCTGTGCCTTGGTTTCTATACCAGCATTCTGAGATACTTTTTCTCTTCTGCCTTTAGTTCGAAATAACTGCCTAGGATGGAGATGCAAAAATGATTTTAAAAAGGAACACTTTAGAGAAAAAAACTCCATACGAGATGGAAACACAATGTGGAAGTTACATGACACTGGGACTGTCTTAATCTGTTCATTTTCCAAAGTGATGTTGATTGGAGAAAACTGAAAGCAATCTAAATGGTGTGACAGCAGACCTTGGAAAATTCATATCGCTTAAGGAGTTTTCCAGTAGCAACCCCTGTAGTTTTTCCGCCAGAAAGAAGCATAAGAAAGCCCAGGATGAAACAAAACATGGAAAAAAAAGCTTTTGAAAGCTTTAATAAGGTATCTCTGTCTCATTAACATCCCAATACTTCCTCAGGTGAAAAAGGTGGAAAAAAAAAAATCTGTGGCTACAGGAGTGTTGATTTGCCAAGGTTAGGAAGAGGAAAGTGTCCCTGTTGGCTTGCATAGGCTCATTAGCAAAATGCCAGAGAGCCCAGCTGGTGCCATGAGCTTGGTGACAGTGGGTCTATGTATGATGGATCTCAGACCTCTGCCAATCTGTCTGCTCTTCACCAGCTGCGAGAGAAGGGAGCAGAATTTTCACTTATGATATGGCAGAACATCTTCCTTTATGCATTGTTTCCAATTGCCTCCTGGAACAAGTAGTGACATATCTTCCCCTCATTTTTAAACCGGTGAGCTGGGCTCAAAAGAGAACACAACAGCATTAGAAACCATACCACACATTAGCAATTTCATCATGCCTTATGTGTCCATATTAGACATGTACCAGTCAAACTGCAGCTAGAGAAAAGTCTTAAATAACTCTATTAGCTGGTATTTGTGGATCTTTCTTGGAACAGTACTGAGCAAGAAGGGGAGAGGAAGAACTAAAATGTGCAATAATTCAGGAAGCCCCCAAAATCATAGAACCATAGAATTGCCCATGTTGGAAAAGACCTTAAAGATCATCAAGTCCAACCACAACCTAACCATACTACCCTAACTCTAACAACCCTCTGCTAAATCATGTCCCTGAGCACCACATTTAAACACATCCAGGGATGATGACTCAACCTCCGTGGGGAGCCTATTCCAGTGCTTCACAACCCTTCCAGTAAAGAAGTTTTTCCTGATTCCCAACCTAAACTTACCCTGGTACAACTTGAGGCCATTTCCCCTTGTCCTGACACCTGTCACCAGTGAGAAGAGACCAACCCCACTCTCACTGTAAGCACCTTTCAGATATTGGAAGAGAGCAAGAAGGTCTCCCCTCAGTCTCCTTTTCCCCAGCCTAAACAGCCTCAGTTCCTTCAGTCTCTCCTTGTAGGGCATATTCTCCAAGCCCTTCACAAGCCTTGTTGCCCTTCTTTGGACCTGCTCCAGCACCTCCATGTCCTTACTGTACTGAGGTGCCCAAAACTGAACACAGTAGTTGAGGTGAGGCCTCACCAGTGCTGAGTACAGGGGCAGGATGACTTCCCTAGTCCTGCTCACCACACCATTCCTGATACAAGCCAGGATGCCACTGGTCTTCTTGGCCACCTGGGCACACTGCTGGCTCATATTCAGCCGACTGCCCATCAGTACACCAAGGTCCCTTTCCATCAGGCAGCTTTCCAGCCACTCTTCCCCAAGCCTGTAGGGGTTGCCTGGGGTTGTTGTGACCAAAATGCAGTCGTGAACTGAGAAAGTCGGTGAGAGCACGACTGTTTTGGTCTTTGAGATAGCAGAAAAATGAGGAGAACAGCCTGTGCCCATGGCACTGGGTGTCCTTCCTGGCCAGGCTCTGAGGCATGAAAGTGTTAACCCTTCTGGAATCAGGACAAGACATTCCAGCACTTGAATTCACACAGTAAAAATAAACCACTTGCAAGGCGTGTAGCCTATGGGGGTTTATGCTCTGTCTTTTGATTCAATCATTTAGGAATGCAAAGCCCTTCTACCAGGTCTGGGCTCTGAGACCGCCTTTGCTTTGGACTGCTGCCGAAGGTGAAGCAGGCCTGCAGCAAGGACATTACAAAGGTCTGTGTCTCCCTGCAAGCCTCTTGGTCATGCTATTTCCAGTGGACTGATTAATCTCTGGCCAGTGCTGTAGAATCTCTTTTTCCTTACTGAGGACAAAATGCTTTCAGTCCTATGTGCAGTACTCACCATGCTCTTCCCAGTGTCCACTTACATGGTAGGCAGTGGTAAGACAGTCCCACAAACACTCTTTTCTGGAAAATAACACGAAAGAACAGCGTAGTGCATCAAACCCATGAGTGTTTAGTTGTTTGGATAGTATAGTGTAACCGTTCTCATCCAGCTCACAATAGACAGTGTCAGACTAATGTGCAGCAAGGTGTGAATTGGATAACAGCCTTTCCCAGGTAGACAGCGGCTCTGCTTTGTTTTTTCTTTTTTTTTTTTTTTTTTTTTTTTTCTGCGCTGGCCAGGATAGGGCTTGGACTTGGTGTTTTTGAACAATAATAATAGTAGTTCTTGCTTCTGGCATGGAAACCTTTGTTTGCCCCAATTCCCAGTGCTCACAGACCTCCAGTCAGAGTTCCACTTGGAAGACTTTGGCACAGCATCTGCGATCACAGCTTGAGCTGGCCACAGCAGCAACACAGTGACAGCAGTAGGGAAGGCACCTGCCTACAGCTCAACCCTCCTCTGCCTCGCAGAGCTTCAGCCCAGATGGGCAATGCTGGTGAAGGAAAGCAGGACTTGGGAGAGACCTCTTCCCTAGTTGAGGTTGGGAGCATGTGCGATCAGATGGCCCAGTCCAGATTTCCATGTCAAAACCAGCTCATTTCACATCTTTCCCCATTACCCTTCTCATTTTCCAACTGACTATCATCAGACTGCCAAAATGTTTTTCCTTACTCTGTTTTTTTTCCTGTTCTTCCTGGCTCCTCTCATCTCTCCTGTACTGCTTCCTACAAGATACTTGCAGTCTGTTGTACTTAGCAATTCCTACATTCTAATACTGAGAGGTGGTCTACCAAGAAGGCACATGGAAAAAATGTTATATTTCATACTGTTGACAAGTGGAGAACACACAGTGGAATATTCTCATTGATTTATTTGTGGGTAGTTTCTATACAAGAGAGTGGAAGAAAGAGTCTAGGAACATTGGACCAATTTCTGCTTGGTTACTCATTGGAAAACTGGAAACAGTCATGTAGTCAGATGGCTTACTCTGGACTTACACAAGTGCCAGTG
This sequence comes from Gallus gallus, assembly GCF_016699485.2. Taxonomy (NCBI): domain Eukaryota; kingdom Metazoa; phylum Chordata; class Aves; order Galliformes; family Phasianidae; genus Gallus; species Gallus gallus. Next base: position 76,299,091 of record NC_052535.1, on the reverse strand, counting down.
AGAACATAATTTAGCCCACTGATTTTACTTTGCATCCCAGTGGACGTGGGCAAAACACACCACATGTGAAAACCTGAGCGCTGATTAAGAGCCCAATAATAGTGTAATTCCATGAGGATTATTTAAAAATGCATTTTCTTCCTTCATGACTTCCATTCTCCCTCTTTTGGTCTTAGTTAGGGTAGTGTTGTGCAACCACAGGTTGTGGTTGGACTTGAAGATCTTTAAGGTCTTTTCCAACCTCAGCAATTCTATGATTATAGGATTCTATGTTATTTGTTGCCGTATTCCCTATGTACCTTGGCCACAGAAATGAACAGTGATTGTGAAGCCATTAGTCAACTTGATGAAGTATTTGGCATTTCTCATTTTATTTATCATAGTGTTATGTTGTCGCCTTAGATTTTCCTTGTCTCATCTATTTAGCTCCAGAATGGACTGCTGTATTTGGAAATTTTTCATATAGACTGATATATAGACTATATACTTCTCTGAAAGGATGGTCAGGCACTGGAATGCGCTGCCCAGAGAGGTGGTGGAGTCACCGACCATGGAGGTGTTCAAGGAATGTTTGGACGTTGTGTTGAGGGACATGGTTTGTTGAGAACCATTGGTGATGGGTGAATGGTTGGACTGGGTGATCCTGTGGGTCTTTTCCAACCTTAGTGATTCTATGATTCTATAATATCCAATAGTTATATAATGACTGAAAAAAAAAATATTTTCTCTCCTTTGTGAAAAAGATATCCACAAAATAGTAGCCTAAGAAATGTTTATAATAATCACTTGCTCTCCACATTGACCTTGCTAATACCTTTCAGGGTGATATTTAACAACTGCTAATGAGAACAGTTTTACTTAAAGATCAATTGCATAACAGCTTTTGTAGCAAACTCAAACTGAAAAGTGGGCTATTTCTATTATTAGCTCTCTCCAGTTCTACTTGTGCCACTAAAGATGTTTCCGAAAACACTGTATGCCTGATCCAGGTAGCTTTGCTGCTTACAGATGGCATAAAATCACAGTGCACGTACCTGACTTGGTTCACATCACTACACTGCATATTGATGTATGGCAACACGTGCTGTGGACCAGAACAATGACCAGTGAATACCTGAAACTGACAAGGCGTTGACCCCAAAAAACAAGGAGGGTAAAAAAGCCCATGGTTTCAGAGTAGTAGAAAGCAGGAAAATGATAAAGGAGAGCAGAAGCCCTCTCTGGATTTGCAGGTAACAGGATCTGCACCTTGCAGTGAACATTTTGTGAGCCTTCTCCATTTATTTTCATCTCACTGGCATGCTAATGTGTTAGCTTTACAGCATTAGTATGCTGTCAGAGCATTGCAAAAATTATGTTCAGCAACAGATGCTAAGAAAGCTTATTGAAATATTAGTAAATAAGGTACTGTGCATGTTCTACATGGGAAAAATAAGTAAATTCTCTGAGTAGCAACAATAAGGGAATCTCTTCAGTCTGTTACATATTTGTCAAGTGCTTTTACTGCTTTATAGTGTTTTTCTTTCTTTCAATTTAATTCTCCAGCTTTCAATCTCCACTTGATTATTTGGGGGGGAATAAAATCTTTTCTAATTTGCTATCGCTTTATTACAGTCTTAATTTGAAATTCGTGTCGAGCCATTTGGAGGATTAATGACATATCAAGATTTCAGTATCTAGGAAAAAAAGTAGCATCAAAAGACAAATAATTTAGAGCAAAATGATGCTAAAGGCTTAAAGTTAGTACTATTGCTCTGTATGTTATTGTATTTCGTCTATGAAAAGTATATGTTAGGATCACAAAACACTTTCTGCAGGTTGCCATTAGGTAACTCTGCCTCTCTCAGTCTCTAGTGAGGAGGAGAGTGCTTCACTCACTCCCGAATTTGGCAGGAACTGGCTATGAGGACAGGACATGTCATGGTTCCCAAAGGACCACGAGGCTAACATCCAAAACTGGAATCTAAGAGAGATTTTTCCATAGCAGCATATTAACTGCTGGGGATAACTCAGTGGCAGTACATCCACATCGGCCTGGCTCACAGCCCACTGCTGGAGGGACTGTGCAGTGCTCAGCCCCTTCCTCCCACACCATTTTCCTGCAGAAGACCTAAGGGACTTATCCAACCCTCCCAGAAACCAAATAGTGCATAGGTGTCCAACCCTTTGGTTTGCCTGGGCAGCATACACAAACGTTGCTCCAAAAGTAATGCCTCCTATGTTTCCATAGAACTACAACTGATACAAAAAACACAACAATACTATTTGATAGAGCACACTCTCAGCTACAAAACACTATTTTTTCAACACAGTTACCACCATTAGCTATGCATTTTCACCAGCAATGAATAAGAGCCTGCATACCATGCTTGTAAAAGTCTGTACCAGCAGAGGTGACCAACTGTCACCACTGCTGAAATGCACAGCCATCACCTCGCTGTGCTCACCTCCACTGTTTGGTCTCCATAAACGTTCACAAGTGTCAATGAATTTCAAGGGGGCATTTTTTTGGCAATTTTTTTCCACTCAGAGAAATTCAGTGGCACACTATTTCATCTGCACTTCCACGTCAGGAGCTGTTTTGTCAGCCTGCCCCTCTGCTGCTGTCTGTCGCATGGTAACAAGATGTAATGGAATATTGGTGGGAAGGGCCAACCTCTATTGCTAGACCACCAACATTCACTTCTGATTTTTGTAGGCCACTATAGTGACATAAGAGGCATTACTTTCAGAAGAGCCCTCATAAAATTTATAATGTAGTTAATGTACATAGGCAACAAAACTTATTTTAATCTTTAATATTTTTAATTAAAACAAAGAAAGAGAGAAACAAAAGCACAGAAGTAGTGGGATATGTGGCCCTGTTTTTGTGAAACTAATGCATCAGGCTGGTTTGATGGCAGTGGCTGCAATTCTTAGTGAGTCCTCAAGGTGTGTGTCTGTATGGTAACTGTTGAGTCGCAGCCTGAACCACTGATGGAGCACCTGGGGAAAGGACCCGGTCAGCCCTGGGAGCACAGGTGAAGACAATTCAGCTGTGTGACCGGAAGGGGTGGAGGCTGGCTGCACCTCTCCTAGACCTCGTTTAAGGGCTGACTGCCGCTGGGGGAGGATCTTTGGTTGCCAGTTGTGCTGGGTTGCACACAGCACATGGGCTGTGGATTGGACATCCCTGACCTAGTGTATAAGCAAAGCAGGGCTTGTGTCACTTGGGTGTGCCAGGCTTTGTGCTGGCTCCGCTCCTCCTGTGCCCACAGAGCAGGCACATCACTGCAGTGGACAGCCTTCACCATACAGCTGCTGTAAGGGTAATGCAACACAGCCTGTGAGGCCTAGGGTACCATATCTGTGGTAGGACAAGGAAAGAAGCCGTTAAAATATCTCATTACATTTCCCATCTACGTGAAGGACTTCTATATACTCCTGAGGCTGTGTGCTGCTGACTGTCATCTGGCTGTGCTTCAGTGAGAGTGGCGTGGGCTGAGTTTGAACTCAACCTCTGTATAATTTCCACACATCTTCTATCTACTGCATTCGCTCTCCCACAGGCTGCCAAGATTACATTATTTGCTTTTAAAAATCTTACATGGAAATCGAAAAGTCTCCAACATCATCACTAAACTGTGCAATGGGGACAAGCAGAAAAACTAAATTTATCACTGGAAAAACAAAACTGATATTCTTGTGTAGTTGGAAATCATTTTGGCACTGTAGTTATGGTACTTCAGTATCTTATTTTTGTTATTTTTTTCTTCTGTTTTCTTCAAGGCCAATCACTAATCATTTGTTTTACTGGCTGTGTTTTGGTCTGACAGTTTTCAAGCCTCCCTCATTCACATTCTGATTCCTCAGCTTGCTAAAGGACAGCTTATAAAACTCAGTTTCAGATAAACCAAAAATCACATTTATGCCATAAATACCCTCCATGATTACAGGAAGATGTACAGTCCGTCTCTTTTCATTGGCAGTGAAATAAGCATACAAAGCGTGCTTGAATAGCACTGTTCGTTGGTGCAGCATTGTTTTCTCAGGGATGTCATGCCAAATTTTCTTTCCTCAGTACTGTCCTTATCTGAACCTATAAATCTTTTCTTTCTAAATGATGAAAGATTCCAGATACACCTGTTGAATCCTTTGGCTCTCCTTAGGGTATTCACATCTATTACACCCACTAACGATAAGAATAAAAAGAAATACGTCATCTCATGACCATAGTAGTCACACAAACTGCTGTTGTGAGTCACTGGTAATTTACAGTGGGTTCCCTGCCCTTTTCATTTTCTTCAGAAATGTCCTGGTTTATGGTCTGGCAATATCAGAAGCTGCTATAATCAGACTGAATATTTCAGTGGTAAGATCATCTAAGATCATCAGGCCTGATCCTGAGGTGCGCAAGAGATGTTACCTTTGACAAAAGCTGCAAAGCCTTTTGAATAATTTGTAGTTTTAATTATGAATAAGCAACTGAAGCAGAAACTGAACCAAAGTTTCAAATTTCAACCTGAAAGTTCAAATCAACTGGAAGGAGAGAAGCTGGACCACAGGTGTAAATCAAAGGCAGTGCCAGCCCCCAGCCAGAGGCTCATCTTTAACTCAGAAGGGGTTTGGAGATCAGCAGGCAGGCTGTTTCTGTTTGCCATGAAATTTCCATAATGAATTACATGGAAAACACCAGAACAAAAATCCAGTTCTTTCAGTAGTATTTCTTCCTTTGAGAAGCATTCAGTAGTATTTCTTTCAGTATGCCTTAAATTTATCCATTCTCCATAGTCTTACTATAGCTGTCATATTTGGCACATCACCAGCTGGATGGTGCAGGATAGACAAACCTTCCCTGCAAATATCTTTCAGGAGTCATTAGTATTTTTCTTTTCTCCATTTGTGTTTTATGAGTATTAACTCCTCTGGCACCACTGCAAGGCAGAAACTCATTGCCCTTCATATGGGAATAGGGGAATGAAGTGGATTATGTGATTTGCCCAAAGCTACAAAGAGAATCACCATCAGAACCAAAATGAGAATTGATTATTTACTTCAGTGCTTTGTCCTGTAATCCAATTAGCAGAGAAACTTCCTTCCCCTCATCTTATGCTGTTTTCCTGCACCGGAGAATGGCACTAACTTCAACAGTGCTTGCTATTTGAAACTGCATTTTGCTGTTAAGGTTGATTTCCCCTCAAGAGGATAAAAGTTCTACCAATACATTTTTACATCTAAGAGAAAAAATAAAACATATTTCTGAATAAAAGCGATGTAACAATGCACTTTAACTAGTGTGAATCAGGCATTTCGTGGTGTTTCAGCCACAACCCGATGCAGGCAGCAGCATTCTTTGTGCCACCTGGTGGTCAGAGGCCATCAAATGCCAAGCTCAAAACCAGCGCGCGACCCATCAAAGGCGCCCCTGCAAATTTAGCTTCTGCTCTGATGATGACTTCTGAGCTGCTTATGTTTTCCTTTCTTCTACTATTCCTGTTCCTTGTCTTCCACTTGGATCACTGTGAGCTGGGCTGCTCAAACTTTGGAAAGCTTCAGGAAAGCGTGACCTGAAAACAGGCTTAAGTACATGGATATTCTCAGGAGCATTCCCAACTTACAGAAATGCCATATTTCCGTGGAATAGGGAATGCACTTTCTTCACTGCTTGGAGAAGGAAACTGACAAAACAACCAAATAAATAAAGTAGCTTCTACACACAGAAGATTCATCACTTCTGTTCCTGAGACAACTGACATAAATGGGTACCTTGGATAGTGGAGACAACCAAGATGACTTGTACTGCCTTTTTACTGTCTTTAGAAATGAACAGGATGTTCATTTCTAGAACAGACATAGAACAGACACAGAATGTTATTTTTTTTCCCCTCAGAATGCAGGGCATTCCTGCAGCTATATGGATTCCTGCAGCTATACCTTAATGCTGCGTAGGGCTGTGAGGAGTTCTGCTCCATGGCCTTGTGCACTGACTGCTCCTCACAGCTGAGGCCTTCCTGTGAGGACAAGCAACACAATGGCAGGACCTCAGGAAATGGATCAATCTTTTTGGATTCACCTCTGGGAAAACACAGGGAGGGACCAATTTCTGCATGTAGCCATCTTCTTCCAAAAGTGCAAACAAAATGCCACTATAGCAAGGGAAATACAGTTTAATTAAAAAGCCCAGCAGTACCATCATCTGTGCTGACATTTTTCCTACTTTTCAGTGGAAATATCATTAACTGCCTTCTTTAATAATAAGCCCATTTTTTGAACAATGGCAAGAAACTATAAAGTTGATGTGGCTGATAGATCAGCTCAACAGTCAAATGCTATGGCCGCATAGCTGTGTTTGCAAGGCTATGCAAAGTTAAAGTGTCTTTAAGCTGATACATTTCAACTGAGAATTGTTGAAAGAATAGATATGATAATTCCTAATCCTAAAGGGCTTAAGACGTGAAGAGCATGTTAATTTTCCACAGTTTACTTTACTGTTACATAAAATGTACATTACTGTCTGCTAAGATCAGCCAACTGAAGACAGCAGCTCACTAGACTCAGTTGACGGTGTGTCATACTTTGTACACATACTAACACATTTGGTAAAGATATAACAACTCAACAATAAAAGCTTCCTTGTTTGGATTAGACAGCCTTTAAAATCCTTCATTACACCCTGCAGCCCTAGTGCAAGTCAGTGCCAAGGCTTTGGTATGTGAGCAGCCTAAAGCAGTTCAACCTGTTGGGCAGAGGCTGTGGGTAGGTCTTTCAGTGGATGTCCTTGGCCAGGTCCAGCTAAGACTCACAGCCTGCCCCTTGTGGCTTTGGCAGCAGGACAGGTTTCTACTCCCATCCCCTGGGCCCAGTTGGGCCAAGCCTAACTCACCTCAATATTTCCCCCCATCCCTCACTCAGGCAGGGCTCCTCACTCCTTTCCAGGCACAACCAACCCAAGCAAATGACAGATCTGTCATTCCCCCTGCCTAGGTCAGCCTGGTCCATTTTGCCTAAAACAGGCCAGGAGATGGACACTGGTGAGCCCAAAAAGCCTGATGCTGTGCTAAGGAGGTCAGTGTGCGCAGACAGGGGTAGCCTCTCCAGCTGTCACCTCCTGAGTGGCAGGACATCGTGTGTGCATCTTATTCAAGCTCAAGAGGGTCTGGGATGGCTCTGCCAGCAGAGTTGTGAGGGTAATAACCTCCAGCAGCTTGGCTTGTAATCTTCATCTGGGATGGCTCTCTACAAAATGAACATCTGTCCACAGCCTAAAGATATGTTTCAAAACTGATTTAATTAGACCAATGCAAGCACCCATCTGGATACTCTTAGCGCTTTGGCTCCCGTTCACCTAGCAAACAACAGCAGTGGATGAAAATTCTTATCACCTGCCCATGTTGCAAAGTGGCTAGAAGGAAATAAGGATGTATCAACCACTCTAGAATGGCATCCTTATGATTAAAAATTTTGGTGAATCCCAATGAGGTTCTTTAAGAAGGTGCTGTCCACTGAGATCTCCTGGGTGCAGTGGCTAAAAGCACAGCAGATGGACCATCTGACCATGGCAATGCTAACATCCATGTCATTGCCAGAATAGCTGAGTTAGTGGACTCACTGAGTGTAGAAATGGTTTATACTGCATTATGCCCTGGTCAGTTACTTACCATGTGGGAAAGCTTCCCTCCCTTACCCAGCTGGCTTTTGCGTTCCCCTACTACTGGACCACAAAGCATACAGATGCTCCCCATCCATTTTAATGCACAGTCAGATGGGCTAAAGAGCCCATAGGAGAGGCTGATCCACAAAGAGAGCCCAAAGGAATGGCAGAAACAAACTGCAGACGGATAGTTACATATGAAATCGGTGCACACATTTCTGCAGCAAGGGCCTAACTTAGACCACATAAGAATAAATTGGTAGATTCTAGTTCAATTAAGGCATCCGCTGAGGATATGGCTTTTATTTAACTGCATTATTTGAAGATAAACCAATGAAGTTTATGCATAAATGTTAGAAAAGCATATCATACAGATTAAATGAGAAAAAATAATCATTTTGACAACTGAGAGCACCATCATTTTTCAGTACCATTCGGAAGCTGCAGATAATCCAGGTCTCTAACAGGTTTTTTCTAAACCTTTAATAAAAAAAAAAAAAAAACACCTCCGAATTTAAATCGCTTTCACTTCACCTCATGCTTACTACTCACTATTAAAATTCCTTTTAAGAAAAACAATTGGAATTTTAACTAGTTACAGATGGTAGAGATAAAAACGGTCCTTAGAAATCTGTGTTTGAAATAGGATTTGCAGGGAAAGTACTGCTTATGTTTGCTAATGTTATCCAGGCTGTCTATTTGTACACAAGAGTCAAAAGTCTACAAGTTTTTGCCTGTGGTAAAAGTGAATCAAAAGAATGAGGGAAGACTGTGAGCTTTAGAACCTCCTGGTAGCTGGAGCTGCTTTATCTAATAACAGCATCTTCGACAGATGCACTTCAAAAAATATTGGTCGTCTTCATGAAGAAAACAGTTCTGGTAACTGGTATCAACCTCTGGCTCTATTCTCTGGCTACCTTTGTTTAATAAAGGTGCACAAAACCCAGAAGCTATGCCCATTTGTTGCTTTGAAATGGTAGAGGCATTATTGCTCTGCACCTGCTGTGAGGAGCAGGTCTTGGCTGTCTGATCCAGCTCCACTATCGGCTATTTTCACCTCCAGGCTCCCTTGGCTTCTGTGTGGCATTCACCATCAGGGCAAAACTAGGAAAGTTTGGAGAGAAAAAGAATATAGAAAAAAAAAGAAAAAAAAAAAAAGGATGAAACTCCAAAGCAGAACAATCTCTTTACTTAATGGGATTCTTGTTTTTGCCAAAACCACTACTTTTGCTAACATGCTGTGAGTCATTATTGCCCTGTCTGCAGTTGAGGGCCTCTGGAGAGGAACTTGTTTTGACTGTGATTACTTCTGCACAAGTGGTACCACCTGCACAGAATCTCCATTTCCATGGTCTGCAAGACAGGATTAGTCTGTAAAAGTCCACAAATGAGGAGAGGGCAGAGCCAGCACGTTGGGGCTTGGGGCTATACAGTGCACACTGCGGCTTTCCAACAGATTCATCCTCTGTAACTGTTGGCATGCTGCATCCCTACTGTGGGCTGAAGACAGACCTCAAAGAGAGAAAGGACTGTGATATGTAGGCTCATCACAGCGTGAATATTCACTATAGCAAACAGTCTACTTTAGCTAAATTTCTGGCAGAAAAAAAGAGAGTTCCACATCTGAGATTTCCATTTAAGGACTTTTCTCTTTCAGCTTGGCCAGCTGTAGCATCACTCAGGGTGGACAAAGCTTTTCACTGACACAGGCAGTCAGCCCGCCAACACCTTTCTGCTGCTCTTTGGACCACTGCCCTTTTCTCTCTGTCCCATGAGGACATGGAGGCAATCTGGAGGGACATCCAAAGTCACAGCAATACAGCCCTCACAGCTGCTGCATGCTGACGCATCTTTCCTTCATTCTCACCCTCATCCTCAGTATCTGGCTATTTGTGAGAAAAGCTAGAGCATTCTATATCCCAATAGACTGGGGACAAGGGGAAAATGGGTTTTTCTACCATATGTCTGCTGGAAGCAGGATGGATTTTGATCTTTGCTCCTGATGCTCCAAGAGCAGAGAGGAGAGCTGCTCAGCAAAGCTCAGGAGCCCGGCAAGGAGAGGGGACACAGGAGGAGGATGAGGAGGGCAACCCTGAAAGGGATGGTGAATGTCATCACCCCATAACCCTCCAGTGCTGTGTCTGTGAGGACATGTGGTCATCAGTAACAGCACTGCTTCCAGCTAGATACTTAGGGAAAGCAAAGCAAGGACTGGCATAATTTTACACTGTGTGGTTAAAACATTAAAATAAGCAAACTTCATTTTGAATAACAATGACATACATCTGTAAAGAAACCATAATTATTTTGCTATAAATATGCCAACAAAAGCAGTATTTTACAGAGTATCTGGAGAACTTTCCTTGCGGCTGTTTTAGCAAGCACATGACAGTTTACACAGCTTTGAGAGATTCAAACTGGTGTTGTTCTTTTCCATAAGAGCCACTTACGTCTCCTGGAAAACATTATATTTGGGTTTTACTACTTGTCTTAGATTTAAGTACTGCAGAATGACAATCACTGCATCAGGGACATCTGCCCCATGATGCTCATCTTTGGCAGACAAGATAACAGTCTCTGGCAGCTGCATGTTTGCAGCTGCACTTCTGTATCTTTGCTAGAGACAGGGAGTCTACATTGATCCAAGGACATGGTTGGTGAAGGTGCTACACCTGTTGGACTTAGACATCTTTCAGAATCTTGATTACTAATCTTAATACACCAGAGGAAAAGAGCAGATGATTCTGACATTCTGAATGTCATCTGACCACATAATTGATGCAATTCTTAATTGCAAATTCAAGTTATTCAACAGAAATATTTGTGGCAACCACAAGGAGTCTAAAGTTACTGCTTTTCTGAGAAAGATAACATATTAAAGAGCAGGCCTGTTACTGCCACTGCCTGTTACAATGCAAAAAATACAGGGGTACAATGAGATTATCATTTTAAGAGATCTAAGGAAGACAGAAAGCTTGAAAGGAGACAAATGTGTTCTGTGTGTAATTAAACAAATTTACTGATGTGGAAAGCCAGAGTTTAAACTGGTTCCAGGTTTATGGATAGAGAGTCCAGCAAGGCTAACAGAAAGCAAAGATTCAGAAAACATCTCCAGTTCACAAGAGCTTAGCTGCATACCAGAAGTAGGAAGACGGCCCCTGGGCAAGGATCACCATATGCTTCCCACATCCTCAGGAAGGAGCACAAGAGGCTGCTGCAGGGCTGCAGGGAGCAAAGGCACTGGGCTAGAAGGGCTTTTGATCATGTTTAGCAGAGTCATTCAGATGTAACATTAATCCAAAAAAAGAGACATAATGAAACGTCTGTTATGGATGACTTCATAATTGCCCCAAGAGAACAAACTGGGATAGCAATTAATTTTATGGAGAACAGCAGAGGCTTATGAACTTCTGCAGAGACCTACTTTCATGCATTAATAAAGCAAGTGGAATAAATAAAATCTGCAGGAGAGAAGATGCATCAATAAAATTGTCTCCAAATTGTGTTTCCACATTTTCCCCCATAAGCTGATAAGTTTGCAAAACTTTTTTTTAACTTTATAGTGTATGTGTACACACATATATAAATACATACATTTAAACTTTCCCAATGAGTAAGGAAAACCAGAAGCCTCACAACACATCAAAGCATCTCACAGGAAGAAAATGGAAATTCTAAGCAGGAAAAACATGGCATTTGAATACAACAGACTTTTCAGCTGCGTTATTCTGTTCATGATATAATGTGTATTTTAAGCCATAAACAAAATCACAAATACTAAAATAGCACTTTACGTAATGCCCAATGAAGATATCTATCACAAAGATAAAAAGAACAAACCAGTTTATTACATGCCAGCTTACTGCTGTTTATAGCTAGAAACAAATCTAAGTAGATCAACTGAGGACATCAGAGAATAGATCTGCGTTAAAGAAAATTAACTCCATCAGTCAAAGTCAAATAGCAAAAAAAAACCTTTAGTAAATAGATTTGACATTAAATGCAACCACCATGCTCCAGAACCTTAAAGAAAAGCTAAGTGGCAATCAGAACACCTTTGGCAGGCTGAGATCAGGCCACATTTAATTGAAAATGAGATGAAATTGTTTGCCAGACACTGTGCGACCTTCTGACCACCCACAAATGCTGAGTCCTGAGTAGACCCCACAGAGATCACTGTGGAGAACCATGCACACGCAGAGCAAAGTCGAGGCAAAGCCCACCCTCAGCAGGCAGAGGATTTCCTTCCTACTGCCAAGTGTCAAGCCAACTGGCAGTGGCACCTTCTTCATGCCATTCCCTGTGGGCGGCCAGGGAAACAAGCAGATACGATGCATGACAAAAAACAAGAAGATTAATGCTGCAGGAACTTAAGAGAGAGCACACCTTCAATGCCATTTATGAGTATGAGGCACCTGGTTTCAGTGGAGCTATGCCCAGCTATGTGCGGCCTGAATTTTGTTCTCAGTGACAAGCAGGGATATGGCTGATGCTCTGATGTGAAGTCAAAATTGACAAACTCTCAGATGCCAGACCTCATCCGCCCAGCATTGAAGAAACTGCAAGAATTATGCTGACTTAATCTATTTTAATCTCCATGGAATAACTGATTTGAAATATGAAGTGATGGTCCCAGTTACTTAGAAAAAGCAAAATCTGAAACGTGCTTTTGAAATAACCAGATTTTACATCAGTAGAACAATACTATCTCTGTTATTATTGATGTTGTTGTTTTACTGATGAAAAAACAGAAGCACATAGGACTAAATAATTGCCACAGAATAGATGTTCAGGTGATGAAGGAATGTATCTCCTGAAAAAAATTCTGTGCTGTGTTTTCTTTTTTCCTCTCTGTGAAACTCATGAAACACCTTTAATAATAAGGAGATTGGCATTTGATTTCAGTATGTACAGAATCAGGCTGACAAATGATCACATATGTCAAATATCACAGTAAATTTCTCATTCTTCTAAGTGAATATATCAAACAAAACTCCCCTTCCCTTCCCTTCCCTTCCCTTCCCTTCCCTTCCCTTCCCTTCCCTTCCCTTCCCTTCCCTTCCCTTCCCTTCCCTTCCCTTCCCTTCCCTTCCCTTCCCTTCCCTTCCCTTCCCTTCCCTTCCCTTCCCTTCCCTTCCCTTCCCTTCCCTTCTTTCTTCTTTTTTCACTTTGCCCCATCTTTTCAGAATCTTATACATGTCAAACTTTTAAAATATTTCTTACAATATATTGTAATTAGTATCTGTAGTAGGTTATAGTAAGTTGTCACAACAGATTAATAGATTCGTGCTTATACAACAGCATGAGTTTGTCCCTTTCAAGGTCTGGGCACAATATATAAACATATAAACAAAACAATACATTATTTTTTTCTCCATAAGATTTCTCTATAGAGATTTGGAGCTGTCTGCTTGAAATGCCCAAGTCAGAAATACAAAGGGAAAAAGATTAGCCGGTGTTAGCAATTCAATGAGCAAAAAGCTCTTGTAACAGATTTTGGCTTTTTCAATGTGTTCTAAAAACAATCCAAACATTTCTTCATGCCAAGGAGTTTGACATTACATCTTCACAACACAGAGAAGTTTGTACATTTTAAGAACAGAATTTAGACTGAGATTCTGCAAATCCAAACATTCTACCACATAAATGATTCTATCAAAATGCTGAAAGAGAGCAAATCTTGAAGGGCAAGAGTTGGCCCTGCAGCTCAGAGAATGCCACAGAAGGGAGAGGGGAGTAGGGATCCATATGGAATTCAATAGATCTTTGTAACCCTTGTGCTGAAAATTGTTATTTCCATATGTGTAGAGCGGACACAAGCTGCCAGATCAGGATCATAATGCTTTTTTTTTCCTCTTTCAATCAGTATCAACTGCTAGAGACATGAGGGCATTAATAGGATGGGTTCTTCCCACCCTGACAAGGCGCAGGACCCCACTGCAGTCCAGCTGACCTTCACCCATGGGCTGATGTCTCAGCTTGGCCTCAGCCCATACAACAGATGTTCCTAGCGCCCAGAGCTGGGGGTGCCCCAGCTGCCCCCCACTGTCCTGCTCCCTGCTGGGTTTGTGGGATGGGCATGTCCTGCCCTGCCACCTCACAGGGGCCCGTGCTGTGCCCAGACCCAGGGAGCAGCCAGCTCTTGGCTGATGCACACACCTACACAAAATGTGAAGCTGCAGAAAATCAAGCCCATAAAATAGAAACACAGGCACTGTGTGGGTGCCTGCTGGGTATATAAGCTGGGCTGGCAGAAAGTCAGCTTGGTTGGAGCTGGTGTTTCTGAGAGGTATGATAGGGGCCATGAAGCGTTATTCTGTCTTCTACAGAAACACAAGTCTTGTTTCAATGGATTACACTATAATGTAGAATTTAAATTTTGTCTTATTTCAGCGCTCCAGACTGTTAGGAGCTGTCTTTCTAACATGCATGTCTTTTCGTCTCACAGACAGAGCTTAATCTCATTGAAAATCCAGTTGTTATTTACAGATTTGATTTAATCAGGCAGAAGTATAATTAAGAATGTGCTATTACCCAAAAGCAGACATTACATAAATTTCATTCTATTTTTCACTCTTCCTGGCTCCTATCTCCGGAATCTGACATTAACCACAACAAACACAAAAGTGGATAAAACAAGCCAAATTCCCCTTTCTCTATTCCAGTGTAAATATAGGAGCAATGCTGTTGAAGTAATCACTTTGGGGTAGAATCACTCCATGAGACCAGGATTTTCTCTGAACAGACACTAATTGTCAGGAAACCATGCCGATCTTGAGGCCAGATTTTTATCTTGTGTGTTGATATGCAAGAGCTCTGGCATGGATGGGACCTCTGAGGTGCACACAGTGGGACAGCCTGGCAATCCCTGAGGTTGGGGACACCTGCTAACATGGTCCTGTGTTTGAAGATGTCACTCAGCTTGTGGCGTGGCATTCTGAAGAGCACATAAGACTTCAGTGCCCTGGTGCTGTTTTCAAAATGCATTAATTTCTCAGAAGGTTGAGCCTCTGAGAAGAACTTACATTAAGTTTCATGCTTTTACATGCTTGAAAATGCATCTGTCATTTCTGTAGGTGAGACATAATCTCCTGAGACCTACACCTTTGTGAGATTCAACTTCACAGCCACCACCTCTCCTTTAAGCTGAACTTAATTAAGTTTCATTTTGAGGCTCTCCTTTTGGTATTCCTGAGCATGACAATGAAACAGCGTGGGTCAGAAAATGGAGACCTTGTAGCTAACTCTGGATAGGGGATAGCGCAATGCCCTGTAGACTTAGATCTACATGAAATGTGGCAGCATTCACAGACGACACCTTAGTCAGGCACTGAGCTCTCTAAGTGTTTACCTTGGGTCTGCACAGGTGATGGGGCTGTTGTTCCAGGCATCCCTCCACATCCTCAGATGCCTATATACTTCCACTTGGTCCAGATGCATAACTAAACCTGCAAACTGCAAGTGATCCTTGAAGCCAGCTCGTTCTGATTTATAGCTCCTGTCTCTTTTTCTAAGGCAACGTTTTTTAAAAGTTTGTAGTCTAGGTGTAAAGGCACTGAGTCTTCCAGAGTTAAATACTGGCCACTTTTCAGTAATGAAGAAATTGCCAGAAAACTTACTATTTTCTCCATATTAGAATCATAGAATCACAGAATCACCAAGGTTGGAAGAGACCTCCAAGATCATCCATTCCAACTGTCCACCTACCACCAATATAACCCCACTAAAACATGCCCCTTAGTACAACATCTAAACGCTTCTTGAACACCTCCAGGGGCACTGACTCAACCACCTTCCTGGACAGCCCATTCCAGTGCCTGACCACTATTTCAGAGAATAATTTTTTCCTAATATCCAATGTGAACCTCCCCTGGTGCAACTTGAAACCATTACCTCTGATCCTATTGCTAATTAAGTGGGAGAAGAGGACAACCCTCACATTGCCACAGACTCCTCTTAGGCAGCTGTAGCTACAAGGTCTCCCTTGAGCCTCCTCTTCTCCAGACTGAACAATCCCAGCTCCCTCAGCCGCTCCTCATAAGGCCTGTGCTCCAGAGACCCCCCAGCAGCTTCATTGCCTTTCTTTGAATACATTCCAGGATCTCGATGTCTTTCTTGAAATGAGGGGCCCAAAACTGAACAGAATACTTGAAATGTGGCCTTACCAGTGCTCAGTTCAGAAGGACTATCCCTTCCCTGCTCCTGCTGGCAACACTATTTCAGATGCAAGTCAGGTTGCCATTGGCCTTCCAGGCCATCTGGGCACACTGCTGGCTCATGTTTAGCCCAGCGTCGACCAACACCCCCAGGTCTATTTCTTCCACACAGTCTTCCAGACACCCTGCCCCAAGCCTGCAGCGTTGCCTGGGGTTGTTGTGGCCAAAGTGCAGGACCCAGCATTTGGTTTTGTTGAACTTCATCCTACTGGCCTCAGCCTGGAGATCCAACCTGTCTGGATCCCTCTGCAGGGCCTTCCTACCAAGTAGATCAACAATTCCTCCCAACTTGCTGTCATCTGCAAACTTATTGAGAATGAACTCAATCCCCTCGACTAGGACATCAGTAAAGATAATGAACAGGACAAGCCCGAGTACCGACCCCTGGGGAGCACCACTCATGACTGGGTCGCCAGCTGGATTTAACTCCATCCACCACCACTCTCTGAGCTTGGACATTCAGACAGTTCTTAACCAAGAAAGGAGTGTACCTGTCCAAGCCATGGGCTGCCATCCTCTCTAGGACAATACTGATGGAGACAGTGTCAAAGGCTTTGCTGAAGTCTAAGTAGACTATGTCAACAGCCTTTCCCTCATCCATCAGGCAGGCCACTCAATCATAGAAGGAGATCAGGTTGGTCGAGCATAACCTGCCTTTCATGAACCCATGCTAGCTTGGCCTGATCCCCCAGTTGTCTCACACATGCCGTATGATCTCACTCAAGATGATCTGTTCCATAACCTTACCTGGCACTGATGTCAGGCTGACAGGCCTGTAGTTCCCCAGATACTACTTACGACCCTTTCTTGATACAGGAGTCACAGTTGCAGACCATAAGCAACTGACCTAACTTCTCAGCTGTCAGTCAAGACAACTTCTGTCAGATTTTATTTACCTCCTTGCATTTTCTGGTACACTTTGTACCAGCCCTCATGTGAAAATTCCCCCCAGATGAGGCAGTCTATCTCACTGATAAATGCCTTTATCAGATTCTAGGGCATTTTTAGTAAAAATGGCCTTGTAAATAATAAGAATGGATGGATTTCAAGTGAGAGACTGAGGAATAAAATGACTCCCACTGCTTTGATATTTTAAAAATCAAACAAATTGAACTTCTGGGATCGACTATAAGCTCTTTATTTTTTGTGAAGGCATTAAGACATGGTTGAAGAATCTGACCACATTCAACATAGTTATGAGGGAGGCTGTTTAAACATGACTGAGTGCACACTGAAGCAAATCAGACCATTAAATGTCAGCACTGCTAATAAGGCCTTTATGGATTGTTTTCTCAGAAATATTTAGCTAATGTTCTTTTCCACTGGCTGATCCCTCTGGGCACCATCAGTCATTCTGGGACTAGCAATCACAAGTTCAGATGGCTCAGAAAGTTTCAGGTCACTCTCCCTCTCTTAAGGGAAAAAAAGACAACATAAAACTATGTGAAGATTGATGGCTGTATAGCTAACCCACAGAGTGTGGCAATGGCCAGCTGTGGACTTGACGTGTATCCCACAGCAGGGATGCAAGGTAGTGATGTGAGGTCTTAAGAGCCTCTGCTGTCTGAGAGGCACAGATGCACTGACTGTAGTGTTCTGCACTACTAAGCCACTGTGAATCTTGCAGATAAGAAAGGACCAAGAGTATTAATATTTCTCATTTACACCTTTTTGCACAAGGAAGTTAAATATATCTTTCTATCCTACTCAGATACCTGTGTACATTTACTGGAAGTGTACTCAAAGCTAGCAAGGAAATACAAATGTAAGAATACAGCCAAGATAGCTTGTGACTAATAATCACTGGCTTTTGACCCAGTTTTTATTTATAAAAGATTGATGGGAAATCTCTTATGATTGTTTCAGAACAATGCCAGTTAGTAAATTTAAAAACTAAGATATGCATAGCTGGATAAGGGAGGAAGATTAGATCACATACCGAGAAGTCTCAGGACTGGGAATTTGCTACAATAACTTAATTCTTAAACTTAAAAAAAATGTTAATGAGTACAATCTGAGTATATTGGTAACGCATTGAGATTTCCTAGAAACCTGATGATACAGATCCTCTGTCCAGCATGTAGCTTCAATAGGAATCCAATACGTGGAGTATCTTTTCATGGTAGATCTGCCATGTCAGCAGATCTGCAACAACACAGCAGAATAACTTTTAGGATACTTTTCTGACATTAAAAGAATCAGGTGATCTTTCATGTTCATGCACAAGGGCAACGACTGTGCTGCTTGTGCAGTATAAAAGGTGATGAAAAAACTCCATGTGTCACCCTCACTTAGAAAAGCTGTTCCAGAAATCACCTCACATTAGAAGCGATGAGTGTGTCTATAGTCTTCCAGTGAAAGCTTTGGCATGCTCATGCCCTGATTTGGTACCTATTGAAAAGCCACTTTCTAAACTTGGACGAACATTCTAATCCTTTGCTCATCTCATTCTCTTTATTATCTTTGCTGCTGGCTTCAGTGATGATAATTGTAATTGTTGTTAACATGAATACCATCTGCTTGTCCTGATTTTTGCTATTTGGGTAAAAAAAATGAACTTCTCGAGTGTTGTTTTTCCTTGAAGAAACATTATTTGGCACATATAAATGACATTGTTTCCTATTCCAGCTTACAGACAAAAGTGTACGTTTTTGAAAAGGACAACTAGAAAAAAGGAGAAAGTCTAATTTATGACTCACATTCTGCCTAACGTTTAACTCTATGTGATCAAGTGTTGCACTGGAATATAGGTGACTCCTGAAAAAAGAATCTGGGAAGTCTTAGACTGCCTTCTAACTCTGTGAGTCTCGATGAACTGAAAACTCTGATTTTGGCCTCCTCATTCAACCTGGAATTTCAAAAGCATGGCCTTAAGTTATTGTTCACTTTCAGACTAACAGTTTATCTTTTAGAGCAACATCCAGGAAACGGGAGGCATGGGTTCAGTGCTGTACATCCTCTCTTGGTCTGTAATGTACACTTCCCAAGAGACCACTGCAATAAAGTAGAGAGGCGTCCTACACTCCTCCTTTTAAAACTGGATTGTTATGCACGAAGAAATATAAGGGCCAGAAGTCAGGGCGAAAACAGGTCCTGATTCTGTGGCCTAACACATGGCTTCCCAAAGGTCATTTGTTTGGGGACCACTGTTGGAATTAGCCTTCTGTATTTCCCCTAAGCCTAAATTTGGGACTTTGAACAACATCACCTGAACCTTATTACCATTTTCTCCTAATCTCATCTCTATTACCCTTCCTACAGTCCCACTGTTTTGGTTCACAGCCCCATCTTTCCTTAAGAAGCCCCATCCCATTGCTAAAAACTTTTCCTGTTCTTTATTTTCCAACACCTGCATGCCTTTCCCTGGCCAAACTCACTCTCAAACCACAACGTCCCTCTAAGGCACATCCTTATTCCAACAACCCTGTTCTCGCTACCTTCCCCAGATGAATTTTTCCCAGAGCCTTACCAGGAACACATGTCCCAGGCTAATTTATTTCCCATAGGCACATGAGAAGAACAGCAGGAGAGGTGTGGGAACTGAAAACAGCTTCACACATCAGTAGGTTACTGGCCAGCTGATGACAGGAGCAACTGCATGACAGTTCTCGTTATGTTTTGTCAAAGATCTTGGACAGGCAAAACCAGCAGTTGTGGACGTTGTTTCTGCTTGGCTGATGCACAACACAGTGTGGGAACATCTAGCCTATTGATTCAGGCTTTCATCTGGTAGAGGGTAGTTTTTGTTCCCATCCTTGGTCCTTAGGTCATGTCTGCTTCTCATCCATCATCTCTGTGTAAAATGCATAGGCAGTCTTAGGCTCCAGTTCCCACCAAGCTGCTCCCTCCTGGCCATGTGATTAAATTGTTCCTCCCTGCAGACAGCTTTGCTGTCCCTGATTTAAGTCCCATGAAAATCCATGAGCTTTACTTGGGTACACCGAGTAGACTATCAGAGCAAACACTGCTGTGAAGTTTGTGCTTATAGTTTGCTACTGCCTTGGAGTCATCATTTGCTGTTCTCCTGTAATGCCACACATTCATATGTTAATTCACTCTCAGAAGCTTTTGTGCCTGCCTGTACTGTAAGCATTTATCAAATGACAGCAAAATTAATAGTTTGGTTTCTGCCAATTTGATATAAGATGTTTAATATGAAAAGCAGAATATAAATCACTGAAGATAATTTTGGAGCATCACTTACTTCTCTTCAGTAATCTTTTCATTCTTTTTTCTTTATTGCATCAATATCAAGATGCAGACTCTCGTTTCCTACTCTTGGTAAAGAGTGTGGATGTGGATGTGAACGTGGATGTGCTGGTCTTTTTTCTGCTGAATAGTTTTGGTCATGCCATATATCAGAGTATGGCCATGGAGATAACATGAGCTTTGGGTAAATATGTCCGTTTGGGTTTTCAAGTCAATGAGCAAATTCATTTTGTAATATAATTATGAGTTTGAGAATGAACCTGATTTTCACTGTATAAAAAGTTTTATGGTATTTCACAGATATTTTTTTGAATTGTTGGCCCCATTTCTTCTCTTTCTCCCCGCAGAAACCTGTGGACTCTGATTTGCTTCTGTGCTGTAAGTCAGCACTGAAGGAATGGACAACTCCAACAAAACCCCCCACAGATGTGTTGTGAGAGTCCAGCAAGTGAATTAGAAGAAACAACTCGACTCACAATATCTCACCTGACTCATGTCTGAATCTCAGCTAATGCAACGCTGATTTTGAACACCTTTGTATATCAGGTACTGCAACTCCTCAACACATTTCTGTTTGTGCAGTGCTTTTTCTTTAACCCTTCAGTATATATTATGCAACAGAGAAATCCAATTTATTGAATTGTTCATGAAAACATCCAACCACAAAATATAATACTTCAATGAATTTTCTTGCAAGATATTGCGATGTAGCTCATTTCACATGGCAGTCCAGCCCAAGCTTAAGAAAAAAGCCCTGTTAGCACCAGAGCCATAGGACAGTGGTCTGCTCCCATGTGGCCCATTACAGCAAAGTAATGGTGCTGTGGTCACCAGAGTGTACAACCAAGCAATGAAGCTGTAATTCTCTTACTGGTGTCCCTTCTCCAAACTTGGAAGTTCCTGCTACGGTTAGTCAGGATAGAGATTCACTTACAAGGATAAGGGCTTCAAAATGAAGTAAAGGCGCATGCTTTTTCTTCACTAGAAAATGCTGCTCCCACTGGCCATCTGAATGGAATCAGAATATCATCTTATACATAAAGTCTTCTCCATGTGCACTTTTTCCAGATTCAACGATGTTTGTGTTGCTGTACATTACAAGTTTTGCCATCTACACCAGTGAACAACCTCTTCAAAACCAGTTCAAAGGAGAGAACTACCACACCAGATACATCTGCAGTATCCCTGGGTTGCCAGGTCCCGTGGGCCCCCCTGGAGCTAACGGAGCCCCAGGGCCACATGGACGCATTGGTCTTCCAGGAAGAGATGGTAGAGATGGCAGGAAAGGAGAAAAAGGTGAAAAGGGGAGCGCAGGTATTGAATATTTGTGTCAACTAACATAGTAGTGCATCAAAATAAGAGCTTTCATCATTACTATTACATATATACATATGATGAACATGTGCATATGTGCCTGTGTGGGCTTAGTGTGATGCATGTACCGAGAGAAAGAAAATATTCAGATATATTTTAGATATGTCTAATATGCATGTAGTCAAACTTGCAAACAAATGTAATTGCACAGCCTTCCTGTGCACAGATGCTCAACAAAAAGGGACATTGCAAAGGTATGTGTGGCAGCAGTGGTATCAAATAATTAGTCTCATTTGTGCTGTTAGCTAGGAAGCAAAGATTAACAGGCTTGTAGGTACAGAATAAAACCACTGAAATAAGTAATATTTAGTGCATTGGCGTCAGGTAACCACAGTGCTGTCCTCCACACCAGCAGTACCCATGCCTCTGTTAGCAGTGGATATATAGTTCTTCAGTGTTTAATCAAGGCGTATGAAGAAAACTAGGAATATAAAAACAAAGGACTCACAGGCTGTGTAGTCCACTGCTGTGTTGAAACTTGCTATTCTTTTCACAAGCTTATTTAGAAGATTTTGAAAGTATTCTTGAAGTATTCTGAAATTCTGACCTTGCTTTTCTTGTCTGTTCAGATATACCCAGTAGCCTATGTAATCATTTACTGAGATAATAATTGAAACTACTAACTAACTTAAAATGTTTTTGAAGGTTTAAGAGGAAAAACTGGGCCATTAGGACCAACCGGAGAGAAAGGAGACCAAGGTCAGTCTGGGAAAAAAGGACCAGGAGGACTGATTGGTGCCAAGGGTGAAGTAGGTCCAGCTGGACCACCTGGACCTAAGGGAGATAAAGGAGACCGAGGAGAGCCAGGTGCACCAGGGGTCTGTAAGTGTGGGAAGATAGTGCTGAAATCTGCCTTTTCTGTTGGCATCACCACCAGCTACCCTGAGGAAAGACTACCAATTGTATTCAATAAAGTCCTCTTCAATGAGGGTGAACATTACAACCCTTCCACAGGGAAGTTTATTTGTGCCATCCCAGGGATTTATTATTTTTCTTATGACATCACCTTGGCAAATAAGCACCTTGCGATTGGGCTGGTTCACAATGGGAAGTACCGCATAAAGACATTCGATGCAAACACAGGAAACCACGACGTAGCTTCTGGGTCCACTGTGATCTACCTTCAGCCAGAAGATGAAGTATGGCTTGAGATCTTCTACACTGACCAAAATGGTCTCTTTTCAGACCCAACATGGGCAGACAGCTTGTTTTCTGGATTTCTCTTATACGTTGATACAGATTACCTTGATGCTTTATCGGACGAAGATGAGCTCTGAAGCAGATAATGTCAGATCACAGCCAAACGACAATCCAGCACATGACTTTATCTGGCCGTGTGTAGGACACAAAGTGGAAAATGAATAACCTGGGAATTTATTTTTGCTTTGACAGGAAGCAAATCTGAGTTCAGATTCTAGAATCAAAGCTGGATTCTTTACCAAACAACAGGGATATCAAAAGGAACTATAACTAACAAAAGACTGCATCGCTCCAGGACAGACTCCTCATGGAAGTTATGTTTACGATATTATTTAAACAAATTTAAGATACTGTACATTGGATTTTATATAAAATATATTAAGTTACAAAGTAGAATTGATATTTTGTATACGATATTAAAGAAAAACTGAACAATTGACAGCAATATTGTCCTTGGTCATTATGAGACAGGTAATATATTAAAAACAAAGAAAACTTTTTTTTTTCTTTTTTTAAGAAAGGAATAAAATAGAGATGTCTGCTGAACAGGCCACAGGCATGTTCTCATCTGATATTTACACCAACAAAAGATATCTGTGAGCAGTTAACCTCCTAATGTTTCATGAAAATTTGTACCAGCTGAGGACAGCCCCACTGCAGTCCAGAAAGTACAGAATAAAGATATTAAACATACAAAATCATTAAAAGTTGACTGAGCTAAAAACTTGTAGATAGCATCAGTATTCTGCTTGGTATTTTCAATGTAATTCTCAGGGGGTTTGCTCTTATTGCAATGTTATTCAATATCTTTTTCAAAAATGTGGAAGAAAATATAAACCTTCTGCTGAAAAAAAAAAAAAAAAGAAAAAGAAAAGATGCCAAAAAAAGTGATAGAACAGAAAGCAGGAAGGAGAATGAATTATATGGAACAAATTGAGTCGCATCACCTAAGCAGACTTACTTGTACTCTAAGATGGCCAAATGCAACAAAATGAATTTAGGTCACACATGAGATGGAAGACTGAATTCAGGAGATCAGTGAACTTGGAAAAGATACATGGGACATTATGGATAGTCAGCATATAGGTCGTAAGAGTAGGCTGTTTATAGTGCTTTGGATGTATGATCAGTGGAAATTCAAGTAATGAGTAGTATTCATAATGATATAATCATTCATAGCAAGTAGTATTACTTACAAGACTGCTACTTATATTCATGTTTCAAAAACATACTAGAAAACTGAAAAAAAAAAAGGCTGCAACTCTACTAAAGTCCTCAGTAAATCTAACAAGGCCAATTTATTTTTCTCACCAATGAAATGGTTAAGAAGTGATCTGCATGATTTCTGGTAGTAGTTGTCACTTCATTCTGTCAGACAAGGGCATGGCGAGATCCACTGCTCAGAAACTATAAATTCCCACTGGAAATCAAGACCACACTTTACTAGTGGTAGTAACCAATCATTGTGAAAATTGGCTAGGAATACTGTGTGTTCTTCAGCATTTGACACCTTGTAGGTCAAGATCGGCCATCTGTAACGGCATGTTTAGAGACGTACTTGCTTTGCAAGAAATTACAATCTTGTTCTATTATATTAGTCCCAGATTTACAAAACTCTGTTATTTCTGACAGTTATGCAAATAGTTTTCAATGCACTACAGTTACAAATGGAATATCAACCTGTGCACCCTGCATCTAATCCCTTATTTTCCTATGCAGTCACACACATGCCTTTGAGTATGTATGGATGTTACTTTATGCAGTGAACAGGTGCAAAGTCCTGCCAACAAATCAAACTGGCAATGCCTGTACAACCCTCATTTTATTTGACAGTGTGGTAGAAGATGAAAGTGGATGTTTTTCCAACTTGACATCTAATTTATTAGTGTTACACATGCACTGTTTCTTGTGGAAAATATGGAAGAGAACATCTACAGACTCAGTTTATCACTGTACTGTACAATCATTTACACGTCTGCAAGTCTAGCACAAAATGAGTGCAAAATGCTGCCCAATCATCATTTTTACAGCAATGATTTATGCCACTTCCTCACAGACAGCACTGATGATACAAGGCACAGACAGCAGCTCTCAGCAGCCCGCAGTGCTATCCGCAGTGATATTCCACAGGACAGAACAGACACTCCCTATGTGCACGTAACATGCAGGACACATACTTCAACAGATACAGGCTTGGAGCTATAATATGCATTCTGAAAAAAACCCAACTAATTAAAGCATTTCATTACGTGTTTAATTTACCAGACTAATACGGAAATAGTTTTACAACATTTGACTCAATAGAAAGTTTATATTTAGAGTCGTAAATTAATTTTATTATGGTGAAACTTACAGATACTTCAGATTTTCAAAATTAAAAAAAAATCCTATAAACCATCCTTATGACAGCACAACAGATGTTCTTCAGACTGTACAGAAACACAATAAATCTGGACATCTTCAAACAAAACAAAATTTTCACCACTGAATAGAGAAAGAATATGGCATTAAAACGAAACGTTACTGGTTGCAGTCCTAACTAAGAGCAAACTGCTTCCCTGTGATAAAAAAAAAATGAATGGAGTATAAAAGATATATTTTAACCATACCTGTGTTGAAAATGACATCATGAGTATAAGTAAACCAAGAGTTATTGCCTTCCTCTGCTTAATAATTTTAAATTTATGTTAGTACAATCATAGAAAAGTCATTTTAGCTTCCCTAAGTTTCCCCATTTGGATTACGTAGCTACTTGAACAGTCTAATATTTTGGCATGAACTGTTAAAAACAAGTAATTCTGTTGAATTATACCTAATGGCTTTTTGCTGGAAGTCTTTTATGACATGAATGGACAACATATGTATACAAGTACCATGTGTCCCTGCCCTTTTTCAGGATCTCAAGACATTTTCCTAAAGTAAATCATAGTTGTTGCTGCTATTTCACTTGAAAATAGATCAGCTTTGATGATATGATGTTTCATTCATTAAGACATATTCCCTCCCTCTAAATTTGAATTTATAGTGAAAATATCTTGGGCTGAAGTCTTCCCACTGTTTATGCTATCAGGTCAGGGGAAAGGTTGGGTTGGTTTCAAGATGATCTAGAAAAACAGTGACCACAATCTCTGTAGGATTAAATCTGAAGTTAATTAGGTTTCTACACAGTGTATGTGCCATAGTGGCACATGAAGTTAGGCATCTATACTACACTTGTCATCTACGCTTTGTCTACAATCAGCAGAGAAAAAATAGTATCACCAGGAGAAACTCCCAGGAGAAAGCATGTTTTTGCTGTAGCACAATCTCTTAGGCTTTCTGAAGGAGGATGCAAGAACTGATACAAACCTGATACCATCGAGAAGCTTTAATCTCAGTGTTCCTGAGATTTCTGAGATTAACAAAAAAACAAACAAAAAAACCCCACATATATTTACTTGGGATATATGTATGGAGATATACATAAATAAAAATAAAGTTGTTTGAAACAAAATAGCCCCCACAATCTTTTCATCTCTCAAGCTTCCTTCATACGTGGTAGAGTGCCAAAGAGGATGTTGATAAGCACTTTTAACCTAGACAACTAATTAAACATTATAATCACACTGAAAACTTCATCTTTAAACTTACATCCCTTTCTTTGCATAAATACCTTCACTTTCCTCACCACTGCTTTTCATATCTGCATGATTTATGCTGCCATAATTTCTTTCAGATGCAGTAAACACAAGTAGTCCTAAAGAATTTTTTCCTATGCTCATAAAATACAGAGAAAGAAGCTGCTAATGCGTATCAGGATTGAAAGTATTATCTACATTCTTCAAAGCGTCATAAATCTGCCTAACAGCATTTATGCATTTTGGCAATGGCAAAGATACAAAAGTCTGAAAAGCACCTTATTTTGTTCCCTACTGAGTGTGTTTCTATAGTTGGTGCAGTTCATATAATAGTTCATTTTTATTTACCTTCCATGAGTCACCTGCTAGGTTATTATTTACCGAATACAGTTTCACATTTACCAAAATATTCACTCTTCAGTAATCAGTTTAATTTATCCATTGGCACGTACTACATACTCAGTATAGCTGTAATGATATACCAGGGAATTTAGTCAGTAGGATCTTCAGTTTTATGCGGAAGCATGGCTTATTTAATACACGTATTTCAGCGGGTGATGAATCCCATCCAAGAAATAATACAGGAGAGCAAACAGAAGATAAATAGAGTTGAGAAAGCAATGTATCACAGAGGCTGATGATATTTCACCTGCTCAGCTGCACTGGTGCTGTTTCATTCAGTAGGTATATCTTTCTCAGTGAGTAACACATTGCTTTCAAGAAGCAATTTATTCATTTCAGTACAAAGCATTTAGACTTCAGCTTACAGAGCATTTAGAGGTTATGTTCTTTGCCACGTCACTCCTAAACTCAGCACTCCAAATCGAGGTTATGTCAGTATTTCTGAATTTCAGAGGCTTGATTCGGCCCCAGGCTGACATGGACAAAGTTCCAAGCGCTTGGACGAAAATCTCAGTGTTCTCAGTGATGCTTTGTTTTATGCTGGTTGCAAACATCCGATCAGTTCATGAAAGTTACTTCCTAAGGCAAAAGAAAAATTAATTAAACATGTTATGCAATTATATTTTAATAGCAAATATATACAAAACTGCCTTGGATTGTTTGGCATTCAGCTTGTATCCCTCAATTCTGCATGCAATTTTTTTGGTATGATTGAGCAGCTACCTGCTGGAAGAGCTGCAAGGAAGTTTTTTCCTATATGGAGATTGTTCTTGTAGAACAAACCATTAATGTGAAATTTATCTTATCTGACGTTAATCTCTAAAACATCACTGACTGGGCTAAATTAGTTACTAGCTTTCCTGTCACCAGTGCAGAGTAACAGGTGGGGTAAATCTCAGTTTGGATGACAGTGTATTCAACGCCTCCTTTAAGAAAGGAAGGGGCTGGAGATCCCTGACTCTTCGTATTACCTGTATTTAGGCAATGAACTGAGGTTAGCATTCAACTTTGAGATGGCAAAAGTATGATTGCTGCTCTTAGACAACAATGTAAGTGGAAGAACTGGTGTAATCTAATACTGCAGTTTGCACATCTCTCAGTTAGAGGATATGGATTGATGAGAAGAACACAGCAGTACCTTTATAATGATGCAAGTGACCTCTTGGCAGACCTTTCATGAAGTAATGCTCCACTTCCTCCTCGGACAGCTTCAACTGCAGTAACATGGCTGTCCTCCCAAAGGTACTACAATATGTGAAGGTGGGCTTCACTTATATCCCCAAATTCAACATACTTAAGGATTTCTAAGGATTATTAAGGAATTACAAATAAATAATAAAATTGTTGCTTTTCAAATTTAAAGCACCTGCCAGAATCTTTCATACAATGTAAAACGTAATACTATGTTCATAAAGTTGTTTCTGTGCAAGAATAGACTTGCTTTTCTCATGTTAACAAAGGGGCAAGAAAGGCTGAATTACTGAAAAACAAAATAATTGTGTTTCTCAAGAGGCTCCAAAAGTGAACTCTTAGCAAGACGCAGATGAGATTTCTAGAACTGAGTGAACTGTATATAAAAAAAACCATTTGCCAGCATTCTCTTTTCGTTCTTTACTTTCAAACAAGTGTTATTCTTAAGTTTGGAAGACGGTGGAAAGGATTTAAACTTTGAGTTGAAAAACAACCTCTTTAATCATCTGAAAACTTGTCTACCGCTGCTGCTGCCGCCAAAGCAGCAGGCTTTCCTCCTTTCCACACCACCTGCATCTTCTGGCACATGGTCTGAGAAGTGAACACTGATTTTTCCTCCACGTGTGACAAATTTCAAGGAATTTTATTTGTGAATTCGGTCATGCTGGAGTGAGGTGCAATCAGTTTAAAACAATCACGCTGAACAGAGTTTGTTCTCCTTTCTTTGTAACCTCTCTGAAGTTGAGATGACTGCAGAGCTGCCTATAGTAGCCCAAACCGCTATTTTAATAATACAGCAGCATATAGTCTTATTTTGTAAGATCACCCTGTGGCCTGCCTCACTGGGGCAGCCAGCACAACCTCTCCCTGAGCAGCAGCTCTCTACAAGCTCCCACAGGTTCTGTCTGCTCCAAAGGCCGTGCTTGGCTTTCCTTGGCAAAACATCAGTGACAGTGCTGCACCTAACAAAGCGAAGCTTCTCACATTATCTCACTTGGAGCACTGCATCTGCTGCACAGTGCAATCAAAGACACTGGGCTTCCTTCTTTTTACGACGCTAACCGAGATAAATGTGTTTTTCTCTCCTCCAGGAACCACATATGGCTTAAACTCAGTCTTATTTCTGGGAGTGGAGTCGTGTCCATCCTGACATATGTTTTTAAGTAGCTTTTCATCCTGGTAAGCAAAGGTTCCCACTGTTCCTTCAGGGTACTACATTAATGTTCCTTACATAATGCTGTTCATATTTGTGCATCATTTAAACTGTTTGCACAACTGTTTCTGAGACTGGAATAGATAGCTGGGACACAGGCTTATTAGCAAAACAAGATGTTTAACCTGAATCGTTGCCAAAAGCCTGTACGAAGGTTCACCCACTGGATGACTTCCATAGGCTCAGATACAGTGAGACTTAGTAGATGTCAGAAATTGTGTACTGGACACATCACCTTCAAAAACCTGACATTTCCATTCTTGAAAAACATTGTCACGCCAGCTCTTTCTAGCTGTGACAGTTCAGCGTAATTTAACTAAATGTCCATACTGCTGTTTTTTTGTCTCCTGTGACTGTTTACTTCTTCCCACGACTTTTTACAACAGCGTTCAGAAACAGGAAACAATTCAGCCATCTCTTTTCATGTGATTCCAGCTACTAAAGCTTTGCAGTAACAGACCTTCAGAAGTTACAGGGGCTGATTGTACAGGCACAACTATAAACGGGTCTAGTAACAACTCCATTCAGTACCCACAGTGTTGTTTATTCCGGTTGTTATAAAGATACTGATGCAAATGTTATTGTAAGGAATTACTTCTTAACAACCCGGCTCAGCAGAAAAGATTGTTCCAGATTTTTTAGGAATACTATTAATTGCTTTGTACCTCTAAGAATTAGGAACCATATGTAAGACAATCCACATTTCTACAAGCTGTCTGATAGCACTGACAGATTTCTGCCACTCCAAGTATGCAAAGATTGGGATAAGGTGCTGTCGGCAGGAGCTGCAATCACTTCTTCATCTTCCCTGTATTTTCTTATAGCTTTCTCTTTCCCTCTTACTGTAAAATAAATTGTCTACAAAATAAAATAAGTCTTCCAGAATGGCTTTAGTGGCGGAAGGAGCAGAATCTGAGCCTTTCTCTTTAAAAAGCAGAGCAGCCTGTTGCTAGGGGAGGCTGCTGTGCTTGGCTGCCGGCAGTCCCACAGCTGCTGCATCAGAAAACCCAGGTAGGAAACAGCTATTTTCCTTCAGACCTGTCTAAATATCACAGTGCTCTGCATGTTTTCATGGGTGAGACAGATTGAGGAATCCAAAACCCTCAGCGTGGCATTCCACATATCTCTGATGTAACTCATTTTGTGAAGAGGAGTTAGAGAAACTTGTGTTTGTTTTGGGGTTTTACTGCTTTGGAAACAGACAGCCTCTGAGCTAATGGAGAGCTTTAGTGTACTTGCTTTCAGTTGTTTACTACTTCTTTTTTAGTGCCTGCTCTCATACTTAATTTCAAGAAATGATAAAGAATTGTTAAAGAAAGTGGCCATAAGGCCCTTCTGGTTTGTTGCCAGCATTCTCCATTTTCATGTGCCTTTAGGAGACTGTTTAAATGTGATACATAAAAGTTTGATATGAAAAAGAAGTTTATGAGCTGAGCAACACAAATGCTGCAGCTTCTTGCGGTGTTATAATTTTTGTGCCACAAAGCTGTTATCTGATTAAATAGGTCTGCACGCAGCCAGGAAACACTGCAGTTCGCAGGCACATCATGCTTAGACATCATGCTTAGCACTTGTGCAAGGTGCTGGGGTAAATGGTGCTAAGGTGAAGGCAGAGGTGGTTTGGGAGCGTCCCACTTACCTAACAAAACCACTTTCTTAGGGCAAGTTCAGTTCCCTGTGCAATCTGAAGGCGCTGTTTAGCAACCTGAAAATCCTTTGGGGAGAGTAGGGACTACGCCTAGGTGGAAGATAACACAGTCCTTCTCCTCTGCCTGTTCTGTCTCTATACTATGCATTTTCCAAGTTACAGAGTCCCTGCCTGGGTTGGATGCAGTCTTTGAGGAAAGTATGCATGAGCTTACATATCCAATACAAAGAATGGATGGTAAGATAGGATAATTTGTGCAGGCCTCAGCACTCTTACTAAAGCAAGTGCAGCAGGGTGTGGAAAAGCTTCCTGTGTTTTATTCCTGTGAGTTATTCCACAGGATTTTTAAAGTACAGACTAAATTATGCTGTTGGGTGGTAGATCAGTGTTGTTGGTACAAGCTTTCTGTGGGGAACAAATGGAGCTGAGGTGAAGCAATAGTAGCACTGAGTAAAGGCATGCTGTGGTAGTACAAGGGAAAATGGTTTCAAACACTGTAGGTGTCCCCATTCACTTGGACTAGATAGCTTTTCAAGGTCCCTTCCAGCCCGAATGATTGTATGAGCTTTCACTGAGCGATAGGCACTTATTTGTATACATAAGAAAAGAGTAATTAATAACTCAGCAGTGTCTGTTAGGCTCTTGTAATCCACAGATCCATACAATCAGTACTATTGTAGCTAATGCAGGTTTGCAGTTATTCTTTATTGCTGCACAAACACACTGCTATGAGATACCACAATGATGTGAACTGCATCAATATAAAATAGAACTAGTTAAAAATATGTATGTTAGTTGGTTACATGATCTTCCAACCACTAGTTAAACTTATTTAGCCTCAAGTAGGTTAGAATAGTTGTCCCGCTTTCTCATCTGTAGAACTACTTTAGAAGCGATCATGTTTGAGCTCAGAACTCCATCAGTATGGCAGGAGGGACAAAACTCTCCTCCATGGGCAGAAGCAACTGGTGTGAGGAGGTAAGCCGTAAAGGAAGATGCCTTAGGGCTGTAAGCAGACAAACGCATGGCTGTGTTTGCTAACTTCACTGAGTTCCGGGGTTGTGGCCTACTAAAGGCATCAGTGGGGCAAGCACAGGGAAGCTCCTTAGCTGGGCTGACAGACTAGCGACGACACCTGGGACAGAACGGAACGGGCACAACGCCTGAAGACCTCCCGACCCACACGCTCCTCAGCGGGCGGGCGGGTGAGCACAACGCCCATCGCGCATGCGCACACGGCGTAGAGCGCGACACCGCGCATGCGCACTCGTGCTTTCCCCCCTCCCCTTTAGGGTCGGGGGTCGTACCGCCGGCGGCTGCCCTGCTGAGGTCGCGCTTCGTCCCGTTCCTCCTCCCCTCACTCATGCGTTCTCCCCTTCGTTTCTGTCTCGCTCCAGCTGCCGGGACCTGCCGGCCCCCCCGAGCCGCGGGCGGAGCGAGGGAACGCCGCCGACATGGCAACAGCCCCGGCGGCTGCTGCCCCTCCGGCGCCGCGCAGTGAGTGACTCCACCGGCCGCGGGAGGGGCGGGGCGGTCGGTGCTGCGCTGCTGCCGTTGCAACGTGGGAGGACGTGTGCGCGGGCTTTCCCAACTTCAACGATTTTACGACCCTCAGACACGCTCTTTCAAAAGAGTTTTGCCTTGGGCAGAAAGGAGTTGCCTGTTCGAATGTAAAGCTCGTGTTTTGCGACCGAAGTGGTCGGTGATGTCTGGAATCGCTGACGGGTTTCTCGCATTCCGCTGGGACGGCCTCCGTTCTCACCGGGATAGGGGAGCGCAGAGGGGACGCGGTGCGAGGCTGTGGGAAGCGAAATGGAGCCTGTCGGTACCGCCCAGTAATGGTTAACTTCTTCGGCAGAATCTCTCTGATATTCCTGCTGAATGCTTCGAAGAACGCTAATGTTGTGAATCCAACTGCAGAACTTTATGGGTTTACGTCAGTAGGCTCTATAAAAGAGCTAATTAAGAGCAGAGTGTTAGAAAGTCAATAAAACCGAAGCCCATTTCAGTATAACCACTCAGGTTTTCATCGATGTCAAAGTGAAACGTATTGTCCTTAAACTCATTTCAGCAGTAGGTCTTATTTGCTGTGGGCACCCGCAGTGTAGGAATGTTTGCATCTCTTTGAAGATCTTTGTGCCTGCTTGTTCTGGGAAGGGATGTGCAGACCCAACAGCTGTTAGACTGGATCGTGTGAGGAAACCAAGAGGCACCCTCTAGTGATGGGTGTTTTATTTTACAGAAACTTGTTTTTCCAAGAATAAACAGAACACCACAGCAGTGCACTGAAAGGAGAATTGGCCGTTAGTTCCTTTCTGAAAAGTGTTTTGTTTCCTCTGAGATTTTACTCAATAGAAATTCATTTTTCTTTCCTCTGAAATCCCTCTTTTCTGGACTTCTGTTATCTTTGTTAGGATGGAGTGGGAAGCACTGCGTGTGGTGATCTGAATTAAAGTGGTTTATTTGAGGGTGGTGACGCACTGGAACAGGTTGCCCAAGGAGGCTGTGGATGCCCCATCCCTGGAGGCATTCAAGGCCAGGCTGGATGTGGCTCTGGGCAGCCTGGTCTGGTGGTTGGTGACCCTGCACATAGCAGGGGGGTTGAAACTCGATGATCATTGTGGTCCTTTTCAACCCAGGCCATTCTATGATACGATTCTATGGTTTAATAGCAATGTAATTCACCAATCTGGTTTGTTTGTTTGTTTTTGAAATACTCTTATCTTAAAAAAGGAATAGCTCTCCACTTCTTGTATTGCTTCATTGTTTATAATGCCTCTGTGGTGTTAAAATATACACACACAAACCTTTTTATGAAAAGGGAACTGTATTTTAATGCAAGTGGGTGATGGTAAACAGCTGCAGAACTTCCAGTCTGTGATGTCCCTCAA
Source organism: Gallus gallus (assembly GCF_016699485.2). Lineage (NCBI taxonomy): Eukaryota > Metazoa > Chordata > Aves > Galliformes > Phasianidae > Gallus > Gallus gallus. The sequence continues at coordinate 76,265,500 of NC_052535.1, read as the reverse complement.
GGGTTTGCTTTCTTCCATGCTTGTGTTATATGTTCACCTTCTCATTCCAGTCCCAGTATGGCAGACTGTCCTTAAAGAATATAATGTAGCTATTTCTTCTTTTTGTAGTCACAGCAGATGTTGTTTGTTACTGTTGGTCTTCAGCAGTTCAGTCAGTCTTCGCCCTTTATTTTTCTAATGCAGTCAATGGTAGAACTTTACTGTTTTCATTCAGTATGATGTTGTGCCTGCTTAGATGCCTGTATACCTTTCTTGATTGAAAAATGTGGCAGTATACCAGTCCAGCATTCAGAATAACAAATCACGCTTCCAACTTCTGTCTATCCAGTCAGCTCATATCAGCATGGAGTGAAATACAGAGACATTGTAGGATAGTGGTGCTTCCAATGTAAAACATGGTGTGAACTGTTTTGATGCCATCGTGAAAAGGTGATCTTGAAACATAGCATAGGCGTCTGTCTTCTCCCACTTTGTAAATATATCCTCAAGCTAAGAAGAAATTACTTGGATGTAGGGCCTGTTCACATAAACAGAATACAATTCCATGCACAGAGAAATAAAGTAAACGTTTATGTGACCTTTCTTCCAGGGAACTCCAGAATCCCACAGTAACTGATGCATTGATTTAATTTTGCCACAACTATTAAAGGCTTAAAATGTTTTTCATTTCATACGCAAAGCACCATTCCCCTGTTATCACCAGGTATTGATTCATTCATGAAGAAATTTTCTACATGTGGAACATCAGTTCTGCAGATGCTTTAAGTGATGACAGAGTATCTCTGTGCTATTTCTGGATGTTTATGCTGCTCACTTTAACCTGACTTGTCTGGAAATGTTTACAGGGAATTGTCACATATTCCAGAAAATTGAAAGCAGATTCTTATCTGTTGTTTTGCGTTTTTTCGTTAACTGGGATGGAACTGAAATGAATCAGTTGCTCCAATGAAGTACAGTATGTTTTTACACACTGGATTAGGATCGCTTTAAACACAAAAAATACCATGGAGATTTGCACTGATGAATATTCCACAGCTAATTTAGAGGCTTGTTGTATTGTAATTCAAGTCCATCACTTCCCTCTCTGGGAGACACAGGGCCTTTCCATGTGCAGGAACTTCCTGTAGGTAGAGAACACCTGCAGAGGACACCTCTTTCTGTCCTTTCATCAAAATATTTCCTAATAGCAGACATTTTTTATGGTACATACTCAGAAGCTTGTTCTTTTTCCAGACCATCACGGGGCTGGATAAAATGCCTGTTGAAGAACGTTCAGTTGGCCTGACAGGTCTTCATCTTGGTTCATCTAGGCCTGCTGTTGTTTCTTTAATGCCTTCTAAGTATTTACAAATAGGCTGGTTCAAATTGGCAGATGAGGAGACAATGATGCAACTAGAATCTGTTTCATTAATGAAGAAGTTAATGAACTCTTTCAATAAGAGAAGCCTTGAAATGATCTCGTTTCAAGCTGTTAGATTTCTAAGCTGTTTTCAACTAAAATATTCTGGAGGGTTTTGTGAAGAGGATAAACCTGACCCTCTTAATGTGGTGGTGTGGCCCAGTGGAAGTCAAGTAGGTACCATCTCCAGGTACTGTGTAGAGCACAAACATAATTCTGCTTAATACATAAAGTTGGTGGAACTTCAGTCATTTGGTTACATGTGCAATCTCATTTATAATATACACGTAATCTTTTGACTTCATATGAGAGGGTGGGTTGTAGGCATCCACTCCTTTGTGTTTCTGTCCCCAAAATCATAGCATTTTTATAAACAAAAGGATAATTATTTATTCTGTGTATTCAGACATTGAAGGATACAGTAGGGTGTGAGGTCACTCTACAGAAGTGGCTTGAATCTGCCAGAAGAGATCATTATCTATCTGATGAAGATAAGGGGAAGGAATTCCATCAATCCTCAAATGAAAATGAGGTCTTGATAAGTTTGATTGGAGATGAGTTCTCATTCACTTTAAGGTTTGGAAAGAAAAGCCTGGGCTTTCTGGGAACACTAATTTAAAGGCTACAACAAATAGGAATTCTCTTAAAAAAAAAAAAAAAAAAAGTGGGTAAAAGCATATTGTAGCATTTAAGTTAATGGTCTGTAAGGTTAATGGTCTGAATTGCACAAACAAACAATTTTATTTCCTCATGCTTTTTGTTAGATCATGGCAGTCTGTGGGCTATAAATAGGCTTATTTGATGTAATTTAAAATGTCTTTTACAGAACAATCAATTTAATCATGTGTTTTCTCTTTCAGGCTTGCCCCCTGTGCCTTCTACATCAAGAATGGGATTTTCAGAACTTTCCGTCAGGGAGCGTATGAGAGAGAAACTGAAAGCAGCCAGGGTGTGTGTCCTGCAGAAGTCCTCTTTGGTTGGCTTTCTTCTTCAAAATACCAGCAGCTTCAGTTTGCTTTCCTTGTGCTATGTGTGCCTGACTGGGTTATCTGCTTCTTTTAATTCTAAGGCCAAAATAGTATTCGATTGATTCTTTGGTACAGTTATTTTTCCAATGACTTTCTCAAGCTGTGTTGCTTTTTTTCCTGAAGTTCATGTTTCAGTTGTGTTTCTAATATAAAAGTTATCCTGTGTACTAATTAAAATTATGAAGTCATTACAGAACTCTTGTGTATTTTCATCAAAAACGTTATGCTCTTTTGAAATGAGTGGATTTCCTTGCAAGTTTACTGTGCAGTTCAATAAGGAGTATTAACATCTAGGTCTAAAAAGCACTTAAGCTGATTATTACAGTTAAAAGATTCAGTCCCTAATGCAAGCATGCATGAGATGTTGAGTTCCTGGGAATTACTGTAGCTTTGCTCCTATTACATTTCATATTACCACTGAGCATTATTTTTTGGTTTGCTTAGTCAAAAGCAGAAGCTACTTTATCTCAAGAAGACCTGGGTCCACGGCCAAGGCATTTAAAAAGCATCAGAGAAAGGAAAGCAGAACTGAGACTGGATAAAGGGGTAAGTGCTCTAGGGCTCAACTACAGAAGATCAGTTTCAGTCATTTTATTGTGACTAAAACAATATTGTTTGCTTTTGTTAAAAGGAACCTCTCTGCTTTTAACATGCGTGTTGAATGATAATCATTTTTCTTTAATTACAGCATAGGTATCCTGTTAAACTTGTCATTTACAGGTTCATTCTTCTGTTGTTTAAGATACCTTGAAGTATTTAAGTTACTGTTACAGAAAGGGGCACTCTATTATACCTTTACAACATTTAGCAACTGCACTATGTAAATTCATGTAACTACTGAACAGTAGCTTTGTCATTGCACCGTATTTGTATTTCCTTGTCACTATTTTTTATATATATATATATATATATATATTCTTTGTTAGAAAAGCATATTCTTTGTTAGAAAAGTAATTCTATATTAACCAAATATCAAAAGTTTATGCCTGTAAAACTTGCACCCAGTATCTTTGGTACTTTTGGAGCAGCTATCATTAAATATATAATATTGTTAATGTGTATATAGTAACAAAACTTATTTTAGTTTGTTGTGTTTTTTATTAAAATATATCAAAAGAGAGCAACAAGAACATAAAACTTATTGGGATACATGTCCCTGTGTTTGTGAAACTAATGCATCAGACTGGTTTGGTGGCAGTGGCTGCAATTCTTAGTGAGCTCTCAAGGTGTTCATCAGAGATTTTTGTTGAAATTGTACTCTTCCTGTGCTTCATCCTTGACAATAATTGTTCATGAGTGTACATACTGCCAAAAAGCAGTGACGTGAATAAGGTGTGACTGTGAAGTGAGGGATATTTCTCTCTGATAGGAGAGGGCTTGTGAAAGTCTGGTAAAGAGACGTGATCAAATTTTAGATGGCAACTCTATACATTCCATTTGAAAATTCACAAGTTTTATGCTGACTGTTTATGCTGACTGGAAATGGAGTTGCAAATAAACCTAAATAATTGATGATTTTTTTTTTTTGCAGTCTTGAAACCTGTTCAGAAATCCCTTTATCAAAACAGAAGGCATGGCTGCATATTTTTTGCTGTTCGTAAGACAGTGTTTAGCCAGTGTAAAAAAAATAATAATAATAATTAAAAAAAAAATCCAGAACATCACTTGCCATCAGTTGAGTTAGCGCTGCACTGTACCTTCCCTGTGTCCTGGTTTCAGCCCATGTGGGGTTCCTCATGTACCAGTTCCCTTGGTGCAGAGTGATGGTTGTGCCAGGCCACTCAGCAGTGTAGAACCACCGCCATGATGGTGTGTGGGGCAGGGAAGGGACGGGCTGTGTTGTGAGCTGTCTTGGGCCATGAATGGGCCGTGAGTTGGGCATACCTGGATTGAAGCTTCAGAAAACAAGGAGAGGACAACTGTGCTATTTCCTCTCTGGAGAGAGCAGGGGAATGTCATCCACAGGGTTTCAGAGTAGCCTACCAATAACTGTTTGAGGGGGGAGGGGAACAGGTTTGTATTCTGGCACCCAAGCAATGGAGAGTGCTTTTTTTTGCTTAAGAGCAAATATATTATTCCTCATTCCAACAGGGACAACAGAAGTAGCTGGCCTTGGGCTTGTTGATTCTCTCTATGGGCAGTGTTGTTGGGCAACAGCACCCTTGCCACAGCTTCCAGGCTTGTGCTGTCTGTCAGCTTCTCCTTTCTTGAGTCCCTGGGATGGGCAGATTTCTCATTACTCCCTCTCAGGGGGTAACATCTGATCTCAGTATTCAGCTGTGGTTTATTGGTTGCTTGCTTTTTTGATGAACCGTTGTGTTAAAACTCATGGTTTTTTGTTTGTTTGTTTTGTTTTTGGTGCAGTCTGGTGATCAACTTGGGGAGTTGCAAAGGGATGAATCTCTCTTATCATCAAAAATAAAGTTTTCTGATTCTGTGAAAAAACTCAAGCAGAAGTCACAGGTTGGTACCAAATCTTTCATTTCAATAACTGACATGAATTTTATTTAAGCATTTTATGGCTTCCTGATGCTGTTCGAGTAAGCAAGCAGAACTTGGTCTTGAGCAGTGAAAAGGAGTTTGTGTAATTTAAAAATTCACCTACAGTATCTGCCTAGAATTGGAGTATGAAATGGAAACCAAACATAAGAATGACATGGGGTTATTTAATTTTGAAAAACGAAGTTAATCCATCTGTAAACAATTTGTGGAGCTTGGAGGAAAAATGTTCCTTCTTCTAAAATCCTCTCAATTGAATGCACCAACTCTTAGTTAGAGGAACACAAATATTCATAGTCAAAAAATGTTTGTGTTAATTCTTCTGTTGGAGCTTTCATAAAGGTGCCTCAGTCTTTCACAGACAAAATACAATTATAAATTTATTCTTAAGTGATTCATCTGCATTTTTATAATCCATCATTATATAATGATATCTGCATTATAGCCAGAATTTTAGAGGATGTTTCAGACATTTAGAGCATTTGTGTGGGGTCTCTTCCAGAACAAGTAGCTATCCAGAAACAAGTGTTTGTGTGCCATTACTGCTAATATTAATAGAAGGGTAGTTTTGCTTGCCTTAAGTTTCTTTAAAAACATTTTTATGACTTTTTATTTTTTTCACAGGCCCAGAGTGATTATCCTTCTGCTGAAGAAGCGTATAACTTCTTTACCTTAAATTTTGATCCTGAACCAGAGAGTATAAAGGCTGGAGCACGGAAAAGGAGTGAATTAAATGAAGAAGAGGCAGAAGAATATGTAGAAACTCATGAGGAAGAACAAGAGGAGGATGAAACGGTGTGAGCTATAGAATAAATGTTCATAATTTTAATCAGACTTGAATTAATTTTAATTATCTGATACAAAATGGCAGCTTTTGTTTCCTTAAAAGTCCTGAAAGTATGCTTTCTAAAATTCTCTACTTTAAGAAGTAAGTGAACTAATGGTGATGTTTGCACCTGAACTATAGGATGAAGATGCACACCTAGTTAAAGATGCTGATTTGTTCATTATGGGACAGACAGATGAAGATTTTCTAGTAACGAAGCCTGCTGAGTGTGAAAGATACTCTGAACAGCTGCAAAAAGAAAAAGAATTCCTGTTCATTCCCAGCATGCAAACAGGTATGAAGATGGTGCATACAATTTTCTTAGATTTTGCATAGCGTTGCACTTTTTGATCAACTGAAAAATCGTGTATCTGAATGGCAGCAGGGAGAGATTTAATGGCTGTGTCTGACACTGATCATCCAGTTAAGTCTGAGTCTGAAAAGGTCTGACAAAATGAGCTAACTAGTCATATGCACTCCTTCACAGATCACCATCTGCTATGCTGGCCCGTTGGTTGCTCTCGAGTATAACATAGTGTTTTCTATAGTAAATGGAGGGTGGCTGGCCTCTTTTTCACTGGGATTTAGCTATTATGTTATTTAGCGTATACAACAGGTTCCAGTGTACGCACAGTACTAAAGGTGATTCATGTGCTGTATAATATATGGTATTTACTTGACCACATCTGTGTTATTTTTTTTTCCATATGACAACCTTGCCAGAAGTAATTTAGTGATTCTATGATTCTGTGTATGTAACATTAGTATTTCTGTAATGTGAGGGTATCACTTGCTATTCAATATTTGAAGTGAAAGAAACAGAAATGAGTTCTATAATGGTATATAAATAAAATGATATGAGGACAGCCTGGAACGAAATAGCAAAATTTTGACATTTGGTACCTCTACTTTTTTGTGTGTTGCATCTGAATTCTGACCGCTTCCGGTGCGTTCTGCTGTGTTCTGATGTAGGGGGTCACTGTACTTACTGTGTTGATCAGTGTAATTACTCCTTGGATGTAGGCGGAGAGTACTCTTTAAAAAGGACGAAGCCCATACACACCAGTGAAGTCATGCTGCAAATGGTTTTTAAAGAGTTCTGCCTGCTGTTACTGGTGAACACGAGCGTTTATGCATGTTCAGGGTTTTGTACAAGAGTAGCCTGAACCAAACTAGTAATAGGAGTTAACGCTTTGCTTTATTCGAGAGTGGCTTCAAAACATTCATGTAATCAATTGTTACTGCTAGAAGGTTTTACAGGATTAGAGAAGAAACTCAACTCCACTAAACTATTTAAAGAGTATTTAAAGTAAATGTTTAATTATTTGTTTGGAATATCTGTGATACTTTTATGATAGAATTAACCTGTGGATCTGTCCTGATAAAGAAAATGACCTATTTCAGTTATATACTTTTTTTTTATTTTACTTAGGAGTATATGGCTGGTAGCATGTTTAATATGGAGTGCCATTTGTTTAACAGCATAAGCTGTTACAGATTAGGCAAACTAGAACGGCAATTTTAAGATATTTTACGTGCTTTTATGTATAATTTCTTACTAGTGCCTACTTCTCAGAAGATGCCTGAAAACATGCAGCCTAGGTACCTTGAGGATGAGGGTCTTTACGCAGAAGAAAGGCCCTTTGTATCACCATCTAATCAAAATATTTTAGAAAACAGAATTCTAAGACAGGAGAAAGTAAGTCATCTTTGTATTCTTAACTGTCTTCTTCAGACTTCTTATTGATCAATATTTATTTTGCTATTGTATAGGCTGTCAGTAAATAGAAGCTTATGGTAATTTGGGGCTTTCATCTTCAAAATGTGTAGCTGTATTGGACTCTAAGATATTGGATTTTTCTGGAGTGTGTTTTAGTGTTTCTCAATAGGTAGAACGCCAGAATGGGTCTTAGAAAACTGATGTCTTCCTTGCTTTACTCAGAGCTTGTTGTGGGACAAATCATTTCGCTTGTATGTGCCGCAGTTTATTTTACACTAAAATAAGAGTAAATACAACTTTTTTTAATAAGAAGAGAGCTAGTGGTATGTATAAAGACTTTAAAATCAGGACTGGGCACTGTAGTGATGTACTAGAAGATCATAGCAAAAGCAGTGTGGAATATCATCTGTGTTCACCGAAGGTAACATGAGCGATGTACCTGTAGAAATTTATTGATCAGACTGTAAGTGTAACTAAATATTATACAAATTATCTGGTTATGTTTAAGATCTATAAGAGTAGCTAATAGGATAGCCTGAGAAGGTGCTTTGGGTAGGTTTTATGCTGTACTAAGTGGCATGTAGGTTAGTATAGAGTGGAACTGCTATATTCTAGTTCAAATGTATATTTTCTTATAGTTCATACAGTATCTGAAGTTGGAAGGCACCCAGAAGGTTCATTGGGTCACTTTAATTCTGTCAGGCTTGGTGCCACAACCACTTCTTTGTGAAGTTCTTTGACTTTCTCCTGTGCTAGGAAAGGCTCTTTCGTGAATCAGTTTGGGTCTAAAATTTATGGCTGTTCAGTTACAACCACTTAGTTTTCTGGATTGCTTTACTGTGTGACTACGTCAGTATATTTGGCTCTAGCTAGAGTCAGCTTAAAACAGGTGTGCATAAGAGGGCAGCCTAGCATCTTTCAGCAGCTGCACTGGTTTAAACTTTACTTGGATTCTATTCATGAGAGCAAAGGGATGAATTAGGTCAGTGGTTCATCTGTGAAGTGTGGATAGCAATCATCACCTCGCCTGCTTTCACAGATGCTGTTCCTTAACTAGTTCAGGTTTCAGGTTCTAGACTGGAGAAGTTGAGAGATGCTTGGATAGACGATCCCTCTGAGCTGTCGTTTAGTTTTATAATTCTTTGCTTTATAATTTTTGTATTCCAATTTAAATATGTGGGTGGCAGTCTCGTGCAAAACTACAATTCTTTGAATTCTAGGCACTTAAGAAAATACAATATTTAAATATTAAGTGTTGATTTTTTTTTTTCTTTTCAGAGTCTGTTAACATCCAACATTGAAAGAAAAAATTAAGTAAATATATTTGAGCAAGCTCTTGGTTCTGTGACTTCAAAGCTTATCTTTAGTCAGAAACAGTTCATAGTCACCTTTTCTTTCACAGTTATTTTTTGCAAGTCATGTAGATACGGAAGAAACAATATATTTTATCTTCATTTGTAGGGGAAAGAGTGGTTTGGTGATGATGGCAGAATCTTAGCATTGCCTAATCCAATTAAGCAGTCTTCTACTAGGCCTCCAGTATTCTCATTGGAAGAAGGCATTGCACCAGAACTTGAAACAATCTATAGAAAGGTAGGTGTTTTTAATATATGTTATTATTGGGAGCCTGAAGTTTTTTACAGTTTAAGACTCAGTCTTGGGACTTGTAAATCCATTCTTTTTTTCTTTCTTAACTTTCAGGCAATAAGAACAACAGCTGCCAATCAGTATCTCATTGGACCTGGAGATTTTCAGGGGCCGTTTCAACTGGATATTGATATTTCTGGACTAATATTCACACATCATCCCTGTTTTAGCCGTGAACATGTGTTAGCAGCTAAACTGGCTCAGTTATATGATCAGTATTTAGCCAGAAAACAGAAGAATCTTACTGAACTTCTCACAGACAAGGTATTTTTGGGAGACCTCCTTGTGGCCCTCTAGTACTTAAAGGGAGTGTATAAACAGGAGGGGAAACGACTGTTTACATGGGTGGATAGTGATAGGACAAGGCGAGATGGTTTTAAACCGAGATGGGAGGTTTAGGTTAGATATTAGGACCTTTCAGTCCTGATTTTGGAATCAGTTATTCTTTTTTTCAAAATCTGTTTTGAAATCTTTCTTCTTCAGATGCCAATGGGATTCATTTGTAGTAGCCAATGTATGTTTTCAGCTATATACTCGTCTTTATTTGTATGATCTCTCTTGTTTGATCAGTTTGTTTAAACAAACTGTTCCTTGGTTGTAATTTCATTGCTCCTACTTTGGTTGTATTTGCTTTCATTTCCAGCAGATCTGCTAGCCATTCTGGTTTTACGTTCAGTATTATCATTAAGAGAAACTACAGCAACGTGATAACTAACGTTTTATTTCCTATCGCATCAGTCTTTCTTATGTTTATCTCCTGTAGTCAGTCTTCTATATTCTTTTGTCTTCACAGCCGTGTATAATTTTTGGACAGCTACTTTAGGAGAATGCATCTTTTATTTACTCACTCCTTGGGGAGATCTCATCACTATTTATAAATATGAAAAGCATGGAAGGCAAATGGATGGGGCCAGGCTCTTTTTAGTGGTCAACAGTGACGGGGTAACAAGCAGTAACTGGAACACAGAAAATTGCATAGAGATGTGAAGAATAAATTGTTTACTATCAAGATGACAGAGCACTGGAACAGGCTGTCTAGACAGAGTATGGAGTCTCCTTCTCTGGAGATATTCAAGATGTGCCTGTACCCTTCCTGTGTAATCCAGTGTAGGAAATGTGCTTTAGCATAGGGGTTGGACTTGACGATCCACAGAGGTCCCTTCCAACCCCTGTAATTCTGTGATGTCTGTCTTCTAATAGTAACTGAAGGTCTGGCCCCTTGTAATCAAATTATGGTTTCAGAAGTATATTTGAACCTATGCTGTTGTTCCCAGGCCTGTCTTGTCTGCAAACCTTTTGGTCTTTCAGTTGTAAAATGCACTATGTTACACTTAAATTTTTTGGTGCTGTAGCCCAGCTTCTGTAACACACTCATCATGTCCTCTCATTTTTCTTTTTTCTTCACTTCCTGGGCTTACCTCTGGTGGCACATCCTCATCCCAAAGAACTATTTTAGAAGGCTTTTGTTTTGTTGTGGGTTGTTTTTTTTTTTTTTTTTTTTTTTTCCCAGGCTCACCTTTTTTTTTTCTCTTTGCTGAGCTCTCAAATTAATCCTAGCTCTGTCTTGCCCCCTTGTCTAGATCTGTCATAGTGATCCAAGTCAGAAAGTGTCCCTTGCATCTAGGGATCCAAATTAGAATTTTACCTTAAAAAAATCAGCACCTCACAGACGTGGCAAAACCATAATCCTCTAATTAAAGAAGCAAGACAGTTCAGAGGGGTATTATACTGTATGCCTCAGAAATGTCACACTATCTGTTAATTTTTTTGTTTGTTCATTTAAGCTGCGTGCTTTGAGGAACGCTGTGCAATGTAGCATGGACAGTGCTGCTGCTTCTGGTCCTACAGCACAACAGAGCATACCTGAATACAAAATTGAAATCAGGTAGGTATGGATTTCTTAACTTAATGCTTTTAAAAACTGTATTACTTTACCTTTCTCTGCTGGAACAGAATATAATTCACGCTGAACTTTTACATTCTTGGAAGTGGCTCTAGAATTTTGAAGGCATAAGAAATTTTACTGATAGGTTGAGTAAAAAAACATGAAGAAAATATAGTGTGGGTAGAAATCTTATATTCAAAAGTAGTCTAACTTGATTACCTCTTATTGGTTACTTAGAAATTACTGATGTTCTTTGCACAATTAAAGTTCAGTTAAAGTAAGGTCAGCTGACACAATACTGTGAGTGATGTAATTGTCTGAACAGACAAAAAAGCTTGTTTTTTTTCCATCTCCCTTGTTCTCATTACACAAGGCACATGCTATCAAAATGGTTCTCTTGATTCACCGTGCGTTCTTAGGTTTGTTGGTCGTGGGGTATTTTTTGCCAGTGGGTTAGTACAAAACGGCCGAGTTTTCTTTTACGATATTACAGTTATTGTTCTTGGACAGTAACTAGATAACAAAAGTATCTATCTTCCAGTTTTTGGCTTGGTAGTGAAAGTTAGTATTTATTTTGGCAGATGGTGAGCTGTAAGTATAAGCAGCATGATAAAAACTAGATTGTCTTGGAAATCTAAGCTGAACAGCCTTTTTACTTGTACGTAGGTCGTTCTGGAAGTAATGCTTCCTATTGATTTCCTTGGAACTGAAAGCGTATGAAGAATGCAATAGCACTCTGAGAGAGAAAATTCTCAGCTACAAAACACTATTTTTCAGCATAGCCAATTTGTATGGATAAGCTGATCAAGGTGCTCTTCATCGTGTGGTGTGACAGCTGTGCATGGCCGTCTGGAATGTGGCTTGTCTTTCATGTTGCTGTCACCACTGCTGAAAGACACCACCCACCACCACACTGTGCTCACATCCGCTGTTTGGCCTCCATAAGCATTCAGCAAGTGTCAGTGAGTGTCAACAGATGTAATTGTTTGTCCATGGAGGAATTAAGTTCCATGAGCCTTTGCTTCATTTTCACTTTCATGTCATGTGCCCTTTTGTCAAACTGCCCCTCTGCTGCCGTCTGTCGCACAGCAACAAAATGGAATATTGGTGGGAAGGGTCAACCTATACTGCCATACCACTCACATCCACCTGTGACATCGTGGGCCAACACAGTAAAATAGGGGGCATTACTTTTGGAGCAGCCCTTTTATATACTTAAAAATCTGAAAGTTTATCAAAAGTCTGAAACTGGGCAATAACAACAACAAAAAACAAGTCTAAAATGTTGTGCTGGATCACAGAAGTAAAGTTTATCATGCAATTCAAATTAAAATTCACATTCTTTTTTGAATCACAATTCTGCTATGACTCGTGAAACCTTCACCAGCTTATACTTACACATCCACACTACTCTTAGTTTGGGAGTTGCTTCTTCATATTTTCATCCTTTATGTATGCTGACTTGCCATCTATTATTGTCTGTGCAGGACGTACTGGAATATATACTGTATTGTTCATACTGAAGGATAAAGTCTCCCATCGAAAAGAAAGTAATTTTTATTAGTATTTCAACACATCTGATAGGAGCAAAAGGTCTGCAGTTACCATGCAATACCTTTGAGACCGGAGCTCTCACAAGGGAAAGCAGATTAGAAATAAGTGGGTTCGCTATGAAAGGGTGGCTCTTGTATTCTGGCACCAACCCTGAGCTTTGCTTTGCTGTTAATCCCAATTAGAGAATTCCTTCTGGATATCTTAAGACTTTTCTAGGTCTTGTGTGCTTGCTTTAGCTTAGTGTTACACTATTATGAATTAGGAGAAACTTGACTGAAATCACTTAGATCAGTGTTGTGTAAGTAATGTGAGATGAGCATAGCTGGGGTTACCCTTGGGCTTTCATATGTGTAATTCTTCTTGGCAACAGTTCTGTTGTTGGAAGCTGTTACACGTGAGGCTCAGATAGACTCAGGATTGTAACTGTCATGGTTTTTCACCTAACTGGGACTACGTACGTTGGTAAAAATATCTTATCTCCTTTGTCTCAGTTTTAAGATTTCATTTCCCTGAAGATCAGTGTAGCATATTCATGAAAAACTGCGGATGTGAAGAGAGTGTAGCATGGAAAATAATCTTTGTAACTACTTCCTCCACCTTCCAATAACGTAATTGCTGTGTTCTCTTCACTGTCTAAACATGAGAGCTATAGTTTTCTGTTGGATCAAGGACTGTCATCTAAGTGCAGAAAAGCTTTGCAAATGAGCAATTTCAGCCCTTCCGTCTCCATTTGCTGAAGAGGAAGTCACTGTATGCTGCAGATTGAAGGTTTTCTGCTCTTCTGGATGATGTATTTCAGAAGAGGGGATTTTCTACTGAAAGGTCCTGCTTCCACGTAGAATAAATTACTTAGGCATAATTACTGACCATTGTGTTCCCACTGTCTTTAAGCATCTTCTTGTCTTCTGGCTTCATCTTGTAAAACAGAAAAGAAAGGGGTTTCAAGCTACACGTAATAACTGCTAGCTAATGAAATGGAGCAGTTGTTCATCTTATTTTCCAAGAAGTCTGTATTTCAACTTTGTTTATTGTTTTTCCTACCTCTGCTTGTGTTTTTAAATAATGTGTTATGTATTACTTCTCTGAACTGTAACTCAGGCTCCCTTTCTTCCATGCTTTCCAATTATTACAAGTAATAATGATTTAGTTGACATCTTACCTTCTTTCCTTTACCCCACATTACTAGTAGTAGGCATGTTTAGCTACCAGGGTAGTACTGGAAAAAGTCTGTTGTTGTTCTTGACATCAGAGTGTGTTCATCATTAAAGGTGCTAATGAATATCTGTTTTACAAACATTTGGGGGGGGGTAGAAATGTGAAATACTAAGTCTGAGGCAAAAGAGCCCTGTTAATTTTGTTTGTGTAAAGAATCTTTTAGGTCTACTTAGATTACTTCATACATTACCACATTACTTCATCTTTACGAGTGCTTTTTAGTGGAACTAGAAGCATGTTAAGTATAAAACATATTTTGTAATGTATGATTCTAATAAGCATTACTTCATAGCAGCAGCATTAGTTTCCTGGGCTGTTGTTTACAGGCATTGACTTTAAAATGTTTTTAATGATGTACAGCTGTAATAAGCATTTCAGAAGACTTAAGAAGTCTCCAGAGAATGAACTGTAATTGAAGTCAGATTGTCCAAAGTTCATGAGACGAGAGCCTAGAGTACTGATAGTGAGGAAAACCAAATCCTGTCATCTTCAAGTTCATCTGGTTTTTTATGCGCCTTGGATTTAAACCACTGCAGCCATCAATCACACTGAAAAGCACATCAATTGGCTTTTGGTATCTAAGCTTTTTGCTGTATTGTTCCACTGAGTTATACAACTCTGATTTTGTACGTATGTTTATATATTTCTAGGCAAACCAGAAGACTTCGTGATGCTGAACAAGAAAAAGATAGGATGTTGCTTAAAAGTATTATAAAAGTTTGGAAACAAATGAAGTCCCTCCGTGAATTTCAGAAGTTCACTAACACGCCCATGAAGCTTTATTTGAGGAAGTATGTTTTGATAACATTCTTTGCATTTCATTTGCCAGCAGTGAGGTTTTAGTGAGATGAGCTGTTTTGGGATGTGAAAGGTGCAAAAGTAAGGATTTCAGTAGTGTCTGTCACTGGTTAGGCTTGCCAGACTTGGAGTAGGGAAGAATGTAATGACTGTAACAAAGTGAAACTCCTAAGGTCTAACAGGTAAAGAAAAAGTAATTAAGCCCGTTTTGGATGGTAGCTATCTGCTGTTAACTCTTGTAGACTGAGCTAGTATTTTTCAACATGCAGTGCTTTTGATATAATGGAATTAATTCATGGGGAAGTGGACTTAATGCTATATATGATAATCTTTAATGTAATGTTTAAATTAATTTATACATCATGTTTATACAATTGTTTTGAAGGGAAGAAGTTGATCAGAGATCAGATGAGAAAGCATATGAAGCAGAAATTCAGGCTGAGATAAATGAATTACAAGAAGAATACATGGAAGAATATGAAAAGAAAATGGAGGAGTATAAAACTGAGCTACAAGAGTGGAAATCCTGGAAGAAGGCACAGGTTTGTTTAAATCATTGTTAACATCATTGCTTCACAAAAATTAGGTTATTACTCAGTATGTTCAAAGCTTATCCTTGTAATACAAGAACAGTCAGTGTCAGAATAGGCATGACTAAATTTTCTGATGTATTTGCATATATTCTATGTAGAACATGCTAGTGAACTGCATGGAAAAATATGGTGTGGTTGGTTTGGATTGGCTGAACATCCAAGTAATCTGTAAGTGCAGAAGAATGAAGTTGCTCGCAGTTGTCTAAAGTTTGAACATGCATATGAATGCTGGAGTTGTTCAGGAGAAACTGAGACGTGCGCTGTATTCTGCTCATTTACTTTTGTATCTGGTGTAGAGGGAGGGCATCATTTTGCACTTTATAATAAAGATGCTGCTAAGCTAAGAAGTTATTACTGCATGTGCGTTCACTTTGTCCATCTATGCAGACAATGCATCTCAAAGAACTGCTATTTGAGTAACCTTTCATCACTCCCATGAGAACACACATGGTAACTTTGAAGGAGATAATCTGCTGCTAACCAAAACATACAAGAAACAGTTGCTTTGTACATTAAACAAACATTAAACAAATGTTTTGTTTGAAGCACATCATGTTCTTGAATGGACTGCATTGCTGAATTCCAAATCTGAAACAGTACTACAGAATAAAAGAGATCTTCTCTTTCTGTGCAGTGGTTTATAAAATTACACCATTATTTCCTGTTCAGCACATGCTGTGAATCAAGAGAGGAAGAGGAAAAAAAGCTATACCGATCAAAATAATATAGGTAGAACATTATTATTTCTATATGCAGAAGTCCAAAAAGAAAAAGAAGAAAGACCTTCGAGAAGAAGAATCAGTAGAAGATTATGATGTTGGTGAAGAACCTGTAAAGCCAGTCCCACCTAAAATGGTCGATAGCTTGGAAATAGAGCAGCAGGTTAGAGAAAAAGCTAACAACTTCAGAAGGAAACCTGGAGAGCCTGCTTTAATTCCTGAACTAGTCTTGTCAGGAAGCATAACTCCAAGTGAGCAGTGTCCTCGGTAAGATAAATGTCGTAATACACTTCTTGCAGTGATAATCCACTGTTATTTATTTGATTCTTACCTCTACAATTTCCAGAATGTGTGCTTGCCATTCTGTTTAGCTTAATGATTAAAACCTTAAACTTCTGCTTCTGAAGCTGATATAACTTAATTGTTTTTCAAGTCACATGTAAACTTCTATATACTGGCTTGGAGAATGCATTACTACACATTCACTTTGAACCGTCTGATGTTTCTTGGGCATCTTCATAGGACAGTGGCGTATGTAAAGAAATTGGTGGTGTGGTGGTGGTTGTACATGAGAGTGTAGGTTGCTTAGGACACTACCACTCTTGCTAGCTAGTCCTTTATACCAGGTGGTATAGCCAACAAAGAAGAGAATATAAGGAAAAAGTACAGATATTATTAAAACTGTTCTCACCACTCGTTTGACACATTTACAGGGCAGAGGTTTTACGACGAGAAGACGTAAACAAACGCTCTGCATTTATAAAAGTCTTTTTCAACTCCAAAGAAGTATCAAGGACTGTTACTCGACCACTAAGTTCAGATTTCAGAGTTCACTTTGGACAGATTTTCAATTTACAAATTTTCAACTGGCCAGAGAGTTTGAAGCTACAGGTGGGTAATGAGTTATAATAGTGTTCTTTGAAAAGGTAACATGAAGTGCAGTTCCTTCTGTAAAGCTTGTGGTTTGCTCTGCAGCAGTGTTGGAAAGAAGGACCCTTTCTAAATTATCCGTCTTTTTATAGCCCTTCTTTGCTTTCCCAGTAGCAAACTTTTCAGCTTTGATGCTATGTTTCTGATGCTTGTGCTAAGATTTTTTTTATTATTTTATTTATTTTAAACTTTTGATTTGGATGTTGTGACCAACAAAGGTTTGTTCTCCAAGTTCTGATATGTATAATGCATATGTTACTATGTATATAGGTGCCTATAACATGACAGTGGGCTGCATGGGGGAAGTTAGTAATTGAGACGTGATTAAATATGTTAGTAAAGCAGCCTCTTTTAGAAAATCTGATTTGTACTGCAGGTAAACTTTCCAAAATATTCTTCTTAGTACACTCTTATCCACATCATAAAAACACCATAACATTTGTTGGGAAAGAGAAAAAAACTCGGTGCGAGTAATTTCCATTATTACTCTGTTGATCAAATTAAGTGCAGTGAAGTCCAAGAAGGGGGGAAGTAGTACTAAGAACTCAGTCTGAGTTAGCTGTTAGTAGCTCTAATGTCTACTAATGTCTACTAATCATATATTTTAAAAAGCAAATGAATTATTTAATGCTTAAGCCATAACAGAAGCTTTTGTCCAAAGCTGTGAAACTCAAACGTGTATTTGGTCATGATTATTTTAATTAACAATGTTTTTGCTTCCTTCAGCTTTCAACTTCTTATCAATACGTTGTGAAGAATTTATTTATTTATTCATTTATTTGTCCGTTGCCATGGATTTTTCTAGATCTATGAAACAACGGGCATGAGCAGTACCACCTTGCTGGCTGAAGTTTTCATACCTGTTCCTGAGACGACAGTTCTGACAGGCAGCGCTCCCATGGAGGAGATAGAGTTCAGCAGCAATCAGCGTGTGATGCTGGACCATGAAGGAGTTGGGAGTGGTAGGGAATGTCCCTCTTCCTCAATTCAGTACTTCAGTGCTGCTCATTTTGCTGAAACCACATAGAAGTAACAGGCTGGCATAAGTTTCAGAGTAAATTCAATTAACTCCAGTGTGTATATTTATTACTTGGCTTATAGTATTAGAGAAGCTCTACTACCTAGAGAAGTTTTGTGGTTTTTATAATTGTTTATTTAGTACTTAAGTAATCAGACCTCTGACAGTGCAGAGCAAGCATATGCTATTAATCAGCATAGCTGCAGCAATTTTGACACTTCAAAGCACCAAAGAACTGACTGTATAAACGTATATGCAGATGAAGTCTTTGATATAATGACATCCTGTAAAACATTTGACCATTGGGATTTCAAAATGGAAAATTAAAATGAGGGAAAGGTAGGGAAAAAGGAGAATAAGAGCAATATAACATGCAGAACTTCTAAGTTTTATATAATGTTTGAACTGCATTGTGGGATAACTGACACATAAAGGTACAGTGCATGAAATACGGATAGAAATAGAGCAGAACAACTGAAGTTGCCAAGAAGAGCAACGTGAAAGGAAAATTTTTACAACACATTTGTGTGTAAATGTCATTAACTGTGATGAGCGTATACACAGTTGTGTGCCACAGACCTTTAGGACTGATGTTTCAGATATGCATAATTCTTTTGACTGTGAATTTCTGTCTCATTAATAAAAAGAATACAGACACTGAGTCTGAAAACTACCAGGAATGTGAAGTAGCATGCATCTGTGAAGGGAAAACAAAAAAAAAGAAAGCAAGCTTTGGCTTACCCTTCACGACACAGTGTTTCTTTGTGGTGCAAAGGAAGGCCTTTCTGTAGGCAGAATGGAATCTCTCTTCCTTTGTAGAGTGGAGTCCTTCTCTGCAGTGTGCAACAGAGTGACATTGTTTCATGTAACCTGTGCATTTATATAGAAGGAGTAATTTGACTACTTATTTTTGGGAAGCATTTTTAAAACTATCTAGACACTGTTTGAATTGATAAATATACTGTAGATATACTATAAACATACATAAATATACTACTTTATTTTCCCTTGATAGATGTATCCTTTTCATTTGAAGCTGATGGTAGCAATCAAATGACTTTAATGACTTCTGGGAAGGTATCTAATAGTGTTTCTTGGGCAGTTGGAGAGAAAGGAATCCCCCTGGTTCCTCCAGTATCTCAGCAAAACACAGGAATTCCAAGGTAATGTGATACAGATTCTCAGTGATTCCTGGAAAAGTGTTACAACCACTATTTAATGGAATAGATGGTTTTCATAGCCAAGAATCATCATAGCTTTTTTCCTTCAGTTTAAGTACTTTATTCTGCACCTGAGGATATTTTATGTTGCACATTTTGGTAAAACAAATGACATTTCTAACTAAAATCTTTTAGCATGTTGTTTATAGACAAAATTAAACAAGACTCGAGCTGATTAAATTCATTTTTATGGCACTCAGAGGTTTAGATGTAGTCCAGATTTTGCTTTATATTGGTAAGGAACATTCCTGTAATCATTTCTTGCAAGGAATAGAAACTCCACCTTTTTTTATACGAAGTGCATTTGGGGAGGATATTGGGACACATGCTATAAATGCTGTTTTTCCAACTAATGATTAAAACTATAGTATGGAAACAGTAGAAGTTAATAAATGAGTTTTAAGTAAGAATGAAGATAGGAAGTTAGTCACATCCGTATCATTCCAAGGTAATATTTTTAATGAATTTTGTCCCAACAGAAGCATGTTGAGATGCAGAAATTAGTATGTTAATATATTACTCCACTCAAAACATTCTGATTTGCCCTGTGGCTGCATGTTGGACGTGGTAGTTTACTTGTCCATTATACTGTTGCTTTTTTTTATTTGTATAATTCTGATAAAGTCATAAAAGTGTGCTTTTGTAATGACCTCAGGTAACTTCACTGTAAGGCTGTAAGAATTTTACCATACTTATTAAACTGAGAAAGTATTTTTTCCAGCTGATTGGATTCTATCAGCTTTTTTTTATTTAGAAGCTGGACCATGGCACTTGCATCACTTTTATGTTATTTTTGACTCAAGCTGCAGCCATTCAAGTAATTGGCTGATCAGCAGATAAATAACTTGCTGACTTCAGTGAGACCAGAATAGCATAAGATAAAAACCATAAAGATGCATTTCCAAAGGCTGACTTCAAACTTGATAGACTAAAATTACAGTAGTTTGTCGCTGTAGCAAATGGGAAAATCCAGAAGGATGTTCAGTGTAAAACACTCTTATTTGGATCACCTTTTAGAGATGAAACCATCTGTGACTTTCCATTGTCTACTGTGAAAGTCTGATGCAAGATTTTCGTGCCTAAAGTTAATCTTTGCGTGTTGGCTTTTCAGCTCAACTGTGATTCAGTGTGTGTTTGTTCAAGATGCTCTAATGATACAATTTTAACATTGCTGCTTTATCTTCTACTGCCGTAACTTCTAGATATGTTGTCTGGTTCTAACCAAGCTTGAGAAAGATCTGTAAGTTCTTAAAGCTTTCTTAAAAATAGAATACTTGGGTATTCTTATTGGTATGAAGGTAGAGAGCAAGGACCCCTAACAAGAACCAGGCCACCATCCAAATTCTGTGATATACAGCTAATGAGCATGCAGATATGCAAATCATTGTACAGCTGTCCTCCTGACTACCTCCTGTACTCAACTACTGTGAATACAAGTAGGTGAGTACAAGTGAGAAGCCAAGGACAAACCAGCACAGTGCGCTCAGTGCCAGCCAGCTCGTGGCCCTGCAGGGTCTGAACATGGCAGGCAGAGCAGGGTGCTGGCAGCAGTTCCAGACCTGGCAGGAGGGTGAATTAGGTCCTGGTTCTGTCTAGAAACACTGTTCAGGAGGCAGACCACAGATGGGATTTTAGACATCACACAGGCAAGGGCTATAAATCTGAGAAGTTCCTTTAAGGTTGTCGAACTATGATTTTCTTTCTGAGTCCATGTAACGTAAAAATATTACTTTCTAGTAATTAGAAACACGTGATAGTGTAGGTATGATAAATGCTTGAATTACTAAGTACCTTAAGTCATGGAGAGTGTGCAAAAACATTTGGTATTTGTCGAAATGTAATCAAATTGAGTATTTCAGTTGAGGCTGTAACTGAATAAAAGTTTTCTGCAGTGAGAAAGCTTGTATAAGAGAGTTCCCTTTTAGCAGTTCCTGCATCTTTCTGTCTCACTTGCCTTTGTAGTTCACCATTCCCTTAGCTGCATAGCTGCACTTTTGAGTCTGCATGTCTTGTAAGCAGAATCACAAAACTTATGCAGGTTTTAAAGATGTTATCTTCTATATTGCAGCTGTTTGAAGAGTTGATAGTGTGGGGTTTTTCTGGTGTTTTGTTAATTTTTGTTTGCTTTGTTTGCAATTAATTTAACTTCAGTCAACTGTTCTACACTGTGCTGACAGAAAGAACTATTTCATTTCAGCTGAAGTAAAAAAAAAATTGGTGTGGGGGTGGAAATGAGCAAGTAGGGAGAGGATAGCAAGATGTTCTAGAATGAGAGGTTTGTAGTTTAAGAATTGTGTAATGGACTTTATTTTCAGGTCATAGGGTTTTTTATTAGCTTTTATTTTTTCCAAGATTGCTTTAAATATATATTTTTGTAATTAAATGTTTTAGGTGGAATCATCTGATACTAGTTCTGTCAATTGTCTTTTAGTGCTTTAAAAAATATTGATGCTATTGCATCCATTGGCACATCAGGCTTAACTGACATGAAGAAACTGGCTAAGTGGGCAGCAGAAACTAAACTTGATCCGAATGACCCAAACAATGCAGCTCTGATGCAGATGATTATGGTAAGTGGCTTTTTCAGAGCTATAGGGCTAATGGAGCTGTGAAACACCAGTACCGGTTTAAATTTCTGATGGATGTACCTGTGTGAACATTAAGAAGCAAAATGTCTATTAAAAACATGATTCATTAATCCGTTAGTTCAGTAGTTTTCTAGTGGTGAAAAATAGGCATTAGAGAATATGCAAGCTGATTAATTACATACCTAAATGTTACTATACTATACAATTTTGAATTTTTTTCCTTAAGGTTGCAGGAGTATTGCCTCTGCTCTTGTATGTGTTAAGTAGTATCACAGAATTGTCTAGATCAATCTATGCCTGTGACAGGGGGGTAGTAGGCCTGTGGGCCCCCTGGCTCCCTAAAATGGGAAGGGAAAAGGGAAGTTGCTCATCAGTCAAGGCTGCACAAGTTTTAGTTTATTGCAGAAGCTGAGACTTTGCTAAACATCAAATTGGAGAGCTGTTTATGTAGCTGAAGTTATATAAAAGAATCACCTTTCCAGTACAGTTCCCTAGATCACTCTGCTGTGTCAGAATTTTCTTACCCTTCAGTGTTTTGTTTATGTTTGGGGGAGATAGAATTTTACAGTATTCAGAAGTGTTCTTCTTTGCGCAACAAAAGCCTGCTTTAAAACATGTAATGTTTTGTTCTCAATTTGATCCATCTTAACTGCTTCTGCATAGAACAAGAACATTCATGCAATATGCATGTACGACTCAGCGAAAGTTATTTTACAGACTTCTTTTCCTTAGTACAAAAAGAGTAATAACCTTCTGTCTGATTTAGGTTGCCAGTAGTGGAGAGGCACATGTTCCTGACTTCTTCAGACTGGAACAGTTGCAGCAAGAGTTTAATTTTGTTTCTGATGAAGAATTTAATAGATCAAAGAGATTCCGACTCCTGCAGCTCAGGAATGAGGAGGTGGCAGAGTTCCGAAACTATAAGCAAGTCCCTTTGCATGAACGAGAAATCAGTGAGAAACTTTTCCAGGTAGATTGTTATCTGAAACTGTTTCAAGTATGTCATCCCTTAGTAAAACGTCGTATTTCTTTTCTAGTTCTAATGTTAATGTTTGACTTGCAAGTCAGTTAGGCCCTTAACGAATGTACAGGTCTGCTGGCATTTAAAAAGTGGGAATTGTATTCCATCAGTTTTTTCTGTGTTATTTTAATCTAATTAAGACAGCTTTTTTCCAAGGAAATGCTTGCACAGCTGCAGTGTGGAAGCAGAAGAATACGACACAGCAACTACTGTAGGCACAGATGTTCTAAGATAGTTTCTTAGAAAGGTGATTTCAAATACAGAAGGGTAGTAGAAGGTTGTTCAGGCTTATGTTTATTAACTTATCTACCATCCTTCACTGAAAGGGCTTAAGCAGTGACACTGAGTATTAAAATCTTTTTATGTTTTACTCTTGTTTATGTTGCAACTAGTTCTGTTTCAGTACATTTTTCCAATTAACCCACCTTGACCTTGCCTGTCTGTTAATTACCTTACTCGCATGCCCTGTATGTGTTTGTATTGAGTTTGTACTTCAGTTATATTTAATCTTGTATGGCAAACAGGTATACAGATTGTAAGGTAAATAGGTATACAGGTATTGGACCTGAGAGATTATCATGTTACAAAGGAGTAATGAAATAAACAGCTTACCCATATCGTGGGCTCACAGAAGGGCTCCAAGAGGAGCAATCTCTAGATAGAGATCCTTCCTCCTTGGGAGTCAGCCCTTAAATGGGGTCTAGGGTCTTCTGGTCACTCAGGTGAAATTGCGTTCACCTGTGCCCCTGCAGCTGACTCAGCGCTCGCCTCAGGTGGTCAATCAGAGGTTCAGGCCGTGATTCAACAGTTCCCATACAAATCTCAGCTCCACTGTTCCTGTTAAGTAATACATTCTGTTTTTCTTCAGCAATTTGTATGGCCACATAGCATTTTAGTGTGTTCACTGCCTTCTCAGGATCAGAATCATCTTGAATTTTGGCAGCTGTTGCTTTATATCTTGTATGAATTTCTTTGAGCAATTCCTTTCTTCCATTACTTTTGGGTTATATCTCTTTAAAACATGCTTTAGGAATTCAGTCAGCTCTGGCTTCTTCACAATAAACATTTCTCATTTTCAAATTTTAGATTAGTTCTTTTTAACTTCTATTTAAGAATATGGTACATCTTTGGTAAACACTTCAGTTCCAGTTGATTTTTTATTAACTAACTTTGTTCATTTCAATTTAAGTTTTGCTTTTTTTGTCGTTTTGTTTTTTTCCCCATTAAGAGTGAGTTGGATAAACCCATGATCACCTGTTCCAAGTTCTTTTTATATGACGTGATCTTCAAAACTGAGTTTTAAAGTGGTATTTTTCCTAGTTGGTTTGGCAAAGAAATATAAAATCTTGTAGAATTTTGGAAATACTGTGGAAAACGTTGTCTGGTGTTCATCTAGTCCTGTTTTCCACGGTGATGGGGCTGTTGCCGGCACTAGGTGAGGTCAGCATGTGTTTGGCTAGCGAAGTCTTGAAACATGGGAGATTCCACAGCCCCTGTGGATAACCTGTTCTGGTGATGCAGTAGCCTTCTAGTGAGTTTGTTTGTTTGTTAGATTGTTTTTGTTTGTTTTTCTCCATGTCCAGCCTGAACCTTCTGTGTTGTATGTGCTGGCTGCATTCCCTTGTTATGTTATGTGGCGCTACAGAAAAGAATTTGACCCCGTCTTCTTTGCAGTTGTCCCTGCCCTAGCTGTGGGTAGATATTGGATTGCTCATTAGTCTCTTCCTCATGAGACTTAAGTCAAAGATACTAACTGTGTGTAATCTTAAGCAGACAAGTTTAAGAGGGAAGCCATTACTGCTTCTTTCAGGTACCTAGTGATAGGGTGAAAAGAAAACAGAGCCAGACCTGAAGGTAAATTTCTCTCAGTAGCTTCTATATGACAGCTAGGATCTGTGGCTCTAAAGCCAAACCAACTTGTGACAGCTATGAAGCTACCAATCCTGGGACACCCTTAGACTTCAAGACTGTATTTTGCCTGGAAACTGAGTGTCAATTCCAGCTTTCTTAATTGATGAGATGTTCTCCTAGATTTGCAAATAAAGCTGCGTGTCAGTATTGCTTTCACTGTAGTTCTGAGGTCCACCAAGCAGTAACCATAACCTTGGATCGGTATTCATCTCAGTCCATCAGTTGGGCCACAGGCTCTTTGATCAAACCTCAAGCAAAGCAGTCTTCACTTTCTCGCTGTCTACAACCGATGATTTCATTGTGCTGTTAAACCTCTTTATTTCTTGAGTGCGGATTCAAAATAGCTCAATAACTGTTTCACAACAAAATTTCCCACAGTTCAAATAAAAGGTCATCTTCTTTGAATCCCGTATCTCTTCTGTTTGTATTGAATTCATCCCACTGCAGCTGCAGCAACATGAAGCATTTGTGGTTGAAATGGAATTTTGGTTTACAAAAGCAGGTGGAAGTTCAGGTTTAGAACAAGGGAGGGAAATTTTCAAGTTATTCCAAGCGATTTAAAGCACATGAATCTTAAGACAGTTCTTTTCTCTATGCATAGAAGTTGTGCAATGCTGTTACTGTATACATTAGCATTCAAAATAGCCTTAAATGTCTGACATCTGTTCTTGTTTACTTTGATCCACTCTTTAATATTAATGAAATATTTACCTTTCTTTTCTTGTATTCAATAAAGCATTGGATATTTATCAAATCACAAACTGTAGTAAATATTTCAGGAATATGAGAAAAGACTACACGAGAGGGATGTGATTGACAGTAAGCATTACCTGGATGCGCGCAGAGCTGTTGTTGCCAACTATCTACAAAAGGTAAGCTGCAAAAAATAGATATCCATGGTATTTCTCTAAGTCATGTGTTGCTGCTGTATTTGGATGCTCAATGTTCAGGAATACTGAAAACAGACAGCGGCAGTGTAAAAAGGTAGATGAAAGCCCAGCCAGCCAGCAGAACTCTAATATTAAGGTTGATTTGGTGTTGGACAAAGAAAATTGCTTATTAGCAATAATAGTTCTTTAAAGAACCTCACGGTAAAAGGCAGTGGAGAGTGTTTAAATCATCCAGGTCAGTGCTAAAACCCAGATTCTGGATGGTAATATGAAAAATAATTTTTAAATGAGCTGTCACATCTGTGTCAACCCCATATGCTTTGCATGATATTTCTGTGTGTACTGAAACATACGGTTCTGCAGTGCACTGTATGGCAGTACGGAGTTAAATAGCATGCAGTGCCTCTGTTTCTCACTTAGGTAGATGCAAGTGGTCTTTTTAAAATCAGTACGTGGATATTTTATGCCTATCTGACAACATAGATAAGCTAGAAAATGAGATTGCTAGTGTCAGGTCTGAAATTCATGTTAGTCTGAAATGCAGTCTTACTGACACCTCAGCACAATGAATGATTTCAGAACTTAAATGAAAACTTTTAAAATAAGGAGAGGAGATGTTTATTAGAAGTTTTGGTTACTGTTCTTCTGCAGCTAATCTTGTAATAGAACAGTATGGAAACACATGACTAGCCCTAGTAGAAGGAAATAATAGGATAAAGGCTGTACTCCTTCACTGCGCTTCTACGTAGTTGTTAAGAGAGGAGGGAATGCTTTCATCTCTGCTTCGCTCTGTGACCTCAGCGTAGAAATGGAAGGAACTAAGAATTTTTGAATACCTATTTGAAGCCATAGGATTAGTAACACAGCCTTTCCTGATTGTCCCACAGTCCAGAGTGTTGCCTTTAATCTCCATAATTAATACAGTATAGATTTCTTTGCAGTCTTTTCTGTAAATTCATTTGGATGCCCAACAGAAATGCCTGTTGGTGATGTTTATTGTTGCGATTGTTTCTGGTGATGAACTGTAATCAGATACAAATTGATTTTCTGTTTTTCTGATGTATGCTTTCATATGTTTACATCTGGGTTGCTGTATGTTTCTGTGGAAGTGTATTTGTAAAATAAGCTGATATTAAGTTATGAAGAAAGAAATTGCTTCTGGTAGAAAGAAAACTTTCCTTGATGTGACTATTTCAAAAAAGAGGAATGAAAATAAAGAGCACACTTTTGGAATTTGGGTATAGTAGACAAAATACAACTGTTTGCAGTGGTTTGGGATTCAAGCTTCATTTTGTCTCTTCTTCCTCCATTCTTTCCCACTCATAGGTTCGAGAATCAGTAATTAACCGTTTCCTAATAGCAAAGCACCATTTCCTTCTCTCTGACCTGGTCAATGAAGAGGAGATTCCAACTCTGGGGTAAAGGAGCTGCCTTCATTGATTCTAAGTCAGTCAATGTGAAGTTGTCTCTGGTACTTCTGTGCAAAGTGCACTGACGTGACCAGCTGATGAGATACTGTTTGTTTAGTGTGGTTGTTACTACAGCAGTGATTTTGTTTACTTTATCTCACGTATTTCAGTGTGCTGTTAACATTCAGAAACATTACTGCTTTGAGCAATGATTCCTCCTTTCTAAGATTATTAGTCTTATTGCATATGCACTGGCTCTGAATTTTTGTTACAAATCTCATACTTGATTTTGAAATCTGAGTAATCACCACATAGATGATCCTTAGTTAGTGCTGCTGACTTAATCTGCATAAGTCATGAATGGCAGATACTTTTCTTTCTCATAGAAGTTGCTCATGTTCACTCTTATTGATTATATTATATTATTCACACTTGTTGATTCAAAAAATGCTAGCTGTATTTCAGTATAAAACTAAACAGTCCCATCTGCTGGAGATACAGAGACTTGCTCTCTGAAGCAGGGCTTGTGATTTTTTTTCCTTCATGTTTTCATACTGCAGAATGGAAAAACTTGAATGAGACTGTAGTCAGCTTTGACGTCGTTTCAGGTCAAATGCCTGACCTGATGAATCCAATATGAATACTGATGCATATTGGATACTACTTGTTAATTCATGCAATTAGTGAATATAAAATGCACCATTATTTGTTTAAAGTGTCTGCTTAGTGAGATTTCAATAACTCATGGTTTTATCTTAGAAGTAATTATTGTGATTGTTTATTATGTTTATTACGTTATGTGTAAGGTACTGCTGTTGGCTTATCAGATTTTAAAGTAGATTTTGGAATGTCTTCTGTCATCTAGGTATTTTTGCAGTTAATATCAGTGATGTGTAAAAACACGTATCTGCATTTTATTTCTTTCCTATTTGTTTTTTTTTCCCCTTTGGTTCTGCTTTGCCTTGGGTTATAAGTTCTGAGGGTCCAGGGTATGTTGTGGCATATTCATTCTGTTTCCTTTGTGTAGCCTATGCATAGCTGTGTAATTAGATTTCTTACGTATTTCATGCAGTGGTTGTTATCATCTACTAGATACCTTGTTTATAGCTGTAGTTTACATCTGTCCTGAATTGTCTTATTTATATCTTACCTAGTTGTGGAAAATAAGATTAAAAAAATAATAATTTAAAGCTCTTTTTCTCATATTTAAGTTTGAATTAATGAAATAGAAGACAACTGGATTGCCTAGTACTAAATTATTTAAAGATTTTGACATTTCTTAGAGTTTCGTATGACACTAACAGTGTATGTTTCCTTTTTCTGTTAGTGCATAATTTGCATGTGTGTCATGGAAATGAGAATTCTGGACTCTGTGCAGAAATGACTAAATGTCTGTTTTATGATTGTTAGTATTTTGGGACTCGGCCTCTTTAAACTGGCAGAGCCAAAACGGCCGTTAAAGCCAAGAAGAAAGGAAAGGAAGAAGGTCACAGCACAGAGTTTATCAGATGGAGACATCAAGCTGTTAGTGAACATCATTAGAGCTTATGACATTCCAGTAAGAAAACCAGTCACAAGGTATGCCTCAGTGCTTGTTTTCAGTGCAGATTTGTATTGTGGTTTCTACTGTTTAAAGGCAGCTGAACTAGTTTTGAAATACAGCCACATCTGTTGTTTTGATCCTCATGATAAAACACATAGAGGTTTATCTTGGTAGTTATTAATAAAGAACTGCCGTTTTCTAAGTTTTTAGAAGAATATGATCATTTATCAATACCTTCAAAATTCAAGAAATGTTTTTACAACTACATACTTGCTTAAGGAAAACACTGGAAGGTAACTTAGATCTTTGACAACATTGTAATATGGGTAGTATTGGATTAGGTATGTCTTGAACAAGTTCTGCTCAAGGAAATCTTAATTCATAAAATCTTAAATATGTTATATATAATATGAATAAATAAATATTATATATATATCTCTCCATTTCTTCATTCTGTATTTACTTCCTGAGCATCATATGGTGATCTTCTCAACAACTTCATGAACTCAGTTGTTTGAGGGAACAAACTGATCCGGGTTTGGTCCTGGCTCATTTTCAGATGATCACAACACTTAGCATATTAAGACAACATCTCTAAAGCATTATGCTGTGTCCTGTAGGGATGTTTGAGTTCTGACAGTCTGGTTTAGTTTCAGAAGCAGTGTATTAGCACTGTGTTCTCTTTATCCCCAAATGGAAATACCTTATGTTTAACTGGGAAGTGTCTTCATCCTGAGTAATTATTTAGCATTTAGCTAATTTAGCACTTCTGCTTTTTTAAAATCTATTTAATATAATAAAGGTTCTGTTCAATGTCTGTAAATAAAGTCAAACTGAGAAATAAGTCATTCATATTAGAAATATCATGATAGGAAGGAAAAGACAAAAATTTTGATTTTCTATTGGTATTACAAAATAACTTAAAAACCCTTCAGGTTTTTTTGTTGTTGTTTTTTGTTTTGGATTATCAGGTACCTTATTTTGAGCTGCTTCTTTATGAATAGTTACTCTTTTACAGTCTCTGTTGTGGTGTTATTACCAAAAAACATTAAGGAAAAAATAAGCATATTAACATTTATTTTTATTTCACTTAGGAGTTACCATCTGTGTTGTATTCATATGGGTTTGTCACAGAGACCTTCCATGAATACTGTGAAGTCTATCCAGTTTATGAATTTTTCAGGGATTCATCTCCTTAAACTGAAAAATCTGTAGCTCAGGGTGATTGTCCAGGGGAGGCAAAAAAATAGAGAGAGAGAGAGAGAGAGGAGGATTAAAACCTTGTCCGAAGAGAGAGCCCTGAGGCACACAGTACTTCCACGATGATGCTTACAGGAGCCATATACTCTCTACCCCTCTCTGGTGATTTTTTTCTTGTTATTTGACTGAATAATTACCTTTCCTAGGTTCAAGTCAGAATATGAAGATACAAGAACTATTTCCAGAGCTCTGTATGGTTAATATATGATGTGACTATTTCCTGTCTGGTAATGAGTTCTGTGCTTTTTCACAATGTTATTGTCTGTTTCCTTTCATAGCAAACTTCAACAGCCATCCAAATCTTCGAGATCCTTTAATGAGATGTTTGCAGCCTCTCCATCTGCTCAGAGCCCAACCAACAATGTAGATTGGGCGTTTGACCAGGTATATTCCAAAACTCATTAAATCTGTAACAATCATCTGTTTACATGAAGTTGTGAGCATTCCTCTTTTGTTTATAGGCAGTAACGTCATCAGAAAGTTATCTGTTAAAGAGGTTGGCTTGCCCACTCCTTGATCTCCAAAAAGATAGTTAGGCTGCATAAAGGTTCAGAGAAGGACTATAGGGATGTCATAAATATGAAGTGGCTGTTGTACAGTGAAAAATGGTAGGGCTTTTCAGCTAGAATAGCAGTGATTTCTAGTAGGGGAGGAGAAGGACTGAGATTGAGATGCGCAAAATAATGGGTGGATTTGGATGGGGATTGACTGTTCACTGATTCTTTATTAGAAGGCTGAGGAATCATTAAATTAAGCTGGGAGGAGCTAGCTTCAAATTGTAACTCTTCATGCAGCAGTTATGATGTGCACGGAGAAGTTGCTTATAGGTACTGTGGCTAACAGAGGTTTGCTTCCATTGATGTGGACACTGAACAAGTATTTGGAAGAATGATGCACTGGAAGGTGCCCTATAGGAAAATCGTTACAGGCTTAGGAAAGTCCCTTTACCTTAAGACATTTGTAGTCATGAAGAGTAGTGAGAGAACCTGATGCTTCTGTGTTCTTACTCTGCTGCATGTGTATATTTGTCTGAACTTTGGGCTCACTGCACTCTTTGTGTAAATCAGCATGGCTGTTACTGGGGCTGATATTAAGAAAACATTTGCTTGCTGGTGATAATTAGTTTTCAGCATATTTTGGAATGAAGATGGAAGCTTGTTGTGGTGGGGTTTTTGTTTTTCTTAGAATGCCCTTCGAAATTAGGTCTTTAAATTTGGCATAGGTTCTGTTGTATGCATTTGAATGCTAATGAAATGTTCCATTAATGCATTTTTAATCAAATTAGGTGTTTGTTGTGTCTAGTAAAAGTTCCTTATCTGCAATATGAGAATACAGGGACACTTTTTTTCCACTGGTGACTGGATCACATTTGTTTCAGTCTCTTTCTTTGATTAGTTAGCTGGTAGTTTCCGTAGAGCTGGGGGAAAAATTGTTTTCCTTGTGTATATAATACGTGAAATACTCTGAGTTCACGTCACCTTCTTGAAATGCTAACATACAAAATTATTTTAAAAGCTTCATAAATGCTTAGAAGCCCGGAAGGCGAATGTTTGAGGTATAGTAAAGTGTTATGTCTGGGCTGGACCAGCGTGACCTCCACAAAGTATATGTTTCTTTTTCTAAATGCATAAAAATATGTAACTGAGCGCGTTCTGATGAATGTTTCCTTTGTTTGGATCCCTGTTTACAGGTTTTAGTCCGTCCATTTGTAGAAGTTTCTTTTCAGCGAACAGTCTGTCGGACAACAACAGCAGAAGGTCCAAACCCCAACTGGAATGAGGAACTTGAGTTTCCATTTAGGTACACCAAAATGAAATCAGATTTTCTTCCTGAGTAGTAACAATTCAGTCTGAACATAAGGATTTACCAGAGTTCTCCTGGTTTGTTCAAATCATGTCTTTTTGTTTAACTTTTTCAGAGCTCCTAATGGTGACTACAGCACCCATAGTTTGCAGTCAGTGAAGGATGAAGTGTTCATTAATGTTTTTGATGAAGTACTTCATGATGTTACAGAGGTGAGTTCATAATTGAAGGACAATGTACGTCACTGAATATTGCAAACTTCCTGATGTTGTCAGAATAAGACTTCTCAGTGTAGCAGCTCTCACCCTCCTGTGCCTCCTTTTTCTCATTATTATTCGTTATTGTGTTATATCTAGTCAATATTGCAATGTTGTTCAACAGAGCGGTGTTTATAGAGTTAAGTTTCATCTGTACAAATTAATTTTGTCCTATATAATCTGCTGCTAAAGGTCAGCATCTGTATGTTATCTGTCTTAAATTGAAACACTTGGGAGGTAGTAAAATTGAGAGTCAGTATATGAACAGTAGTCTTAATTCTGTTCTTAAATTTAATACATGGGTGGTTTTTTGTTGTTGTCTTCTTTTGTTTTTACTGCGTGCCAGATGACTTACCAAGGTCCTGCATTTTTTAACCTCTTCCATTTTATGTTCTGCCTTGCTCTTATTTTTCAAGCTATTAGGTGAAAAACTGTCTCTGTGTTGGCATAACACCTTTGCCTGCTGAAGTCAGTGAAAGCTTTCCCCAGTCATTTCAGTATGCATAAAAATAGCAGCACTTCATATTCTTGAAAACATAATGCAGGAGTAAATATTGCATGCATCTTACCAAGAACTGAATTCTGCCCTCAAAACTGAAATGGTATTTGATAAAGCAGAAGGGAAAAAAAGTATAATCTAGAAATTCAGATGTCACTCTAGTATTCAGAGAATTCTTCTGCTTTTAAGCTTACACACTGATCATAACTAGATCTGGAAATCACAGAAAGCCAAGACACGTGACAACATTGTTTTAATTCCCCAGTATTTAGTTAATTTTCATTCAGTTTTTGATAGTTTTTTTAAAGTCTATTAAAGGCTTTTTAAATTCTAGTAAAATGTCATAAGAAGATCAATTTACACAGTGTGGAAAGATTCTTGTGGAACCCTTGTCACATTTTTGAGTTTTCTATCAGAAGTTACATAAGACTTGAACCCTGAAGTGCAGTCGCATTGTATCACTGACCACGACTACTTTGTTCAGCACCTGACATGCTTGAAAAGCACGCAGAATAATTATCTCCATACTACCTGTTGAACCTACACTTCTAGTGAGTTAAACTGTTAAAAACAATCTAGGATTTTTTTGTGCCCTGATGAGACTGTTGATTGAATGAAAGGAAATAAAGTTGTCTTACAAATTATGTTGGCCAACTTCTTAATAGGATGATCGTGACAGAGGAAGTGGTATCCACACTCGTATCGAGCGGCGCTGGCTGGGATGTGTTAAGATTCCCTTTACTACAATATATTTTCAGGCTAGGGTAAGTGTCAGTAACTTGAAATGTATCTCTTAGAAACAGAGTAGAAAGGGGCTGGTAATGCAAAGTCAGATTTAATTATGTTCTCTGTACTTGTCAGTATATTTTTATGGAATTGATTGACAGTATCTTTGAAACTGCTGTTCTTTGTCAAATTTGGTGAATATTTGCCAATGAGTTCAACATTTGGAAGCAAGAAAAGACAGACAAACACACATCTGTGCTGACAGTGCTGCCTGGTTTCCTTCAGTAATAAAGTTAAAAATGGAAATTATTTAGATGGGTTTGACAGTAGCTGTTGAGATCTCTGGTACTGCATGGCCTGGGTAAGTGTTTTAAAAAAAACTTGACCTGACTCTTCTTTTTTCACAGCTCTCAAATTTTCACCTTTTCCAGATCCTCCTTTCCTCCTTCCACTGTTACAGGCCAGTAAACAAAGAACAAGATTCTTCAGTCTCTTCAGGGAAACGTTCCATGCTCAATATACTAAATCCCCCTGAGAAGTGTCTGCTCACAGCCCTGAGAGACTCAGTGAAGATACTTAGACATTTTAACAAGCTGCATATCAATATGTAGTTAAAGACGTATCAATCTATCTTTGATGGCTACCAATAACAGTAACATCTGTTTGTGGTACTTGTTGTTGGTCTTTCTGTTTCTTAGAACAAAATAGTCTAAGGATTGCTGTCAGATACACTCCTGACTCTGAGAAGGTTTTGCTGTCTGAGAGCCCTTGGGCACACTGTGAGTGCCTGCAAGCTCTTCCTGGCACTGTCTTCATGTGAACAGGATTTCTTACTGAAGCTGAAAATGTGCTTGGTCCAGCAGTAATAACAAGATGTATCTAGCAATTAAACTGCAGTGGCAAATGAAGTATTTCTTCATCCTGTTCTACGGTAGCATAGTGGAAATTCTTGAGTGATTTTTTAATCTTCTCATCAAAACTTAATTTTGTTCTTAAATATTTGATGAGCCAGCCCAGTGAGTCATCTGTTCGTCTTCTGACGATGTCTTTCCCAATGGCTGTCATCCTATCCAGAAGCATGGAAGACTCACTGTTACAGCCAGTTCTTCATATATAGCATATCCTAAACAGCCTTAAATTTTGCCTCAAATGATATCTGAACTCTGCTCAAATCAAGAGGTTAATCTTGCTTTCCTCTTAAGGCTACGTACTCTTGAGTCTTGCCTGAGCAAATGCTGGGCTTGCCAGCTCCTTTCTCATATGACCTTTCTGAAAGACCTTACCTTGTTTGTGGCTGCAGATGGAGGTGCAGAAGAACAGAGAGTCTGCCAGAGCCCTCCTCTTAGGGGAGCTGGCTGTGAATGGTCCCAGTTCCAACTGCATCCAAGAAGCATCACCCATGTCTGCCTGGAAGCTGCCTACCTATGAGATACTAGAGCATAATGCCCAGCATCACTCAAACCCAGCACAACCTGTGTTGTGCTGCTACCTTCAGAAGGATAGTCCTGCAAATCTTTTTTGCCATTCTGTCACTTTTCCGAGTCAACACTGACATGTTATAACACTGATACTAAAAAGCAGTAGAAAGATAAAGATTGCATGCCTATCAGTGTTCATTGAGAACAGTTTACATATGTGTGTGGTCATAACTTACTGTCTTCTCCCTTCCCACTGAGCAGCTTTGAAAGACTTAGAAGTTTCACTTCTTGGTTTTATGAGAAACGTTTCAGGTTTGTTTGTTTGATAAGGTGGTTAATATGTATGTGCTACTGCTTCTCTGTGTGTGTTGTAGATTGATGGTACATTCAAGGTGAATATTCCTCCGGTACTCCTTGGCTACAGCAAAGAGAAGAACCTGGGCATTGAGAGAGGGTATGATTCTGTGCGAAACCTGAGTGAGGGCTCCTATATAACACTGTTCATTACCATTGAACCACAGCTCATTCCTGGAGAGTCGGTCAGGGAGAAGGTAACTAATCCATAATTGATGATATCCTTGCCATCTGTTTGAAGTGGTGCAGTTTTTGAAATGCATATAAGTAGTTAGGCTTAGTATGCTACAGTGTTCTATGTCAAATTTTTTTAGCTCAGTTCAGTTTAACTGTATTTACCAGTAAACCACATAGACGCCTAATGCATGAGATATAAGCAAGCTTCCATTCCCTACCTGTGAGCATATAATTTTCTCATTTACTTCTGTTAGCAATAAAATATTCGTATCAGTATTTGTGAACCATGGGCAAAAAGGAGGTGTCAAGTACATCTACAGTATTGCTTGCTTCTGTGTTTATAGTACTAAATAATAATTATTTTTGAATGTTTCCTACTTGTCTCCAGATCTTGAAAGAATTACTTCTAAACATAGAATCATAGAATCTCAAGGTTGGAAAGGACCTATAAGATCATCTAGTCCAACCGTCCTCCCATTACCATTACATCAAATGAGAGCATTCTTGCCATTTTATACAGTATTCTGCAATTAACTGCCGATCCATTCAGTAAGGATGTATGTTTTTTCAAGGACAAACAGCAGCAGTTGATATTTTCTTTATTTTTTTTGCAGTGTAGAGCTATGCTGGTCATTTATAAGAGACAAACATTCAATCTTCATTTTCTTTCTTTACCTATTTTTCCTCCTTCTGCTGCCCTTCCTGAATCTCTGTAGATGAATGAAATGCTTAAGAAGGTACAATTATTAATAGATTAAATCAATTGAGAGATTGTTGTTACTCCCTGCTGAAGATTGAGCTTGGTGTTGTGCCATTCAGCACTCTTTTTGCAGTTTGTGTTTCTTTACCATCACGTTTCTTTGTCAGTGATATTTGCAGTGAATTACTACAATGGAATTCTGAAGGTTCTCGAAGCTTTATGTTTCAGCTGTTAATTATGCTTAAGAATCACCATTGTGTCTCTTCTCTTCTGACGTGGAGGTCTGCCTATGGAGTGCTGCTGTTCTACCTCTTCAGTTCGAGAAGAAAGGCAGCAAATGCTGAAATTGATTTTGAACTAAAATACTTTCTGGAGAAGCTCAGTTAAAAGCTGTAAAAAATTAGAGCAGTCTGAATGGGGAGGGTACATCTCAAAGTGTCCCGGACCTTCTCTGCAAATATTTGACATTGTGCCAGACTGTCCCAGCAGTATTCATGTGAAGATGACCGGGCTTTTGTGCATAACCTCAGTTGTGGTTGTAGTGGAGTGAGCATTAGGATGTGAAGTTAGAGTCATCCCTGCAGTGTGCTTGGCCTAACTTTCACTGTGTTTGCTGTGCTTTTAATCAAGCCACCTTTAGACACAGGTCACTGTGTGTTCATAAATAACGTAAGTAATCGCTTGGGCTTTTTCCATTGCCGTGAGCTTTCTTACATGTCTGTGAGCCTATGTATGTAATGCAGGGGAAGCTGAAAAGACTGTTGGGAAAGAATTTCACACTTCTTTTATGCTACTGCAGATGGTAAAGTAAGGTCAAACCTAGGAAAGCCGTAAGCCCACATTATCAATGAAACTATTTTCACATGAATTCTACTGTCTTTTGAAGTTTGATACCCAAGAAGATGAGAAATTGCTTCAAGCAGCAGAAAAATATGAAGCTGAATGTACGTCGAAGTTTCCAAGCCGTCAGTGCCTAACAACGGTAATTGATCTCAGTGGAAAAACAGTGTTTATTACCAGATACATCAAACCCCTCAATCCGCCCCAGGAGCTCCTCGATGCCCTCCCAAACAGCTCTCAGACAACAGCAGTAAGTGTTTAAAAAAGATTATGGCATTTCTGGGATACAGATTTCAGAATGTGTTCATGCATGCATGTGCACACATACCAATGTTATGTTTGCTGTACAGCTGCACTTGTATTTCTGGTTTTTCCTTTAAAAATAAAAGAAAGTAGTAGTGATGATCTACGTGTGATAAACAGGAAGTGTATCCATGATTATGCTCTTTATATATATGTGGTTTTTAAAATAGATATATGAATGATTATTGTCTTCTAAAAAACAAATTTATGGCAAGTTTCAGTAGGAGTAAATTGCAGTTTTTAATTGTGATTTACAAATTGCTGTAGTTCCTAAAGCAAGTTATCTGATAATATAACCAGGTCAGTCAGTGCTTTATCTTTGGTGTATGGGGAAACAGCACAGTGCTTTGAGTCTAATATAATAATGTCTTTATTAAATGTAGGT
This sequence comes from Gallus gallus, assembly GCF_016699485.2. Taxonomy (NCBI): domain Eukaryota; kingdom Metazoa; phylum Chordata; class Aves; order Galliformes; family Phasianidae; genus Gallus; species Gallus gallus. The sequence goes on along the minus strand of NC_052535.1, from coordinate 76,228,365 downwards.
GTAGTGAGCTGAAACTGTTGTTTTTTGTTTTGTTTTGTTTTTCAGGAATTGGTGGCTCGATATGTTGCTTTGATTCCATTCTTGCCAGATAGTGTGTCATTTGCTGGAATTTGTGACCTGTGGTGTACATCAGATGTAAGTAATGCATTAAACAGCTTTTTATCCTCATGGTTGTGATATGACATGCAAATGGATCCCTCTTTTGGAGCAGGTTAGGCTAGATCAACTCTGGAGGTCCCTTCAGACCCACCCTGTTCTGGAATTCTATGATTGTAAGGAGTGATTTTTCTTCTTAAGTCATTTACTTTAAAGCAGAATATCTGAGGACCGGTGTTTGAGCAAAGTCGTTTGTCCTATTTGCAATCCTATGATTGCAATCTTTTGAATGTCCATAAGAATACTTCAGAGTTTTAAGCTTTTCCTGTTTTTCTCCCTTAAAACAATCCAAAATAGCTGGTTGGGCACAAGGGAAGGGATGCTGACTGATGGAGACTTTAAAACCACGCTTTAAATTGATCATTGTAATGTTAAGGAGCCACAGAGAAAACATTGCATTGTGCTTAAAAATAAATAAAATTGTAGCTGTTGGCAGTAATAGGAGTCTCAGCATTCTGTCATGTACAAATAAAAACAGTAACAGATAAGAAGATAACCATAGGTGATGTTTTTGCCATTTCAGAACATCTGTGCATGGTGTGGTTTAACCCAGCAGACAGCTGAGCACCACACAGCCATTTGCTCACTCCCCTTTCTGGGATGGGTGCGAGAGTTGAAAAAGATACACATGTGAGAACCTATGGGTTGAGAGAGGGGCAGTTCAGTAAGGGATAGCATACAAACTAAAAAGGAAGTGGTGCACGGTGCAGTTGCTCACTGATTGATGCACAGCCAGGCCCTGAGGTGCAGCTGGCTGCCTCCCCAGCCTAATCCCTGAGTGTTAGTGCTGAGCATGATGCCTTATGGTACAGCACATCCTTTCAGTCAGTTGCAGTAAGCTGCCTTGGTCCTGTCCCTTCCCACCTCCGTGTGCACCCCCAGGTCCTCACTGGCAGGGCAGCAGAAAGAGCTGAAACTTCTTAGGCTCAGTGTGAGCGCTGCCATGCAACAACCAAAGCCTCAGTGTGTTATCACTATTTTCATCAAAAATCCCAAACGCAGCACCATTCCAGCTGCTATGAAGAAAATAAGCTCTATCCCAGCTGAAACCAGGACAGTGAGAAATGCAGAGTAACTCAGAAGACCTCAGTCCTTCTAGTAAGATCTTAGATCTGCATCATGGATTTTCACAGCATTTACTCTTGCTCTGTGTGTTTTGCATGTTGAAGCAGTGCCCAAGGAAAAATTAAGACCAGTTGCAAAGATCCAAGAGGAATTTTTTGCTTCAGAAGTGTTAGGAAATATTAGTAAATGTCAAAAGCCAAAAACACCAATTATAACTACATAGAAACCTTTTTTTTTCCCCTCTATTAGCAATTTCTTGATCTTCTGGCGGGGGATGAGGAAGAACATGCCGTGCTCCTGTGTAATTATTTTCTTGGTATGGGGAAGAAAGCCTGGCTAATCATTGGAAATGCTATTCCTGAGGTAAGAGCATTTTTTCATTTGGTCAGAATATTAATTTTCATTCTCTGAAGTCTTTGGTTCCCATCAGTTGGTAGAATTCCGGGCAGTAATTTAACACTGGTGCTGCTCAACTGATCTTCACAGAGAGAGAGAGAGAGAGAGAAGAAAGTTTCTCTGAGTAGAAATACAGTCTGTGGTGGTGGTTTTTCCTGAACCCATTGTTTTGATGCTGAGCCTGGTGGCAGCTGCTGTCCTTGTGCTGCAGTACGGTCTGTAAACCTTGGCTGGATTTGGGCACATATGAATACTGGAAAAATGTCCTGAGTCCATCCACAGCCAGTAGCAGAGTTAGGGTGGGACTGGTATGGGCTGAGAGGTGGCAGGGATGGGGTGGGGATCACCAAGGATTCCTACTACTTCCAGAGTACCTGGAAAATGTGGGAGATAGCGAGCAGAAAAGCAGTTTGGGGGTTCCTCACCTTTCTTTCTCTATTCTCTGTGTGTATGAGAAAGGTTGGTGGGTTAGGTGTGAATCGTGCTGCCTAACAGCAGTCCTTAAGTCAGAGGTTGCCTGGGGTTGTGTCGTGGCAGCAGCCGAGGAGGACATGCTGATGCTGAAGTGGCACACGTTAAATGTGCCTGGGGATGGAATTTGCCATTGGCTCTTAGCTGAACTAAGGATTTTTAGTATTTGTATTTTTCAAATGCCTGAGGGTGGTGCATATTAACACTGAATTGCCACAGAAGAGACAGATTATTATGTAGGTGTTGGTTGAATTGTAACAAACCTGTACATTCTTCTAGGATTTTGCTAAAAACATGCTATTAATCTCAGTAGTAAAAAGGTAATATTCCAAACAATACACAGCATACTGTCATTAGGACAGTTCTAAGACATCTTTCTTTTACGTTTTCCTTTCTAGGGACAAACTGCATATGTGTTAACTTTGGAGCAAAGTCAGTATGTGATTTGGAATCCCAGCACTGGCTGCTTTTACAGGCAGTACGATACTTTCTGCCCCTTGCAAAGCGTGTACTGTCTGATCAGCTGCGATAACGTAAGTGAACTCCGTGTCTTCTCACATTGCTGCATGCCATACAGTTGGTCGTGTGACATTCTTGTTGACTTTCTGCATCAGCTTAATGTTACAACAGCATTACTGTAGTGGTGATATTGCAAAATCTGAAACTGAGGAAACAAGGTGAGCTTAGAAGAATCCCTGAGTTTTATTCAAATGGAAACTAAGAGGAGTTTAGAAGTCTGATCATCAGTGTTTTTGGATCCATTGTAAGGAAACAGTGAGTCGGGCTTCCACCGTGCATCGAGATGCAGCTAATAGTTAGTTTCTGTATTGAATACGGACTGGGCAGAAGTTCTCTGAAATATTGTGTTTTATTTGGTTGGCTTTTTTTTTTTAATCATTTTCTGGAGGTTTAATCCTAAACACAAGTAATGAATTTGAAAAGAATATTTTAAAGGATATTTATTTTAAAAGCATCCATCTCTTACTGAAAGTGTTCTGGGTAGTGGGTGGTTTGCTTTGTTCTGACACAGCACCTGCAGAGTTAGTAAAGAAAAACTGAGCTGTTTCTTCCACTACCTGTGTAAGTTAAAGACTTCAGTGCTGATGAGGTCATCACTGAACCTCAAACTACAGCACCCAACAAAAAGTTTCAGGGCAGGCAGTTTCAATCCACAGGGTGTTGTTGCTGACCAGGTGCCCGGCCAGCAGCATGTGACCAACTGCAAGCCCAGCCCCAGGGCTGGGGAAGCTATGTGGCATCATACAGGTTGTAAAGAGAACCATTAAGTACAAAACGTTCTGTATTAATTATCAGTACACCTTGCATCCTAGCAGTAGTTAAAGGCCTGTACATACTTGCAGGCACAAAATGTTACAGATCAGCACTGCCCCCCTCTTGGCATGAGAATGCAGAAGTTGGACAGCTTAGCTGGGACAAACAAGACTGCCCTGTTTCACATGGATACAGGATGGTAGATGGTTTGGGAGTTCAAGATTACATAGTGTTTTATTGCTATGTAAGTAACCTGTTCCACAGCTGTGACTGTATATTAAAAGCAAACTTGCTTTCTTCTAGATTTGGTTTAATATCCAACAGTGGGACTCTCCAGTAAGGATAAGTTTTGATATCAGCAAACCAAAACTTTGGAAGCCTTTCTTTTCAAGAAGCTTACCATACCCTGGGCTCTGCAGTGTTCAGGTACTCATACACCTATCAGCAACTTCATGTGAGGAGCTGAGAGATGACAGGATTCCGAAAGAGAAGCAGACTGAATTCTTTAGACTGCAGTGATTAGATGTCCTTCTGTGCTAGAACCTGCTTCTAAAAAGGCTTTCCCACACATGCCTTTAAAACTTAAAGCAGGAATACTGAAAATTACTTCTTTTCTTTTGCTACAAAAGGAATGCACATCTTTTATCTTCTAAATGCCTGTATAAGAGCTCAGGGCAACACTGAACACTGCCACAAATCGTTAATGCAACCCTAAAGAAAGAAAGAGAACAACTTTTGTCTTACAGCCAGAAAGGGATCGTTTCAAGCTGTGTGTGTCCTTAATAAACAAGCAGGAATTCCTCTACAATTAATGGAATTTATCAGAAATAACTGAGGCTTATTGAGGGGAAAAAAATGAAAACTTGGTACACACAAATATCTACCTCATGTTTTTATTATGTCTTTACACCAAAATAGTCTATATTGTAGCAATTGTCAACTGTTCATTAACTGTCAAGATAGCAATACCTGAATTAAGTTAGTGTTGTATAGCTAGAGACTATGCTTCTAATATCAGGGTGTTTTACTTTGCTAGCCTGAAGAATTGGTGTATCAGCATTCAGACAAAGCTGCTGCGGTGGAACTACAGGGCAGGTAATCCAATCCTTCCACCAAAACGACTGCTGTCAAAAGGGAAAGAGTGATCACCAAGTGGAGCACCTTCTTACCTTCCTCAAGTGCATTCATACCAACATCCTAAAAATGGGCTTTGAATGCTGTCTAGGAATTGAGAATGACTTAAACTGTACTTTTAAGGGTCTTTTTAAATTCTCTTCTTTTAACAGAGTTCATCAGATAGGAAGAACTGATTGAGCACTGCTGTAGTTTCCTAATAAACCAAAATGGTGTAGGAGTTTAAGAGGCTGAGAGAGCATAGACTAAAGATGTACGCAGACCCCTGCTCTCCCATGGCTGTTAAGAATGGGGACACAATTTAGCTACATGGGCTATATGATTTTTTTTGTAGTTTTAGGCAGTGCTAAGTTTAACTAAGGTCAGAAATGTTAAAAAAAAAAAGTGGGTCAGGTGAGATCAGGTCAGAATTTGAGTAAAGACTAGAGTTGCAATAATAACTGTATTTTATTATAGGATTGAAAAAATACTGAAGGAGAAAATTATGGAATGGAGACCAAGGCATTTAACTCGCTGGAACAGATACTGTACCTCTACCCTACGTAACTTCTTGCCTCTGCTGGAACAAAACCAAGGCAAAGATGTAGAAGATGACCATCAGGCAGAGCTGCAAAAGCAGCTGGGAGATTACAGGGTACAGTTGTGCATATAAATAATTTATACTGTATGTGTCGGTACATGGAAATAGCAGACCTGAAGGACCACCCACCCTGCGGTAAGGAGCTGCGTCCCAGGCTACTTGTTCCCTCTTCTACCAAAAGTCACAGGAGTTGTTATACTGAAGATAAATCAATACAATATTTACAAAGTGAAGTAGTGATGGTCTGCTCCATGTGAAAATGAAAGAGATGGATATAAATACAAGTATACTTTCCACAAATGGAGGTAGTGACTGCTGTGGTACAGCAGCAGTAAAACAACACAGCTTGTTTATATTCCACAAAGTCTGTGACAGTTCTAGCACTATACTTATAGATTGATGGGTACATTTGACCTCAAGTCTTATCAGTAAAAAGCTGGCCCTGTAAACTTACAGGCACAGAAACCCATACAACAGTCTGTTTTACTGAAGTCTTCTGCTCTTTGATTTCTAAACAGCTTCATCTTAAACTTAACCTTTTGCAATTAGGAAAAATTGCAGAAGCCTACCAAGAGTATAAGAAATGGAAAGGGGGTATTTAAATACAGAACGGCCTTTTTATTGCACCTCCTCAGGTCAGCAGAGAGAAACTCCATTTTATTGTGCCTGTAAGTTGAAGATGTTGCATTTCTTCAGACATCATCTTACCTTATGTGATTCTTTTCCCTTCTCTTTCTTCCAGGTGTCTGGATTTCCTATTCATATGCCATTTTCTGAAGTCAGACCTTTAGTAGAAGCTGTACACAGCACTGGAGTTCATACCATTGATGTTTCCAATGTTGAATTTGCCCTAGCTGTGTACGTTCATCCTTATCCCCAAAATGTTCTCTCCACATGGATTTACGTTGCTTCACTTGTACGGAATCGGTAGTACAGCCCAGTCAGAACACCTCAGCTTTGCTGATGGAGGGGGAAGTAATACAGATTTCTCACACTGCTGATTTGAGCTATCCCACATAGCTTGAAAGTCTAGCGAGAACCTGATTTTTCAGAAGCTGCAAACATTTAGCTTTGCTCAGTTTAAAACCACAGGAGATAACTTACCAACCTTGACCAACAGTTCTGGGATTCAAGTAAGTTGTCGGTTTCCTCTTTATTTCTGTACATTACTTTATAACTCCCTGTGGGACTTGCCACACTTCAAAGCATTAAAAATGCATATATTATTTTGAGGTGAAGTTTGGTTCCTGGCATTACACTTTGCAGACTGACCTCTGGTTCCCCAGTTGTCTTCATTGGCAGCCTTTCTTCCTGCTTAGAGAGGCTGTAATTCAGGTCCAATATAAACTGTTGCAGTTTTTACTTACCTGAGTTCCTGTACAAAAAGCAGGATCTATTTACTCCCAAATACATTTCATGCACCACAAAAAAAGCGTTGAAGACCCCACTTTTTAAGAACATTTCTCTACTCCATGTCTGTGTAACAGCAGCAGCATTCAGGTATTTTATTAAAAGGTTTAAGAATAAATATTTATACCAAAAACTAAAAGTTAAAGCTCATCTATTTTATGTAAGAGTTTGATTAAATCACTTGGAGCAAATCTTGTACCGTGGCTACTTGCAGATAATTTATCACTAAAAAATTATTATGTAAAAGTAGTGGTGTTAACAGTTGATGCTGATGTGTATTTTTTTCCTTCAGGTACCTTAATTAAACTCTTCCGAGTGAAAGCAAGGGTGGGTTCAGGTTAGGAAGGATATCAAAGTTAAGGTAGAGCTTAAGGCCAAAGAAGATTCAGTCCATCCAATAAATGTTGGACAAAACCTTTGCTTTAGAACCTGGGATGCCACAGGTTCCCCTCTAATCAACAGAAAAGCACCTCTACAGAACTGTCATGCAGCAGCAAGCATCTGCACTCTAATCACAATGCTCTGCTTGAACAACACTGATTGATTACATCTCTGAAGTCCACCACCTTTTCAGAAAAGGGTGAAAAAAAAGAACATGGTCTTCTCACACTATTTTCTGCAGCTGATTCAGCCCTCTACCAATCTGCACAGGAAGCAGTAATAGTATGTAGCAGTAAGGACGAGAACCTCCCCAGCTGCTCCTTCTTCACCTCAGGAACAAGAGTTCCAGAACAGAGAGGCAGAGAAGCCCCCCCATACCTTGTTACTTCTCTCAGAGCCAGAACGAGTGGCCATTTACATCTAATCTAAGCTTTAGGCACCAGAAAGTTTAATGCAGTTTACTTGAAAGAACAGTTGCTATAACGGAAGCCTACCAGAGAGGTATGAAAGGAGACTGCTAACTGACCACCACACCTACTTCCTCTAGCTGGGTTCAGCTTCTAACCACTAGCAGCCATCTCTGGCACTAACAAAAATTGAGTAGTGTTTTTTGTCAGTTTTGATGCAAAAAAAGAATGCTCTCAAACCTTGGAAGAGTTGGGTGGTGAGATGGCATCAGTACAACAAACTGCCACTCATCTCCAGTTATGCCTGCAAGCTGACCTCCCACACTCACTCTACCTAAGCCACCTGAACTGCTGTCCTCCTCAATAATTAATTTATCCAAGTCATAAAAAGGGTAAAAATTACTCATTTGGCATACTGTCAGCCTGCAAAACTAGCCTTCTATGAGGCTGCCAGCTCCACCCCCTGCATCTGCTCGAAAGAAAACTTAACTTACAACTGTAGTAAGCAGATGACCACAAAGATCAGAGTACTCACCCTCTCCTGGAATAGCCTCTTCCCCCAACACCCCACACAGATGTGTGCTGTCCTCACGCATCACTCCTTGTTCTTTTTAGCGTAGTTCTCTCTCAGCCTAACAATGGCTTCTTTGCATCCCTGCTCCTCCTCTCTGCTGTTCAGTGAAGCAGTCATTTTAAATCAAAACAATGGGGAAAACATCTTCCACAGATTTTTTATGAATGAAAGCTGATATTCCTAGAAGCTGTTTGGAAATGCAGTCACTGCAGGAAGGAATGCCTATTTTCAAGGTTCACAGTTGCACTACCACCATACAGCCCCCACCAAACCTCCTTAGCTTACCAGTGCTTATCTCACACCTCAATGTCACACTTTAAAAGCATATATATTCCACTGCTACATAAAGTTTTTATTGGTGGGAATGTTTTATTTGAGTATGTCTTTCAAGCCCAAATACAAAACCAAATGCAAAAGGAAAGTGGGAATTACCCTAATTTTGCAATATAAAGGACAACTTCAGGATAAGAGGAGAGGGGGAGAAACAAGGCTCCTAAAGATGTATTACTGTTACCCAAATGCAAACAATACATTTCAAATTAGCCGCAGAGCTTTATATTGTACTGATGGATTAAAAATAAGAAACCATTCACTTAACACAAAATAATCCATTAAAGTATATTTAAGTGCCAAACTTGGAAGAAAGTGGCATTAAAAAAAAAAAAATCTGCATGTTTTCCCATCTTCCCCAAATAAAGTAAAGGAAAACCCAACACCCTTCAAACCAGATGAGATCGTGAGATTGTTACAACACTGTACAGTACACTTAAGATTCTGAAGTTATGGGCAGGGTCAGGCTAGTATAACAGATCTCACTCCAAGGATTGTTAACACAAGATGCAAACTGTAAGTAAAGTGCATGAAAGGAAGCCTGCTCAGCTAAATGAAGTAGACTGAAAGATCAGAAGTCAGCGGTCATTCGCCAGAGCGGCAGCAGGCCCGAAAACCACACTGCAAATTCTGGCATCCACTGGCGGTTTCAGCATGAGGACCTGCACAAAAACAGAACAAATGTGAAAAGAAGAAGATAGGCTGTTTGTTTTGGTTCAGAAGTCTTCTGACCTTGCAATTCATAAAACAAATTTCGTTTGTTTGCTTAAACACAAAACTCCATTCAGCACTGGGAACGCCTCAAACACCACTGGTATCAGTGACACCTCACTGAGAATACTTATTTTTTCCAGGAGTTTTTCTTTTACTGACAGCTCAGTGCCAGGAGTGTAACATTCAGTGACAGCCGTAGGGTGAGCAACCATCAGCCTGCAAACTTCAGAAAGCTCCCACGGCTGCCTTTCAAAATGAAAGTACGTTCTCATAATGCTTTTCACTCCTATTTTTTCCAAATTCAGAGGATGCCATCATGGCATTACAGAAAGCAACCCATCGTACGGAAACAGTTCTCAGTCTGGAAAGTGCCTCTCCATGAGCGCAGTACATTTGGGTACAGCTCCTGTACTCTGACTGGAAATCCGAAGACTTAAAAAGAAGAATCTGCAGTGACAACAAAGGTGCTTTATCAGAAGCCACAGAAGCTTAAACTGATGTCCTTGAAAAGGAAGTTGTGAGCACAAGACAGTATAAACCAATACTGTAATACCACCCACCTCCACTTACCTTCACTTAGTGTTTTCCCTTTAATTTGAAGTGTTAAAAGTGATCATAAGAAACTATTAAGGGTATTAGTATGGGGTTTTATTTCCTGCAGCCGTACGCCAGCTTCAGAAACACAAACATTTGCATTTGGGTCAGCTGATCTCTGGCACCCAACGTAACTCAGCAGCACATTTCTAATTAACTAAAGCAAACTGGTAAAGAACTAAGCAGGACAATCCACTCCCCCATTCCATATATGAAACAAATCAAATTCCTTTTGAAATATGTTTCAAATGCATTTAGGAGTAGCGAAATAACGTAATGAAGGGCAGCATGCTACGTCTGGCTTGATTTTCCCCCTTGAACAGTAAGTTAAGTCATAATTAATCGCCCTGAACAGTGTCTTCAAATCAGTTTTCTGCTTCACGCCACACACCGATGAGCAGCATTCTACAAAATAACTCAGTTAGCATGCATGAGACTGAATAAAACAAACCTGAAGCTATAATCAAGGACAATGGTTGCAATAAGGAAAACAGCAATATTTTCATTTGTAGGTGAACTCGTTTCCTAATCTTTTTATTCACCTGAGCTACGCTTTGATCTTTCACATCACTTACGAGCTACAGTTTGAAAGCTCCTTCCAAAGTTGTTTAAAAAGGAGACTCGGCGCTTCTGAATAGTTGGCTTAGCAGAGCATGTTCTGTGCAGTGCCTTCCAAGTCAGAGCTGACCTTCCCCATCACTGCCACTAAGCAGCACATCACAGTAATCTGAAGCAACTGTCACACGCCCAGTAATAATACCTGGGACAAAACTAACAGAACAACACCCCAAAGAAGGGAATACTCACTATGAGCTGTATCATGAAGTGCTTAAGTAAAATGAGGTTTGGGGTCATTCACCTGGAGAAGCAAAGTTAATGAGATCCTCATCTAACCACCGCAGTCTACATTACTGGTTTAGCTGCCTCTAAACTGGATTACTGTAATGCTCTTTAAATGTACATCGGATTACTTCAGGTGACCCAGAACAAGGGTTTACCTACTCCTCCTCAACAGCCCTCAGTGTTTTGAAAACCTGGTAATATAAATGTGTCTGGCAACCTAAGAAAGGAACACAGCTACCTGATTACTCGATTTTGATTACTTTGTTTCCATAAGGCATACAAAGTCTCCTAGAAAGAAGTAGAGCATTGCACACAAAATGCACACCAACCCAAGCCAGGGTGGAAGAGTCACTCACACGAGGCACAGCTGGCTGCTGCCACCACATCCCTTTAGCTCTCACCTTCAGCAGCAGCAATACTCGTGGTCTGCAGCAGGACTGATCCCCAACCCATCTGAGATGGAAAAAGGCCTTCTGCTACCCCAGTTCTTCATTTAGTTTACCAAGCACCTAAAGACTAACGCTGACAGCAGGAAGGCAGCAAAAAGGAGCTGTCAGAAACACACAAGGAGGGGAGGAAAGACGCTTCATTTCCACGGCCACCGCTGCGAAGCCACAGCCCAAAGCAGGGGGAAGAGCTGCACAGGTTTAGAACTGCAGCTCAGTGAGAGGGCTCCTTTATTCTCAACAGCAGATACCACGCTGGATGGTAGTGCAGCACATTACAAGGGAACTACAAGAAAGTGATCAAATTAAGCATTGATCTTGAAAACATAAATGGAGATTTAAAATTAATATTGGCCTTAAGTGCTACTCTTTGTCGGCCTTTGGTGAAGTTACACATCAGAACATTATCAGAGCGCCTTTGTTACCTGGAGAATTTATGGAGAGATCAAACTCTTAGAAGTCTAATATCGATGCACCCCCATAAAGATCTGCACACAGGAGTACAGAAATCTAAGCAGAAATTGCAAAGTTCAGAGCTCCACTGCTGGAAGACAGATCCAGCTGTGACCAACACATTTTTAAGTGTCACAGGAGAAGAGTGGATCATCAGAAACTGCCACAACTTTGTTTTATTGATGCCCTATTCCTTTAATTCCAGCACAGGAGAACTACATTTGAAAAAGCCACCAGAAATTAAATCCTATGTGAAAGCAGCAAGGTACTGCTACAGGAACAACATTCTAACCCTGAAGCTGACTGCATTACAGGCTTTAAAACTGAAGGTGGAGTACAGAGACTGAACACAGATAAGACAGAACAGGACAAAACGGGGGGAAATAGAAATGTCTAAGTGGCAAGAGAGAACTCAAACATTCAGCTTTTCTTACTGAGTTTAGCACAACTGAAGAAACAAATGTGTTTCAGGCATCCTACAAAGTCAGCAATTAGGAGGAGTGTAACAGATTTGTTTTCAGCTGCAGCTGAGGGTTATTTAACTCCCAAGTCTCCAGCAGAGTGAAGCAGGCAGAGGTTCCAAACTAAGCGTTACTATGCAAACCAAGAACTGGAATTGTACTGACAGTAAACAAACAAACTAAATCTGGAGATGCGTGCAAGTTTACAGGCTCTGCTCGTAGGAGCTGCATCACATTACTGCTGTACAACAGCTGTGACTGACCCTATGAGATGTACAGCAGCTACATGTATAACAGCATTTGAAATCAAAGTCTGAAAACTGCAAACACGCCAAGCAAACAAGTCCAGCAGGAACTCCACAGAGAACATGAGTGAAGCTGCACGTGTTGGGCCTTCTGTCGAGCTCAGGCTTTATAGAAAAAGAAATTCCGAAAGTAGGCTGTAGGTGGAAGTAAAGCCCTTATATTTCAAAGATCACAGCGGTGTCTTTATTACTCAAAGATGGCTAAATTCCTTGCAGTTGGCTCCAGTTTCTGTTCTTCCAGTGTGAACCCAGAACAAATCTCCTCTCCTGAAAACAGTCCCTGATAGACAGGTGGGCAAAGAAGGTTATGAAATTACTCTCTACAGATCAGTAGCTTTTGTATGGCACTTAATGTAATCTATATGAACAAAGAAATGTAAACAGCTTCTGATACGAACTGATTTAAACTTAAATAGCATTTTACTTTCCCTACAGTTACTAAAGAAATATCAAATGATGTCCCAGGACTCCTGTTGCCCACAGAGGAGAACAGGTATTTGCTCAGCACTATCACAGTGAAATTTAGGTGAAAATAAAGAACAGTATACACTGATAAAGCTGCAGAGAATTCAGTTATAAAAGGCCATTTCTCATTTCAGAGCTTTGCTAGGATGCCTCTTCTTATAAGAAAAAAAGGAAAAAGAAAAGCACCACCACAAACTGAGATGCTGCTATTTCTCACTAAATGCAAGGCCACCACTACATCCTCTTGTTTCTGTTGCCTTCTGTTTACAGGAGTAACCATTCATCCAAAGCCATGCAAGCTTATAGACTCACAGCTTCCAACAGGCAGTATAAAAGGAAGGAAAAACAGGAAGATCATCGGGACAATTTTACAGAATTATTCCAAAACGTATTCTGTTGAAATATAATTAATTTCTTAAGGTTACTATGGAGCAGTCAAGCTTTAAAGCAGTGGAGGACTTGCACAAGAGATTCTGCCTTTTTGAACTAAGATGACATACTGTATTTTAGAGACTAGAGCAAAGGAGACAGATAGAAACAGATACAGACAAACCAGGACATCAGATCTGGTATTAGTGACAAGTGGAAAAATAGGAAACTCTAAGAAAAAAGGAATAAAATGAAGGAGGAAAAGGCTTCTAACTGGTCTCTGAAGACACTGTTACATTCAACCTGATGCAGGAAAGAGTCAGTGAAGGATTTTAAAAAGTATTAAGCGTTTTCAGATTGAAATACAAGGAGATATTTTAAAACTCTGTGGTCTAGATGGAAAGGAACTGGGTAACAAACAGCAAATGCATCAGAAGTGTCAGAGAAGTCCACAAAGTTGTCCAAAAATTACGGAAGCAAAAATGATTTAATACTTTGACTTGTAACATCAGGATCCAGCCCAATAAAGCACATCACCTCACATGAATTTCAATGGACGGAATACCCAAGCATCAGTACAGTTCCACTGACAGCACCAAAGCAGTGGCATCCTATATACCTGCTGTGGTTACATCTCAGTGTAGACGCAAACTGAGCTGATTGCCATGAACTACCAAGGAAATATAATATTGTTTTACACACAGTTCTTATAATCCTGTGAACTCAGTTATCCTTTCTTTCCATTCTGTTGCACTTACCTGTTTTAAATTCACACCTGGAATAAAATCACACCATGGTTCCCATCTCTAATGCTACGAACACTTACTGGACCTGACATAATAGACTGGATTCCAGTGCAGTAAACAGTAAAAAGACTTCCACCACAAACATATTTTATGCATTTATCCAGATCCTTCTCCAGCTGAGATTCAACCCTAAGTAATTCAAGCAAAACTAGAAAAACTAAGTTATATTTCCCACAAGGATACATGATAGTATTCTACACCAAAACCACTGTAACGTGTGATGTTTGTGTAACAAGCTCTGCCCCCTTTCCATCCCCCCAAAAATACCACTTTACAATCAATCTAATGACAGCTCTGTCTCAAGTTAGCACCATAAAGAAAACACTCAACTACATCATTTACAGGGAAGAGATGAAGAGGACAACAATGTATCGGTTATATACTTACTTTCTAAACCGCTATTGCCTATGCTAATCTGAATTAAGAGAACATGGACTAAAAATATCTAATACAGCTCTGTATTGCCTAGGGGGAAGACTTAAACACAAAAAAAACCCTGAGATAACAGTTTTGATTTTGTAATTAGTATTGAATTCAGTGCTACGCAGCCAAGAAAAGAGTTAGCAGGCTTTTAGTTTTTGTGGTTTTGGTGGTGATGCTGCGTGTGGGGGTTTCTGGTAGTGGTGGGATTTTTTTTTGTTTCTAAAACATCCTTAAGCCAGACATTACTCCCCAGACAAGGATCACATCTTCATAAAAAGACATTACCGTTAATGTTGTCACAGTAGTAAAAGTGTTCATCATTTAGAGAAGGGCATGCAGAAACTAAATCCTGCAGGCCTGCACCAGTTACAGTGAGACAACCCGAGAGATTGAGGTGCTCCAAGTGTGGCAGTCCTCCTCCCAAAGTCAAAGCCCTGTTAACAGATAGAAAGAGGGGTGTTAAAAGCTTGCACAGCACTAGACTGAACACGTACTCCCGCATGTCACCACATATTTACTAACATCTTGCAACAAAACCACACCTCTACTAAGCCACTTGAAATTTTTCAAGTCTGGCATCCCATACAGTTAATCAGCCTCGAAGCCACACAACAGGGCTGAAAAATGAATCCATCTCTACAGAAATGAACAATTCCCTTTGACAGAAATACACTTTAGTAGGAAATCACTGATTATTAATGACTCCGGGGATGACCAAGTATTTCTAAGAACCAGCATGACACTTCTCCAATACACTACTGATTTTGGTGAGACTTCCATGGTGATGTATATTTCTCAGTGCATCCCAAAAACAGAACTGCGCGACATTCCCAAGGTTTGGTGTGCAAAACTTCCAACAGTTTGATTATTATTTTTTTTTATTAGTCAGTTAAAAACTCAAATTCGTATTTTCTTAAGTCAGTTAAATCTTTACCAGCAGAGCCTCTCCCTGCCAACACACCACTGCATGCTACTCAAACCAAATTCTATTTCCCCTCCAAGTGCAAGAGTTCGACTACAGATAAAGCAGCCTCAAGGCTGTAGTGCATCTGACCCCACACTTGGTGTGAGGCTGACTAGTGAGTGACCTCTGCACTAACAGGCCAGCTAACCCGAGTTCAATCACAAGCTCACCCATCAGAAGGAGAGAACAGACAAAGCCACTCATGCTTCAATCAACATGTCTCAGGTTCAAGCAAAGGCCTTTTCAGTTTTATGACCTAAGAGCATGAGTATACAAAACGCTCCCTTATCAGCAGACAGGAAAAAGAACAACTAACAAAACCAGCTATCAGTATAAAGTTCAGTTTATATGAAATGAACTGCCAAATGCTTACATTAGAGGCTCATTATTTTTTCTTCCAGGACCCGAAGTATTATAGAGGTGCAAGAAGCACTTACAGCAGAATACACCCTCAACTCTTAACATTCCCCTGTATCCAAAAAGCACTGATGTGAAACTGGCACCACAACTAAACACTCCCTATGACTCAAGGATCATGTCTTCCTTTGATTCTAGAGGACTCAGTGGGGAACAACACCAGTAACGTGTCAACTACACGCAGCATTACCTGTCCGCTGCCAAATGAACCACAGTCAGCAGTACCAATCTGCTCCAACACCTGGACAACATCAGGCTCAGACACAAAGCACACTGTCTCAAAATAACTGCTAGGAGACATCCGAACAGCTGTACTTCTAAGTTCTTTGTCAAAGAGGGGTGAAGTCTGCGGGGAGGCAATTCAATGCCAGCAGTGCTTTACAGTATTCCTCCACAGACTCCGGTGTACAAGTAGGTATGAAGTCTCTGAATTGCAAGCAGCTCTAATTAGTCCCAGGAGCTAGAGCACATCTGAGCAGGTGACTGCAAGCATTTCTGTCTTGTCTCATTTTCATTCTGAAGCTGTAACTACACATTTCTGACATAATACAAAGTGTCAATTACGTATTATCACACAATGCACGTTAACTGTCACGAAGCTGTCTCAATGCTCAAGCTAACTTCAACTAAACTCTGTGCTTCGTACATTACATAAAATCAGATTTAATAAGTTCTTATGCACATACAAAATTCTGTCACCAGACAAGCTAAATGTGATGCTACTCTGGTTTGTTTTTAAAGCTTCAAGTCTATTCCTAAGTTCAGCAGGCACAAGAGGAAAAGAAAAAAAAACAGCACTGAATTTCCTAACAAGAAATCATTACAAATCAAATCTAAATGAGTAGTAAGTTATGCTTTTATCTACTGCAAGCAAACTTACCAAATGCTTCATTTCAGAGGAGCTGTCTAAAGAAATTTGTAATCCTTTCATTCAAAGGAAGAGTTGGGAGAAAAATTTCACATCTGCTATTCTCAATACTTTGAGATGCAAGGACTGCTTAAGATACACTGGATGTTCTCAATAAAAATGCTTAAACTGAAACTAGGTGGATTCAACCCAGAGCAACCCAACCATATAGATAATATAAAAACCACACTGCAGCAGAACAGCTCAGAAATGTGTTTTCACCTGAGAGCACGATCTGTGATCTGGTAACACCCAGACAGACTGAGAAACTGAAGAACTCGTGCAGTCTCTTCATCTGGTTTGTCACTGCCAGAGTATGCCAAGTCTTTTTCCTCTGACTGTTTAGTCCTTGTTGGTTTTTTGCACAGTGCAGAGGACTCTGGAAGTGCTCGAATAGTTCTTAGTGCTGTTCCAGCACAGCAAAATGAGTGACCGCAGTAAATGAAGTCAGTAGAAGCACAGTGCTGCTGCCACCCTCTAGTCCTTAAACCATAAATGTCTCTATTGCAGCAAGATGCAGAACAATTAATGTTGGACGCTGGCTCCACCAGACAAAATCCTTCAACATTTCTGTGTCTCCACTCTGCAGCATCTTCAATATCAGCTAAATCATCTGCGTTCAGCATCCACACATAGGCAGAACTGAAGTTTTCAGAGCTGTCGGGTTTAGTCCAATGATGCTTACTGTCTGTTCCCTCAATGAGGTTTTCATTGTTGATTTCATGCGAACAATTCTTGGTGGACTGCAGAGTAATCTCTCTGTTTTTCCACGAAGTCTTAGCATTCCTGTTTCTGCAGCCTTTCAGAATACCTCTGTTATGGTGAGTTGATATGATACCCAAAGCTCTGGAAAACCTCTCTATGGCCACATCAGTGATTTTTTCACATCCAGACAGGTCAAAGTGGCGAAGGTTTTGACAACAACCAACTGAAGACCAACTGAAATAAGATGAAGAGCAATCACTCAGTTTTGTTCAGAAACAGACATTACAGCTACACATACAAAAGAACATTTCGTAAGGGAAATAGTGATATTAATTCACAGAATATTAGAAGTTCCCTCAGATTACAGGTTAGGTTTGACACTGCAAGTAAATATGCCTAGAATTATGTCTAAAGAAACATGAAATGAACCACAGATCAGTAACACGCTATACTTTTCCATACATAGAGATGTAAGGCGTCCATATTTACTACACCTTGAGTAATTCTTAAGAAATTGCAAACACCAAACACATGCAACAGTTTCAAAAACAGTTTTTTTCTGTATATAATGCTGATCCCTAAAACCAGGTAACACATGAGAAATCAAACATTCATCTTCTCAGAAAGCTGAAAAATGTCAGCTTAATGAATTAGTAAATTTCACTGAAACAAGTGAAACACCTGTAATATTCAGTTCTAAGTAGTCTAATAGTTGTAGTTTATTACTATTTGAGTTTCTGAAGCTTGCATGCCTACACATACTGAAATCAGAGACCTTAGATTCCCTATCTTTCTTTCAAGAACCTCCGGTATCTTTCAGAGAGAGTATCTGGTTTGCAGAAACACTGTGTATGGTAGCAGTTACTCTGTAGGTGATTATTGTGAGCTATGGCAACACTTGCATATTAATGCAAATTCACCCCTTCTGTGTTTTACGTTTCAACTGAAACAAATTTGATCCATAGCAGCACTGTTGCATTATTAACTATAAGAGTGTACAGTCTATTTACCTTTACCACAGTTAATGGAGAGTGTTAACATCTACAGCCAATGAAACCTATTTCTGAATTACAGGTTTAAGAGTGGATGTACAGATATATAATGAAGGAGAAGAATATTTAATGTTTACTAGAGACTGACAAAGGCTCACAAAGATCGAATTCTGAACCATGTAAATTCCATTAAGGTCTTCATTTCAATTTAAACTTCTTGTACAATCTACAAAGCACTCATATGAGCAACCATGCTGGTACCATTTCAATGTGCTGTTAATAAACAGAACCTGAGAGCACTGTATGATGAAAACACTGCATAGTGAAACAGCCACTGAGTTCCAGCATCACACAAAGACACTTTTGTGCAGGTTCTGCACACATACGTCATCCCAGTGATGCTGAATGTATTTTCTGCAGACTCCTGTACAACTCAGGAATCCACAGCAATATATGTAAGCCCTACAACTTTACCCACCATTTGATCTACATCTTAAAAAGCAGTGCTCCAAACATTACCTGATATGTTGAAACAAGAAGTGCAACAACTCCTAACAATAAATCTATGAACAATTTCAAGTTATTAAAATTAGCACGAAATTAAATTGCTATGATAGCTACACTTTGATAGGTTTTAATAGCTAATACAAGGATTCTAAGATGGCCATTACCAAGTCAGGCTTTACTTCCTGTTTCATTCATTGTTATTCTGGTTTATTCCTTCATTATGTGTGGACACAGAATGATCTCTTTATTTCTCACTCATACTTGCAACACGGTAATAGATGCTTGAATGCTTCCTCTCCCTCCCTTCATTTCTACTCACTGATTTTTAGGAAATAAAAATTAACTAACCTTTCAAATGCTGAGTCTGAAATATCAGTTTGAGTGAGATCCAAATATTCCAAGTTGGGGCAAAGCTCCAAAATCTGTCTAACCTGAAAAAGGAAGAATAATCAGCAATCATTAGCCAAGAAGACTATAGTGTCAGAGTCAACATATGTATTACATTCTTTTGAATTGCAACTTGTTTTCACAACCAGCGTGCTTTAAACTCAGACAAATCAGTTGCTAATTATAGGCTGCACAGCCACAATTATTAAGTGCTCACTTCAAATTACATACCATTTTGCTAGACGCTGCAGAGCTGTAGGCCAGTACTAATGTCTTCACTGAGGAGCCTACATGTGGGAGAACATTATGAATTAAGCCATGAAGTAAACGTTTCTCCATCTGTGCTATATTAATGGCAAGTGAATCTTCTGCTGCTTCTTCTGCAAAATAAAACCAAAGAGAAAGACTTAAAATGCATTTGGCCAATTGGAATCCACGCTGTCAGTTTACATCACACAGGTTATCAGAAAACCAAAGAAACTCTAACACCACTTCAATTTCAGAAAGCACCCTGCATCAAAACTCCCGCTGAATTTTAGCTCCATCCTTATATCCCATCTTTAAAACCTGTTCATCTTTCTGACAGTCCCGATGAGTTTGACTCCAACAGCAAGTAAGAATAGTAGTTTGGGACTGCAGCTCCCACTGACTTGCTGTATACAGTGAAATACTACCTCATAGGCCACTTCACATCCTGTGATATAACAGAGCTTAATACAAACTTTACTTTAAATTTAGAATACATTAGGATGCAACACAATTCATCCAGACTTCCTAGAGACAAAGCATCTTTTTCCTCCTTTTAACTCCTGATGCATCCCCATAGCTCTCCTTTCACCTGACTCACATTTGCTCTCTCCTAGATTAAGTGATTCAGCATGTCAAAAATCAGCTGCCCTTTTTTTGTTGGTGGTGGTGAAAACATCCCCTGGCTTCTTCACCCAACTGGGAGTTGGGATGAGATGAAAATAGGGAAAAGGCACTCCCTTCAGCAACACCAAGTAGTTGCTAGACAAAACTTCTGAAGTTCGTTCTCACTGCCTAAGTCTGTTTGACTCAGAAAGCATTTACCTAGATAGAATATGTTTCTGCATCTGTGGTTATCTTACAGTATGGGAATCAAATATCGAAGTCTGGCAGAAACGAAAGATTTTAGACAAATGAACCCATTTCATAAACTCACTATGGCTACATAATCTCTAGGAAAAACAATTTCACCAAAATGTGAGTTTACCTACCAGACTCATCTATGTCGGCATCTTCATCCCACTCCTGGAAAGCACGACTTTCATCTTTCCTATTCTTTACCCATTCCTCATCAGGTTCAGTCTCAAGATCTGCTGCAGGACCGCTATACCAATCACCTGCTCACCCATTTAAAGAAAAAAGATGAAAACAAACTTAGAGGAGAAAATAGCAGTAAACACACGACCACATCATCAACCACTTCCTATTTTATTGCTTCATTTTTAGTCACTGTACAACAACTCCATGATAACAGAACTCAAGTAGGCTACTTACAACAGCAATACAACATTCCATTATAATTTACATAGGACAACAATAGACAATTGTTTTCCATAATGTCTGGATGAATGCCAACATCAGCTCCACTATTTTAGTTGCCAAGGAACCTTCCTCTCCTCATGGGTTACCACATAGGGGCAAGAAACTTTCAGCTTGGGTATGCTGTAGTGTTGGGCTCAGGATATCCTACACTAGTAGGACTAGTGTATCCTCACTAGTAGGATACTAGTGATATCCTCACTAGGATATCCTCACTAGTAGGAAATCCTACTAGACCTGAAGAAAAACAACCCCTGTTGAATGCTATCTAGATACGAAACCCTTTGCCTTTATCAACACAGACAGCGACTATAGTATCCAAATTATTTGTCAACCATCTATAAAGGAAAAGGTTTCATCGACATTTCTCAACTAAGTCTGTAATTTTATGCTGTTTTCAGCATGGGGCTGTTTTGTTTTGGGTTGTCAGATATATTTGAGTTTGGGTTTATTTTTTTGCCCCTTTTTTTTTTTTTGAGAAGCTTCCATCCAGCTTAGGGCACTTCTAGACAAACAACTGTGTTAGTATAGACAGTACGTCATGGGAATGGCTTCCTGTTATGCCAAAAACAGGTTTAGGAACATGCCAATTTAGGCAGCTGCCAATTACCTCTTTTGTGCAACATTTACACATCAAGTTAACTAGGTTTTAGACAAAAATTCAAAGAATTTGAACTCCAAAACCCCTCTACAGACAGTCATGCCCATTGCAGCTCTGGGATCAATCTATTATTTTAACTTAAATTCATTCAGCCAAAGAAATAATTGAGACCAGAAGGTCATTTAACTCCTCTCTGGCCTGTAAAGATTTTAGAAGCCACCAAGGTACAACTAGAAAGAGTTCCTCGCTTTTAGATCAGAGTTTAAGTTACATATTTTAAAATTTTAATAGAGAAAGTTAATTAAGATTCATCAAATACAGCTTACTAAAAACCAAAATCACTCAACCACAAACACATGGCATCGGTTGTGAGGATTGCAGTGAGATACTTCAGTGATTGTTCAATATTCACAGAGATGTGGACAAAAACAAGTATTTTAAGCTACAGATGCACTCTGACTTCTAACTGGCCTTAAGAGAACACGAAGATTTTGTCTGTTTGAACAGGAATTTTCACAAAAAGTTATATTTCTCAGTATAGAACGTATAAAAAGCAGAAGTTGTAATACACCACCTTGTAGTCCTTACTGCAGTACAATTTAAGATACTGAAAGAACGGACAATAAAACTGACCCATACAGTTTCTTTGAAGTCTGAATAGAAAAGTTAAGCAAGAATAGGTTATGACCAAGTGCTGCAGTTTTCTTGTTTTGAACTTCAACTCTGCAGCTATGTGCAAAGCACAAAACAGGCTTCTCCAAGGAAAACATTAGTTGGGAACTCACAAAAACATATTCTATTTCTACCTGCTAACATAATGAAATAAAAATGTTACTGAAATAGTTGCAGCAGAAGCATCTACAACTCAAACCCCCTACGCTATAATTAAGATGTGGTACTACTAAACATACTCATTAGCAGTGATGCAAGACGACAACCACGGTAAAACTAACAAACATTTTGTATGCAAGAGCTACTCATGAGCAATGACCAACCATTGGTTTCGTAATACCGCCACCTTGCAGATTTAAGAAAACTATTTATTTGAACATTTTACCAGGTTTCAAGGTAGCCCCTTGTCAGGAGGGTACAGCTTTCCAGCACTTTCAGCTCTCAGGACCACTGATTATCAGACAGCCGATAATAAAACACTTCATTGTCTTCTACAGACTCAACTTCTGTAACTGACAACCTTTCAAGGAATGGTCTGAATTTAACTCACCTCTGGCCCAGCGAACAGGATAAAGATGTTTCCAAAGAGATCCAGTTTTAGCCAGCTGTGACCATTCAGTGCTTACTTGGCTACACTGACATAATTCCTGGGGGTTAAGATAACTGAAAATGGTCACCATCACTTCAGGAGGAAGATTAGTAATATTTGTTGTGTGCCCGGTTACTTCAGCTTCTGAAACACAGAAAGGTGGTGTTCTGTGAAGCACATCCTTGTAGCTTTAAATAATAATGGTGTAACTTAAATTTTGTCGTTTAATTTACCTATTCAAAATGCATTTAAAGTTTTTTAAACAACTGTTTGACAAAATATATGAAAACATACACATTGCTTTGGCTTTAAAAAGCTGCTACTGTAATATAATTATAATAAGAAACTTTAGGCTTTCTATGTGCCGTTTTCCCACCTGGCTAGCTTTCTTTTTTCCCCCGACTGACCCCACAAGGCTTCAAAAAAAAGTCCTGGACAAAAATAAACTGCTCCTCATTTCACATGCAATATATATACCTGCTTTGTTAGATTTCCAGTAAATGCTCACTGAAAGCTCTCAGCCTCCTGACTGGGACAGAGCAAGAAGTCCACACACAGCTCTTGGCAGCTGTCTCGTTTTTATTTCTAGCTTTTACTTCAAGTATAGGCAAATAATTTTCACCTTCCGAATGATGACAAGTCATTCGGACCAGAGGGAAGGACTAAGAATTAGGTTAGTGACTAAAGGTTAGCTACTGTATTCCATACTTCAATGGACAATAGTAGGAGTCATCTCTAACAGCTCTCTCTTATTTCCACCATACAAGAGCTGCAAACGTTGCACATAGGTCACTCAAAAATTAATGTCTCCTATTTATTTCCATGGAAGCTACAAAGAGCCCAATAACACTGCTTGACAGAGCAAATTCTCAGATACAAAGCATTGTTTTTCAACATAGTCATTGACCACCATCAGTTGTGCATTTTCACCAGCTATGAAAAACAACCTGCACACCACACTCAAAAAAATCTGTACCAGCAGAGGTGACCCAGCTGCAAAGACAGTGTCACTGCAAAGAAAACACTGCCCACACCACCCATCTTTCACCAGCACACGCAAATGGAAGCCAGAAGGCACCAAATCCAGACTGCAGGTGTGTATGGGAGGACAGCCCAGCCAAGACTGGCAACGCGCTTATGGTCTTCAGACTGGTCTGAGGCCTGATGTTACTGTATTACAAGAGAAAGACTGTCTTGTTTTGTGGGGACAGAACAAGGGGAAATGGCCACAAACACAAGCATAGGAAGTTCTGCACCAGTATGCAAAGGAACTTCTTCACAGTAAGGTTGACAGAGCACTGAAACAGGCCACACAGGGAGGTTGTGGATTCTCCCTCTCTGCAGCCTGCCATAGGGGGCCTGCTTTGCAGGGTAGCTGGACTCTATCTCTAGAGGTCCTATAATTCTGTGACTCTTCCCTGGTACCACTCCAGAAGTTTGGGTCTTCAGTTTAGTCAGTGTCACAATGTAACAGTCAGAGCTGATGGTTTGTCTGGGTTCCAGGAAATCCAGAAGGATCACTCCTTTGCAATCCCAAAAGTGCGCATCACTTCAGCTCTTAAGGGCTGTGTTCTGACCTTCAGCAGAGAATTCACATGTAGGCTGGAAGATTCTGCCTCTGCTGCCACATCACTATCTGCCTATATCTATCGTGGGTCAACGTAATAAAATGAGAGACACTACTTTTGGAGTGGCCCTTGTAAAACAACATATTCAGTGCACATTACGTTGTCTTTTTTTTTTCTATTTTAGAGGATTTTTATGATCTGTGTAGGGTCAATTTACTTTACTTGAGAAAAAAAGTGTTTCTAAAGAGGTTTTCAGCAGTGCTTAAGAACAGCAAGTTTCACAAATCAGTAAGGATTTAAAGTTAGAACTTGACTGTGAGACAAGGATCAAGTTTTTCCTCCTTTGCAGGAATGCTTCAAAGGTGACTAATGTAAAATAACATACCCTGAGATAACTTATTGCTATTTCAAAAACAAAGATGGAATTATAGTTTCACCTGATGAATCAATGTGTTTATCAGGGCATCTGTCCAGTTACTGCACACTGACCACAGGGAATTTCACATTAAAGTTCTGTTAGAACTGTGAAGGCTACAGCTGTGAAATCTCTTCCATTTTTAACAAATGAAAGATACTCTTCCCTTTCCCTGAAGTCCAGAACACAGTTGTTGCAGAACCAGCACTGTCCCAGGACTGCAATTCTGGCTAGACAAAATAGCAGGTAAAGCCATAAAGCTACATCTGTCATATTCATCTGCTCAGGTACAACAGTATTTCACACCATGAACAGCAGTCTTTTCTGATCGGCTAAGTAGCTCAGAGAAGTCAAGTTTCATCAGAAAGAATAGAGTTTTTCTACATTTTCCTGATGAGAGCACCACACCTTATCAAAGAGAACGCTATTTGTCAGCTTCACTCCAACATTACATTTTTGACACATTAATTCTCTTTTGCTACGTTAACTCTTGTTCTTTAGTTAGGAGTGAGAACCATAAAGACTGAAGTTGTAGGCTGTTTCCAGTTGTATAGGAGCCTGAAGTGCACTTCAGTAGTTATCCATTCAGACTAAGTTCCAACAGGGAGAGAAGAGTTACATGAATGCAAACAAAACATCCACTTGCAGAACGCACATTTCATCCCATGTACTCCCACACTGTATGGATTCATCCCCTTGCATCACCCTACAAACACATCTTCCTTCCAGATTCTCAAGAGACCCAGGGAAAGAAGCTAGTTTGCCTTCCCCTGCTGCACTGCTTTTTAGTTCAAATGTTGCTGGTTGACTAACTACTCTATCAACTACTCTATCTACTATCAACAGAAAAGCTTACAAGGCAGGCCTGAAAAACAGCTAAAGGCAGGGCCTGCAAATAGAAAACATATCTTTAATGGAAGTACGGAATTAAAATTCATGCATCATTTCTACCTGTTTATCATATAAAATATTGCAGTGGGAGAAAGAGAAGGGAAAGAAGTTTGTGAAAAGATGAACTGTATCAGTTACAAGTTGACAAAAGCCTTTATCAAACATAAGTCTTCCAGTTTCTGAACTGTTCTGAAGAAATTTGTTTCATAAAAACTATTCTATCTACTTGAGATAACTGAAGTTGCACACTGTGATGCAGCTTTTTAAACAAAAAATGCATTTGGAAAACTGTTTTCACTTTAATTAAATGCCTCACCTTGATCTGTCTTCTCGTCCACAGAATACTTAAAGACCTTCTGAAGCTCTTCAGCTTGATTCCACTTACTAAGACCTCTGAATTCTGCAGCTTCCTTCTGTGAGCAGTGTTGTGCAATTACTTTCTTCTTAATATCTTTCAGTTCTTCGTAAGTAAAGTATTCCATCAACATTGGCTGAAAAACCTGAGGCAAAAAAAACAGTCCAACGCCGACAAAGACAATCAATAACGCTACGCAGATCTAACAAGACAAAGATTTCCTGTTTCCAATTCTCACCAAGTAAATATGGCATACATGAATAAACTTAAGGACAAAATCACATAACTTCTACATTCTAACCCTGCGTTTGCCAGTGGATCACTGAATAGTTTCAAGCATGCTGTTACTTGTTTTCTCCAAAAGGAAAAGGAAGGGACTTGCTCAAACTAAGTAACTTATCAGTGTACTCACAGGAAAGGCAAAATGGCAGGGCATACAGACAAGAGGGAAGATTTCTCTTGGACAGACTTTAGAAGATATATTCTCTCCGAAGATGCTTCCCAGTTTTTGGATACCCATAAATCATCAGACTGGCACTACTAGTCTTTACGTTTCAAATATAGGTCAGAGGCTGTCTGGGAGTGTCAGTTTGACTCATGAAACACTGGCTAATAGAACGTTTTCTTTTAAGTTTTGCTAGGCCATACAACAATTGCCCTTTCTGACTTTCAGGCTGGTACTATTTCACACTTACAAGTTGTAAAGAAATAAGTGCCATAATTTTAAAGCACCTGGGATTTTAAAATATTTCTTTATAAAAAGAAAAAATAACTTTTTTAAAAACAGATGAGCAGATCTAGCAAGTCACAGTAACATCAATATTGAGTAGCACACTGCATTTCTTTTACTTACTGTTCCCACAATTTAAGATTGTCAGGCCCCTTCATACTATACCTTCTATTTTATAAATTAATTTTTGTACTGTTGGACAGCCTGTATGACAACCACTTCAAGAAAGTTAAGCACAACATCAGGTTTCATACTGTTCATTCCTTATCTGAAGTCTACAGTGATATTCTACACACTTAATATTATATTAAACCCTTCCAAGAAAGGTTATTTGTGACAAAAGCATCTGTGCGTAGATGTATATAACACAAACCTTGATTATCACTGTAATTACACAACACATTAATCATTTCAATGTTTTAGCATTATTTTAACGCATCACCACCGGTTAAAAGGTTATGATAACGTACTGGGAGATAAGTAACCATTCAAAGGCTGTATCTGCAATAAACAAATCCAGGCCCCACTGGACTTCTGTTACCAATTTTCCAAAGAACCAGGATTTCACTGTAATTTTTAAATACGTTCACTGTTTTAGAACACATCACATACCAGTCAGAACTGAACAATGACACCACAGTCCTGAATGCAAATTAACACCGTAACAAAAACAGAACTGTGGAAAAGAAAAATCCAAGTGCTTTGTCTCTGCTCAGTCATTTCAAACACCAAGGAAGTTCGGCACGGTATCTGAGGAAAACTACCTACCTCCTCTTCCTCCTTCATATGAGGAAGGAAATCCCTCGTAAAGGCTTCCAATCTCTCCTTCAGTTGTTTCGCATAGTTTAGCTGTTCATATTCATTCTGTAAAGAATACAAAGGTTTAACTACTATCTAATCTTGTCCATTCATAAGTTGAACTGCTCACTAAACTAGTGTCTCAAGGTAAAGCCTATGTATGCAATGCAGTTTGCTGTATTTCCCAGTAAAAGAGCATTAACTTATAAGGTTTGATAACAATCTGACAGTCTGTACTGACCTGTTGTCAGGCAGAACAAAGTACTCCATTCCCACTCGACGGCAGTTTATTTTGTTATCAGATATGAATTAGCTTGTCTAAACACATTTTTACTTCGAAGCAAAGACTGAAGCCTGCCAACCTACACCCTGACCCAAAGTTCAAAGCAGTTACAGGCTAATCCAAGTATCTGCATGTTTTGCCTAAGCATATACATAGTAAGACAACAGCGTGGAACAGATACGTTTTACTTAAGTTATTCCACAATTCTAGAATCAAAATTATAGGAACAATTTATAGTCATGTGTTAATATATTGTCTTTTAATATATCAATACATATTTACTTTTGAAATTGAAAGATCTTCAAAATAAGGACGTGACTTAAATGTTAAATATTGACCAACTTCAGCTATCAAATTACTCGCTTGCTCTTTGTGCCAGTAATAAATTTGGTATATGATCTGTCCAGTAATTGCAACACTCAGTTCCTCATGGTTCTTACAGTAAATGTTGTAAGATTTTCTTTTCAAGCTCCTACAAAGAAACATTACTACACAAAAATCTCATGCCAACAGTTAATCTAATCACACTCAAAAAAACACTCACTTAAAGGGTGTTAAAAAATATTTTTACAAGTACATCAATATAAGCAATAGAATAACATCAGCACCCTATCAGAAAGTATAACCGTTAATTTTCCCCTCTCCTTCATGTTCCTTCATTTTACAATCAATTAACAAACAAAAGTTCAAGGTTTGATATTCACAGGGTAAAAGATACTTGTAGGATTCTCAGCTCAAAAATCACTTTAGACATCAGATCTAGTTGACTGACTAACTTTGCTATTTTTCTTACTGAAAATATGCTAACGTGTGCACTAGAAAAGCACAGTGAGATATCAAATTATTAATAATACTATAGTTCCTAGAAGCTGAAGAAGTGAGGGAGTTGAGCTATCTGCCCCAGAGAAACATCACAGCAGAATTAAGTTGAACACCTCTTCAGCATGGCATGGAGCTGCAACAGGGGAGGCTCAGGCTGGGTGTTAGGAAAAGCTCCGACACCAGAGGGTGGCTGGGTATTGGAATAGCACCCCACACACAGCCCCAGGCTGCCACAGTTCAGTCAGCGTTTGGATAACACTCTCAGACACGGGGTTTATATTTTGGGTGGTCCTGTGTGAAGCCGCGATTGGGACTGGATGATGCTCCTCGTGTGTCCCTTCAAGTCAGGTTAATTCTACAATTCCATATTGGAAACTTTCCACATTGGAAAATGCCACACCTCTAAGATATCTCCGTTTATGCAGTGTGCAGACTTCTCTAGAATCCTAGAAAGAGTTTTTACTAGAATTTTAATAACTGCAGTGAATTCCAAAAGAATCTGGGTTTGTGACTGGAAAGTCTTCACTACTCTATCACAAATGCTTCGTTACTTTAATTTATTTGTAGAGAAAGTTATATAAAGTTGAGGCAAATGAACATAATCACAGCACATCATCCTTAGGACAAGTCCTTGTTAGTCTATTTACCTTTACGTTCTTCAGCCCTTTCTCAAAAAGGCTGAGCATCTCGGAGAGTTTGTTGTCCGAGTGCACATTGTACACCGTCCGGCTACGCTGCTGAAGTAAACCAATGATGCACTCATTTTCAATCTGCTCGTGCATTTTAAATTCCTTGAACGTGGCATACAGAGATTGCAGAAGAGCCCGAAAGTCATTGTTGTTGGAGAAGTTGGTCTTGGACAGCTAGAATAAAGGAAAGCCCACAAAAAAAAAGTCAGTGAAGATCATACCAAGGCCAAGTTAAATCACTTGAACAGGCACTAGCAGCCACTATTTGTTGGTCCCATTACTTTCAACAGAAAAGCTGAAAGCCCTGTCTTATAAACAGAACTAGTAATAATGAGAACTGAGTGTTCAACTCAAGCAACTCAAAGACATCAAAAGGTAATGAACACTACAGATGCTTCAAATTTTCAAGCACAATAAATCAAAATCAGATTCAAGTATGTATATTCAGGGATACACAAACTACTTTTCCATTTTAATAGCAAACTTCCCCATAATTTATCTCATTACTGCAACAAAAC
This sequence comes from Gallus gallus, assembly GCF_016699485.2. Taxonomy (NCBI): domain Eukaryota; kingdom Metazoa; phylum Chordata; class Aves; order Galliformes; family Phasianidae; genus Gallus; species Gallus gallus. The sequence continues at coordinate 76,198,934 of NC_052535.1, read as the reverse complement.
ATAGGTTAGGACATCTTCCAGAAGTGGGCAGAATACCAACGCTTCAAACACTGCAGATGTCATATTACTATGATTTCTGTGAGTAATTTATAACATCCAGCACTATTCTAACCTTGACACCCAACCTGCCGTTTGATTTTTATTTGTTACTAGGAACTGACAAGAACTCAATACAAAACCTTCTAGAACTTTCAAAAACTCCTGCTGTATGACTTTCATGTATAGCTATTCCTCTTACTGTTCATCAAAACAGGAAACCATCCACACCCAATTCTTAATTCCCCAAACTTACAGTTTTACTACAGCATTGTGCTTTGTGAATAAGGTTTCAGTAATGTAAGGGATTTAACTGCATGTCTCTGGCTTCCAATGACAACTACCTATTTTCCAGCAGAAGCACTGGAAGAAAAAAGAATAGATCAAGCTATAAGCCTCAGAAGCATTACAACCAACTACTGACAAAGATAACCACAGCAGTTTAACAAAGCAGTTGTTAATAAAGGCAGCAAGACAAGTTTTGAGAAGAGTTTCTAAGTTTCCAAAATTCAGCTTACATCTAACCATGCAAATTCTGATGGCAACTGCCTCAGTCAACATGAATAAACAGAACTTAAGACTGCGCCTAAGTAGAACGGCAACTTCTCTTAAGGAAAATTATTGTTGAAGGAAGAATGTAATTACAGCATTAGTTTTAGGAAGCAGTGAAATCAGTTGTACTTAAGAAACGTCAACCAATCTTGTGAAACTGAGAAATAAACAAGAGCAGGAAGAGATTCCCTGGTAGAAATCAATGCCACCTCCCCAGGTTGGTAGCCAACTGAATGACTCAGCCCCGTTCCCAGGTGTGTTTGGGGGTGCATGGCTGATTGTGGACTACCCACTAGGAAGGCCTGATCTTACCAATCACACACAAAGTAATATCAGCTGTTAGAAAAGGTTTGCCATGGACCAAGAACCAAGAGATGAAGACAACACAAAGATCCAAATAACAGTAATCCACTTTCACATGCATACAAACAGTCACCACTGACAACATTTTCAGACTACAATTTCCTTTGGTGGATGTCAAATAAGTACAGAAAAATACCGTACTGTGTGTAGCAGTATACAAGAATAAGCACTCTAAAGCTACAAATATTTTCATTTAGTTGAGAAAACAAGTCACTGAAGTATTCAGAAGTGGGTTTGTTTACAATAATTCCAGAAAAAAAGGGTTTTAGAAGAAATGGAAATGAGAAACATGTTCATATATAATACTTACATGCCTCAAAAATGGCCATAAAATCAACATATCTAAAACAACACCTACCATTTGTGTATTTAAAAAAATAAATACACAAAACAAATGCACTTATTCATTCTGACACTGCACTGTCACTTCCTGGCAACCAGCAGCAACGCAACTAAAACGCCTTGGACATCTGCCAAGCACTTACACAACTGGCAGGCAGCAGTGCCGACTGTGCATTGCATGAACGACTGTCATTAAGACAACACATTTAGTCAGCCTCAGTTCAGATCAGAAATAGGACAACGTTAAGGGTTTTGTGGTTTTTTTTATGTATCTTTTAGACCTGACAGGTCAGGATCAACTCATTTATTACGCACTGTGTTTGGATCTGAAGCTTGAGTTGTTGCATACATAAAAATGGGAAAAGACCTTGGCTCCTCATCCCGTTTCTGCTCTCCACTTCAGAGAATGCAACAGACAGAGCACAGGCACTAGATGAAACGGCAGGCTAGGCTTTCCATACTGACAAACAGAAGTCACAGAATCATTGAATCACAGAAGCCTTGGAGTTGGAAGGGACCTTTAAAGGTCATCTAGTCCAGCTCCCCTGAAATGAACAAGTCATTGGTAAGGGAAGTACAGAAGACACACAGGGAACACTCCTCACTTTCAACTACTTACCATTCAGGTTTCAGTGATGATGCAGTTTCCTACTCTAGCATTTATCAGTGACTGCCTTCACACTGCTCACCAAATCCATAAGGTATTGTATACCTGCGGTCAATTCCAAGAACCCTCATTCCCAAGAAGCCCATTTGCAGCCAAACACTTGGCATTCTGTTCGATGTAAAAACTGAAACAAGACTGACGAAGTGTACAACCAAAAGATTAAATACACGTTTTGCCATTGGTTAAAAGAAATCACAAATCTTGTTCTGATACAAAACAGTATCGTCATCCTCCTGACTCAAATCTTCTCAGCACTCAACACTTCAAATCTTTACCTACCATCATAAGCAAATTTTGAACAAAGAATCCATCTGGGCATTCAATTTTAGTACTCCTATCAGGAACTCACTGTTACAGTAGCCATTGTAACATGAAACACTTGTACATTAACCTCTGCTACTGCTGCTCCCTGTAGATATCTAGAAGATTAGAAACTGTGAAAAAGATATCGAAGCTCGGTGCTTAGTGTCTGTATTTGAATCAGCAACTGGTAGATTAAAAAGGTCAGATGAAGCTGAGGAAAACGGGCTTTTCAGAGGACAGGTAACCTAGCAACGAAGTCACTCTGTCAGATCTGTAATTTCATTAATGGGACTGATGAAGTCTTACGATGGGCACCAAGACTATTAGCAGAGGGCAGCTGCTCCACGCCAAGGTCCGCTCTTCCACACGAGGGTAACCAATGCAGGAGTCCAGTAGTACAAAAAGGAAACCACCTGCCCTAACTCAGGTGGGCAGTCCTAGGGGAACCACGGGATCAAGGAGATGGACTGTGTTGTATTTGTCAACTGGTTAAAATATGAAGCATAGCATAAATGATCTCCAAGCAGACTTGCAACATGCGGCACTAAACTGACTATCACAGCTATAGGTATTAGAAACACACAGGAGTGCATTGTTTAAACGTAACATCTTCCAAAGGACAATTCCATGTTTCAAAGTCTTACACAGAGCCAACACAGAGCAGGTCTGCTTCTGCGTTTATAACACGCACTAATTCAAGAGCAGCCTCACAGATTCTAAGAGAAAATCCTTGGGGGTCTCCCAGGCGTTTGTAACATTTCAGAATTCCATACTGGAGCTTCAGAAACCAACAAACAGCCCAAGCACCAAGCCAAACAACAGGAGGTCAGTCTCATCCCAAAGTCTGTCTGATACTTCAGGACCGGTGAGAGCAGTGTACAAGCAGCCATCAGCTGTTAAAACTAAATGGGAGCTTTTTTTTAAACCCCTAAGGAGAACTCTATCAAGTTATCTATCACCTTTGTTTCACTTAAACTGTGGAGAGGCATCAGTAATTCAAGGGCTGCAACGATGCCAGTCATGATGTGGTCACGTAACATAACAGATCAATTCCAAGTAATGGTGTGACTGACACAGACACGCTGACAAAACTGCTGTTCTCCTCTACATTTAGTTGTATCCAACATGTCAACAACACAATACCTGAAATGAAGAGTTTAATAAAAATCAGAAATATAGACCTTCCTGCAATGCTGAAAGAGACGTGCGTTAAGATTATGATGAAGATTTAAAAACATTCTGCCATCAATTCAATATCAGGAAGTTCTAAACGTCCTTTGCAGAAAGGGACAGTAATGCTGAATTAAGGAATCACCTGATGGACGTCATTTTTTAAACCTCAAATCACTTATTTACAGAAACTACACTAGAAGAAGATCTCTGCGCTTCAGATATTTCAGGTGGGGCTCAACACTCAACAACAAAGCGGCCTGCAGAGCCACTGGCATAGCCAGACATGTACAGAGATGGAGCAAACAGTTCCTCTTCCTTGCTGTTAGCTATCACCTGAGTTCTGTGCACCAAGAACAAGGTGACAATACTAGCAACCTTCACAGCACGGAAACTCTACATTCAATGAGTACACTTTCTTCATTGCTTCAGCATTTTCTTTAGAAAACACATTATCATCTAAAACAGAGCTATTTCTAGGCACAGTGGATGGATGTTGTGAATAAATAATTAAGCTGAAGAGCGCTTCAACTGCACAGCAGTTAAGTCACGGAACAAAATACAGCATTTAGTTTCTGTTAGAGACTTCTTCCTTAAGGACTCCCAAGCATGCAATCAATGGGCAAGGAGAAAGTACCTTGCAGAATAAGAAGTACCACCACTCTTAGACCACTGGTTTAAATAGAACAAACAACAAGAAACACTAGCGTTTTTACAGCAGAAAAGTACTAGGGGAAAAAAGGCAACGTGGCATCCACAGTCAGCCATGTTTCACTCTCATATTTTTAAGCATTATCACTTCACTCACAGCACAGCACTAACACTCAAAAGATAGGAACTTGGATGCTGCAGAGATTAACTCAATTTTATGCACAAGTAAATGGGGGGGAACAAAGATCACAACAAGGTGTGTCAGCATCAATACCAAGAGCATGCAGTTTCATGTTGTACTTAATCTGCTGTAAATTAGGGGGTGGGACAGATGAAGACACCTAGAAGCAGCAGCCCTGCCATCGCTTCCAGCTGTACATTCCTACCCCTTCCCTGGAATATTCTCTGGCAATTACACAGCTGCAGGACAAACCCAATCAGTTTATCCATCCAAGAAGTTGCACCTTCTTAGCAGGTTTGTTTTTCACCTGCTCAGCCAGAGTGACAGTCTGCAGCAGCACCCAGCTGCACACAAGGTCTGTCCTTAGGCCACACTCAGTCAATACCGTCCCCAAGGAAGACAGACTGCTGAGGCAGCCTAGCAAGATCACTGCCCTCTCAGCATCACCTGATCACTGGCGTATTCCTTATGTAGAGGTTCACGACATGAACTGTAAGATAATTAGCTAAACTACTTCACAATCCAGCTTCTCACATGTATAAAGCCTTCGATCAGAGGAGTAATACAGGTTTTATTACCCAGGGTCCATCTCTCGCCTGTAGGTCAACCCAAAATAATGATGACTACTAAGGCAGACAGGACAGGACCTGGCCCAGCCCAAGGAAAAACAAAAGAAATCCAGAACTTTCAGAAGCCCATCTGACTTGCCCTGTGTAATCCTGTCCTCTATATTAACTCATCAGCTGTTCTGTAGCAGAACTGCAGTCTTAAAAGAGGTTTTGAGGAAACAGACGGAATTGTCTGAAACACAAATCTTGTAACAAGTCTTTTTTCCTGCTAAGAGCACAGGCAATGGGGCAGGCAGTTTCATACTCTGTATTTTGAGAGGCTGAGGCCAAGCTAGTAAGGGCCAAGCATGAGAGCATAGCAGAGGTCGAAAAAATGCAGTATTTTCATTTTATCAGGGTATTTCATCTCTCTCGTACTGCATCCACATCAGTTTCATGCAGCCAATACCAACGGAAAGTTTTGGAATCACAACAGGACTCTCCACATAGACATTGTAACTACACAGAACTGACTGCACCAGAATTTTCAAGGAGGCAGTTGCTACAATGCCAGACCTCCCCAGGGACTCCAGCAGAGAACCCAGCTTGGGAAGCAGAGAGAAAGTCAGCTGAGCTTTCTCTACCATGTGGTTTCCACAGGAACAACTCTAGCAGGGATGAGGAGACCCAAGTTACCAGACGTCTGCAGACAAGAAACCACAGAAACACTAAAGAAAAGTCCAGTAAAGATGTGAAACAAGGAACTCTTACAGAAGCATGAGGAAGATTTGCAATGGCGTTATTTTAGAGGTACGTAACAGGATTTCTCACACACATGACAAGCCTTAGAAGATTTCTTTCCTACCTTACACTCTCACATTGGTAGATTCCTAATAAGACACTGTTTTTTTTTTTTTTTTTTTTTTTTTGTCCTTCTGACAAGGAGTATCTAAAGTCCTAAGAGCAAATCAAAGGTTTAAGGCTCTCTCTCCCCTCCTCCTCCCCCCCACACACTCTCTTGCTGCAGTAACTCACAAATGACAAACACAGCAAAAATACCTTTGTCTCCCTGCATTATACCCACTGCAATTCCCAGTGGACAATGGAAAAATTTATTTCGGACTCGAAATGTAAAAATAGAGAGCCAGAAGTCTCTGAAGAATTACAGCTCATACTCTATTTATTCAGTTATTTCAGAAATGACCACACATATCCTTCAGTAACCACATAAGCCCTATATATACACACCAATTACAGTCTCCAACTTTTTAGAAGGCATCAGGTGGGCTTTTTTTTTTTTATTATTATTTGACATTTTTTGTTTGGTTGGTTTTGTGCCACAAAATAGGAAATTAATAAATGGTTTCTTAAGAAAGAGAAGGGCAAAAGTGGCTTACTGCTGTCCACAGCAGGCTGGAAGAAAGGACAAAAGATTATGGCTACATGTGAAGGCTGAACAGAAAACTTCTTTTTCCTGCTATTCAAAGGCAAAAGTGGGGGCTGAGCAACTACTCAGAAAAACCTGCAAAGGTGTCTGGTGTAAGAAAAAGCCTAGGGATATGTTCTCAGGAAGGCAAAAGAGAGAGACAAGGCAGGGAAGCATCCAATAATAAAGAGCTAGAAGGTTTGTGGTACTTAGAATTGTCCTGACAAGAGGACTGAAACAGTTATGCAGGCCTGAAAAGACTCAAACACCGTTATCTCCCATTTCGTACATCCTCTGGCACTTCACTTAGAATGTGTTTAACAGCAGCCATTTAAAACACAGTTATTTCCAGATTCACCTCGAAATATTCTTCTGTGTGAAAAATTAGTCCAAAGCTGTAACTTCCCAGAAGGCATAGCGGGAAGTTACTGAGTTATCCTCTCTGATGAGGAACTCAGAGGTATGGACAGCAACCTGTTCACGCATCTCTGGACGTGGACATGGAGGCTTAATTTCATCCCACATAGCAAGGGAGGCATTTCCTCCCACTTTCTGTCTGGAAAGATGCCAAAACAGTTGATCATTTGCATCTCATTAACAATGAACATCCTCACTAGCTGTTCACTCATTCTAAACGTAGGTAGTGAAAGCACATTCTTGATGCATCAAAACATTAATTGGTGATACCCAACTACCACGATTTTCTAAATTAACACGCTCAAGTTTGAACAAGCAGTGAAAAACAAATGGCAATGTACTGAAACACTGAGAAGATATTTCAGAGGTAAACCAGAAGTTTTACCTTTCTTCTTTTTTTAAATTAGAAACAGACTTATCTTCACGTAACACTTGTACTGTTCTTCAGGGCATCAAGCAAAATACTTCTGACCTGGAAACGGGGAGTCAAAATGCTCGTTGTTTCACTTGTCAGATTTCAGTCCCCTCTGCCATAAAAGCTGTTGTCCTAATGTGGTCCACCTAATTTCCTAATCAATGCTTTACAGCATCAACTCAGCCTAATTCAGGGGTATTTTTCACTCTTAACGCAGTCTACCTGTAATATTCTTGTTGGGATAGAATAAATTTAACACGTAAAACCTGTCTGTTCTCCTCAGCAGAGTGCAAAGCTTGCAGCAGAGAAGTGGTTGAAGCACAGAAAGCATCTTCTTCAGTATTTCAATAGCTCTAAAGGTGAAAGAAATTTGTATTATCAAAAGAAATAATTATCAGGAAACAAAAGGAACTTTTTAGATGGATTTTAAGAAAAGAATCCTACTGAACATATCACTGTAGGTAGCAGAATGGGGCTTAGAATACAAATAATAAAGACTCAGCCACAAGTACCAGAGGACAAAAAAAAAGAGAACAGCAAAAGAGTTTACATATGCTTAGATTAAAATAAATACCATTACATACACCTAAATATAATATTTAACAGGAATGGCCCAAATACGACAATGGCAAAATGTAACGTCATATTTACTTTAGTCTTCACGAGGAAGTTAATTAGGACAAAACGCTTATGGCAATTAGTTTTTAAGGAGTTGGAAGAACAGGCTAGAAAAAGAAGTACTTGTTAAATATTTATACAAGTTCAATCAGAGCAAGCCAGCAGAACATGACAAAAATTTCCTGGAAGAACTAGCCAAAGTAATTACTGAACCACTAGAAATAACTGCAGAGATCTTCTGTAGAAAGTTCAGATTACAGAAGCCTGAAGTCAGGCTAACATAAAAAGGACCTCTGATGCATCTGATCCAACGCCCCAGGTTGCACAATACGGCTCAGTTATTAACACAGAAGTTTATGACTTCAATGGACAGCCCTGTTCCCTCCTCCCACACTGCCAACCCAGTTCTGGGCTCGGCTTACCCCTCGGGAAGCCACCTGTACTCCATCACCTCTCGCTCCAATGACCCAGCTGCTCATCAAGGGGCCAGGAGGGCATTTGCAGCCATTCCCCCTTCCAGAAGCAGCAGCCATCACAGCCACGCACACTCTGAAGTCTCATGCTAATTTTTGTGAGGCAGGCATAAAGACTTCAGATAAAGTTATCAAAAGCCAACACAGCATTACAGTATTCAGAGCATAACCATTCAGCCTACTATCACCCCCCCCCCCCCCCCCCCCCCCCAAACCCTCCCCCCCCCAGAGAAGAAGCACCTAAATTTACTGGGTAATTTGTCATGTTCATCTCAGGAAGGTCTGAACATAACCTACTGCTTAAGACAGCATACTCTTCAGCCTCAGTAACACCGTGAGAGAACAACAAGTTGAAATCCCATGGGGGGGGGGGGGGGGGGGGTCACACCTGTGGTAGGTGCAGCCAGAATTATATTCACAGTGTGCACCTAGAGCAGAGTCTGCTGCTGGAGCAGCCCTGAACTTGAAGCTAATAAAGTAACATTCAGCCAGCAAGGATTTGTTCAGAGAATATAATCTGATTTCCTCTTGATAAGATAACCAAACTACTTAAGAGGAAGATGATACAATGCATGTTACAGGCCATGATTTCTCTTAAGGCTTTTTGAGATTTTCTTGTTTTACAGCCTTTCAACAAACCCCGGAAAACCACACGCTGGGTGCCACATTTGGCAAAAGTGATCTCAAATCGTACCTACCAAGGTTTCCAGCTAAATCAGAATGGGATTTCTAAGACACAGTCGGCTGAAATCTGTGCTGTCTCATGACAGATACGATACTCTCAGCCACAGTGTGGAAAGCAGGAAAGCCAGTAAAGCAACAGCCTGCAAGCGGTGCATTCTGGGGTGTTGGAAACACAATGCGTAATGCAACAACTGCCATGGTCTCTACTGGATGCCAGCACATAGACCTGGGTCAGTGCAAACTACTACATCCCAGAGATTAATTACACTAATGAGACTAACAAAAGGAGATTCAAGTAGGAGCCCTCAGGTAAGCATAGGGATACAGTGAAGTACAAAGCGACTACGCGACTCTTAGGAAAAAAGACTGCAGAGTAACATCCAACATAACATCAGCTCAACTCATGGACAGCAGTGATTCATTCTACACAACCCATTTCAGAAAAAAGTAGGCAGAATTAGGCAGAGGTTTCACAGCAGCTTAAGCCAACCTCACTGCTGGCTGCCACAGTCCCACCCTCTGCCTCACATCGGCTTCAGGACTCATCTGGCAGCTCAGTATCAGCAGAAAAATTACCCTGCTTGAAAAAAGAAAATGTTTTCAGCCAGTATAAAACCACAGCAAGTCACTTCAAGTGCTGATGGGAGCAAGACAGGCACACACTTATGAGCAGTGTCAGTCAGGTACAGCTTCAGCTGTCACTGGAAGCCATTCAGGCGCCCCCACAGAAACAAACACTGAGGTACAAAAAAGCACGACCTACGCCATACAGCACAGTGGATCAGTTTACTTAGTCCAGAAAACAGGTAAATAAGATGGAGGGTGTGACTACAGTATCTCACTAGAGATGAGAAAACACTGCCTGCTCTATTTGTAGCAAAGATGATGTCAGGCGTTATGAAACCATTTCAACTGTACAGACTATCTACACCAGCACTCGGCTCCCTGCAGAGCGTACAGCCTCACAGGACCCACCAGAGCACACGATGGGTCTGACCGTTTTGTGGGTCTCTTTACAGAACAGAATTTTAGTTATTCTTACTACTTAAGTCCGTGGCACAGCATACAATGCAGCTGAAATACATCTGAGGATGCAGCGAAGGCATGTAAAGATCTCTGCTAGCAACAATCAAGAGAATGGGATAACTTTCCAGACACACTGAAGTTCTTACACGTCTGATTCACTGCTCTGTCACGCATTGAATTCTGGAAAACCAAACCAAACCAAACCGTGTCTCAGCCCTGAGGCATTATTTAGGTACCTGCATACTCTACCTATTAGCAATCTTACCGTTAATTCCTTGAAAAGCACAGATGCACCCAACTCACCCTCACTAACATTTGGAGGAATTTTCCACATCGAGACACTAACTGATAGCAGCTACGTTACAGTGCACAGGAACACTACCTGAGGAGCAGCACACGATATGAAATTCACAAAACTCAAGACCCCTCAAGGACAATCTGATCTTATGAAGAAAACGGCTTTACAGATTATAGTTAAGATGTAAGCAGAACTAAGGTCTTATCTCATTACAGCATCTCGGTCACACAAAGGAAGTCAAACAAGCTCAGATTTTTTCCAGATACAGAGAGAGTTCAAACAGTGAGGCCATGGGGCGGGCATAGCTTCAAGTTCCAAAACAGGGCTAAAGGATGCAAAAATTGATGCTTCTAAAACAAACAGATGAATCCTCAGCCACATTCATGCGGACACTTCTTCGAGAGAATAAGGAAACAAGCAAGCACACTCCTGTATGAAAAGAATTGGAGAATGAGAGATCACCTTTGTTGCAGACGAAGCAGCTTTAATCCATTTGCTAGCACTTAAGAAATTAACCTTCCTACCTATTTAGTTTTACTTTTAGGAAGGCATGGTAAACTTGATCACAACTTTGTGGAATGTTCAAAGCAACAGAAATGCACGTCTAGGGAACAAAAAAAAACAAGGAGTGTCAGCAAATGACTGCAGTACTGGGCGGCACTGTCAGCAACGTGGTTTGCACCTTGGCAAGGGGCGGGGGAGAAGAGTCCCAGGTGTCTGCTTCCTTGTCTCAAAGCTCCTACGGTATGGCAGCATAAACTTTCAGGCAGGCACAGAAACAAACAAAAAACCCACAAAACTCAACAGCACTCAGAGCAAAAAGGCAAAGTCGAAGTGCTCGCCTCGCCTTCCCCACTGACCCCCTGCAGAGCTCAGCCAGCACAGCGCTCAGCGAACCGAACGAGCCCACCGGAGGGCCGTGTGGAAGCCCGGCGCAGCACACGTGGAACGCTGCGGGAGGAGGCGAGGCCTGCTCGGCCCGGCGCTGCCTCCACGTAACCTCACCTTCATTTCCAAACGCTGCCAGGCGCTTGAAACCACACACAGCCGCTGCTGCTCTGCGATGGAGGCACCGCACTGCCGGCGGGACTGCAGACTCCCAAGCACTGCCTGGAGCTCCCATTACATGCAGCGCCGCAAAGTTTGCCTTGCAGGTGACGCACCAGGCTACTGCCAGCCACCCCGATGCAAGCGCAGACATCACTTTTTGCGCACAGTAAAACCAGCAGCACGCACACGGCGCTGCCCCGGCATCCTCAGCCACGCATTGATTAAACCCACCGAAACGAAGAGCTGCGTTCCGGCTGCCGGTGGGCACACTCACACACACACACACACACACACACACACGTACAGGCACAGGGCCGTCTCCCACCACCCCCACCCCGCGACCGGGCCCCTCCAAGCCGCAGGGCACGGCCCGAAGCACGGCAGGAGGTGAGCGCTGCGGGGCCGCGGGGCGCTGAGGAGGGGGCAGCCCGCGGCCTCTCCCCCTCACAGGCGCAGCGGGGCCGGCGCGCTGACAGCTGCGCACTCACTAAATCTGCCCTCGCCCCTCTGAGGGAGCGGGCTAAAGGCCGCCGCCGTTCCCCACCCGCCCGCTCTCTACCTTGTCGCAGTAAAGCCCCACGAGCTGCTTCATCCGCCAGTGCGGAGCCGAGAAGACGTCCACCTCCTCAGGGAAGGGAGCCATGTTCTCCCCATAGAGCCCAGGCGCTGGCGGCGCTAACGGCGGCGCTAACATCCGCCCCGCGCATGCGCGGAGGGCGCCCCGCCGGGCCTGACGCCACGTGACCGCGGCCGCCCCGCCAGCTCCGGCGCGGTTCGGGTGCGGTTGCTGGCGGCTGCGCTGTGCGCATGCGCAGCGAGAGGCGGCGGCTGCTTCGAAGGTGAGGCGTTGCCTCATCCGTCGCTTCGGGGCGCGTCGGTTTCGGCCCTGCGCAGCGAGTTCCTCGGTCGGTCGGCTGTGGGGCCCGGCTGGCGCCAGCTCCGCTCGAGGGCAGCGCGGCCGGTCTGTGTCTGCGCTTCCAGCCAGGCCTGCTGCGTGCAGAGCGGTTAACCAGAGCTCCGAGTGCTGCCGGGCTCCGCGGGCGCGGGATATGGCGGCCAGCTGTGGGAGCCGCTCTGGGAGCCTGGCGGGCGTCCCGTGTGCTGCAGTCGGCGCTTCTTAAATCTGCTGTTAAACTAAAATAAAAAATCGTTGTGCGCTTGTACGAAATAAAGCTCGCTTCTCACCCCCCCAAAAAATAGGTGCTGGGATGGTGATACGTAAGGAAGGAAGGAAGAGAGGTCGGCAGATGAGGCAATGTGTGTGAGGAGGCGGTGCGGTGTCCCGGCTGGGCCGCCGTGGCTGTGCCAAGCCAGCAGCTCATGTAAGCAATGAACTGTAAATAAATTGAAGTCTTTTGGGTGAATGCACACCTGCATTTTAGCCCAGTACTTCTCAGTGTGCTCACTATTGGGAATAGTGTGAAACCATCGGCTGTAAAATCAGGAGATAACAAACAGAGAAGAGGGGTGACGTGATCTGAGTTATCTTCATCACCCAACACAATAATCCCTTTAGCTCTTTATCTGAGGAAATGATCCTTAAGCAATTGCAGTGTTGGGTGTTTCCTTTTGAATTCATCCCTTCCGCTTCAAAACTTCTGAGCGTGTTGACCTATTTAGTCATATTTGACAAAGGTGTACAAATTTTGGAAGATTAACTTTGTGCAAGCCTCTGAGAAAATAGCAGTTACACAAGAGAAGGGAAGGAAGGCCAAACAGAGGTATTACACAACTAGCCACCCAGCACACAGCTGTATTTGTCTGAGCCTGGTACACAGAGGTCTGGTTTTGGACCTGGTAGGCACATTTCTTGCATAGAGAAGTATTGCAGCATACAAGGGCACAGGGGAGACTTTGGGGTTACTGCTCTAGGTAGAACTTATGAACCAAAAATGCAAACCCTCAAGAAGCAGCGTTTGGTGAAGCATGTTGCTTGCTAATACGGGTAGTTCCAAAGTCGTATTTCAAAGCCTAAAACATGAGATCACACAGAATTGGGGTTCTTCTGCCAGAAGTTCATGCCTCAGTAATAGCAGAGGATTAATGCTCCCACCCGTTAATCTTCCATCTGCTGGAAGTTACTGCTCACAGGTTGCAGAAATAACAAGAGAGGACATGTCCATCCTCATCTTCCAGGCTTTCAGAACATAAACATGCTGAATTTCATGGTAGTCTGAAGAAATATTTGCTTTGTGAACTACAGTATCTCCAGTGCAGATGTGCTTCAAATTTTGATGACTGCTTCATGGGCAGACTTCTGTAGGAGAGAGGGGCAGAGCAAGGGGTAGTGGTCCGCAGCCACTATGAACTGCTGGAGCTTGGGAGGCAAGGTGGACAGACAGTTCATGGCACTGAAGTGCAGTGGTACATGAGAAAGTGCCCAATAATGAGATTAAAATGTTATATTTTTCATGGACGAGTTTAAGGGAAGAGTTGGTCATCTCCTACAAGTTTTTATACAGAGAGAATATAGTTCTGAGGGTGGATTATTCATTAACATAATAGAAGAAGACATAATGAGATTCAGTGACTGGAAGCTGAAGGAAAACAAGTTCAGGCCAGAGGTATGACTCTTAAGGCTATCTAACCATGGGAACAATGACCCTAGAGGCCTATTAGATCAGCCATCACATGAGGTATTTAAATCAAAGCTAAGAACATACAAATTAAAGTGGCTCTGACAAGTCAGATCAGAGGCCATCCAGCCACGGTGTACTTTTCCAAGAGGTCAGTGAGGACAGAAAACTTGGCTGGCAATGAGGTGGAGATCCCAGCAGTTACTGTACCTGTTTACATTCCCTCTGCCATGCTCAGTCAGTTTGTGCAGCATTCTGAAAAACATTCTTTTTTTGCAGAACACTGCTGAGAAACCCCCTCATTTCTTCATGACATCTGTGAGTCCTAGACTGGTGTGTCCCGGAAGAAAAGCAATTCTAAAACACTGTCTCCATCTTTTTAAGTTACACTGTATATATTTTTTAAGCAGCAGTTTTAGAACTATAGAATTTATAGAAATCCCATTTCTATATAGAAGATCCTACCAGTGATGGCATAGTATCTCTTATTCCCAAAATAATTAGGCAATATGTGTCTGAAGTGAAGTCAATATTAAAAATTTTTCCTTGGCTTCTGTGTGTGGGTGCATTGTGTAATCCTAACCCAACGCAGTAGACTTGAAATCATGTGATAAGTGTGCTAATGCCCTGTCAATAAGTCATCCTTTAGAAAGATTGTGAAAGAGAAATAGGGAGAAAAAGCCTTGAAGAAGTAACTGAAGCACAGCATTTGCTGTCTCCACCGTACTAAGCAATATTGCACATCTATGACTGGGTAAATAAGGCTTTCCTAAAGAATTCACTGCAGATAATAAGCCAACGTGTCGCCACACTTACAGGAGAAGTGCATCAGTAGCAATTTACTCAATGATGAGTAGGATTTTACCTTCAGCATAATGTGTTATGTGAGTACTGTTGTATATATATTTATTAGTATATTTATACGGTAGATAGTATAGATACACGGCACATATATCTAGCGTGATATCAATAAATGCAGAAATAATAAAGATGTCTGTGTTCACTGAGGTGTGGACACTTTTTAACAGAAAGAGAGGCCACGTTTCTCAGAAATGTAAATCCATACAAAAATTTATCTGAAGCTGAAAAAAATGTATAAATTATTTTAAAGAGGGAAAAAATATTTACACTGAGGAGGGCATTAACTTGTACCATTTGACAGTCTAGCAGAGTTCTTGAGGAAAAAGAATTTGGAGGCAAAATAAAAGCAAACAGAAGTTGAAGATATTTCTTCCATGCGCAGAAGTGTCTTAAGCCTTTCTGGCTGTCATGATCCTGCCTGGTTTTGTTCACAAAGAAGACTTGAAATCACACATCATCACATCAATATTTTGCTGTCAGTACCCAGTGGAGAGGCAGAAAAGGAACTGACTAATGCTATCCATATGTGTGACACAAGAATTTGGGTTATTATGAATGAGATCAGCACCTATGTATTTCAATTTCTTTGTTCTTGATGTGTATTTCAGTATTTATTTTTATGTAATCCATGAAAAATGTGCAGCCTTTCCTTGAAACTAAATGAGACTGCTCTAAAATGTGCTGCTTGCAAACACTTGTGGAGTTCTAGGTATGTGTAGTATGGCAATTAAGCAAACCTAAAGCACTGTAAATACCTATGCTGTAAATACTGAACACTAAGTACACTGAATACTGACCTATGTTGTAATTCTTCCCAGCTATCACCAGGTGGCAACATCAGAACTGTAAAAGCCTCATTTTCCTGAAGTAGAGGACTTTCAGATAGAAGGAAGTGATGTGTCCCTTCGCAGTCATTTCAGGAAACCATAAGATTACATTGTCCGGCAAGGTTCAGGTTTCTGACCAACTGTGTCATTTGTGTACAGAGCTACAGCTACTACTGAAGATAGTAATTGTTAAGCTTTCTGGTTTCCCTTTAACTTGTATCATTTGATCTGGTTGCCTTTTTTTTCTTTCTTTTTCTTTTTTTTTAAGAACTTGAGTTGTAGAGAATTCATGATGAAGAGCCTTTTTTTGTCTTTCTTATTAGGCTCTAATCTGTTTGTAAACAACTTCTCAGAAGTGCAAGGAAGAAAATGGAAAGGTGAAGGTACAACACCAAACTTGGAAAGCATAACCATTGGAAGGTGTTATGACTATATTAGAGTTGTGAATCCTGCTGTTGGGTAAGTTATTGGATGTTTCTGGAATAGTATTTATCTTCTGTACAAATTGGTCATTAATCAAAAGTCTGGTGTCTCACTCTTAGTCATGAAAGTAATCCTACTGAAACCGACATGTGTAGCTTTCTGGAAACAGAAATTGAACTTTGATGGATGTTGCAATAATACTGGTAGTGTAAATAAGGCAGTATTTTTAATGCTTCAACTTTTTTCCCCTTGTAAGGGTGTTCTGTAAAGAGAACACTGCAAAGAAGTTGTGGGGATGTTATTTCTAAAGCACCAAATCTGTAAGTGCTCCTGGAAAGACCAGCATTACTCTGTGTGTATTGTAGGTCACGTAGAGTAAGAGGGTGAAGACCACGCTTTACAGATATCCTGTGCTACTGAAATAAACTGCTTAGCTCATCCAGGTGAAAAATCAAGTAGTAAGCAAGTGAATGAAGTATTATTACCTGTGAGTTTTCATTGTCAGTTACACAAAATTGGAGGAAACACTCTTGCCTAAAATGGCCACGTTTTCCTTCTTCTTTACATTGTTTCGGCTTTAGCGAAAAGGAAACATCTCTGATGGGCAGTCACTTTGACTTCAGTCCAAAATTGCTCCTGATAGTTTGAAGGTATTTGCAGAAGGAAGCTGTCTGGATTTCTGCAGTATCGAATTGTGGTCTTGTATAGAATTCAATATGTTGCAAAATAGTAGAAAACACCACCACCTTCCCCCAGCTTCGCTTTTTCAGTTCCTGCTGCAGAACAGGAAGATTCAGGACTTCTCTTGGAAACAGACTTAGAATATTTAACAAAGGCTAAACAATATTTTTTCTTCTTAATGACTTTCTTAACATCAGAACCATTTCGTTTGCAGTTCCATAGGAAATAATACCTCATCCTAGTGCAGGTAATACAGTACTAAAATTCTGTCAAAACAGCACCAGCTTGGCAAATGTATACACACGTCACAGTGGATAGCATCATTAAGCTTTAACTATATGTTCCTACACACCTACAACATAATATAAGCTACAAAATCACGTGACAGTTAACAGTTGTGTAGGTAACTATCTGAAGTCTTATCCTGCAGCATTCTATAGAGTTCCTGTGACGGTTAAGAGATGCCATTTCGTTTCTAGCAGAAGCAGGACTTTGCTAATATATCAGAATACTCTAAAATGAGCAACATAAAGGATGGTTATTGTGGAAATGTTTGCTTTTTCATGTAACTACAGTAGTGGTGAAAGTATTTATATGTTACAGTTCTGTGGCATTTTTGCAGTATAATTATGAAGTTGAGGAGTCTGAACACATCAAATTATTCTTAATCTGAACAGTAGAAAGCAAAGTTGGACGTCAGAACTGCTTTCCTAAATTAAGGACCAAACTGTCAGTATAAAAAGAACAGCTGCACAATTAATTTCATCCAATTTCATAATATATTTTTATTCTCTTTCCCTTAGGTCTATAAGAAAATACTATAACATAAACGAAATTGAGATTTCATATGCACAGCTGCAAGCCAGATATTCTAATTATTTATAATCCTTTCTGTTCATTGTCTGCTTCTTAATTGCCCCCAGGCTAGCTGTTACAGAGGCATAGCCACCTGGATAGGTTTTGCTTCAGAACAATTTTCAAAAATACTTCACTAACAGAAAAGAATCTGACAAAATATGTCTCTACACTGCAATACAATTAAAACATAAAAATGTTTATAGAAACACAAGGAGAACCTTACATTAAGAGAGAACATCCAAAATTGCAAAAGAGGTATTTTACAAAATGCAGAAGTGAGAAATTTGAATGAAAATCGTATTGGAAGTTTTTTAATGGGAGTATGCTGTATTACACAAACACAACTGTTATATTAACTGCCATATTTTTGTATAAATAGCATACAATGAAAGCTTTGGGGAAAAAAAAATTATGAATTAAATGTAATACAACTTATTCTTGTCTATTAAGATTGAGAAGAACTGTCCTGAATTACAGCCCTTCCCCACTCTGTAGTTTATGAAGTATTTTTGCCAACTAAGACATTTTGAGTTAACGGAGAAGAATAATCCTTTTGATTTACAAGCTGTTCAAACCTGAGATGAGAAGACATGAAGTGAAAAATGCAGGTGAATTAAACAGAAAATTACTGCCAGTTTCAACTGTCAAGAAAGATGTTAAGAGTTCGGCTGATGATAATTTACAAGCACTAACATGAAGAAGTGAGGGCTGACAGCACCCAGCTCTTTTGCAGAACAAGACATAAATATATACAGTTGTCAGGAGCTAAAGTTTAACAGCTTGAAGTTAGAAATAGGGTGCAAATCCTTTTATCAAGTAAGCTGTTTAATCATTGGAACCACTGACCAAGGGTCATATTGCATCACTGAAGATTTTCAGGTCAAGGTCTCATATTTGCTTAAGGTATGTTAGCTTTTAAATAGATGTTGGAAGCATGACCAGTTCTTTGCATGGGACCAAAGTTCTTTTTCCTGCATGGAAGCTGTTCGGCTCATCACTCGGGGTCCTCTAACTTTAAATAATCTGGGATCTCTGCATCTCAAAGCAGCTGCTTAAAAAATCTCATGAGGAGAGGCACCAGCAGAAACCCCACTGTATATGGATAACATTAAATGAACTAAACACTCTAATGGCTAGGTTTGGTTTACTTTTAGAGACGACTGTTGTTCAAGCTTCATAATTACAGCCACTCACATTAGGAATGCTTGATGCATGTAAAATACATTATTCTGCTGAGCAGAGCGTTCCCAGCATAGACATTGTTACAGCGTAAGTGGGGAAGGTACCATGGGAAAGTGATGAAAGCAGCAATTCACTTTTTAATTACTTCAGGCAGGTTCAGAGCTTTCACAGATGAGCTCGTGCAAATCCAGAGATTTAGGATGCTTCCATCCCTGGATGGCTGGCCCTGTCCTTCTGCAAGAGCTGACTGTCCCCAAAGAAGAGCAGGCAGAAGGGAACTGAGTGCGCAGCCTCATGTCTTTTTTCAGACCACCTCTTTATCAGCAGTTTAAATCCTAACAGTACTCTTGCAGCTACTGCACAGTGACAGTGCATGCCCCACACAGTCGCTGTGCTCATTCCAGAAGTTAAAGCTGCATCACCCTAGGGTCTGCTTACACTGAAGGTGTTCTTTGTCAAAACTATTCTTCTGTCATCAAAGCTGTTAGTAATTCCTCCTGCACTCGAATCTGACATTTTAAGAGTAACTTTTACACTCAGTAGCTTTGCATATTTAGCTGTGCTTTAAGAGAAATGGCTTTTTGAATCCCTAAGATTTCTAAGAAAGCTGTTTGGTTCTTTTAGCATTTCTACCAAGCTGGATAGCAGAGCTAATTGTGAATACTCTGTAACATTTTTTATGAAATGCATACACTGTAAATCCAGCTATTTTGATTTCATTTCACTTCTTCCTAATTTCTTTGGAGAGGTGCTGCTGTAAGGAGGAGGAAAATGAGATACATGCTCTTCCTTGGTTGCAAATTTTCCATCTTAATCTTGTGAGGGATTCTGTGGATTGAAAGAGATGGGGAACAAATCACTTTCTTGTTCTGCTTTGAGAAAAAACCAAAAAAAGAAAACAGTTCAGCTATTTGTTTTGATAATTGCAGTGAGAAGAACTGTTCGGAGTTATGGGAAGCCTTTAGAAATGCTTTTATTAACAAGGATCCTTGCAATATTCTACCTCAACACTTCGAATTATTTTTCAAGCTGTCACTGCACGCAATTCCCACTGACAAGGTAACAATTATTAATGTTATGGTAACAGTCCAGTGACATGTAGTCACTGTCACAGTCATTCAGAACAGTCTAAATGTCATCCTGTGGCTGATGATTCATTATTTTGGCCCATCTGCAGCTTATGAACTAAACTGAAGCTGGGTAGCATTTTGCAGTGTATTTATCTGCATTTCTTTTAAGCAGTAACTTAAGCAGTAATCTTTGTATTCCTCTGTACTACCTTACGACTCCCTTCCCCCGTTCAGGAGACCTCGGTCCTCCTATCAGTCCTCCTATCAGTCCTGTCCCCAGGGGTTCTGGGTGTCCTTTGTCACTTCCTTCTCCTGTACCAGCCACTCCCTGTGTCCACAGTGGTTGACTGTGTCAACATTTCCTCTTCCTTACTGTTTTTGCAGTGAAAGCCTGGGATTTGTGTGTCTTCCTTATCCGTGTTACTCCCTTTCCATGCTACAAAGGTCTCCTGTTTTTCCTGCTGTGCCAGTAGTTCTGTTGCAGTCCCTGCACAGCTACTTTTCCTCAGGCTAGATGCTCTGCCTGAAATGACTGGGTCTGCTCCTTCTCCTTACACACCAAATCCCAGGGCACTGAATGTTCAACGGTGACATGTTAAAAATGTTAAACACACATAAACAGAAATGAGATAGGGTGCTTTAGTATCCCATCAAAATGTGTGCTTTAGCCTTATCTAGAAGGTTGTAGTACAAAGCAGTTTTTCTGTTCACATAATTATTTTTTCTCTCTAAGTGATACAAGCTAAATCTACAAATGCTACTGACTGTGTAGATTCATTAATGAGAGCATTTTGCAAACATGAGAGTAAACATGTAACATACAATTTTTTTTCTCACACCATAAACCAGCATAGTAATATGAGAGAATTCTCTAAGCTCTATCTGGCTTATGAATGTCTCCTCTTTTTCTTTCTTTCCCTAAATATCTGATGAAGAAGGCAAAGCTAGGC
Source organism: Gallus gallus (assembly GCF_016699485.2). Classification (NCBI taxonomy): domain Eukaryota; kingdom Metazoa; phylum Chordata; class Aves; order Galliformes; family Phasianidae; genus Gallus; species Gallus gallus. The sequence continues at coordinate 76,178,286 of NC_052535.1, read as the reverse complement.
CTCATTATATTTAATAGAGATGTGTTTCCAGTCTCAGCATGGTAGAAACGCCCCTCAGGCCTCTAGTGATCAGAATTAACACCACTGTAAGAATTAAGTTGGTTCCTATAATAGGTAGCTAACATTTCTGATTCTTAGCTTGATTTTGAAACAAATACCAAAATATATTTTAACATGTTTTCAGCACCACATAAACTCATTGTGTCTGCACCCAAATGATGGTTCATTTCTTCTGTATTTTGTTTTCCTTTTTAATTTAGTCTCTCTTCTGGGAAAATAATCAGCTGCTAGTCAACAGCTTTTCTAACAGAGCTCGTCGCTACATGGCTCTTGGTGATACTCTGTTTGGCTTCTTTGGAGATTTTCTAAACTGGTGTGGGCAGGAAAATAGCACTGGTAAGACGATGAGTGCTATATTATATGCTTGCCTGTAAAACTATAATGGAGACAGACTGCTGTGTTTTGGAGGATTTAATTTTGCTCTTACCTTGTAAAAAGTCAGGTAGCTCCACTGTATTTTCTCCTGTTTTGTGTGAATACTTAAGGGAAGCACAGAGTGAAACCATGCTGCACAGGAGATAAAACGGGGAATGTAGAGCTGTCTGCATCCTGGGTATGGAGTTAGAGCCATTTCAGCCAAATTATCGAGTCCACAGCATGTCACTGATAACGTTAACTGCAGAGAATGGAAAATGCTAAGAAAAAAATAAGAACAGTTAACCGTTTCCTGTGTTATGTCAGACTGTCTTGTATGTAATTGCTTTCTGAGGTCACTTTCTGTAGTCATGATCATCTCTTTAACAGTACGTATCACATGCTTCCCAACAGGACTGGACTATGAATCCTGCCCTACTGCAGCAGAATGTGAAAACAATGCAGTGGATGCTTTCTGGAGGATGGCTTCAATGACTGTAAATAGTCCATTAACACTCATTTTGTATATTACTGAGTATGTTCCTGGTGGCTTGGGAAAGCATTGCTGGGTCAAAACAGATTTAAGGCTCATAATGTGCTAAATAATTTCCTCAGGTACAAATAGGCTTTTCTAGCCTGGGAATGGTTTAGCACGGGGAGCCTGACTTTCATCCCATCTAGATAACATGGTCAAGTTCTATGTTAGCTGTGTTAATACATATTAAGCATATACTAAGTGCAACAAGCACACTAGGGAACTTGGGTCCTGCATAGATCAAGCCCAAGGAGTGCCAAAATGCTTTGTTCCTGACCTGAAGAAGTTGTTTATAGGTTTGAGAAAAATAATTTGAGAAGACAGACTGAATTCATGCATTGGCTGTATAATTCTTGTCCTCTTTTCTGGAATGAGCAGGCTGGGGTGCTTGTTTGACATTATTTTCACAGTTCTGATACTGCCGTGGTAAAATTGTCTCTTTAGTCATCATTGCTCGCAAGACAATGCCAAGTCATATAACAAATCTGTAAGATGAATTCTGAAAGAAAATGTTCTGCTATGTATTGCAGTATGCACAACACAGTTCTGGGGTGATACATGTCTTGTTGAATGGTTCTGCAGAAGGAGGAGCATATCCAGTCAAAGGGTAAGAAAAAGGTGTGAGCACAAAATAATGTGTTGAAGGTCTGATGTCTCCAAAGAAAAAGGTCAACTAGTGGTTCAGGTCTTCTCCTGCATGGTTAAATAACTGGTTTACTGAAGTCTGTTGTACATTGTTCTTCCTGGGCTTCTGGCTCCTCTAGTTAAAGATCCCACTGTGTTTTGGAGGAATATGCATTTTTACTGGTGATTGTATATGCATGAACAAGCAAGAGAGTTAAAAAATAACTGGAATCTTAATTTTTTTGGTTAAACTTTCATTATTTTAGACAGGCTTGAACACCTTGGACAGGCTACTGTTGCCACTACAGATCTCTGGTTAGTTGTAGCCGTATCAGACTTGACTAGAGATGGCAACTGTTAGTAATAGCCTTCCACTTCTCCAGAAGTTTAAATTAACATATAATGGATGGGTCTCAGTTGGGCACCAGCAGAGGCCAATAACCATCCCAAGCCTTGTGATTCCTTTCCAATGCAGCAGCTGCTTGGTCAGATGCAGAAATTTAGAATACTCAGTGATAGGCAAATCAGTTCACACACATAGGCTGGGGCTTGGATCAGACATTAAGTGAAGACAGTGAAGACACAGTCCTTACAAGCTTTGTGACGGGGGGGTGGGAAGGAGAAGTGCAAAGATAAGGTCAGAAAACATTACATCTTTGCTGTAGTGTTAGAAATCTGTGGCTTTCAAATACCTACACAATAAATAAATAAATAAATAAATAAATAAATAAATAACTGCATACATTAAAACAATCTGTTGCACTTGGCATTTTCTATTTGAAGTCAGAGGATTTAGTTTCCATATTATTATCCTGATTTAATTGATACTTAATTACTTTGCAAAGTAAAATTACAGAAGGCAATAAAGTAGAAAATTCATTCTGGGCCAGGGATAAACACAGCTAGGAGTTTCTCCTTTATGGTCTTATGTATTCTTAGACCAAATCTTTCATCACTATTGCTATGATTTCATATCTAAAAATATATATGTCTTGTGGCTGTTGTTAAATTTTATTTAAAACAAAATTGTATTCAGTCTAAAAGTGGTAACTACAAGAACAATCCTTTTTTGGCTAAATATCAAATGCTCTTTGTTTTGTGTTTGCATTTTAAAGTTCATTTCACTCTAATTCACCTCTAAGTCATAACTTTCTTTAGTTGAGCCCTTCAAAGATGAAGAATATAAAAACAAAACTTCAGATTAAATGTGTTTCACTTTGTGCACATTCAGAACGTGAATCAAATTTTTTCAACTCTGTGTTGAGTCTGATTGTAATCACAAGATACAAATCTAAAATCAAGCAAGCCCATATCCCACAGCAGGATCAGAGGTTTGATTATTGCAGAGGGATTTTTTTCCACATAGTTCTAAAAAAATGTTTCTCAAATCAGTTTTTTTGCAGATTATGAAATACCTCATCTCCAGAGAGACAAGATCTCACAAATAGACATCTGGGTTGTGGATGATATTGAAGGACCAAATACGTAAGTTGTATCTTCCTACAAAATCATTCTTTCTTTTTAAGCCAGTCTTTAAAATTTATCCTTAGCCTTCACTTTTACTACAGTTGCTTAGCAATTAAACTAAAAATATTTCAGATGCTTTTGCTAACACGGGAGACACAAGCTGGCATTCCCAAAGAGCACATAAATACCAGAAGTAGACAAAATAAAAATAAATTCTAATGTTAGTTCTGATGTCCTCTTAGTGTGAGATATGTTTATGTGGATCTCAAACCTTAAGTGATGATATAGCACGTGCTGTTTTACTAGGAAAAGGGTCAAACTGAATTTCAGATTAAATGCTGATGTGAAGTATTTCTTTTGCCTTTCCAAATACATTATTCTCATTTTCATTTATCTAAACTGTTCTGGAAATTAGCAGAAGCATGGAAATACCACAGTTGGGCTCATCTCTCAGATCTTAAAATCAACCCAAGAATAAAAAGTAAGCTTTAACAAGTCTCATTTTGCTGTTAACTTCGTTTAAAAAAAACGAACAAACAAAACAGTCTAAAAAGAATAGCCAAAGACCAAGTAAAGATTTTCAATAGAAACACGGTAGAAAATGGACTCTGTAGGTAACAGAATTGTTATGCAAGGTGATAGGCTTTGGTAAGGGAAAAATTAAGTGGTCTGTTCATTATAACTTCTGTGGGGAAAAGTTCTCTCTCCATGAGGGAGAGAAGAGGTCATCATGCATAGATGAATCAAAGGTAGAGGAATAGAGGAAGTAAGCTTTACTCCAACTTTCTCCACAATCCCTGCAATTTACTATATCATATCTCCTTCTACGGAGATATTAAAGACCCATCTGGTTGCCTACCTGTGTGACCTGTTGTAGGGTGTCTGCGTTAGTAGGGAGGTTAGACTCAATGATCTCTTGAGGTCCCTTCCAACCCCTGTGATTCTGTGATAGCTCTTAGTTGGTCTTAAAAGTGCCCTGGCTGAAAGGGGTGAGGAAAAACAGCCTCAGATGTCACTATATCTGCCAGTAGCAGCTAAATACCTGATGTCACGTGGATATTTCGGAGTGTGAGGATGCTCTTCTTGAAACCATTCATTTTTTATCATTCTCTTTCACACCTCATCTCTTTCCTTTTGCTTCTCTTTCATTACATTTTGCTGTTGCCAACCCAGGGCACATATTTTACTGTAGTTCTATGGAATCTATGACAAGAGAAGCAAGTATAAGCATGTTTTAGGTTAGTGTTTCTAAGCCTTTCTTTTAAAACCAAAGAATCATATCTGGAAAAAAAGTATAGTTCACCTTTGCAGAAGTAGCTCTTATGACAAAGAAGAATTAGAACAAGCACTGAATTTATACTGAGTTTATATTTCAGTTTGTGTTCATCTGTACACATGGGAATATTTGTATATTTTATCAAGAGTGATTTTGTTGATACCGTATGAGTTCTTTAGAGTCATGAGTAGTGACTAACAGGTAAGTAATAGTGACCTTACTAATTGACATTGGTGTAAGTTTCAGAGATCTCAGTAGGTTCGTTGCTATGCCAAGCTTTCTTTGTTGATTGGACCAAATTACAAAAAAAAAATAATCAATGCTAGACACAAAAACTGTGGTTAGGATTGTTCCTGAATTTTTCTGTGTTCTCGTGTTTTAGCATTGTTCTGCATTCAAGAAGGGAGACAAACTTTTAACTACAAGAATAATTCTGATTTATTATGTCCAGCTTATTCTGTAAAGACACCATCAACTTTATCACTAACTAAATACCTGCCAAAGAATATTAACAATGAAAGCCTTATTTAGTATTTTACAAAATCATCCATCTCTTTTCCTGTTTCTATAGTGAAATCTGAAACATTTCTGGTTAATAGAATCTGCAAATGCAACACAGGCTGAAGCCAATCTTCATTCTCTGCAAACCGAGTGTGTGAAATGCTAAACAACTGTAAGCAAATGAAAGATCATAAATAGCGTACATCAGTTTTCTATGTGTTTTAAGGAATATAGAAGAGACAAAGTAATGGAGATTTACTTTACTAATTCCATCAAGTTCAATGAGAACTAGATAATAGTTCAAAGGGAAAATACGTAATAAAATAATTGCAATAATATTCAAATCCTTTCTCACAGAGATTCCTGTGGACATAATACTGTACAGATATTAGAAGACAGGCTGAAAACCCTTGGTTACAGTGTCACCTGCACTGACAATTACAAGTAAGTGAAAATCCTTCATAAATGCAGTGCATTTGCAGAAGCAACTGATCTAACTGATCTACTTTAAATTATTGCTTCGCTTCAAATATCTAAGTGCCTCTAATGTTGTGTCTTCAGTAAGAAGCTCGTATCTTAGAGAGCTCATACCACATTTTTGAGACTTGGCATTTTTGAGCAATGAATTAAGCGAAGTACTACATCTCATAGATGTAGATTGTGTAATTAAGTGGAACATTGTACTTATCCAGGTTTAGACACAGCAGATGGCCTCACGTATTCCAGTTTGCTGTAAAATGTTTATTTGGACTGAAAATCTAAGCAGTAGTTTAAAACTGTTAAATATCTGCAGAATTACTATTTATTAACAATATTTACAGCTCCAGTTTAGAGTATCATTGTAGGGAATCTTCAGATATGGGAGCGCTGTTGAGTTTGTTTTGTTTCTTCATTAGTTTTCCTTAGTTTTCAATCTGAAAGATGCAAAATAAAACCATCTCTTCACAGGCCTGTAATGTTCTTACTCTGCTTGGATAATCCTGATCATTCCAAGTGTACCCTTTCATCGTAAGTAAAAGAAGTTCAGTCCATCCTCGGTGTCATTATAACCATGTGAAAAATGCAGAAGCCAACAATTAACAATCCATCTCAATCATATATACGTAATCCACAAGCAATATGCATCATTCCTAAGTTTATTACTTACTGTATATTGAGTAAATGATTTGTGTCTACAAATTGTGCACAACTGTCAGTGAGTCCCTGCTATGGCAAATTAGGTGTAAATTAGTTCTCTTTAACCACACAATCATTGTCTGATGGTATGAATGAATTTTGTAAACATGAGCGTTCTAATGCAAAATCTATTCCAAATCTTGAATTATTTTTGTTAATATCCATAAATAATGACATAATGGCAATAGAACTAGAGAACATTTCTCCAACTACAGCAGTAGTTTATAATTTATATTTTACTTCAGTTAATTTTACTTGAAAGATGGCTGTTTTCACTTGTTTTTTAAGCTATATGTTGTTACATGTATAAAATATTTGAACATCTGAATATGAAAGCTACCTCACAGTTTGGAAAGTTGCAGGATACACCAATGTGAAGTTGTTCTCTAGTTTTATTATTTTTATTCACAATCCATACACCTGTCCACATTCTAACTTCTACTGCCCTTCCTGCCCTAATTCAGACACCTGCAAGTATTTTGTATGTTAAAACCCATGTAATGCTGCAGTAACTTTTGCTATCAACAGCCTAATTTACTCTCCCTGAATATGGCAGCGCACAACTCCTGCATGCAATTTTGGATGCATTCTGCCTGCCTCTGAACTGAGACTGTGTGGCAGTAATACCTCACTTAGTACAACAAAGGAGGTGTAAATTTTTAATACACCCTTACAGAGAAAATGAGTACTCTGTTTGTTCTGGTCACTCATCACATGGCAACATTTATTCTTACATCAAAATTTAGCCCCAGCACCCACCTATAAACGTACAATGAAAACAGTGGCACTTTAGAAATGACTGATAGCTCTAGAATGCTTTCATGCAGTAGATACTAGAAACAAACTGTTCCTGACTTCTGGAGGCATTTAGTTATTATCGTATGCCACTTGAAGAGTGGATTAAAATGTGGTTTCCTTGTTCTGCCGATGAATTATAAGGCTTTTCTCATATATGTCAAAGGAAAATCCAGTTATTCCATGCAAAAATCAGAGCTTTGAACAGAGAGACAATATTTGCAAACTGAAGGAAAGCGCTTTACAGGACTTTATAAAATACAATATTGTGAACTCTTAACAGAAGAATGTTCTTTCCACCTAGGTTTTAATCCATTTGTCTCAAGGTTTTGTCACTGAGTTGCATTCCTCAGATGAGGAAATCTGGATACAAAGGCTTTTGGAAACCTTTTTGTCTTCTTCTTTGCAATTAGGGGATGAGCATATCATTTCTGCAGTACCACATACAGTTTGCAGGGCAGCAGCCACGTCTTCCCATCCATCCTTGTTAGTACTAAAATGAACATAATCACCAGCATATCCTAAGCACCAGTCTCATACCCTCTTGGAGTAATTACAAAACAACTCAGCCATTATCATCCTCAGGAAAAGTTTCCTTGCTTCTTTTCTTCCTGAGCTTTCTATTCCCTCTTATGTGCATGGCAATGCAATAGGCTTAATAAACTTTAAATCTGTGCTATCCCTGATCAAGACAGAGCTTCCCAATCTGCATGCTAAATATTATTGCCTATCCCAGAAATTTAAATAGCCAAAATACTTAACACAAATGAATACTTACACACTTCCGAAAATCACTTCTCTGCAAAAATAACATCTCCATTAAAATTAGCCATCCTTTCAAAAAGAGCCTCTAAGCAGATGTTTTATAAATTACTTGATGTTTATCTTATAGATCTGTTTTCTCTGTATATGGATTCCTCCTCTGTGATGGTCCACTAACTGGCACGGGGACAGTTTAGTCATTAGTGGTATCACTATTAACAGCATATATCCCAGCACAGGAAGGACATGGACCTGTTAGAGCAGGTCCAGAGGAGGCCATAAAGATGATCAGAGGGCTGGAGTACCTCTCCTATGAAAAGAGGCTGAGAGAATTGAGGTTCAGCCTGGAGAAGAGAAGGCTCCAAGAAGACCTCATTGCAGCCTTCCAGTACTTAAAGGGGGCTTACAAGAAAGATGGAGAAAGACTTTTTTTACAAGGACATGTAGTGATAGGACAAGAGGTAACAGTTTTAAACTAAAAGAGAAGAGATTTAGGTTAAATGTTAGAAAGAAATTCTTCACCATGAGGGAGCTGAGGCACTGGCACAGGCTGCCTGGAGAAGTGCCCCAACCCTGAAGCTGTTCAAGGCCAGGCTGGATGGGGCCCTGGCCTGCCTTGTCTAGTGAGTGCTGTTCCTGCCCATGACAAAGGAGTTGGAACTGGATGATCTTTAAGGTCCTTTCCAACCCAAGCCATTCTATGGTATCTGTTAACAAAAGGCTTCCTTTGCATTTTGTGTACTTGGTGTACACACATGACATTTTAATACTTCAGTAAAAAATACTGAGAGTAGGCATGCAGGCTCTGCTGCATCCCCTTCCAGTATGGCTGTTTGCTGTTACAATACTCACACCTCGTTTCTTATCCTCTGGAGATTAATATCCCTATCCCAAAGCCATCAGTTATTCAAGTGACTTTTTTGTGACCACAGTTCCTGTTAACGTCAGTATTCCAAAGGAGAGGGCTGGGTCAGGGTAGCAAAGTTGCAAAATGGCTTAGGAGGTGCTATTATCCACTTGGAACTTCTTAAGTGTGAACTTAACACCTGTCCGAATTTGAACTGTGTTTCTCCTGAGCCAAAAATCAGCTTTTTGAGCTTTGTTACGCATTTTGAAGAAAACATGTAATTAAGAAATTACCCACGAGGTGGCAGAGGTGTATTACAAACATAAGCAGAAAGGCAGCCCGGTGCCGGCAATTAGTAGTGATATTTATTACTTGCGTTTTTGCAATGTCAGTGAGTCTTGGAAATAGATCTGGACACTGTACGAAGACTCTAAAAATATAGACCTTCAGAAATACTGCTGTCTAGAAGAGCTCTATACTGTCTCAACTGTAAGCCAGAGATGGTACGTGGATATGGAGATAAGAGAAAGTGCAGGTAGTACGGACAAACTAGGTAGAAAGAAGTGTTCCCAGGGCTCTGCACACAGATAAGTCTGTTTATAAAATCATGACAGCTGAAGGGAACCTGGTGACAAGCACTTACAAAGAATCTTCTGGGTTAGTACTTGGACTGCAAACTTCACCCTTGGCAACAAACCTCTGGTATTTAAAAGAATCCTAGCTCAGCCTTGTGCTGTGAACATCCTGTTTGTTTTCTTTTCTTTAGATCTGCACCAGCAGCACAAAGAGGACCTATATCTTCAGACAGAGGAGGCAGCTGGAACAAGCTCATGTTTGTTTCTTTTGTAGGCTTTCTGTTTAGATCTGTTTTAGTGTACTAAGTGAAGAGACCGAATCCAAATCCTCTCTTGACTTGGCTGGCTTTGATTAATTTCTAACCACAATTTCACCCAAGTTCTGGAACTGACAAACATGCATGTTAAAGCCCTGCATACTTCTATCCAGATTTCGACTTCTAATAGTACAAAAAAATTCTACTGCTGCTACAAAGCCTCACCTGTCTTCTCCTTTTCTTGTACAGAAGAACTCCCTTGCTATTTCCTATTATCCAAATTCTCTAGAATGAAACTGAGAATAATGCTTTCTCTCTATTCATGTATTTCAGAAAGAAAACCAAAACAATGCCCATGATACATCTCCCAGACAACTAAAACAATCCTAGTATTTTGGCCTTGAAAACTAAGTGCTGGACTGTTGTGTTTTGAGGAGGGGAAATGGAAGCAGGAAATAGTATTTCAAATGGGAGAACTTAAGATAACTTACCTGATAGAAAACATAATGGATGAGATAGCTGGAAAGATTAAACTCATTTTCATTAATAGTATTTGAGCCAAACTTAACTGAAACTATTATATGGATGTAATAGTTACAGGACATGCAAGGCACACATTCCTACATGCATTATTTTACTCTCAACTGCTTTGTCATCCACACAGCTGTTCCTCAGCTGGTTATTTCCTGGCCACAGCATAACCAGCAATATGGTCAGCATCACCAGGTCTAGAAGGCTCCACAGGTCATCTGCCATGATGTGAGGGAGTAGATTTATAGCATTTCAAATTCAGACAAGAATCTACCTGTCTGTGTTCAGAACATACTGAGAAGAAAGTAGCTGCCATCTTGAGTTGCCTCTGTGAGTTATTTAAGTGTTCCAGACAGATGTTCATCTGAACATCCAAGCCAACTACAAGATGACACATAAATCTTCAGGGGGAAAAAAGAAGAAAAGAAAAGAAAAGTTATTCTGGAAAATAATTCAAATTTTATTGCACATTCTCTGTTAGTTCTGTGTTACTTGTGTCTGTATTAGTTGATTGCCAGGAAACTGGGATGGAATGTTCCTGTTATCTCAGTGCTTGTGATTTAGGGCTTTCACAGTAGATTGCATCCTTTCAGTCTCTGGTACAATACAACTGTATTAGATTGTATGTTTGAAAGTTGCAATATCTGAAATACATGATTTTTGCTTATTTGTCTTGTTTCCATTCCCACAGTAATCTTTAAATTGATTCAACTGCAAATCCTTTTATATATAACTCCATATGGAGTTGCATTTGCCTGTGACAGGGTTGGATTAGGGCTCAGGCTCTAAGGATTTATGTGTATTTCAGAAACTTGGAAAAGCACTGACATTAGGCTATAAAGTGTGTGAGAGACCCATGGAAACTTGTCCAAGACCTCTTCCGGTCTAGTATTTTCCTAACCAATGACACAAATACTATAGTGATTCAAAGAGTAGCTAAATACCACTAACAAGTCAGATGCCTCACAGGCAACTGTCATCCACAGGCCGACCATCCCAGCTGGCCAAGTTTTACTCCCAGCCTATAGAAGCCTTTCAGCCTCTGGGTGCTTCCTATTTAAGCACTGCAGTCAAGACTGGCAGTTATGAATGATACCAAACACCCTGTAGGAGGTGATAAATAATTCTGTTTTGAAAAACCCACAGAATACATGATAGGATAGATATGATTCCATTAACTTGAGCTTATTTACTGCATAACTTTATGTCAAGACCAACATACTCAGAAGCCTATTGCACTGTTTTATCATTTCTAATATTCTTGCACTCTTTCCCATTACATCAACTCAGCAGCAAAGACAGAAGTTATATTTTTTTTCAATATCTTTTAAATAAAGTGCCTCAAACTTGTTGGAAAAGCTTGGGAACATCTGTAGAGATTTTTAGCAAACCAGCACATATAGCTGGGAAAAGAAGGCAAAGTTGCACAGGCATCCTCAGATCTTAAACACAGCAAATTTCAAGCTGAGTGTGGATCTCTTCTTCTAGTTAAATGTAATTGTTTTAATTAATGTGAAAGAACAGTGTAGCCAGCATCTCTGAAGCAGCAGGGCAGAAGTGTTAGCAAATCAAGAAACAATGAGGTCATTTGTTACTCCCTGGGGGAGGGAGAGATGTTAGCAAAAAGTTGCGGGCAAGAAAATCCCTTATCTCTCATCTATTTCTACAACTACACAGTAGGTGCACAGTGCTTAACACTTGGTAAATGCTCTGACTAACAACGCCTCATATAAAAGCTGTGGCACATCCTGAGAAATCATAATGTCTGAATGCCTGCTGATGCTCAACAGGGTGGTTCAAATACGGATTCAAAATGTTCAGTCATCCATACTTTGTACTAGCAGTGCTGGAGATACAGCTGTCTGAAACTGCATTTCAAAGGGGAAAACCTTTTAAGGGGTCAATATTTCATATGAAGACATCATATCTGTCGCTTCATTTTGAATCTAGTTTGATGCCACTATTTGGAATAGACCTGTTAATACTCAACTACTCATGGCAAATGACAGTATCACATAGCATGGCATCACAGGGTGCTTTGCCTTTATGCAGACAAACCTGTGGAAGCTACTGATACTAATTCAGTATTTCCTATCATTGCCTATTTTTTTGGACCACTTGAAGACTCAGTTATGTCAATATTCTTCATTACTGCAAGGAAACAAACATCCCTTCTGTTAAGCTCTTTTGTTTCTGCTGAACGTGTTCCCGCTGTTGTATCTGACAAAAACAGAACTGTAATTCAGAATAATTCATTTTATCAGCATGTATGTGCATGAACACAAATACATCTGCTCATACCTGCTCTACCTGCTCTTAAATGCAAACTGTTGAGTGCTTTGGAGTAAGAATTAATGCAAATAAAGCAAAGACAACTTTACCTCTCTGCCCTTTTAATACTGCTGGTGTTTATTTTTGTCATATTGGCCTGGTGAGATATTCAGCTGACACGACCGTGTTTCCAATCAGCAATCTCTAATGTAGTGAAACCTCCACTTCAATCTCAAGAAGCTGCCTAACACTTAGTTGTTCAAAGAAAGCTAACTTCTATTATAGTTTTCTTTATAATTTGCTAGAAATACTTCTGCTATATTCTGCTTCAACAACAGACAGTGTAAATTGGAAGAACTGTGCTTTTAGCAGAGCCAAAAGGTTTGGCTTAAAATAGCTCACTATGGCGAGGCACGGCATCTTAGTTTAGACAAATGTTAGGGTGGCTTAAGCAGCTGACAAGCGTTCTGATTTTCAGGTTTTTCCTAATTCCAGTTTCTGCCCAGTCTGAATTTACTTGCCATTTTATTTACAAGGTGAAGGTTATTATCTGATGATTCTTGCAGGTAGCCAAATTCCTGTATGTCCCTGGGCAAACACAAGCTCAGAGGGGACTCTGTCTTCCCTGCAGCAGTGCAGCTCAAGTGCAGGCTGGCAGCCAGAGGGGCCACGGAAACTAGAGCCTTGGAGCATAGCACATACCTGGCCCTCACACTGTGCCAGAGTATCCACCTCGTCTGGGCAGCCCCTCATCATCTGCCTTCTGCTATTTCCTGCCACCTGCAGCAAAAGTGAATCTGATCCTCAGCTCAGATGAGTTACTTCATACTTTGAGCAGAATATGGGTGAAAAAACTACAATGTTAGAAGTTTTATAAAAGGGAAAAGAAGTGGAAAATTATATTTAATAATACACACTTCTTTAAGTAATAGGTACTAAGGTGATTAGCCCTTTACTTGTGACCATTCGATGAGGAAAACCTCTGTTTTAATGAAAGGTGCCACAAAACTCAGAGCTGATATTTCCACAAAGCTGAATGAAGTCTCTTGGCTGTCATCTTGACTTTTGTCACCACTACCCAAAAGCATGGGGTTAAATACAATAGGAGCCGCTGGAATAACATGAAAAAGGAGAATGATTACTGGTAAATCTTATGGCATGTATCATACAAAAGGAATCTAAAGACAATAAGAATAACTGATAAACTAGGAAGATACAGCATCTAATCCTGGGCATCATTTAAACAATATTTAAACACACATACACAAAAGCATATTTTGCATAGCTGGCAAGAAGAAAAATCTTCTTTTTCAGGTTTCCTGTTTTATGTTCACATGGATCCAAGTGGCAGATCCACCCCCTGTAGTTCTTTCAGGATAAACTTTGCCATTTACACAACCTTGCATCTGCACAGCATACCTTTATATCAACTTTGTTTCCTTGACCGCCTCAGTGGGAGGGGGGCCTGCTGGGTACTTTGCTCCACAGTGTGTAAGCAGCATAATAATTAGCACTGGCCAGAAGACAAAATTAGTACTGGCCAGAAAACAAGCCCTGGAAAGCTGGTGAGATTAATGCATTTGTTTCTACTCTGCACTAAAAGTAAACTTGGAAAAGTGGTTTGCAGTAAGAAGTACAGCAACCTCGTCAGACTATTAAACAGCCCCAAGCTGGATGCCTGCTCGTGCAATCAGAAGATCCTTGACTACTAAGTCACAGCTTTGTTATATCTCTAACTTTGTGGCAGCCTCTTCTATTGCAGCTGTTCCATTCTGTATAAATTAAACATTTATTGATTAAAAAAAATTACTTTCTTCACAGCATGATTCATTCTGAATTCATTAAATTTGTGCCTCCTGGTCTGCAGATCAGTGCTTTAAACACTAAATTCCTGAATGTTTTGTATTTCAACTTTGTCTAAGCCATTACATTCTGACACAGTTAAGTGGAAAGGCCTATCAATAAGAGGCGAAGGTGATGCAGAAGAGTGAAGCAGCTTGTTTACTCATACTGTTCTGGAGCTACTCCATGGCTTGTGTGCCCCCTGCTCCAGCGGTGTGCTTGTATGTAGAGGAGCTGTTTGCACATTGCACAAACCCTGGCTATGGCTTTGTTTTGTTACAAACATGCCACTTGGCCTGCGAAAGAAACCGTGAACTGAAAAACGTAAAACAGCAGCGCTGGTGACAGCAGGATGTTTTCCAGGCAGCAGAAAAGCTTAGGAAATACCTATAAAAGTGCCAAGCTTTCCAATTGAAGGACAAGGAGCAGACAGCCCAGCCCACAGGAGAGCTAGCAAGAAAACAGCATGGAAATGGGAGGAAGAAAATCAGTGTCTTGCAATAAACAAAGGAAAAGGGCAGTTATTAGTGTGTGTTAGCCTGTCTTGCACTGAACGGTAAGATTGTGCTGTCACAACTTGAGCTTCACTGCAGCAAGAAGAAACACTTGCAGCCACAGAACAGGAAAGGAACCGGGACAAACAGAGAGTTATTAAGGAATAGTGATTCCCAAGCATCCCTTTTCAGAATGTGAGCTTTAAATGCACTTCTCATCACAACGTTATTAATTTGTAAGGCGGTCAAAACTATAGCCTGGCTTGAAACATTGAAGCTGCAGAACAGATGCTACCGCTTCTGAGAAAGATCAGGGTGTATCTACGTTCTTGCCAGTCTCTCTCACAGGATATTTGATCCCACTGAATAAATCTCGCTGTCCATAAACGATGTCCTAGAAACAAGCAGCATAAAATCTAGTAGCTCCAGTGCCGTTTCACTGGAGTACAACACTAAGGGGAAAAGCAGGCCACTAATTTAAGGATTTTAACCTCGGTGAGCCATGAAATTCATCGTGAAACAATCACATATGAGAGATCAGAGCTTTTTTTTCTATGCAGCATTTGGATGGAGTTTCCTTATCGAAAAGGTTTTTAGAAAAACTCAGCATGTTCAACTGGCAGTGGCTTTCTAAACGTCCCCGAATCATTACTTAAGACTGCAGAAAAACCTCACAGGAGAACAGTAATAATTAATCCATAAGGCAACAAACCTTACCTATCCAGGAGCGTTCAGAAAGGTTTGGAAAGTTAAATTTACTGGTAGGGAAATATTAGCACTTACTGATAAATTTCTCCTCTGTGCTAAAGCTCAATGCTTGACGAGAGGAAAGAAACACTTGGCTTCATTTATTTCTTTGACTGTAATCTCCCATTTAAGAGTAAGGACATTTGGAAGCACAAAATAGGATGAGACAGAGCTTGTCTTCTAGGACACAAAGGGAACTGAAGAGTCTGCAGCCACTTCTGCTTTAACAAATCCCTATGAGAATTCATTTGGGGAAAAGAAAAGAAAAAAAGAGATAGGAATTGATGCCAACACAGCGATTCTGTGTGCTGTTTGTCACAGCTTCCCTTCACCTCATCCTATTTCTTCAAAAAGTACTCATCTAAGAGGAAAGCATTCCTTAAGATCTTTTTGGAATGGCTGATGGATGTGTACCAGAAACCTTGAGCTGAACAAATGGTGGGATCAGAAGTTCCTCCTGACATATGTTGGTGAATGACACCATGAGTTTTCAAGAAATGGCAATTACTGAATATTTTCTTTCTGGAAGAGACACACTTTGTCTCCTTTTTTGTTTCACAATGCTAATGCCTAACTGGCAAGACGGCTTTATTTTTATAACATATTTAGCTGTCCATACATTTTTAGCAATCAGTCATACTGGATGTGTTTATTTTAAAACCTGCTGGCTAACATCACCTGCTCACCGGATCAAGCTTTGCTGGCCATGGCACACTCATTACACAGCCGCAGTCACTCCAGTCACTGGCACCACATGCAGCCCTCGAGCCTGTGGGCTGAGTCCAGCTGACCCTCCCTTGTCCTACCTTCAGCTCTTCCCCCTAAAAACCCTGAAGTAAGTCTTGTGCAGCCACAAAATGCTTCGTCCCTGCGTCCCCTGAGCAGCTCAAGGTGATCCAGAGAGCTTCTTCTGATGGCCACCATGATGGATACCACACTGGGAGAGCCCTGGGAGGGGCCCAGGCAAGGTGATTGACTCTCCAGAGTCCTTGATCTATGTTCCTGACTGTCTTTGTGTCCCTGTGCTCTGTTGTGCTTGTGCGGATGGGCCTCTGAGTTCACAGCCTCTGTGATAGGCCTGGGAGAAGCTTGGCTGGATTTCATTTCCACTTCCCCACCTACTACTGTCTCTCTGAGATTGTTTGTGGGAATGCAAATTACCTTTATCACATAACCTAAATTCTTGAGACACGCTTCTACGTTGCTCCCAGATATCCCTTTTGCACTTTCTTCCGACATTTAAGTTAAGCTCAGGCAGGGATTCCCAGTTCAGCCTAGCTGGAGTCCTGCCACAGTTCAGCTTCCTGCACATCAGGACACACCACATTTGGGATTTGAGGAGATTGTTCTTGAATCAACTAACTCTTGCTTTTTTTCTTTTTCATCTTTATATCCGTGTCCCCTGGGTGCACCCTCACTAGATCTTTGGATAAGCCACAGTCATTAGGTCAGAAGTGTTTCTATCAAACTAAACAGAGTGCACCTCCAGTTCTGTATCTTTTGGTGTTTTTTTTTGTTTGTTTGTTTTTTGTTTTTTTTTTTTTTTGCTTCACGAGTCAGTTTTTCAGTGCTTTCTTCTAAGTACTCATTGCTGACCAACTGCCAATTTTGATCAAAAAGCTCTTCATGCTGCTAACAGCTAGAAACTGGTCTCTGACCCAATTCATCCCTACTAAAACACAGTGGAGAACCACTCCTCAATTGCACCATGCCACTGAACGCCAGTGCTGGTGCATAGCACTAGAACATTCAACCCTGGGAGGAAGATTTTGACTGTGCCTATCTAATTTATTCCCAGTTGCAGATGTGACAGATGATGGACAGATGGACCAGGCTGTGCAGTGAGTCATGCAGGAATGAGATAGCTTTGTGCTCTTTGCCTTAAGACTTACTCCACCCTGCCCTTCTGTAGTGAGTATTTTATTTGAGAAACGAGGTGGGGAGGGAGAAACAAATGGTCCCAGTCTGTGTAAATACAAAAATGTTATTTTAGATGTTGCTCTGCCATGGGCTGCTGGGTTGGCTCTTTCACACTCTGCTGTTCAAAAACAGTGCATCTGCCTCAGCATACAGTACAGCATTGTGCCCTTCATCCATGTACCTCCTCACATTTATTTACACTAAAAACAGAAACCCATGATATATTTTATTGATATTATTCATTAACGATATCTATATTTTTTTCTCTTTTACTTTCCTTTTCTTTGTTTTTGTTTTTGTTTTTTTTTCATTTTCTTTCTTCTTTCCTTCCCTCAACTTCCTGCAGAAGTCACGAGATGAGACACACTACGTACAGTCAAGAGGGCACGTAGGGTGGTGGAAAGGTCACTGGCAAAATAAGACAAAGTGGTGACATTTGGTCTTCCCACACTGTCACAGTGCATGAAAATGCATGGGAAAAAAAAGCAGTGTGTTCTGGTCAAGAGAGCAGAACGCTCTATAGAGAAGAGACAGGCATCGTGCGTGTCAGCATGCGCTGATCTAGTACTTTCATTTCCCCCTTTTAAAGCCCCCAGCAGCATATGAAACAAAATGAATAAATTCCGGATGGAAAAACAGGCTGTTTAGCAGTGACATGGATGAAAGAAACAAAAGCCCCCAGCAGCTTGTAGTGGGCAAACTGCAAATAATTGCTGGATGGTGCATTTTTACAGGGCATTTTATCACACTCCAGGTGCGGCAGCTTGAACCTCCAGTCAGGTGGGCTTGCTCATGCTTGCACAACCCATGGTATGTATGGTCTGTGTTTAGAGAAGTGGAGGTAACTTTGCAGTTTCAAACCTACATGCTGCATTAGTCCCAAAACATGCCATCAGTATGGAAGAATGTGAATGCATCCCCAGTTAGATGCAGCTGATAAGAGTGATGGGACACGGTATTTATCCCGCAACTGTTAACATGTACAGCAGCATGTAATGCTGATGGTCCCTCTGCAGCCTCCTATCCTTCCCAGCAAATGCACTCTTGGGGATATAAAGAAATCATACCTTTATTTACAGTGAATGTAAGAACAACGTGGCCTATCCAAAACATCTACAGAGTGCAAAGTGGGTTTTCTGCTCTGCTGCAAAATCTAATAGTGTTTCCATTTGAACTGAAATGTCCCGTGAGTGCTTAAACATGGGTGAATTAACACGTTCAGGAACGTCCATTAGCAACTCAGGTGATAATTAAGGCATAACTGATTTTTGCAGCTAATTATCTTCAGGGGCATCCCCTCACACAAAATTCAGTAACAACGGGCAGCCCCACCCACACACAAAGCATTTTTACTTTGGAGGTCATCTTCACCTTGGAAGATGAGTTCAGGCTGGAAACCTTACAGATTTGAAAAGCTGCAAGTGTCTAAAATTAAAAGTTGAAAATGAAAATAAATGCATGTATGTTTGAAAAAATGCTGCAGTCAGTCTTGCATCTGTGTTAGCAACTGTTCAGGTGATCTACTTAGACATAGCTCAGGTGCAAATAATCGCCACTCAAAGAAGACAGACAGTTAATGCAATGGAACAGAGTTAGAGGACAAATGCATTGAACTCCTTCACCCTTGCTACACAATTTAACCACATGCACAGATCCCTTCATTCTGTATGCAAACTACACAGGAAAACCAGAAGAGACTTGTGAACTTTTGAATAGTTTCAAAGCGTGCAACAAAGCAGAAAGATAAATGCATGAAAATATGAATTGAAATGAAAATATGCTAACAATATTAGAGATATATATATATATTTTAAAAGCTCACTAAGATAATGAACCATAGCAGTATCAGATTAGCTGACCAAGGTTGGAAACCCAGTTACCTAGTCAATAAGTTGGGTGTTTTGCTGCACCTCAGGAGGAGCCCTGCTGTAATGAACTGACCTGCAGTCAGCAATGTCAGCACCAATTCAATCACCACACAACACTTTGCATCAGTTGTAAAGACACTACTGTAGAACAGTCTTGTAGAACTTGTAAGTGGGAAGATATTTTATGTTCAGCCTGGTTTACAAATGAAAGGAGGCGTGCAATTGCTTGATTTGCTTTTCCATTCCTCAATCTCCCAGTCCCTTCCCTTCCACGGACTTATTGACCAATATTATCCAAAGTCTAATGGAGTGAGTTGCAGAAGTTCTGTTCTTGTTACTTAATTCATGCACATTCATTTAACTTTGGTTATATTTGTTTTTTTCTTACTGTGTAAATAGGGTGAATGATGAGCTACGCAGTTGTGTTCAGAGGAGATAAACCCCCACTGCAGTCTGATACTTGAACTTTAACATGTAGAAATGTATTTTCTCCTCAGAAGTAATCTTAAAGAATTTCCAGTGGAAGCAAATGCAGTCAGAGTAGAAATTTGTATCAAGTAACAACAACCTGAGCAAGATGATAACAACGGGCTGAACAAGGCAGCTGGGTAATGGTAACTAATTGAGAAAAAGAGATTTGGGATAAGGGAGTGCTGGTGTTCAAACTGTCTCACCCAGTAAGTGAGAAGGTAAGTCAGGCCACGCTCTGGTAGAGGTATGGCTCTGTCAGAAGGCATGGCAGAGATGTCTGAGTGCTGAGATGCCTTGTTGCAGATGCTTTGTTCACAGTAGTGGGTGCAGGGCTGGATGACATGCTGCTCTTCACAGCTGTCGCTTTGCACTCACTGTTCTACTTACCTCAGCCCATTTCTCATTTTCACTGTTCATCTCAGCCTTCTCGAAATGTTATGACAGCAGTTACCCTGTGAAACCAGGAAGCTATGAAAAGAACAGTCACTACTATTTCAACAAAGGGAAAGGAATAATTTCTTTAATTATTTTAAAAGCTTCTGCTCTTTTCAGTTCAAATTCCCTTATTCTGAAGTTCTGCTGAGCACTGACAGCTACCAATTACAGGTGTCCGCAGTCATTAGTGGCACTGTGCCTACTGTGCTATCATCATAATCCAGAGCATTATGTTAAAATGATTCTTCATCATTCCTAACCTGACTTTGTAGCCTTTGAAGCAGCCTATTTCCTACCATACAGAGAACTTCAGTGCTAATATAACTAAGTTTAATCCCATTAAAGGCAGTGGTGTCATTTCTACCAGAGCACACTCATATGAGAAACAGAAGACTGAGAGGAGCAGCCAGGATACAGCCAAATCCTATCAAACTTTTTACTCACTGAAGAAACTGAAGAAGAAACACTTTCTAGAGGTGAGTTTTAACCCAGGGCATTGAAAAGATGCACAACGTATTTTTTCCTTATTCATATTTGCAGGTTAGTCTTATTTGGTCCTACCTGCTGCCAGATATTTCTGTCATGAAGGATTCATGTCCTCAGCCATATTTCGGTGCCAGGACTATCTGTGCTTGTAGTAAGATGCTAAATAATAAGTGAAACTCTTGAATGGTCAGTTGTTGGGGATGGCTGGGGGTGGTTTGTTGTGCCTTGCTGGGTCAAAAATGTGACCCATCAGGGAGCAGTGGAAACCAGCTGCTTTTTCTTATGATATGCTTAGCAGTACTAATGCAGGCTAGTGAATTATACATCACATAGTTGCATTCTTACAGAAGCCTCCTGCTGCAATACATGGTATCAAAGCAGAGGCTGGCACTTATGTGCTTAAAGCATGTCTGTCTTCTGATCTTTTATGCCCGCTTTCTGATCCTCCCAGGGATTCAGTGTAAACTGGCAGGAGAGCAGACACACCTTGCCCAGAACAGTATTAATTTACCCTTGTCTTGGAAATTCACATAGCTCCAATGGGTCTAAATACTGAAGTTTTATCAGACATGACACAACTTAAAAAATGTCAATTTTCTGATAGAAGGCACATGTAGCCACTAGCACACCAGTCTGAGAAGCATGCAGATCCATGAGAACTTCAGGGCAGTGACAGTTATCATCTTACTTATGCCTACCCTGGAAACCCTCTTGTGCCAGAACATTTGCAAGGAGTGAGTTCATTCTCACATTCACATTGAGAAAGAAAGAACCATTTTCTGAAGCGCTGGCCTTCCTGCCACCCCCTCATCTCTGCTCCGTACTGTTATTCAGGCTGATCAGGCAGCAGAGGCTTGCTGAAAGGAGGTTTGGCATTTACTAATCTGCTCCACTGCAGAGGAGTTATAAACCAACAGCAAAGAGAGCTTCCAGAGCAACTCAGCCTGCACTCACCTCATTTATTTATTCTTAACAAATTGAAACCAAATCAGAAAAGAAGGAAAAGTTTTCTCGTAACAGGTTATTGATAAACAACTCTCTTAAAAAGTTTTAAACTAACTATTCCCATTGTGCCACTCAAAAAGAAACTGATTTCAAACTTCCTGAAGATGGGCATCTTCAATACCTAGAACAAGCAGAGACTGCAGTTTTATTGTGTAAATTGTTTAGGATAACAAGTTCTGTTTTTCCATTGTGACATTTCCTTAGTAAATAAAACTGAACAGCAGCGAGTTGAAAACACACGCAAAGAAACATTTTGGGGAAAACAAAACCTGTTGAATCACAGAATCACAGAATGGTTTGGGTTGGAAGAGACCTCAAGGATCATAAAGCTCCAATCTTCCTGCCACAGGCAGGGCGGCCAACCTCCACCTTTAAAACTAGACCAGGCTGCCCAGGGCCCCATCCAACCTGGCCTTGAACACCTCCAGGGATGGGGCATCCACAACATCTCTGGGCAGCCCGTTCCAGCACCACACCTCTCTCATAGTAAAGAACTCCCCCCTAATAATCCAACCTAAATCTTCCGTCCTTCAACTTAAAACCATTTCCCCTTGTCCTGCTATTATCTACCCTTTCAAAGAGTTGACTCTCCTCTTGTTTATAGGCTTCCTTTAGGTACTGAAAGGCTGCAATGAGGTCACCCCGCAGCCTTCTTTTCTCCAGGCTGAATAAGCCCAGCTCCCTCATCCTGTCTTCAAAGGGGAGGTGCTCCAGCCCTCTGATCATCTTTGTGGCCCTTCTCTGGACCCTCTCCAACAGCTCCCTGTTTTTCTTGTACTGGGTGCCCAGACCTGGACACAGTACTCCAGAAGGGGCTTCTTGGGGGCAGAGTAGAGAGGGACAATCACCTTCCTGTCCCTGCTGATCACTCCTCTTCTGATGGAGCCC
The DNA here is from genome assembly GCF_016699485.2 of Gallus gallus. Taxonomy (NCBI): domain Eukaryota; kingdom Metazoa; phylum Chordata; class Aves; order Galliformes; family Phasianidae; genus Gallus; species Gallus gallus. The sequence continues at coordinate 76,156,099 of NC_052535.1, read as the reverse complement.
AGGGTACCATTTGCTTTCTGAGTTGCAAGAGCACACTGCTGGCTCATGTTAAGTTTTTCATCCATCAGGATCTCCAGGTCCTTCTCTGCAGGGCTACTCTCAAGGACTGCTCCTTCCAGTCTGTATATAAGCCTGGGATTCTTCCAGCCCAAATGCAAAACCTTGCACTTTGCTGTGTTGAACTTCATTAGATTCACACAGGCCCACCTTTCAAGTCTGTTGAGGTCCCTCTGAATGGCATCCCTTCCTTCCACTGTGTCAAACACACCAGTCAGCCTTCTCTTCACCTGTTGAAGCCAGTTCTCCTTTTACATTTACCAGAGGAGGTACACTTGCTTTGGCCTGTCTCTTCTGGCCAATGTACCTGTAGAATGTCTTCATATTGTTTTTCACATCCCATGCCAAGTTCAGTTCTGCCTGTGCCTTGGCTTTCCTGATCCCACATCTACCAAGTACAGACTGCATCCCTCTGTTCTTCCCAGGTGACACACCCTTGTTTCCAGGGCTTGTACATAGCTTTCTTTGCCCTCAGTTTGCCCACCAGGTACTTGCTGAGCCACACCTATTTCCTGCCCCCTCTGCCAGCTTTCTTTTTCAGAGGGACAGAGAGAACTTGTGCTCTCAGAAAGGCATCCATGAAGAGTATCCAGCTTTCCTCAACATCTTTGTCTTTAAGGACAGCATCCCAGGAGATCTTGGCAAATTCCTTGAACAGCCTAAAGTCCACTCTCCTGAAGTTCAGGGTCCTGACCCCACTCTTTGCCAGGCCCACATTCCTTGAGATCACAAACTCAACCAGGGCATGGTCACTGCAGCCCAAGCTGCCTCCAACCTTAATGCCTTTAATGATATCCTCCACAATGGCAAGCAACACGTCCAGCAACACTTCACCTCTGGTCACTCTGTCCAGTACCTGAACCAGAAAATTATCGTCAATGGATAACCTCTTGCGTATAATACTTAATTAAACAATCACAATATTCAGATGCAAATACCTGTATTATCAGTAACGTAAACAAGGAACAAGTAAAGAGCAGTAACCTGGGACTGCCAAAGTAAAAACCACAGGCTTATTGAAAAGATTTGGAGGAAGAACTTCCTTTGTGAGCTCAGTGGTATTTGGGAAGGAACCCCTGCCCTCATTCCAGAACTTGCACTGAGGGTCCATCCATAGATGACATCCAGACAATCTCAGCTATTATTCTGTAGAGTTTAATTCAATTTTCCTATTTATAAATGCAACCTTCTGTAGGGAACCTGTTTCAGCAGAGGAATTGATCTCCAGAGGTCCCTTCCAACGCCTCTGGTTCTGTGATTCAAACATTAGCAATAGCTACTTGACTTCTTTCTGTGATGGTAAGCTAGACAGCTGTTTTTCAGCTGAAGGAAGGTGCATGGCAGCATTTTCTTGGCTGCCTCACCTCATCTACCCGCTGAGGTCAGGAAGAGATGTACTGCTTCAGAACTGAAACTTCAGTTCTGAGAAGCACTCCTCCAAGGCTGGTATCTCCGAAAACAAGATCTCAAAACAAAGATCAGCCTATATGCTTACATATGGCTTACCACTGAGGGCTTTGTCAGAGCATTTCTCAGGTCTTTAGAACCTACAGGAGCTGTGTGCAAACGCCCTTTCTCACACCGAACCCATTAAAGACAGATGCTTTGTGATTATTAACGATTTATAGTTAACATTATGGGGACATACAGAAGCTTCCCTCCTGCAGAGCCGTACCTTGGGGTATTTCACACCACCTCAGAACGCTCCATGTGCACGTTTTTTGGGGGGGGGGGGAAATTCACATGACAAGCAGTCCAAAGCCATCTGCAGGAGCGAGAATATCTCCTTCTTTCTTTATTTCTCAAGGGATGACAGACCAGGCCTGAAGTTGTTGATGACCCAAATTATATTTTTAAGACTGCTGTAAAGTTAACCATTAATTTGGTAAAACGGGATTCAAGACCTGCCATGTAGAACTAATTATCGTCGAGAAACCGGACTGTGGTCGTCCTAACTCGGGTTTCACTCACGGGTGGCCGCAATGGGAGTCTTCATTTAAACAAAACCTCGTGGGATTTCTGTTTTGTGACTGACTTACGGGACATTCACTCCCGTAAGGCAAAAGTTCAGAACTACGACTCAGAGAGACAAAACCACAAGCAGACGGCGCAGCAGCCACAACAGCGGCTTTCTAAGCAACGCGACGGGCCCGCCCGGGGGCGGTGGGCCGTCTGGGCGCTGTGGAGCCCGGCCGCCTGAAGGGAGGCGCTGGGCCGCAGCTCGGAGCCCGCCGTCCCCGCCGCCCCCCTCGCCATGCCCTCGCAGCGCGGCTCGGCGCGGAGGCGGCAGCGCTGCGTGCTGCTGGCCGGCATCGCCATCCTGCTGATCGCCCTCGTCCTGGCCGCCGTGCTGGCCTCCGTCCTCACGGGGAGCAAAGAGGAGGCGAACCCGGAGCCGCTGAGGTGGCAGGGCAGGGGGACGACCAGGAACCTGCGGGAGATCGTCCTGGGGAGATGCTACAGCTACCTCGCCGAGGGGCACGCGGAGCTGAGGTGAGTATTGGCCTCGTGTTGTGCCTGAGTTGAGGGCAGCTCAGCCTCCCCTGTGCTGCGTGCCCCTGGCTGGGGGTGTGAGGCAGCGCGGTCCTGAAAACCCGGGTGGTGACTGCATCACGGGGACGCCAGGTTGGGCAGTGGGAGAGGGGCTGCACCAGAGGGCGGTGGGCATGGAACGCGCTCCTTTGGCTGCCGGAGTTCAAGGAGCGTTTGGGCAATGCTCTCAGACACAGAGTTTGGATTTTGGGTGGTCCTGTGTGAAGCCTGGAGTTGGACTCGGTGATCCCTGTGGGTCCCTTCCGACCCTGTGGTTCTGTGGTTCCAATTGTGTGTGTCCAAGTGGGGTTTTTAAGATATCAGAAGGAATGGGAGCATTGGTAACTCTGGGTCGAGAGCCACCTGTAAGTACCTATTGCAACTTCTGGACAGGCAGCTAAAGCCAGAACTGCATCCTCCCAGCTTGGAGTAAGGAGAGGTGACGGCAATTCACTAAATCCCGTCTTGCAAAAAATACCGAAGTGTTTAACTCTGCATTCCCGTAACCAAAACTAAACAGGAAAAGGAGGTGGTTTGGCGTGGATTTATAAAATGGACAGAGATGCTGGGAAACTCAGTGGAATTGTTTAAACCAGCCGTTTTCAGCTTGTGGGAAAGACGTCTTCCTTCGTGATGGGATGGTGAGCAGTGCTGGCACGGCAGGCCCGGGCACAGCCCACAGCCAGGGCCCTGCTCAGCCCACTGGAGCACTGGCTGCTGTCAGACCATGCAGCTCACAGAAAGGTTCCCTGGATCCCCATCAGAAATTAGGGCTGAGAGCTGATTTTCTGCTTTCTGGCCTCACAAGGAAAGGCAGAGTACAAAGTAAGGAGAGCCACATGTTCCCTGCAGGTAATGGGGGACACTGAGCACCTTGGGATGGTTGGCAGAGGATGCACTCTGACCATCAACCCATCACCACTGAGCCCACTAAACCACGTCCCTGTGGCACCAGCCACCCTGCTGCGTGTCCTCAGTAAGCTCTAGGAGGCATTTCTACCACTGTGAGCCTTCTAACATAACCATCCTGCTCATTGTATGCAAAAAGACAATTGGAACCTCTCATTTTCATAATGTTGAGCCAATGAAATCAAAGCTGTATATATTTTGTTTGGATTTCATCTTCTCTCGGACTGTTCAAATAAGCTGATTTGCAGCATTTTAAGGCAAATGAGCAGGTGGAAAATCGTGGCCAGAGTGCACAGATTTAATGTGTGCTATATGTTAAACACCTGAGTGCTTGCAGTGTAGGTGAGGGAGCTTCTCTATTTAAAGCTCCTGAAGCTTTTGCAGCATCACATACAGGCTTCTAAAAGTGCACATTAATTTATTACAGAAATATGGACTCAGGTTTAACTCAGAAATCATTGTTGATGTGTTTTTGTTCACAGCGTGGTTACTAGGAATCATTTGTTTATTTTTTTTTCCCCAAGTACACTTCTAAAATCACAAACTGACGATGAAAAGTTTTCTAACAGGAGTGTTTTTTCCAAGGCGTAATCTTTTGTGCTATGCTTAATCCAGCAGTTCTTAATAGCTCGAACAAGTTGTCTGTTGAAGGATTTTTTTAAATATTATTTTAGTTTTAATTAAGAAACTGTGAAATCTACCTAAGAGAGCACCAAAAAAGGAGAAATATTAACATGCACTTGCAATGTTCAGGAGTTTACTGGACAGAGAAGTAAAACCCAGGAGCCTCCTTTGGAAATCTGACCTTAGATTCCCCATTTCTGGTCCTGCTGAGATAGATGTAGGTTGTAATGTAGCTAACTGCTCTTATCACTGGCACTTTCTGATAATAAGGCCAGTGCCTTTAGGACACATCAGAGAGCCCTCCATCTTTCATCCCGCTCTCTTTCATCATTAACGTAGGCTTTGGATCTTCCATTGTGTGGGATCTTTGGTGTACTTCATCAAAGAAGGGGAGTAGGAGCGTGGAACTGAAACTCAGGCATTCCTGAGAGCTGATCAAGCTGCGTCCTGCACTCACCGAGGTCTTTTGTTGCTGCTGCTATTGTGGGAACCTCACTGCCTTGCTTACAAAGCTTATGTTTTCCTCATCAATTTATCCATAGTCTGTTGGAGCCTTTTTTAATCTGTCACTAACGTGTAATGTTTTAAAAGCTCTGCTTCTAGTAAACCCGTGTGTTTTCTCATGGTTTTACTTTTTTTTTATACCAGAGCCACTGAAATCTTTTTTCTATTCAAAACATGGCCCTGAACCCAGTATCAATGAGGCTCCTGGAAGGACTGCTGCTGTCTGTTGCAGTTTCATAAGCACCTCATATACAATCGGATTTTATCACATCAATTTGCGTCTTCAAAACCAACCAAAAGTTCAGGTGCTGTATTGCAGTTCCTGCTAAAAGCAGTTCCCAAGTAGAGCATGCCGCGCCTGCTGATAGCTCTGTTGTTTTACTGCCTGTGTGCAATGAAGTCTTGGGACTGCTGCTGAGAAGCAGGCAGGGAATACTTAATTGTTCTTGTCATGTGTTTGGCTCAATTCTAGGAAACATTACTGACTGCACAGGAGCATGCTTTGGGGGTCCTGCCCTGCACGTGACTTGCATGGTCATTACTTGCACACTTAGGTGTTCACATTGCAGTGTGCGCTTGCAGCCCAGAAGGCCAACTGTGTTCTGGGCTGCATTAAAAAAGGGGGGGCCAGCAGAGAGAGGGACGTGATTGTTCTCCTCTACTCGGCTCTTGTGAGGCCCAATCTGGAGTACTGCGTCCAGGCCTGGGGCCCCCAGTACAAAAAGGACGTGGAGCTCTTGGAGCGGGTCCAGAGGAGGGCCACAGAGGTGATCACAGGGCTGGAGCAGCTCTCCTATGAGGAAAGGTTGAGGGAACTGGACTTGTTTAGCTTGGAGAAGGGAAGGCTCCGGGGAGACCTCATTGTGGCCTTCCAGTACTTGAAGGGAGCACATAAACAGGAAGGGGAACAGCTGTTTACAAGGGTGGATAGTGATAGGACAAGAGGGAATGGTTTTAAACTGAGACAGGGGAGGTTTAGGTTGGATATTAGGAGGAAGTTTTTCACAAGGAGGGTGGTGATGCACTGGAACACATTGCTCAAGGAGGTTGTGGATGCCCCATCCCTGGAGGCATTCACGGCCAGGCTGGATGTGGCTCTGGGCAGCCTGGTCTGGTGGTTGGGACCCTGCACATAGCAGGGGGGTTGAAACTCGATGATCATTGTGGTCCTTTTCAACCCAGGCCATTCTATGATTCTATGATTAACAGGTATTATTTCTTCTTGGCTTCCCGAAAATAGTGACTGATGCCAAAAGACAGAGCTAAAGCAACAGTTTGCCACATCTCAGTAGTTTTACTTTGGCATTAACAAAAGATGCACATTTTACTTTCGCTGATCTTGCTGAGTTCCCGTACTCATCCACCTCGGCCATTGGTATGCTTTGTAGCTTTGTCTGAGTAACAGCCAGAGGCGGTTTTGACCACAGGGAAGAATTTGACCTCAAATTGCTCCGTGTCCCCTTTCCCAGTTACAAAGGCTCCCTCTTCTGGCTAACCGAACACTGGATATCCTCAAGCTCTGGTTTTCATGCAGTATAAACTTAAATTGTCAGGAATGTAACTTGGTGTAATGAGAAGGGTTTTCTAGCACCTGGGACAGGATCCTACCTTGTGGCAGTTTCCACATATATGCTTCATACAGCCGAGCTCTTATGGCCATGCAGAGCCAGGGCTGACCTCAGATGCATGATATGTAACCCATTGCTTAGAGGATATCTTTCAAGAGTTCTGTACCTTTTTCCTTTTTGGGGGAGAACAGATAGTAACAGACGCAGCATAAAACCTGTTGCTGTGAAGTTAACAGCTTTGATGTTTCTCTGATTTGGGTTTGGGTACAAGTAATAGTTTGTGACCTTGTGAAGGAGAGGGAAGAAAGGTCACAGTCTCAGAAACAAAAGTGATGCTTCTTTTTCAGCCTAGAAGTGAACTCATCTGACATTTGCAGCTGAACAGACTTGTTATTCGCAGATTGTCACTACTCCCCCGCAGATGTGCAGTCGCTTTCTGATTCATTGAAGCCAAGTCAAGTCTCCAAGGACCTACTGCTTCAACATGGCTAGAGACAAGCCAGATCTTTTTTTATCTAACCTCTGCCAGTGAGAGAGCAACAGGGATGAAGGCAAGGAGCCACCTTGGTAGCACGTGTGGCTGTGCAGGCCCAGCCATTGCTGTGTGTCAGCGCAGCAGTGCAAAACAGTGGAGGTCCAAAGTGTTTCTCATGCAGTGCTGCATGGACATATACTATAGATAGCCCCCTTAAAAACAGTTGGACCAAATAACGTATCCAAAGCTGGTGGTAGAATGCCCCTTCAGGGACGTGGTTTGGGGGACAATATCGTTGTTAGGTGGATGGTTGGACTAGATGATCTTAGAGGTCTTTTCCAACCTCGATGATTCTATGATTCCGTGAAATTTTGACAGCTTCTAGTTCCTTTAAATTTAGCAAAAGCTGGTGCATACTCAGGAGAGCTTTCTCTTCTGTCTGCATGACCATGGTGTGTTTTTTGCCTTCCCATTCCTTTGCGTGCTATGGAGATGGTGGTTTATTTTGTTAAAAAGAGCACATGGTGCCATGATTTGGTGTGAGATACTATTACACTTGTGGCATCTTTCCCTCCACAGAGCAATCTGTTGGGGTTTTTGTATGCTTGTTTTTGCATTATGCCTTCATGCTCTGCTGGGCGTTTTTAATTTGATTCCCATGCTCACTGATTGCTAACACTTTTGCATGCAGCATGGCACTTCACAGCAGCTATGATTTGATTCAGTGTCATGTGAAAAAAAAATATAGCTTTCTTTTGTGTAGCCATGACATTATATTCCACCCCTCTGCTGGGCACTGCTGAGGCCACACTTGGAGGGCTGCATCCAGTGCTGTGCTCCCAGTTACAAGGGCACTGTGTCCTGCGAGTGGCCACAGGGGTGATGAAAAGACTGAAGTGTCTGAACAGAGGATAGGCTGGAAGAGCTGGGGCTGTTTAGCCAGGGATCTTATCAGTGTGTATAAGTATTGGCAGAGAAAAGGAGGCCAAGCTCTTCTGAGTGGTATCCAGCTGCAGGACAAGAAGTAATGCTCACTAAACAAAGCACAGGAAAATCCTTTGAAGCATAAGAAAAACTACGTTAAATTTGAGAGCAGTCGAAGAATAAAATACGTTGCCCAGAGAGGCTGTAGAGGTTCTGTCCTTGGAGATGCTGAGAACCAGACAGGACACGGTCCTGAGCAACCTGCTCTGAGCTGGGCTGGGCTAGACTGGAGAACTGTTTAACACCTCGGAGCCCTGAGGGGAAATAACAGTGGTGGTGAAGGAGCCATCGTTTGTTCCCCACCATTCCTTGTAGGTGAACGCAGCCCTGGGGTACACCAGAACACAGCTCACCTTGTCTGGGAAAAAATGTTTTCTCCCTGGCCTCCAAACTTTGCACCTCTGCTGGGAGGACTTCAGTTGCTGTGCCTGCAGCAGCCTTTCCAGAAGTCATCTTTCCGAGGCGGGGTTTTGGATCTCTGTCCCCGGGCAGTTCTGCAGTTACCACAAACTTTGAGGTGACAGACCATTATAATTAAGCTAAATGGTAGTGAGATGCTAGTCCTCATTGAAGAGTTTGAGACTGACAGCATCTCTGTGACTTTTTTCTTTTCATTCTCTCCCCGGGTAACTTTTCCCCTTGCTATTATGCCAGTGCTAAAAGCACTCTTTATTTTTTCTCACGTTTGGAGGTATCTCAGAGCCTTCAGGGAGTGCCTTCTGCCACTTGATGGCAGTGTTCTCCTGGCTTTAGCTCGTCGTCCGCAGTTGTACGAGTCCAACTGCAGCTGCCAGGGCTGCAACACCAAAGAAGTGACACGGCAAGGCGGGGAGAAGGGAAGGGGCAGCAAGAGCGGGAGCGAAAAGATTTAGGGCAGAAAGCATGGAGCAAAAAGATTCTTGGTTACAGAGACACTCAGTTACTCAGACACAGTTACTCTCAACACAGCATACTTTGTGTAATATTTGAACACGTAGATGGAGTTACTCGTAAGTTCACAGGGAAGATAAATGGAAGATGAACATATAAACAGCACCACTGTCTCTGGCCACTGCAGAAGGCAGATAACTGTGTGGACTGCTGTATGGAACCTTCTGTAGCAGGGGGGTTGGACTCAATGATCTCTGGAGGTCCATTGCAACCCCTACGATTCTGTGATTCTGTGATAAACTGGTAGGTTAACAGACCCAAAGGTGGGTCTGTTAGGTGCAGAGCTATTGCTGCATCATTTAGTTTGGTCGGCACGCAGTCTTTAGGCATTTCAGTCTCAGGTGCCTTAGACTTCAAGCACAGTGTGAATGCTTCTCATGTGGTTCAGGAGCTTTGTTATAACCACAGAACTTCTCACTCACTTTTTAGTTTCTAAGTGCACAGGTGTGTACTTGCATTATTATTTAGGTTGACAGTGGTAGCAAATGAGACAGGTGCTGGGGTGAGTGCCTGCATAAGGCAGCACCAACCCTGATGAGAGCCAGCATGACTTGCCAGCTGAGGCCAGAGCCTCCCACACCAGCCTCACAATCTGCCTGCCCTGCTTAATCTCTGCAAAGACCAGTTTTATAAAGGACCTTGCCTTCAAAGACAGCAAGAGACCACAATTAAAATCTCTCTTTATGGCCTGAAGACATTGTTTTGTTTTAGAATGGAAGCCAGCACTGGAGTCCACGTCTCACCAGGGGGCTTCTCATAACTGTGGAGGGGTTTGAAGAATGTGGGCAGGACCGACTGAGCTCTCCAGAGCAAAGCCTGAGAATCGTTTTCACTTGTAAATTTAAAATGGATCCCATACTTTAAACATCTCTCAAATTTCTGAGTAAAAACCTTGAGGTGACACAGCTTAAGGAAACACTGCTCTTTGTGAGGTGTTTTTAGCTTCCGCAGTCAGCCCAGTGATGAACCTAAAACGAGAGGTCCTTCTTGGTGCAGCTGAAGTCAGCAGGGCTGAAACTCAATCTGATATTATACCAATTAAATCAATTTCAATTAGGAATGAATGTGCTCTGTCATGTCCAGTTTAAAAGAAAAGAAAAGAAAAACAAAATACACAAAATGAATAGTGATTTCCCAGGTAGCTCAATGCCATTGTATTCCTTTAAGTGCGAGGATGCTCTTTCAAGGTTAGCCAGATCAATGTACTGATATGCAAGAAACAATGATGCAGAAGCTGTCCATTTTTGTAATATGCACATTAAAGTTTGGCTTCTAGGATAGCTGCTAATGGAAATGTTCTTGGCCCCAGATTGCTTTTCATAAATTTATATGATGTTCATAAAAAAGGCAAATGGATAGAAACATTCAAATTCATTGGAAAATACATCCTTCACTCAAATGTAGGGAAAGAATGCCTGACATGCTTTGTCGTATACTTAACATTCTGATTTCAGAAGGAAGTGGGGTGTTGATGGTGTGTATTTGTATCTCAGTTCTTGTTTCTTGCTGTGCTCAGTGCAGGATACAGAGCTTCACAAGGCCCAGTTCTGCAATCCCTGTGTTCCAGAGAACAGGCTGCAGCTTCAGTTCCTGATTTTACAGCAGGTTCCAGCGTTCCCTTTAAGCTTGTTAAGTGTTATTTCAAATTTACCAACGTTTCCCAAACTATATTCATTAAAAATAGGCATTTGAAAAAACACCCAAACACATAAAATGTGTGTGCATTTATTTTATCTGTCAGTGAACTTGGCTTAAATATTTCAGATTCTTTAGTAGAATAAACGGCCTTAAATATTTCAGTGTAAACAAAGTTAGCCTCGAGGGAAGAAACTCATTATTGCAAAAGTAAATGCATATGATGTTTGTTTGATGCCGAATTAATATGCAATCCAAAAAACACAAAACCAACCAAAACCAAGGAAAAAGAATGTAAGAGTCCTGCAGCTGTGTGGCAAGCAAGCAGGCACATTCACCATGGTCTCCTGGCAATCTCTCTCCCAGCCTTCCTTCTGTAGACAAATTAAAGGAGTCCATTCTGTGACGGAGAACTTCCCAGTTGGAGGATCTTTGACATGGCAGATTTCTTTAGGTTTGGTGGACTGGGACTCCCCGCAGGCATTGCTGTGTTCCTGTGGGTGCTCTGAGAGGGAAAGCAGAGGCTGTGAGTGTTTGCCTTGAGCAGCCCAGGACATGCGGAGAGTAAAACTCTGTAGCACAGTGGAAAAGCCAACATTGCTTTTTCAACTGACTCCAGGAGTACTGCTCTCCTCTGTGCTCAGAGCAGCCTTCAGAGAGTAGTGCCAGCAGACTTCCCATAGTATCTTCAGGAGAACCTGAGCTTCAGCTTGTCTCAGCCCTTACCTTTGCTGAATGTGTTAAGTACTACACAGCAGGCAAATGTTTTCTTTCTTTTATTTCTAGTGTATATGTCAATAGCGAGGCTGTAAAGAATTCCATCTCTCCCAGAGCTGGGATTCACAAATCCTGAAGCTTTCTCACTGCAGTTGTGTATCGGCTAAAACAATACTTCTCTTTGGCTCTGAAGATGTGAGGTGAAACCTGTGTTTCCAACCAGAGAAGGAGCCTCCCAGAGCACACCGATGAGTTACTTTTATTCTTATGTAAAAATTGACATGTTGATAGGAGAGGGTAGTGAAATATTCTTTAGCTTTTGTAGATTTGTGAAGATTTACTGTGTTTAGACTTCTAAATAGTGCTGGAATTGCTGAGTTTTCATAGAATTCCCTCTTTATGCCTTATCATTTCTCTGTGTGGTACAAATAAAAGTCCCACGCTCATTATCAGCTGTGGAAGAGCTTCCCTTGTTTGAAGGCTAAGCACTACCTCTTCTGTGACATTAAACATAGCTTTGCTCACTGCTGGACACTGCTCTCCCAGATACTTCCCTGTGAGGTACCAGAGTTAAAGTGATGAAAATCTCTCTGGGATGCTTACAGAGTTTGCAGCCAGAGACAAGCTCCTTGAGAGCAAAATGTAATATGCCAAGTTAAGTTCTGCTTTGACTTGCTCTCTGGAGCACCCAACTCTCTGGGTCTGTAGAGGCCCGAGAGATGCTAGTTTCTGTGCTTTGTAAAACATGTGAATGCTCCCTTATATGACCCTACCATAGCAAAGTAACCTGCACACTGTGATGATAAAACTTGGGAGCAGAGAAGCATCTGGCTGTAACACAAAAGGTGTTGTTAAATCTTTGGGGCAGCCAACTGTGGAATGAGAATGGCTTCCTTGCAGGAAGGCCAAGGAGTATGTTACAATACACAAGATGTAATCAAGCTGCCAAACGTAAGAATCCACGTTAATTAGTTTGAACCAAATAACCAGTATCAAATAAGATGATAACTTAGGTTTGCCACTGCGTAAGTAAAGGCAGAAGGGAAGGAAGGCCAGGACACATTGCTGTGGATTGCTCAATCCTTTCTGGTATGACACAAGCATGGGCCCCTGCAGCGTGTCTGGTAGGGGCACTCCTGCTGCTCCATGGGGCTGCCAGGTGCTGGAGTGCTTCTGGACACAACATTAGACCTTCTCTGTGTGTGATGTTTCTTCTCCATCAGGTTTAGGAATGAGGGAGGGGTGTTCATGTCCAGACACATCCCAGCACAGTGAGGAAATATCTGGGAGCTGAGAAGTGGTTCTGGGTCCCACTGTCATGACATGGCCTTCTGTAATACAAACAGCTCGTCGTATGTGTTTCATTTTACCTTTCTGATGCTCAAATGACAATCCGGATCAAATTAAGCAGCAGGAATCATAGAATCACCAAATCAAAGAATGGCTTAGGTTGGAAGGCACCTTAAAGATCATCCAGTTCCACCCCCCTGCCACTGACAGGGTTGCCACCCACTGGGAATATCACAGAGCTGTAAAATGTTCTGAAATCCTCAATGAACTACTACCAATTCCACTTAATCCCTTTAGAACTCCTTTTAAGACTAATCAAATTCCACCTCATGCCTGTTGCCTGAGTGCCCACAGGTAATGAAGCCTGCAGCGCTGTGTGTGTCACATACTAACTGATCCCTGCAATTTTTGCAGTGCTCTGAAGGCATCAGTGTCTTCACCAAAGACAAAGGCCATTCTTCAGACAGGTTCTTCATACAGAGGGAACACCCCAGGAGAGGATTACAAACAGTGGAGAAAGAGTGGATGAGTCAGAATTAGCCAGAGCAGCTCCTTTCTGCATGCAGACAGTGGGGTAATGCAGTCAGCTTTTTGAATTTACATAAAGAAAGGGAAGAGAAAGCTGTGCAGTCGCTGGATGGCTGTCAGTGAAGGGGCAGGCCTTCAAAGTTGGCCTGAAATGAGTAGGCAGGCAGTAATTGGGAATCCTCATAATGTAATGTTTTTGTTAGTACTTCAAGTGTAAGAAATCAGATGTCCTGAGCAGACTCACACCTTATGTGCTGCAGTGTCGTGGAGCATGACACTACATCGGTGCACAGAGAACATTTCTTGTCAGCACCATGCAACAGTTTCCTGTTAGTGTGGTACAAGCAGAGAGCCCTGTTTCTGTGAGCAAGCATATGCTTTATTTCCCAGGCTGATGAAGCAAGGAGCTAAGAGTGAATGTCCCACGCCAGTGAGAGCAAAAGGGCCAGAACTGCTCATATGCAGAGACTAAAAAAAAATCCCCTGGAGTTGGAGTTCATGATTCACATCTCACCTATACTTGTACAAATCCACCATGGCTTCAACAACGCGCTTAGCTGCAAGCTAGCTCTTAACTGCAAATAACATCAGGCCCCAAATGTCCAGACTTCTGCTTTTGTTTTACAAAAAACTATAGATAATGTTTCAGTAGACTCATAGAATCATAGAATGGCCTGGGTTGAAAAGGACCTCAAAGATCATCTAGTTTCACCCCCCTGCCCCGGGCAGAGTTGCCAACCACTAGACCAGGCAATCCAGAGCCACGTCCAGCCTGGCCTTGAATGCATCCAGGGACAGGGCATCTACAACCTCCCTGGCAACCTGATGGGCATAGTTTTGGCTCAGATGAGAGATGTTTTAGAACTGCTCATTCCTCACTTTATACTTGATTTGCTGAAGATACTCTGCTTTTTTAATGCATAATGTATGTTGATGCTTGAGCACAGTCAGAACTCTTCAAAAATTTATCCGTAATATTTGAATGTAACAGAAGGAAATTCTTTCACAATCATAAATATTAATAATTATTAAAGATATTTAATAATAAATATAAATTAATGATGATTCAATCTGTCTGCAGAGATAAGGATTGCCTTAAAATATGGGAATCGTTAAAAGCTGCATTCGTTCACAAGAATCCCTGTAATGCTACAACAGAAGATTATCGGCCTTTAATGGAGTTGACAAGTCATCCAGTACCCTGCAACAAGGTAACAGCGGGATGCACGGTGGGGCTGTGCAAGGGGAATTGCTGGGAAGCAATGTATCTGTACAGCACTCTGATCTTTTCCATAGTAACTGTTGGTGTCTGTAGATGGACAAGGCTGATCGTTTTGCCAGGATGGCTGATATTTCTGCCAGGGTCATCCTGGTTAAGCTGCAGTGATGTCCCCGTTCCCCAGGCTTGCAGATCTCGGTAAGGAGTATGCAGTCCTGCTGTCAGAGGAATGCTGCTTCCAAAAAGCTGCTCTCCCATCTGTAGTTAAAAAGCTCTCTACAAACTGTATAAATATGCTATGTGAACTAGTAAAAAAATTTCTTTCAGAATGCTTTGCAGGCTGAGCACATCCATTTCCGTGAAAAATAATCACCCCAAAAATTTGGCAATGGGCTGCAGGATTAAGAACTGATCTGCTAATGGGAACTTGCAGCATTTGAATAGGAAAACAGAACTCTGTCACAATCAAGAAAACTTTGTGTTTTTCTCCAGGAAAATTTCCCGACAAGCTCAAGTATAAGTATTATTTATTGCACATTGTACCTTATTTCACAGTCACTGTTTTGGAGCAGGACGTATGACCTCGTTCATCTTTATTCAAAATGCAATCATCATTTCCTTACCTTGGAGGACACGTTCCTGGGTTATATGCTTGATGGGCTTTCATGGTGTGGAGACCCCTCAGCTCCAGGTAACAAGTCCTAACTTTTGCCAACCAAATACGCATACTAGAATTCCAGATTATTATTTTCTCATATATACAGACATAAATACTGTCCATTTTCACATGTTTTTCTTTTAAAACCATGATCATTTTTCTGCTCCCATGTTAAGGAAGTCTGAAAATAATTTAATTTAAAAAGCACATCTTTTTGGCTACCAGGAAGACATTAAATGCTTCTGGGACTCATGATCACTTCTAGCCCTCTTTATCTATGTCATTTGGTACCTTCCTTTAATTCCAACTGCAAAATAGGAATTCCATTCCAAAGAGTCCTGGTCATAGGCCAGGCAAAGTGTGGGGGCAATATGGAGGGACCCGGGGTTCTGCTGCCCACGATTCGTGGGTCGATGCCTAAGGTTAGCAAGTTCTAAACTGAGCTGGAATTACTGGAAATGTTGTGCAAAATTTGATTCTTCAGTACAGTCAGAAAGTATTTGTCACAAACCAACCTGCTTTGCATATTTAGAAATACATGTTTTCTGAGAATTATTTGCATATGGGGCCGCCAGCTGTCTCACTGAGACGTGTGAGTGAAGAGGAAGACCTTTGAACACATGCAAATTCTCTTTCCTCCTAGAGCGTCCTCAGGTAGCCAACTTGTTTTGATAGGGAATGAATCTGTATTAACATTTTAACAATATTCACTCTACTCTTAATCTATAAATATGTTTCTTCTCAGGAATCAACTATGAATCTTGTCCAAAATGGAGTGAATGTGAGCGCAGTTCTGGCTCTGTATTCTGGAAAATGGCATCCAAGATGGTAAGATATAGAATAAATTTCCTCTCATCTGAGAATGTTAAGAGGCATGAAGTTCCTGACACTGTCAAAAACCTGAGTTTCCAGATTGGACTTAAAAAAATAGAAAAGTTCACATGAGTTTTAGCTTTAGCTGCCAAAAAGCATGAGTTTGGAAATCTTTTATCAGACTTTACATAATGGGACCAGGGCTGTCAGCAGAGTTGGGCATTTTTACTGTGGGCAGAGACTACGTGCCAGAGTCTGGAACAACACTTGGCAGGCAGCTTTACAAATAAGGCTGACGGTAATAATTATAGTAAAAGCCTTAATTAAATCACAGGACTGAAATTACAAAAATATAGAAACTTAGAACTTGTTGATGTTGAGAGCAGCTCCCAAACTAGCACAGCAAGTGGCTGAGAGTCCTTTTGCCCCTTCCCAACATGCTCCCGAAGAGGATGTCCTCCCACAGTGTTACCTTCCGAGGTTCCTATGATGTGCCCACCTGTGTGCATGTCCCAGCTCTGATCACATGAACGAGACATTGCTAGGCTGAGTTAAGCAGTTGGCCTGGTTTTATGGAATCAGCACTTTACAGAACACTCATTTCACACATCTGCCAGAAAAAAAAAATACTTTCCTTTATCAGTTTAGTTTTATGTGTCTCACAAGACTTTAGTCTTTATATGACTATTAGTAGATGACTTTCTAGGTGCA
The DNA here is from genome assembly GCF_016699485.2 of Gallus gallus. Lineage (NCBI taxonomy): Eukaryota > Metazoa > Chordata > Aves > Galliformes > Phasianidae > Gallus > Gallus gallus. Next base: position 76,139,945 of record NC_052535.1, on the reverse strand, counting down.
GAGCAAGCATTAATGTGTTCTTAATATCTCATGTATGTAAGAAAAAATCTTCTCACCATAAAAAAATGTTCTGTGTTCAAACTAGCATCCATAAGGTTTTCCTAACTCAAAACAGCTGTGATGTACAGTTATGGGGTCTAGGGGGGATACACCACCATACAGAGTGAGGCTTGCTGAACTACAAGCTTTTTACTCTAAGTATATTTAAAATCTCCTAAAACACATGGTTACTTTGTTGGAAAGTTATGCATAATTAAACTCTGCTGTCACTTGACAGCTCTCAAGCTGGTTTTGAGACACATTGTTTATAAGTGAATTTGATAAGTACAGTCATCTGTAGTAAGCTTTTAAAAATTGTTTATCCTACCTTTGGGTTATGTATCTGGAGACGTGGCATGCAGTATCAGGTTATCATGTGCATTTGTTTTGGTCAGTTTGCAGAAGCAGCATGCGGTGTGGTTCATGTGATGCTCAATGGGTCAATAGAAGCGGGAGCTTTCAGAACGAGCAGGTATACCCAGCATCCCTGTTTCTGTTGGGCATGTGTGTTTGTCAGCAGGTTCTTGGCAGCGAGTTCTGGTGCAGAATGGATTTTGGTGAATTCATGTGGGAATCTAAACCATTGGCTGCTGTAGAGTTGATGCCCTTAACTCCTTCTATACAGCGACTCTAACTGAAGTCCCTCTGAGTGTAAATAGGTAGATCTCTAGTATGATATGACTGCACAAAGTAGCTTTATTACATTTAATCTAGGTTTGCACACCAGGTGATAGGAATTACATGCTTCTAACTGCTCATGGCGCTCTTCAGACTGTGCTTGCTCGTGTTACCAGGCAGTAGTCTCATACAGAAAGATGAAGTCTATTCTGGTCAGGAAAACAGCCATGTTCATTTCCCTTGCACCAACCAAAACCCACCATCAATAAAACTAGCAGGAGAATAAGTACTGTAGATGGAAAAACTTGAGTTTGCTTCTATCTGCACACAGTTTCAGAAGTTCTCATGAAAGTGAAATAAGAATGGAGAGAAAATCTTTTAGCAGAGGTAATTGAATTGTCTATGAAAATCCAGCAGAAAGGAAATGTTCATTCACTGATAACAGCAGCAGTAACAAGCAGTAGTAAATGGGGAACATTCTCTATTAAGAATACTCATATTAGTAGAATTTTTACATTACTAAGAGTGTTTTGTGTCCCATTCTTACAGCGTTTTTGGAAGTGTTGAGATCTTTAACTTAAATCCAGATAAAGTTTCTGAAATACGTATTTGGCTTATGAATGACATTGGTGGACCCCAAAGGTAAACCATTCTGATACAAAACGACTATCTAACACTAACCACTGTCTTAAACTTGCTCTGAAAACCTGCTCTGCATTCTCTCTACTAGCTACTTACTTTATTGGAAAGAATAACATTTTTACAGTTGTTTTTATTAGTATTTTCACAGTTACAGCTTGTCATTCATAGCTAAGATACAGCAATGATACTTTCCTTGCTTTCAAAAAGTCCTGTGACCAGAGACAGTGTGACAGTCATTTCAAACACTGTAAAAGGTTGCCTAGAGAGGTTGTGCAGTCTCCATCTGTGGACATATTAAAAACCTACCTGGGTCATGGGCAGCTTGCTCTAATTTACATTGGTTAGACTAGGTGATCTCAAGTTCATAGAATCATAGAATGGCCTGGGTTGAAAAGGACCACAATGATCATCGAGTTTCAACCCCCCTGCTATGTACAGGGTTGCCAACCACCAGACCAGGCTGCCCAGAGCCACATCCAGCCTGGCCATGAATGCCTCCAGGAATGGGGCATCCACAACCTCTTTGGACAACCTGTTCCAGTGTGTCACCACCCTCTGTGTGAAAAACTTCTTCCTAAAGTTGTCCCTTCCAACTTAAATGATTCTGTGATTCTGACATTTTTAATAATAAATCTGCAGTTCAAATGCTTATCGCGGAATTACTGATATCAGAACAGTGACCTGAAATCACATCTGAGCCTTTCTGAGTGACCTTTTCATTCTGTTCAGACTCCTTTGCAGACCTTTTACATTTCAAGCACTGAGCATGAGGTTCAATGCATTTGACTATTCAGAGGTGATTCTGTGGTTCGCATGGTTATAATGCATTGCTGTGGTTTCTCCTGTTCCTAAGGACCCCACATGCTAGAGGCAACAGCTTTGACACAGTGAGTCAGTAAGGAGGCCATGGTGCGTCTCAGGAATGAGTATGGACCCAGGAGAAACCCTTGCTCAGGCAGCAACAATATCAGTCACAGTGTCAGCTCCAGTGTTGCAATACTTCCCCTAGCATAAGCACCGACACTCAGGAGTGTTTCTTTGCCATACAAGCTGATGTGTCTATCACAGGCTCCCAGTCGTGTGCCTATCATCTTGTTAGCATGCCAGACATTCTGGTGACCCTCTGCATAGTGGTTTGCTGAAGAAGAGGGCATAGGCTAATCTGTGCATTAATTTCCCTGTACGTGCCATTCAGTTCTTTCTACCATGATTTCCCAGCATCAGAAGAGCCATCACATTCCTCTTTCTCAACAGCTGCCACAACCTGGTGCCCTGCCAGCCTTCTTGACACATCTTCCTCCTGTGCCAAGTTCACAAGTGTTTCCATTTTATTTTCTGTTTCAACAGAAAAGGAGGGGTAACTCTTAGAACATGTACTGCTTTTATCTTCTGATTGTATTTCATGTTAGATCAGTAATAATATTTGGTAAATCTTGTGAACAAAGAAAAGCTGGCAGTTTTCCACTAATGCCATGTGTTAGGAACAGTCCTGGATTAGCCCCAGTATTGTCTTCATTTTGTGTCCCATACTCTGTACCAAGAGGTGATTTTTCCCCCAAGGTGACAAGTCTTTTGCAGTGGCTCTGTGTGTGTCTCAGACATTTGTCAATCCTGTCACTACAACTGGCGGCTCCTTGAGCTATTTCAAACAAATTATGCATAAAGATCTCAGCTTGTGGGTGGAACTGAGTTATTTTCCATAGACTTTCCTGCACAAAGGTTTTTGCACAAGTTAAACAATTGAAGATCATATATTTTCTATTGACAAAGACCCAATGGTAACCAAAGCTCCGCAAACCAAAATAGATTTTACAGCACATTTTAGGAGATCTTATCTGAAATAAAATGAAATGATGTAGTGTGGAGTTCAGCTGAACTCCTCATACGCAAAGATCACAAGTAACAAAAGACTTTTCTTTCCAGCGATTCCTGCTCAGGCTATTCCATAAAGAAGTTAAGAAACATCTTAGAAGAACGAAACTTTAAGATCACCTGTGAAGACAATTACAGGTAATTCTCATTGGTGTCTACTTGCTAACATAAAACTGATATCCTGTCTCCCTCTCTGCTTGAGATTGTCTCCTGATTTACAGCAAATGGAGCAGATTGCCCTCTTATTTCCACCACATCTCTTTGAAGTGCCTGTGTGCTTCTCTCAGCCTCCCACTTGTGCTCTTTGCCTTGTACTCCAGGATGTTAGTGCTGCTGGCCTTGCTCAGTTGCCTTCAGCAAAGGAGCAGTGCAGCCTCCTGCAACAGATTTTCATATTATCAGGCTTTTACGTACAAAAACCAAGTAGACAACTTTCCTTCCAGCTTCCTACAGATAAGACACTGTGTTAAGCATAGTCCTTATTTCCTTCACTATAATTTGAGTTTCCTTTCCATCCAGCTGCTTTATCAGGGAGTGAGACATAAGAGATGATAGGTATTATTAATTATTATAATTCCCCGTTGTCAGGTGAGTCCAGGAGACAGGAGTCCAGGAAACAGAACAGCCCAAGTTCTGACTTGACTGAAATCTCTGCCTGCCCGCTGAGGAGTTAGAAAAGTTTGAGAGCCTTTGTCCCTGTGTGTCAGTTCAGAGACCTTTACAAAGACGAATAATGTCCTCTAGTGACCTTAAGAAACGTGGCTAGAGTTCAGTTTTACTCGTAAAGCTCAATAATCATATCTTATCTGCCAAGAACAGCTTTTCAAAGCAAATAACTCATACTTCGATAGGAAAGTTTCCTAAGTAAACATTTCTATAAACTACTGAGTTCATGACATTGGTTTTAAGTAAGGGAAAGGTTATCTGCAGAGGAGACATTCGCCTTGCAAATACCCTATGAAGCACTAGGATTTTACTCATGAAAACAGAGCAATATATCCCTGTTTAGATATTGCTGAACCTGATAATGAGTGCTCTGCACATTGTGGAAAAAACAACACTGGTGTGTAAATGTACCAAATTAGGATGCTCACCTACTCTCCTTCTCTTTGGAGTAGCGTAGTCTTTAACTTCAAGACTTGTAAGCAGGTGTGAACTATTCTAGCCTATGCTGAAATAAGCTAAGGAGAAAGGAAGGAAGGGGAAATAAGTAGTAATTCAGATTCCCTTTAGCTCAGCACAAGAAGAAATCTTCACAACTTCACGAAGAATGTGTTGGCACACTCATTACTGTGAGTCACAATTCACATCTTAAGATAGAATAAGAAGTAGGACTTTTTGTCAACACTCAACTAACATCCATAAGCAACTATACAGAACAACATGAGGATTTTAAAATTTTTATTTTGTATACAGAGCAATAATAAAATAATTAATTTATATGTGCAGTAAAACTCTTTAGGATGGACAGGACTGAAGTCATGGTAGACAGAACTGTGTGGATCCTTATCAGCTCAGCATCTAGCATTCTGTGACATATAGCAATTGACACCAGTCATTATCTCTTGCTTTTGTTGTTTTCATCAGTGTTTTCCACAAGTAGTTCAGAAAAGGGGATGTACTTGTGCCAAAATATCTAATCCTACTGTGTGTTTTTAGCAACAGCTGTATAGGATGGCAGTAGGCTTTACCACTAGATAAGCAAGATGGCGAACTTCCAGCATGGCAGCAACTCTGTGGTCAGTGAAAAGTGTCTTCTTTTTGTAATTTTGCTATCACAGCATAGCTGACATGCGGAGTGTTCACACCCTGCTTTACTTCATAGGCATCCATTCTTGTCTCCAACCCCTATAAGCACCAAAGATATGTCTGTAGCATTATGCAAGAGAAGTTATCTTAAGAAAAGACTTCCACTTGATAAGCACAGGTGTAACATGCACTTTGACTTTCACATTGCATTTAATACCTGTGCGGTTGCTCTGTTGTACTTTCATGTGGCTACTAAATACTTGTTTTTGTGTCTTGTCCCAGGCCAGTCCAGCTCCTTCAGTGTGTGCATAATCCTGACCACCCAGACTGCAATCTTTGCATCAGCAGCACGGAAGCTCCTTGAAACAAAGTGCTCCACGCTATATAAGACTTTATTTGTGTGCAGAACTGAAAAGGACATGGCTATGTAGCTTACAGTGATAAATAGCACCATGGTTGTACAGAGCCAATAACCAGGAATCCTTGCTGTGATACTAACAGCCAAGTCGCAGGAGGTGGTATTTTAGCTGCAATTCCTATACACACACAAGCAAATAAGCATGCTGTTTCAGAAGGGCCAAAGGCATGTTCAATGACTGAGGACAGAAGATTTGTTCTGGTCTGTTCCCTCATATGTAGCTACTGTTGTGCACAGAGCATCAGGGCAGGGGCTGCCTTGGGCATGCACAAAGAAGGTTGCCAGTGGAGACTCAGCTTGCTATGATCTGTATGCTGCTTCAGAAGGGCTGGAAGGGAAATTCCCCAAACAGGGAATATTGCCCATTGGCGCATGTTATAGACACCCACGATTTGTACAGGGTAGAGGGGTCAGTGAAGAAGACCTGGGGTTTCTCCCCCTGTAGCTGTATCTGAAGGTTGGATGTTTTGTTTCCTGGGCAGTGCCCTTGAGTCAGGCAGAGCCAGGCAAGGCTCTGACCCTTTCTCCCAGGGACTGCAGCACCTCTGAGCAGGCAAAGCAAGTAATGGAAGAAGAAGAGCAATTCTTACCTTCTAGTGAGTAAGCTGGTTAGGAAATGGCAGAGCTAAGCCAAGAAGAGACCAGAAACTGCCCAGAGCATTGCCAGCATCTGTAAGAGTGCATTTAGTGGGTAGCTGGGAAGAGAAAATAACAAGACTGACTCAAGAATTCCTGTTAGAATCCTGCTGGAAACATAGTTGTGGCTCAGATAGCATTTTATTCTTAATATAGCATTGAGTGTAAGCCTTCCAGCTTTCACAAAGGGCCCTCAGGCAAGAGCTTGGCCATCCACTGGAATCGAGACAAACATCCAGAGGCTGCTGCAGTGGGAGCCTCTCCTGACCCCAGCTGTGGAGGTGAGGTGATGCCTTGCTGTGTGTGACTCAGAAGCAGCAGGCAGAAGGTTGTAGTGCTGTGCATTTTAGTGACCATGCAAGCTGGTATAACTTCGAGCATCTCCAGATAGACCTTTGCTCTGTAATATGGGGTCTTGTACTGGGTGTAGGTTTACCACACCCAAGACTTCACCTATAATGTTTACATGAATTACATGGGTTTTTTTATACGTGCAGTCTGTAATGTAATGATTAGCTGCGTTGACTCAGATGCATATTAGTGTTTTTAAATAGGCTATTTCTGACTGTAAGTCAAGAATCTGTTCTCGTGCTCACTTTTGTACTTTTCTGGTGTAATAATAAAATGTTCACTGTCCAATCAAGGTCTCCAACAAAATTGATGATGACAAATGCTGCTCATTCAGTCTCACATTCTAGTGAAGGGCCCCCCACACCTGTGGCTGTCTGAAAGCAGTTTGTCCCCTTCCGGGCATGGCTGAAGAACACAAGAGGCCAAGCTGGTAGAAAAGTACGATGTGCTGCAAGGAGGGGTATTCAGCAAACAACTTGGGAATATTTTGGTTTGATCGAGTTGCATTAAAGTGCTCACGGCGCAGATCTGCTAGATGTATTCTCAGACAGCAAAAACATAGTCTTGTGACTATCAGCTATGTAACAGCAGCCAGAAACACACTGGAAAAATAACTCAGAAACTCACTAAAATATGGAACTCCACATATAATCACCCAGGAAAGCAGAGACAGGCCACGGGGCACATCCTCCCGAGGCTGCACCCTTTCTCCCCCCTCCATCATGCACAGAGAAGTTACTGTCTCTGTAGGTGGCAGAAAGTGAAACATCCTGTCTTCATCTGGAACACAGATATCCAGATATGCGTGCTGCTCTCAGCCATATTAGCAAAGAAAGATTACTGTTCTCATCAGGGGTTGTGTAATAAATCTTCAAACAGCAAACCTGTGCTTTTGAAAAATGCAGTGCATACTCAGTGCAGGCAGCTGTGCTTGAGTGAGTGACAGCTGTGTGACACAGGTGATTGGCATTAGTGTTGTTCCAGCAAAAAGCCTTACAGGTGTGCAAAATAAGGCACTTTCACAGAAACCTAAATACAAGGAGCAATTAATGAGGCATTCTGTTCCAATGCCTAGAAGAAAAGTTTCTTCATGCATTTTGAAATGTGTTCAGTTTTGAAAATATGCGTTCAATCTGATGAAGAAGGCCTCTGTCACAACTTGTTCAAGATAAATGTTGGGTTGTGCCCTGAGCCCATAGCAAACAGAGCCAAGAGGGCTGCTTGGAATGCTCGTTACTGTGTGATAAAGTGCTCTCAGCTCCCAGACCCGCACCGTGCTGTGCAAGCTACTTCTGTGCCCCTTCTGCCACAGTATTCGTGCTCCCTCAGCCCTGGATGTACTTCACCTAACTAGAGCCTGCTATCATTACGCTTACTGTAGAGATTAGAAAACTAATGAAATACAGAAAAGTCTGTTCTCTTTGCCACTTGTTGCTTGATCACAGGTGTTTGCCATGAATCACAATGTTTGATTTAAAACACTTTGGCCTCTTGCAGGATCAGGAAGCTCAGTAGGAGATTACAAAAAGCTTGAATTCCACTTAGGTCCTTATACCTCACATTTGCTTGTGGCTGATGCCCACGCTTCTCATCAGTTTCCCTACAGTCACCCTGCAGAACCACTGGCTCCCTCCAAGGCTTATGTGTGGGGACAGAGGTGAAATCAAGCTGTGAAGAGTTCTTGATTTTGTTTCTGTATGTATTGGCAGTATGTAATGCAGTGGACCCAGATCCCCCTAGACGCTGGCAGCAGGGGTCTGGTTTTGTATGGGACTTGACATAGCTGCAGCATGCTGGGACTACCAGCCAGAGGCAGAACCTTCACCTGGGCTGATGTGGGCCACCCTTCCTGCGTGGACATGGGGAGACTCCCTGGTCCTCAAGGCAGTGACCCTCAGACATTTTCTTACATAAAACAGCCCCAAAGAAAGCGAAGTAGCAAAATGAGATCAGCGAGATTAAAGGTAGGAAACCCTGCTGCCAGGACAGTTATGAGAATGGGCTGCATCTCAGGAACTCTCTCTTAATATCCCAAGGCAGCAATTAAATGTTCTAGCAGGCTGATGTATTAGGTACAACCGTTAGGTCATTTGGAAGGAGGAGTGCACTGACTAATCCAAAGGAAACACTTTGCATGTAAAACACGAAAACACATGAAAAGGTGAAAATAATAGTTCGAATGACAGAAAACAGGTGAGAGTTAGACCGATGGTTTGTATAGGAGTGGGGGAAGCTTCAGGGAGCACGTTTTTTGCTTTCTTACTCTTCTTGAAATGCTGACAGAACTGTTAGCACTGCAGCCAGACCTGGGACTTCCACAGCTGAGTTCTGAACCCTGGGAATTTCAGCTGAAAGTCTCCTTCTATCAGCAGCATGGCATTCTTTGTGCATTAAGCACAAAGGGAACGTAAAATTTACCATACAGACAATTGTTGCTGCAATGGGATAGGTAATAAATATATTCATCATGAGGCCTTATGTAGAGCCATATTTTTGTGCTATGAGATGCTACAGAGAAAGTTAGGTGACCAGGGGGTGTGGCCTGGGCAAACATAGATTACAGAAGTAAAGCAGTAATACGACTGCTCTTGCTCTAAAAATACTGCTAAAAACAGGAAAACAGTGACAGTTTCCACAATTTCCTATCGGTCTCAAAACATTTGTGTGTAATACCAGACGCTTCACACGTGCAGAAGTAAAAGAATAACAAATAGGTCAGTACATTTAATCAAGTCCCGGGACTGACTGAATCCTTTTTGCATTAATCTACTACATTTTCCTTCCAGCTGTATCGAATGCAGAGTGTAGGTAGGGATTTATTGCTACTTCTATTAGGGAATTGCTCTGAGGCACTTGGCAAATGATTTAATATACAGAGTTGAGATTTCCTGCCTGAATAGGAGGGAAGATGAAATCATATTTTTAAAAGTTGAGGTCATGAGGGTCATCGTAGCACCTCAGCTGGTTCTGTGAATACTACAGCTTTTTTGTTTTGTCCTGTCATGCCTCTGCTCTGTCCTCAGATTGTGCATGAGGATAATGCATCCTTTCCAGAAGGGCCAGTAGCCTCATGCTGTCTGATAACGTCAGGCAGTGAAGTGTCTGCTCTTCCCACAATAGCTTGTTTCAGTAATTAACCTCATTATTGAAAGTGAAAGTAGACTTTGCCAATATTCAGGTTCCAGCAACTTCTTGTTGAATCCTGTACTAAGGATCTTTCGTGTTCTCGGGAAGGTTAGCTTCTACTTGTGAAAGGAATTCTGCCCTTTTTTTAATGTTGTTGAATTAAAGAGATCAAACCTTTTAAACATTTAAAGATAGCACTTTTTACTTCACTCTCCCATTCTTTATTATTCTTGCAGTGTGGAGAGACATCTTATATCCCCTTTGGCATGTTGACTCTTGGATCAGATTGACATAGCTAGACTGAAATCCAGTCCTTACTTTTACTGTGCTTAATGATGATGAGTCATAATAAAATGATTACAGAAAGATACAGGTTTATTAAAAAGGAGAGACTAGAAATTGATTTTTTTACTACTGAACACCAGATGAATTGTTACTCTAACACGTCCTGTCAGAAGTGGGTGGACTCTGTGGTCAAAATATTCAGCTGAAGAAAGAGCATTTCTACATAACAACGTACTTACAACGCAAATTATGTATATAAATTAGCTTTTATTATTTATAAAGCAAAAAGACCTCACCAGCATCAGCATATCACTACCTCAATTTACCAAGAGAATAACAACAATCCTGACAAGTTAATGACATTCTTACCGTCATCTGAGATGTCTCCTAATGTAAATACTAAACTGAAGCACACAAAGTCAAGTAAACATAGCTGTAGAGCTGTTGATGCTCTAGGCTCCTCTTTAACCCCCCAACCCTGCTCCAATGCCATACATATTCCATCTGGCCATAATTCTATTCTTTTTTCTTGCTTATGCCAAGATTTTGCTCAATCCCCCAGGAAGTAGAGATCCCCATAAGTAAACCAGAAGGAAGGAACAAGCACATGGACTGTGGCATATAACTGAACATTGAAGCCAAAAACATGTGATCGAAGAAGATGAACAAAACTACCTAATATCAGATGTCTTTTTTGTTTGGGTTACTTGTGTTCACAGTCTCAAAGTTTTACCAGAAAGTAAGTGAAACAGAGATCAATTATTGGGAGATGATTTTGATCTGTAGATGTACAGCATGACAAATTACATCAGAGCAAAGGTAATTGCTTTTTAATTACAATGTCAGAAATCACACAGCTCCACAGCAGAAATACTCTATTCTGCATTTCTAAAATTGCCGTTCTGTTCATTGACGTTCTGTTCAATTAACTCAGGCAAGGTTACTTTGGCCAGGACTTGGCTTGATAAAACTTGACATCGTAAATTAAAAATTGATTGGAAATTATTTATGTACCTCCTTCAGTACTATTTTCAGCAGTGTGTGAGTTGTACTAAATATTAATAGCAGTGAAAGTAGAAAATGCCTGGGCTGCCCCATGAATTGATAGGCACTTACTGGTGAATATACCCACAACAGAGTCTGTTGCAAAACATCCCTAGCCAGAGATAAGAATGTCGTTAGGGTTATCAGTTAATACTGTTATTTGTTCTTTGTATTGACTAAGACTGACCCAGCCCTTTTCGCAGAGTCACAGGCTGGCTGGGGCTGAAAGGGGCCGCATGGCTTTGAAGGTCTCCAAGGAGGAGACTCCGCAGCCTTTCTGGACAATATGACGAATCATTGGCAGTGGTGAGTTTTTCTACCTGGTGTGACTGTCAGGACTTTTCCTGAGAAATGTAGGCCTTAGAGGAGGTCAGCGCTTAGAGAAAAGTGCATATTCCCTGGAAGGTTCCACTGTGGACACTGAGGCCTATACCTGTGGTTAGGAAGCTTCTAGAGAGGAGTGTGAAATTAGCCAGCATCTCTGACTGCTTTCCCATTTGGCACCCGGCGGTGCCCTTCAAGCAGATGCATTTTTGTGATGATCAGCATATTGGCAGGTGCAGGAAAATTAAATCCAAATTCAGTCCTGGAATGAAATATTACAGATTTATTGGCAATATGCACGCCCACGTTGCTAATTATGATGACAGACTAGCAGGTCTAAAGATCTTGTATTTTTTATAATTATAGTTTTCCTTGCTATGGATAAAGTGATTCAAAACAGGTCTCAACAGACCTACAAGCTCTTGTTACCAACTGAAACAGAACCAGCTGTCCCTCGTAGAAAACAATGCTTCATGGGATGTTCCCGCCTATAAACTTCACAAGGTAACCACAGGTGAAAGCTCTTTCCTCTGGGCAATTCTATTTGCAGTTTTCTGGCAGTCATACTGTGAGTAACAGTGGATTTTTGATTCCACTTTTTTAGTTTTCTTTAGACAACATGACCATCAGCAGGTCCTGTGGACAACGTGCTGCCTGTAAGCTGTGGGACGGTTTTATATGTTTTGATTCAGTCTTCTGTGGAAATATAGCACAGGAATAGCAGAAGCTCAACCTACGACCTCTAGCACCTTAGGCAATAGCACACATCAAATGCATGTGTCACAGGCAGCGTGGGTAAGATCAGCATTTGTGTCACACAGCCCTAAAGCTGTGGTGGGCTTGCACGTGGTCTCTGTGTTTCCTGTAACAGGGCTATTGCACTTGTCTCTGGATGTGGGGAGCACGTGAAATGAGGTCAGCATGTCCAGAATTTATTAACACACCGTGCACGTGCTGTTCTCTCCCTGCTCTGCTCAAGCTACTAGATATCCTTGGTAAATGCAAGAGATTCTCAGTGAATTCCAGGACAACACTTAGCAACTGGAGATGAGATGAAGTTTAGGCGAGGTCATGTTTATTTCCCCAGGTGAAAATCATGCTGTGGCACATTTCCTTTTTCCCTTACATCTCTGCATTATTTATGATAAATGGTTTCTGCTCTGTTACTAGCAAACAAGTTATTCACTGCCATCCTGTGACCTTTGTGGTTGAGAATGACCATGCAGGTGCTGGTGGATTAAACCCATGCTTTCTGCATGACCATTGATGTTTCTCTGCTGCTGCTCTTTACTTTGCATGTTTTTCCTGCCCCACATCATATTGCTGTTAACTCAAAATGCCAGTAGCTTTCCCTATCACAGGACTCTATGCTGCTACTTGCAACTAAACACTGTGGAATTTGGTTAGTATGTTACATGCAGTCAAACATAACCCTTCATCATTCATTACCAGATGATATATAATGAATGAGTAATTAATAATTTTATGCTTTGGACTTGATAGGATGAGAGAGAATGCCCTGAAGTTGTACCCGGGGAGCTTTAGGTTGGATGTTAGGAAAAATTTCCTCTCAGAAAGAGCAGTGAGGAATTGGCACAGGCTGCCCAGAGAGGTGGTGGAGTCACTGACCCTGGAGGCATTCAAGGAATGTGTAAATGCGGCACTGGGGGACACAGGTTAGTGGGCAGTATTGGTAGTAGGTGGATGGTTGGACTAGATCTTAGAGATCTTTTCCAACCTTAATGATTCTATGATTGTAAACTGGAGTCTCAGGCACGGCTGTTTGAATATCCCGTTCTTCATCTGATCCATCCCTATATGGATGGCCACTAAACCAAATGTCTAACAGTGGGTACCACTGGGTGAACTTACTTTATTTTATTACTGCTTTTTGCTTTTCCAAAAATGTTGATTGAATTAATTATTTGCATGCCACTGTGCTAACTGTGGGCCTATTCAGGCAGAACTTAACCTGAACTCATGTCTTCGCTCCAGTAGCAGCTACCTGTAAGGTCCAAGGGCAGGGAGTGCGGGAGCTTCCGTGGAGTTGTGTTCTGTCTCTAAGGCAGGATGGATAGTACAGACCTGCTCAGCTGTCAGTGTAATTTAGCAGTTTAAATCAACAGGGGTGCCAAGAAAGAGGTTTATTTTGTGCAAAATACAGACTCAAGTGATTTATATGTGGCTGCAGAAGACATAAAGCTTTTTGAGTTGTGCAGAAAAATGAAATCAATGCAAGTGCATTTCAAAAGTGCACATGGTGGTGTCCTGAATTGCCAGATTGCTTCATCTAATCCACCCATTGCTCATAGATTTCAAAGTGCCAGCCACTAAGGAGGCCCATACTTGGAAGGTTTTCACTCAGAGGGTGGTGACACACTGGAACAGGTTGCCCAAGGAGGCTGTTGATGCCCCATCCCTGGAGGCATTCAAGTCCAGGCTGGATGTGGCTCTGGGCAGCCTGGCCTAGTGGTTGGCGACCCTGCTTACGGTGGGGGAGTTGAAACTAGATGATCTTTGAGGTCCTTTTCAACCTAGGCTATTCTGTGATCCTATGATTAATTTCCAAGTGAGTGAAAAAGGATGTTTTTCTACCCCTTTTCCCTACCTGGCAGCTCAGTGTCAGTAAAGTCTTCATTGCAGGCTTCACTCATACGGCGGCCAGCACCTTGGTGGGAGGTCTGCTCAAAATTTAGTGAAGCAACCTGTTTTCTGGAAAGACTAAAGAAAATCACTGTTCATATGTGCTGCTTGCTGCCAGCCAGATGTGTATCCAAAGTGCAATAAATCAACTTGGAACAAGTGGAGCACTGGTAATTGTTTTTCCACAGTGATTTTCAAAGGAGATTTCTTTTAAACCTTCGGTCTGGAGCCCTTGAGGCCCCTGCATGATATGCACTGCAATGCAGCACTCAGGTTGTGCCCATCGTTTGTGGTTTCCTGTGCACCAGCAGTGCGTCTTTGGTGATTTAGTGCCATATAATGAAATGGCACGCGCTACAAAGAGCGCTTAGACATCCCACATCAGAGCTCTGAGGCATAATTCACCTACCTCCAGCTCATGGATCAAATACGAAGACTCCCAGCTTCCATAAATATATATTTTCTGATAATATTCAGAGTTCAGAGTTCAAATTTTAGACTCTGCTAGCTGACTTCTGAGGGAAGTCTGAGGCATATTTGGAAATAGATATATCTATACAAAAACTACTGACCTAAGCCAAATACACATTCCTCTCTCCTAGTTTCAGAATAGATGCAAATAAATAAACAAATGGTATCTTTCCATTGTTCCCATGGATATCCCAAATACAGAAGAAAACTTAGGACCACAGAACTGTCTGGTCTTGAAGGCGTTTCCAACAGTGAGCAGGTATGTTGTGGCCTCCAGCATGCCTGCAATTGGCAGATGGAATCTGAGGTGACTGATGAGCAGGCTGCAATTGGACACAACTGCTCACTCATTGCAGAAAGAGAACATTTAAACTAGTGGGAACATGCCTAAAGAAAGCAAACAATTCAAGTGTTGCTGGAAACAGTGAAGTATGTTTCTTTCTGTACATAAATTAGGAAGGATATTGTGACATGATAGGAGCTACTGCACCGTTGCTCACTGCCAATAATCAGTGTGAGCTCTGGGCTGCAAGGGAATGGTGTTCTTCAGAGCTTCCCATCATGAACAACACACAGGAGCAACCAGTTCAGTAGTGGGAATAACATTCTGTGATAAATGCATCTCCCAGTTGCAGTACGGGCCAGAATAAATGTTTTGGGAATTTTAGGCAGACAGATATTTTACATGATTTATATGGTTTAAGTGACTGTGTAAGCTTAAATTGCCTTTTGCTATATATTTCTGTTCATTTGCCCAGTTATATAACCTGCATTATGATTTTAAGTTGCCAAGAATTTTAAGTTGATTCTTTTGCTTATAAATTAAAGGTCGTTGGTTGATTTAGTGAGTAGACGGGATGGTCTGCTAGACCATCATTTTAATAGGGCTTCTGGATTGGACTGTGCTTATAGACTGACTCTGCATTAGATCTGACTTATTTTAGAGTCTAGATCTGGTTGGATTTCCACTCTGAGATTGTTCGTATTGTTTATATGCAGCCACACACCCACGTAAACATTTCTAGCTTCTGGAGGAACCGAGAGGCCAATACAAGCGTTGACATTTTCAGCTCTTGGAAAGTGTAGGTGCTGATGGAAGTCTTCAAGGGTTTACAAGGAAAGCACCATTACCTCCATACAGGCTAATCAGAAGCTGTAGTGGAACTGATAGCTCCTGGTCAATTGGCTTCTTGATGTTCCCTAGTGCAATTCCATTGCAGCTCAAAGAAACACTCAGAACGCTCAGGCCAAATTAATACCTAAATCCAGAACCTTGAATGCACTCAAACTGGGAACAGATTTAACCTATAGATTCTACTGTCTTAGGCAAGTTATTTCAGTCTTCTGAGTCTGTTCTCCTATTTGTAAAGCATAAATAATCTCAGTAATAGGAAGGAAGCCCTTCATATTATTGAGAAACAAGAAAAATCGATATTCTGAGTAAAAGGCTCTTGACATTTCATTTTGACAACAGTGTGACACTGTAAATATTTAAATTGTGCATTTTTTCTCTCTGAATCTATCTACAGGTACATGCATTCCTGCATGCACACATATATGCATCTGGACTGTTGCCTTGTGAGAGTCAAAGATTGACAGCAGGAAAGAAATACATATGTCATTTCCTCTGCCTTTCTGTACATCACAGCACAATTTTTTTTTCTACGTTGGTTACTGGATGTTGCTAATCAATGTGCTCCAGAACAGAAAGCTGCAGAATGTCAGGCAGAAGAAGTTTTGAACCATTCTGAAGGTTTTAAGATGGAGTCTTTGAGCTGGGCCTTTAGCACCTGGCTAGCATTTTGCATATATATGAAATGTGGCTAATTTTTGTTTAGCAACAAGGCAAATTCTCCTGTCATTTCAGCTCCTCAGGAATGATGAAAAGCAGTGTCTTTGGAGCTGTTAAGAACTCTTGCAAATACATGGTGGTTTCATCTGCTTTACAGCATTTTTACGTGCTCCAGTTCTCATATCACACGCAGAAGAGCTTTCAGCTTTCTCTGAAGTTATAGTTCCATAATCAAAAGACATTTAAGAAGGGATAATGATCAATTCTACTGATTCTGCATTTTTTTCCTAAAAGGGCCCTGGATTGTTCCCATTGTCCATATTTGAGCAACAGAGAAGCTTCTGCTGTTCCTGCAGCAATGCTCATTTTGTCTTTCTCCTCTCCTTGCTCTTTGCTCTTTGAATTCCGTAACCCATAATATTCACTAGAATTTCCTCACATATCTACTGCCAGAAAAAGCAACAGTGTAGTGTTTATCTGAGCACAGCAAAGCCAACAGCTATGCAAATGCTACTCTAAATTAATTGCACAAGCTTCCTTGGACGAGAGCAACTCCTTTTGTCATGCAACCATCTAACAAGCCAACATTAGGAAGTAAATATTATGTACTGCAAAAACTATCAATCCTTCCAGACCAGATATTTCAGTCAAACATGAGGGTGGAAGGCATGTTCCAACAGAATCATCACTTGATATGATCAAAATCATTATCAAAGTGGAAGTTTTATTGCCTAGGCATACTGCTCAGTGTGCTGCCTGCAACCACGAAGAGATGAGAGAATCATATTCTTGGAAACAGAAGAATTTCTTCCCCGTCAACTCACCCTCTCCAAAATGTTTGGTGAGTTCATGTGGCAGCTGTGTCTTTTATTCATAAAGAAACCCCCAAAAATGACTTTACATTAACCAAGAGCACAGTCTTTACCCATACCTTTGTTACTTTCTCCTTTGGTCCTGTTAACAGTCGTTCAATTAATTTTATTTGAAGCAGTTCATTGTTTGGGCACCTCTGACTTACTGGTCCATAGCAAATTACAGCAGTTATCTCAAAGAATAAAATTCATCATAATGACATGCTATTAGCCAAATTTACTTCTGAGTAGTACTTACATGAGTCCAGAGAAGCTCCATTCATACTGATGTATGTCCCCAAAAGCAGTGTTTTTACGTCAGTGATTGAACCTCACAAGTGAAACACAGGAATAAAAGGAATAAAACCAGAAAGTTTTCAAATGCAAAGCAGAAGCCAAATTCAACATTCATTTGCCTAGAGATAGGAAGTGTGATATGAAGACTGGTGCTCCATAGGAAGGTAAGTTTTTATCACTAAGTAAATCTTGTGCTTCTTCCAAAGACTGAAGCCAATACTCTAAGTACTAGAAACGTCACCTGTATCCTTGCCAAAACTAACTACAGGAGCAAGCATACAGCAAATCCAGAACAGCCTTACAGACAGGATCCTGTATAATCATCTCCTAATAAAAGCCTACTTTAAGGCATTAAGATAGCCTCAGAACTGCAATAGTAGGCACAAAAAAAGGTTAGGAAAAAGGGATGTCCAGTTTTTAGAGAGAAAGATTCAAATATCTACTAAGCACCTTTTGGCTCAGGAGCTTGTAATGACTCACTAAGCCTCACTAAGCCTGCTTTAATACAGTTGTGTTTTGTTTTGTTTTCCATATGCTCACTCCAAGATTTTCCAGGGAATCACACCACCTCTCTCTCAGTGACTCCAGAAACCATGTCACCTTCAGACAACAGATCTAAAGGTAACTCATATTATTTTTAAAATATCCTATTATCTAAGCACACTTATTATATATAATTACTGCACATATTGTCGATGTATAGGATACATTGCTGTTACAGACAATATTGAAATTCCTGGATTTTAGGATCCATCTTCACATCAGCTCTTCTCCCTTTGCATACACAAAGCACCACAGTGCTTATATGTGCATGCTCACGGGCAGCTTTGGACATGTTGCAGTCTCTCATTATATAATGAGGTCCCTTTGATGTGTCTTTTTGTTGCCTGGAAATCAGCGTAAGACTTCCACGGTCCCCTGGGAGCTTCAGATTAATTAAGCTTATCATTTCTACATGGTGGTGGGTCTGAGCAGTGACTGAGACAGCCAGACAGCCAGGTGGCAACAGGCTGATGGGAAGTCTTCACAGTTCTGTCACTTCTTCCTTACTGCTTCTTTCCCTTAAAATAGTTATTTCAAGTGGAATCTACATGCAGCTCTGGAAGAAGTCCCAGTAATGGAATTAAACACATACTTCACATGGATAGGAACATGTTTCCAGAGAAACCTGTTACATCAGTCCTCTCTAAAGAGAGAAGTTCGACTCCAATGCATACCTTACTGCTAGCAGTAGTTTTAGAAACAAGTAAAACGATCTGTGACATGGCCAGTCCCTTCTGCTTACACAAATCCCTGCATTGTCTCACTGCTGCAAGGAGCAAGTAAGGCAGTAGAGTGACCTTTAGAAACCTTGATCGTTTCATGTCTTATCACTCAAACCTGGTCAAGGTTCTTGCAATACTGACTTCTCTCTGGTTCTTTGAAGGGTTGTGATGACAGCAAGCGGAGTTCAGGGATCCCCTGTCCTTTCAAGGGAGAGAGCAGAAAGACACTGAAAGACATTAGAACACAGGAGTACCTACAGTGGTATTGAGATGTATAGGATTCGTTAGATCATCTACAGTGCTAGTGGCCAACGTGCTGTATGTGCTCCAGTGAGAGGGGAGATGGTACCACCACCCTGATGACAAGATTGCAAACAACCTCTTTGGGCTGGAATAGCCTCAAAGATGGGTTTTCCTATTAGATCAAGTCCCGGTGTCCTAAACAAATTGTAATCATTCTTGGAAATAGCCTAGAGGAACACACAATGTAACATATTGAAATGGAATGAAATCCAGGGAAAGGCATGGGTGAGGTGCAGCAGCTACCAACAAGTATGGAGCTGCCTTGCTTAGGGCAGCATCAGAAAAAGAAAAAAAAAAACCCTACCAAGGTAAAGGTGGAAAAGGGAGTGGAATTTGTTATCTAGGTTCAACTATGCCTACATGGCTTGAGCACAGCAGTGTAAAATGTGTCACGTCTGAACACTGAGTCTCTGCAATGGTTGGCCAAATTCAGGTGAGGTGATATCAGGCGGTAGGTACTCATTGGCCCCCTCAGGGAAAGAGGAGGGTAGGGCCCTCTTGGGAGCAGGAAAGTTGACTCACCCAGCTCTGTTCTTCTACAAGCAGCCCTGCAACAGGAGAGATTAGATGTGTAATCTGTACTGCTGCCAACGTGGTAAACGAATAAAAGAGGTTGCAAAAGAAGCGGAAACTCATTAAGATGAAATGGTGTGTGTGAAATATATACTACAGAAAGTAATAAAAGAATAGAAACTTTAAAATTAAAGGAGCTGAAATTTTACAAAGTCTTAGGTCGTGCTGCACTGCCAGAGCTATTTGTTGTTCACTAATAACATCTCCCCGTTTCCTAGTGAATACAGTTACATCTAGGATTTTCTAGATAAGACTGTCAAGTACTAGCAAATAACTTCCAAAAAATGCTTAACATTGATTTTTTTTTTTAATCTCCTTTTAACTCTTAGTTTCTCTGAACTTTGTTGAAGGTTGAAAGGTACAGAAGTCCTGGGCTGCACAGCCATAATTTAAATCCATTTGTGGCTTTTACTGTGTTCCCTCTTGCTCTGCTATAGAAGGTGTTAGAAAACATGGTACCACCACTAAGATGTGCAGAGTAGAGGTCAACAGTGAATTTCTTCAGAATGACCATAGAACCCCAAGGTGAATGCCAGAAAATATTTTATTTATCTAAGCTGCTTGACTCCAGAAGGACCAATGTTATACCAACCCAACTGGCCCTGTAAATGCTCAGAAGAGAGCAGCTCCCAGCAATTGTAGTAAAGTGACTGTAGATGCAGGACTGAAACACAAGGTTTGCTAAGCGTGCTGAAAGCCTAGATGAGCTTAACCGTAGACTTGTGGTCTATGTAATCACAGAAGTCTATGGCTTCCCATGACGTAGTCCTTGTGAGGTGCTGGAACAATCCCATACATCCCAGCTGAAATGCACCCTGGCACTGCTAAGATCGAGTGTTTTCTTTCTGGAAAGTTCCATGCAAGAGGATAACAGTCAGTCCTGGAAGAAAACAAGACAATGAAGACACGGAAATACAATGTCATTCATCCCTGGAGAGGAGAGTGCAGCTCCCACACATGACTCCAGGTGCTGACAGTCCAGCAGGCAGAGATACAGTCACAGCTCTGGAATCTCAGGCTGGAATTTGCTCTGGGATATGTCACTGGCTCCATGTGCCTGGCTGGCCGACAGCCACAGGGCTGAGCAGTGCCTCCTGGCGATACCAAGGGGTGGATCACCCTTCAGGCAACCAAGTGCTGATGTTAGTACTTGGGAGGGTAACAGCAGCTAAGGGTAGTTAGGACTGGACTTTCTTCCAGAGTATCTGGAGCAACTGAGCCTCTTAATTCAGCCTCGTCTAGTGCTCTGGCTGTCATCTGGGCTACTATACAGGTAGTTGTATACTAGATTACTTGCTACAGTATATGGTTGGTTGAGCTGTATGTGTGCTACTCATCCTTCCTCTGCATCTTCTGGCCTTATTTCAGCATTCTCCCACTGTGAAGTGGTGCAGGCTGGAACACAATGTCTCTAGAAGCTGAAACTCCATACCTGCATATCTACATTAATAATAAGAAATGAATAGTTAGCTTTCCACCCAGTGTGGCACCAGAATGGCCATGAGCCTGCTTGGAACATAGCACTAATGCATAAAGAGTTATGGGAATTTTGCTTTACTGTGGGCATCACTCTTAACAACACTTGCACTAGACAGCCTGGGAATACCCCCCGTATCCACAAGGCATGTAAGGCTCAAACTTCAGTAAGAAGGACCTGCCTCCTTTTTGTCATCTGGACTTAACTAATATACAGCTGAATCCTTCTGAAATGACACAGTTTGACTAATGGCAGCATCCTACATTTAAGGCATTTGTCACTTGCCAGTAGCAATATCCTTGCTACTAGCAAAAAGAGGTAAATGAATATCATTTGAAGTACTTACCTGAGCTTCCAGAATATTAGAAGTCCTTTTTAAAATACTGTGGCTAACGCCAGAGCTGATGCCATGCCTCCTTCCTGACCCTCCAAAATCATTTCTGCTCTGTATACAAAGACCTGGTCTCTACTAGCAAACAAAGCAAGGGGAAGCTGTGTATTTAGTAGCACTTTTCTCTCCTCTCCTATTGAGGACTTCCATCAAAACTTAAGTATTTTTGCTAAGTGTTTTTTTCACTGCAAACAACATACTAACTGGTGTTAATCAGTGGCATGGGCCTCTGTTAGGGGCTCATGCCATTCTAATGGGTGAGTGGCTGGAGTGGATATCTTAATGGCATTTCCAACCTTAATGTTTCTACGATTACTGTAGCAACATGCCAGAGAAGCATTAAAACATCCCCCCCAGACATGTGGATTTAAATAAAAGGTTGTTCATAACTACTCATCTTATGAATATTCTTTAAAATTCTGAGGTCAGCCCAGGACTTAGCAGTGAGATAATTACAAAAAGGAATGGGCTTTATTTTCTCAAGAGACAGAAATGCTATTTTAATCTGCTAGGAAAGATCAGGGAAATTGTCTTCCAAGGAAGTTTCTTCAAAGTGGACCACTGTGGCAGCAGACCGTCCTCTCCAGCCCACTGCCACTGGAAAAGTGCAACTTGCACATTACGTTTCTTTCAGTGGAAGTTTCAAATATTTCCAAAGATCAATTGGCATCGTTTAGCTGGAAATTTTCTAAAATTTCTATTCTTGTAGAGTTTGGATTATTTGTCTTAATTACAGATGAAGTCTAACACAGAGAAAAGTATTTGTTAGTGTTTTCCATACATATAGAGAGCAGGCAATGGAACTTCAAAGGAACATCGAGCATAAGTTGAGCATAAGTGCTTCAGCTGCTTGAGGAGGAGTCCAGCCCTGCGCATAGAAGTGAGCCTGGGCAGACCATTTAATCTCTGTGTCTCGGTTTCCCTACCATAAAGAAGTAAAACATGCTTCATACTACAGGAGGAATGAAAGAAGTGAAGTTTGCAAAGTTTCCTGTCATCTCTGGATGAGTTGGGAAAACCAAAACTTTTTTGTAAAATTATGCAGATACGAAAATCCTGCCACCCTTCATTATCACGAGGATGAAAAGCAAATGGTGGTGTATTTACCTCAAACAAAATTGTTGTATGCTCTGGCTGAATTCTGCAAAGCTGCAGGTTTGTTAAAAGGGTTAAAGCAGCTGCATAGGCACTACTTTGCCTATGTCTTGTGAATGATCAGCCTTTCAGAAAAGCTCAGCAACCCCAGAGAAATCTAATTCAGCACACACAGAGAATATTTTGAATATATCTTGAAGTTTATTTTTCTTAGTACTTTTTAGGTCAAGTGTAGAGTACATAACCGAGGAGTGCATAGCACCAAAGTCATCCCTTTGGCTAGCAAAGCTCAAAGGGGGGCAAAGGGACTGCTTAGTTACCTCTGTACAGAGTATGTAACATCAACAGGTAACACTTGTGTAGAAACATATGTGCAAATGGAATCTGTAACATCTTCAACTGTACCAAGTGTCGTCTGTTGTGTAAAAACAAAATCTGAAAAATATATAAATATACAGCTGCATGTCTTTTTTTTTCCTATATACACTATATAACAGGAGAATAAAATCTGGGAGGTTGCAGTAACTTTGCTGAGATCAGACTGTTGTGATGCATAACTTTACAAACACATCCTCAGCACTTTTTGTCTTGCACCATGGTGATAAAGAAGTTGCATAAAGACAGCAAACTCTCTGGGCAGTATTCCTCAGCCACCTTCCTCTGATCGATGTAATCTACGTCTTCCACGCAGTCTGGGGGGCTGTGTTCTGGCTGTTTGCCGGTCTCAGAAGCTGCTGGGCCCTGGGCATCCTCTGCAGCATGGTGAGCTGGGTGCCCTTTGGCAGGGTCCACTGCCGCCAGGAGGCTTGAGCGCGTCAGCTTGAGGTGGGCGCCTCGTGGGCCTTTCCTGCATATTTTAGGTTTTAGGATGCTCCTGGGGTCTTGGCAGATCTGCTTCTGCTTCTTCAGGGAGCGGGAGACCTGCTTCCAGTAGGACTTCTGGTTTGCTGCATAGTGCGGGCAGGCGGAGGGGTCCCCTGAGAACTCACACCAGAACGCGCTGTCCCCATTCCTGCACTCGATGTGCACAGTTGCAGCACTCATGTCGGTCACCGCCCAGCTGCAGTCAGCATTTTCTTTGGATTTAAATTTGCCTTTAGGAGATGCCTTTCCTCCTTTCGGCTTCCGCCCTTTTTCTCTCTCTGGGTTTGATTCAGCCTGTTTCTTCCCACCGTGCTCTATGCCTTGTTTCCCCCTTCTTCTCTCCTTCTGCCTTTCACAGCTGGCGAGCAGCATCTGGGACACCAGAATCAACACACACAGGAGTCCAACGTTTTTAATCCACATGTTTTGCTCGTTGTTTGCCTTCAAAACAAAAACATACAGTCATTAAAACATTTTCACTTCCTACTGGACTCTATTTGATAGCTGCAGGATTTCAGACTTGCTCCTTGATACCTGTTAGAATACCTACTAGAACCTCTCTGCCAGGGGAGGTTCAGGTGGGATATTTGGAAGAGTTTCTTCTCCTTAAGAGCAGTGAGGCATTGGCACAGGCTGCCCAGGGAGGTGGTGGAGTCACCGACCCTGGAGGTGTTCAGGAAACACGGGGATGTGGCACAGAGGGACATGGTTTAGTGGCAGTATAGGTGGTAGATGGATGGTTAGATTAGATAATATTAGAGGTTTTTTCCAGTCTCAATGGTTCTATGATTCTTTGGTGTTAATGGGGAGATCCTCTGTCCTCCATGTGCACAATACCTGGTTTCTAGAACCATTACATAGTATTATATCCAAGCAGTGTGAAGCAGAAGAGACTCTTTCCCAGGACAAGCTCCTGCCTAGTGTCAGAAGAGCCCTAACTGCAATCCCTCCTGCAGTCCCAGATGGAATTTGGCCACAGGACTTGTCAGTTTCAGATGGATATCTCAAGTCATGCCATACAAAGCTGCTGCTGTGCCCATGATCTCCCATTTTGTGAATGTCACATGAGTCACTTTGACTCCAGCCTCTGTGCTAAATAGAAACAGGGCATAATTATTTCCTAGGCATCTTGCAGATTTTCTTAATTCACTTGGTACGCTGGTATGTAAGTTTTCTATTACAAATAAAACATCTTTTTCATAGACTGAAAAATAACTGTGGAAGCATTTTTTCTTGTCTTGCCTACTACACAAGCAGAACTGCTTTTTGCTTTTGAAGGCATCTATAGTACAATTGGATGTGTCTAAAGCTGCCGTGTACAGAATGTATTTATTTCTGTAGGTGTTTCTCTCTATGAAGCAGATTTCAGGATCAAAGCTCACCATAATAGCTGAGGGTTAAATGTGGCTTTTAGTGTACTAAATGTACTGTTCTGATGTTTCCATCACACACATTTCGGTAGCCAATTTGCCATGTTAGAAAGCAGAAATTCATGCAGAGGCATGCTAAGAAGGAACCTATTTCAGCATTCAACTTTCTGCACATAGAACACATAGATAGCAACAGATGTGAGCAGGTCCCACTTCTGTGTAGCTCTTACCTGACTCGCTTCGTGCCTTATTCTATTCAAAGAGATTTTCACAGCGTAAGACCCTCCTTAGGAAACACCATGTGGTAGTTACAGTTCCATTACAAATATGCAATTAGTAAAAATTAAAACAAGTAATGATGTGGCAGTAACTTTCAGTTATGAGTAGAACAGTTTGAAAGTAAGATAGCTAAAATAAATACCTTGCCCAGGAGCCGGAGGTGTCCAAACTCCACTCAAGATGCAGCTCGTCTCTCTCAGAAGGACTGGAGCTGCTCGTAAAGGCAGTGCGGTATTTATAAGGGCAGAGACACACCTTCTGGGCTCCAAGAAGACTGTTGCAACACAATAGGATACCTCCGTGCCATGTTCCTTCACCTCTGACACACCTCCTTGGAGAAGTGCCAGGCCTCAGAGCACAAAGCATCAGCTCTGGTGGGGTGACAAAGGTGTGTGTGTATAAATCAGACGTTCCTCGGGCCGAGTTCTTCCCTCTTTATACACAGAGATAAGAACTTCCTTAGATCATGAGCTTCTCTAACAAAGCTTTTCCCAGCCGTGGAGACGTATCCTGCAAGTTGCTCTGCTGCTGTGTACAATTGATTTGGAGTGACAGCATACAGTGTCTCTTTGCAGAATGAAAATCGTTCCACAGACCACTTCAAGGCTACCTTCAGAAGATTTCATTACCTCCTGTCACAAATAGGTAAATTCATAGTAAAGCAGTGTCGGAGAACAGTTTAGAACCAAAATAAGTCATTATTCTGCATTAGGGACAGGATGCATCACAGTGAGATGGTCATAAGCATAAAGTTCAGAAACAAATTCATATAAATACGGATATAAAGCTGAGAATTGACTTTGCTTAAAGAACAGACTGTAGCTGGTGCCTTTGTAGTGAGGCTGCCTTTGTAGTGGGGTTGCTTCGGGAGATTTTACTGGGTAGTATAAGTGTGACAATTGTTACATGTGCTTTAGAAGTAGTTCTAAGACAAATAGTTGAGATACAGGAAGAGGTGAAAGGAGATATCTTTGTAAGACAGGCAGCTCTTCCTCCTCATCTCTCCCGTAGTATATTAATGGGATGTGACAGAGGGAAAAAGCTGTAGGAAAAGCATTGTCTGGACTGGTGATAAGGAGACTGTTCACATTGTGTAAAAAAATCGGAAGCCAAGAAAACCCCAAATAAAATGGGTCATTCTGCAATGTGTGAGTGACAGAATGTGGGGAAGGGGACTCAAATATCCAAAGTACTGAGGGGGTAATCTATGAGCCACTGCTATCTGTTTAGCCATCCATCTATGTTCAGCTCCCTGGGATGCTTCTGATCAAGCTGAGGCATCAGATCTGCCTTGCGTGCCTTTGGCTGGCATGAGTTAGTATGGAAATATTTGCAACAGTCCACTAAAAGTGGAAGATGTGTCGTTAGCACTGCCAAGGACTGATGAATGGGGCAGGTGTGACTCAGGGATCAGAAAGTGTTTAACAGCTTGTCAGGTTGGAGAGGAATCTGAGAATGAAGATGATGTGAGAGAGAAATCCAGGAAGGGTTGTCCTGCTCAGGAATCCCAAACTGACACTGCACAGTACAGACAGCAGTGTCTGCAGACTGTAGTTTGGATCCTTAAGCAGTGCAGCTGTGTTAGTATGGCCATGCATCCAAACTAATGAGCATCTCATCAGGGCTAATTACTTCGGCGACAGTGTCAAGCCAAAGTGGTTACATGACCTCATGTTCTGGCTCTAATTCAGGTACAGCTTTATCACATTCCATTGCCCTGTGTGTGCACACTATAAATTGATTTTTAGGTGACAAACTAGGAAGTTGGTTTGGGCATATCACCAGAAATGAAACCACAAGCAAACCAATAAAGCAGTAACCTTTGAAACTTGCAATCTCCACTCCCTTATCAGCAAATCCATTTCTTTCGATGTCCCAATATGGTCTCTGTTTTTAACCTCTTCCTAGTTTCTTTGGTTCTCTACTACCAGCCTTTCCTTCTTTTGTTTCTCCCTTCAGGAGACGGAGAAGCCATGCAAACCAGAAAGTGGACTGGAGATGTTCTTTCCATTTCTTCTGAAGATATTGCCTACCTTTATCTTTAAGAGCAATAGTGTAATTAGGACATCTCTAAAGTAGTTGTCTGCATCTCTTTGGCTAAACAACTTATACAAATAGAGGGGAGGAATGTTATGGAGAGGTATGTAAGGAATTACGGGCAATATGGCCACGCACAAGGTTTATAATAAGGAACCTGCACTCAGCTCCTCTGAGATGTCCATTAGGAGATGCTTGTCCACCACACATTCCCTCCATGGGGAGAGAATATCCTACTCAATCTCATAGATGATGTTACAAATGTTTTGGTTGATGTTCACAAAATAACGCTCAGTGGAGAAACTAACCACAATGTACTGAAAATACTGCAGCCCTCCACCACTCCAAAATTGCTTATTTTTGACAGCTTTTGCCTACCCAAAATACTCAGTCATTGTTAGCTTCCCCATTGCTGATGGGACATATCAGTGTTGTCTACTTGCTTCGTAAATAACAGTGATGATACAGGGAGAGAAAGGGCTGTGAAAATGAAGTACACAGCATTAACGTAGCATCTTCATTTCCTAATTGATTGACTAAGTATAATTGGTTATACTTAATTAGCATCTATCAACAACAACAACAACAAAGATGCAAAAACTTGTTTATAATATGATTTTCAAAGAAAGTCTTCTTTTTTTTTTTTTTCCCTCTTCCCTTCCCTGTACTTTAAAATACACCTTCATCTTGCTATTGGCTGAGTTGAAATGCTGTTTGCTTGTAAACTGCAATCACAGCACTGCCGTGGAACAAACAGTGCAGACTAATAGCTGAGAAACAATTTGATCCGTACAGCATATGGCGAATCTGAGCAGCTAATTTGGCAAGATCAAATTTATGGGGATCTGCTTAGTTATTGAAATCAGAAGAAGACAAGCACAGAAGGCATTTGGCAATACTAGCGCATAAAAGTAATAATGGGAAAATACAAACATGGGTGCCCAGATCCCAGTGGGAGGAAATACCTTAAACCAGCTGAATTCCTGCTGCCTTTTGGATTGAAACTTGAGAAATCAGCGCTTTATTTTCATTAGAGCTGACAGAATTATTAAATCTCTTTGGTGTCTTTCTGCTGTTGATGCAAAGAGAGAAGGGGTTTTATGCATATTCCTGTCTGTAATTCATAGACTTGGAAGACATGCAGTATTTTCTATATGCTCTTATGTTATCCGCTCATACCTAGGTATTTTACATAAGAATTTGTTACTTTTGAAACTACTTTTTTTTTGCACTGGTGCTTTAATTGCAAACAGCAATCTGCTTTTGGTGTCATCTATGTGACACTGTGATATATAGATGCATTTTTTTCCCCACAGAATAAAAAGCTACGTGAAAACAGAAAATGATGAGGTAATTCCATGTACAGGTACATATAAGGCCCCATCCCTGGAAGCATTCAAGGCCAGGCTGGATGGGGCTTTGAGCAACCTGGTCTAGAGGGAGGTGTCCCTGCCTATAGCAGGGGGATTGGAAATAGATGATCTTAAAGGTCCCTTCCAACCCAAACCATTCTATGATTCTAAGATTATTAGCTATTTGCCAGTCACAGATGTGGCACCAGAATGCTGTTCTCCACACAAATACTCCAGCGGGGAGAATTAAGTGCAGTGAACAGCTGCTGCACTTCAAATTAATGCCCTCAAGTGCTCCTCTGCAGCATTCAGGCAATTCCGGAGATGAGAAGTGACTGCACAGGTATATTCCAAGGATATAACAGTGGGAATTTACTTTAATGGGATTCAAGGAACATCTGAAGGAACAATCTCTTTGTCCATGGAGACCAGCTCCCTCAACCTGTCTTCACAGGAGAAGTGCTCCAGACCACCCTACGTGGTACTTTTAACAACTACCTGCCCTCCTGTGTGGATGATATGAGCTGTAATTCCTGTCGGGTTTGTTGTTTTATTCTTTTTAAATATGACTAGCATTCAAGATTTGAGTAAATAAATTCCATTAATGTATGTATATCAGACACTTGTGGTGTATAGGCCCACACATTATTAATATGTGATTCTTACTACAACTAAAGCAGACTTATCTGTTTGTGCACAGTTTATTAACAAAATATAATCATGCTCAGTCTGCAGTCTGTATTTCACTGAAAATATCTGCTGAAAGACTCACTTTGCTAACAAATGTGAGAGCCATACCAAAGTTATATCCTATTTTGTGTGGCAGTGGGCTGCTCTCTGGCTCTGCACTTCCATTCCTGGCTAAACAAACTCCAAGCAAAGAACCCGGGTGAAGAACAGGCTGCCCAGAGAGCCACCATTCCTGGAGGAGTTCAAGAAAAGGGTGGCTGTCACACTGAGTGACATGGACTGGTGCAGTCATAGGCATGGGCTGATGGCTGGACTAGATGATCTTAATGGTCTTTCCAACCTTAGCAATTCTAAGATTCTTCTAAGAAACCCAAGACAGGGGTGGAGCGTGGCCATTAGGAGTGTGTTTCTAAAATGATGAGGCAACCTCTGTCATTTCATTAGATTTCTCTGTTGTTTTGTTAGATTATATGGAGGGAAATTCTGAGGACCATGAGAGATGGGAGAGGTTTGCTGCCAAATGGGGTTGACAGTTTGGCCTTGGCAGGAAGAGGCTGCCCGAACTCAAACAGGGAAAGTACAAGTTGGAAAGCCTGTTCTGTCCTATTTCATTGTGAAAGCTTGTTGAGCTGAACTAAAAGGAAGTCTGTCTTCATTTTAAAGCAATTAAAAGACGAAGAAGATGTAGAGAATTGCCTTTGCTAGCTAAACTTGATGATTACCCTAATCTATACAGGATATTAAATACTGGTGCTGAGATAAAGATAACTGCTGCTATACAAGAGCTAATGAAAAACACATTGCGATCTGAGCAGATCCATGAGACTTTGATCCCTACATGTTTACATCTGATGGTGCTAAGGGGTCACCAAAGCAGAGCTGCAATAGGCAGATACAAATCCTTAAGCTCCTGGGCTGCTCTTTCTAAATGTGATATTCAAAGAGCTCTAAAATGTTTTTTCCTACAAAAAATGGAAGAGTTTTTCTTCTTTAAAAATTAGCTTTCATTAAATAAAAAGGCTATATGTGATTAAAAAAAAAAAAAGAAGAAAAATCATAAAAAAATGGAGAGATGGCGTACAGAAATGTGTTTCGTATTAATTTTTCCAGTGCCAAAAAGAACTTAATCTCAAAACCTGATTTTTACATATTTTTGTATAATTTCAGCTCTAATGAAAATGAACACTTCCATCATCTCAATCGTGGCGAGGGGTTCCCCCAGCACAATCACCTCATTATCCTGTGGTTTTGTGTGAGAGAGCTGGCTGCTGGGTTTGCTAGCACAGCTTCACCGTGCTGGGGTGTGCTCAAGTTGCCTTGGCAGCCAGGGAACACTATTAACTACTTGCCATCTGAACTTTCCTCCCACAAGATTTTTATTGCTTTGAGCAGTGCAAGAGCCTGTCTGTCTGACCAAAACAGCTCCAGAGATACAGTCCGACAAAAGATTGCTCTCCTAAGAGTCATAAAATGAGTAAAATAACAAAAAGATGCCATTTTGAATTACCGTCTGCCAGCAGACTGGAGTCTGCTCAGAGTAATGGCGAGCCGTGCATGCCAATGAGAAGGAAGAATTGGATGAAACCATTAGGCAGGTCTCACTGGGACACAAGGGGACTGCCTTAGAGCTGCTTACCATAGAACTGAATTCAAAACTCCAACCAAAAAAGTTCTTTCATCTCTCTTTAAAAAGAAAATATTATCCATGTTCAGCTGAATGGCCAGAAGAAGTCTGTTGCACCGAAGTGATGCAGGTAGAACAGCCAAAGGCAGCAGGGGAAAGCAATGAGATGCAATTTCTTAGAATCCTGATCCATCCTATCACAAAAGTAAAGCTTTTTCTCAGTAAGAATTTGAACTTTTTTTTTTTTTCCTGGGGCACACACAGCTATCAGCAATCAATTAGCTCCTCTCCAGGTAGCACTTCTGTTAACTGATCCTGCACAGGTGAAGTGAATCAGGGTCAGGGGAGGGCTGTGCTTTGCTTTGGAGCACTTCAAATATGGACCAGAGGAGTAGTGAAATATTCTCATGCTTTGGTGTGGTTGTGGTGTGATACAGAATGAAAGGAAAGGGAGGTAAGGGGAGGTTATGTATGGGCTGGGATGTGGTTATTAGGGAGGTCTTTCTTAGCTGCCTACCACTTCTTTAAGGCCCTATCTAGGCTTCTGTAAGCCTTCTCTGATCTGAATTGATACAATCAACAGGGTTTTTTTGTTGTTTGTTTGTTTGTTTTCTTTTCGATTAAGCTGGAGCAGTTCTCTTTTCTTCCATTTTTTTCTGACAAATCAAATTAGCTTAGAGCTCCTTTCCAGTTTTTCCCCACTGCATTCCTGGTCAGACAGCTGTCCTTTCAGCAGTGCTTTGCTGTCTGTGATGGCTCTGGGCTTTGTCTGCTCCCTGGGTCCCTTCTATCAGGCTTAAAGCTGTTCTCTGGATAAATTAAGCTTTACCAGAAAATACACATGTGCATATACTCAGTTATATAATATGTAGCACTGATTAGTTTTCTCCCTTTTATTGTAGTTCATTAACCTTACTAGGTTTATTTTTATGGCTTTTTTTTTTCTTTAATAAATATTATGCATGTATGTGTGGAGGGAGAGGAACAGAAGAACCTTTGACTCAGGAAGTATATTGCACGAACTGTTAGGAGTTAATCAGTGACTGATAATTTTGTGGGTTTTAGCACTGGTTCCAAGTACAACAGTATGTTGCTAGCTCTGATAAGGAGTAAGCATTTATTTCAAGTGCACGTTTTATAGCACCTGGCAAGCATAAATCATGAACCATGTGAATTGTTCCTGCAGGAGTGGAAAACCGGGGTCTTGGTAGTATATGATACTGTGCTGGGATGGGATTAATTTTTTGAAGCAATCTGTAAGTTTCACCAGGAGAGCCTCAGGTTGGATATTAGGAAAAACTTCTTCTCAGAAAGAGTAGTGATGCATTGGCACAGGCTGCCCAGGGAGGTGGTGGACTCACTGTGCCTGGGGCTGGTTGAGAAGGGTGGAGATGTGGCACTGAGAGATGTGGTCAGTGGGCACGGTGGGGATGGGTTGGGGTTGGACTATGTGATCTCAGCAGCCTTTTCCAGCCTTAACCATTCAGTGATACAGTGCTGTGCTTTACATTTGTGACCTGAATGATGCTGATAACACAGCAGTGTTTCAGATTTTACTGATCAGGGTTTGCACAATGTTAAGCTTTCTCTGTTTCTCACTCTGCCCCCGCTGCAAGGAGCTGGGGGTATAGGAGAAGCTGGGAGGGGACACAGCTGTGACTGTCAGCAGCCTTTCCAGAGAAGCTATTGCTTGGAGACTGGCTGAGCATTGGTTTGCTTGGGAAAGGTACAAGTGAATGTCTTTGTATGACTTGGTGGGAATGGACAAATCAAACCGTATTTGAAATTTCCATGTTTCTTCATGCTGAGATTGTGATGTTTGGCTGTATAGTGAATAGGGGCTATTACCAAAGAAAAAGGTTTCCTTACCCATTTTTCCCAAGGTCCAGTGCAACTTGTTACGGTTAGGAAGATCTGTAAGGACACACAGCCCTCTTCAGTTATGACAAACAGTGATGGGGTTTGCTCAGTTAACCAGCAGGACGTGGCATCTCTGATTCTGTTCTTTGGCAATTTAATCTCATTCCTAACTCTACAGCCCCGCCGTGTGGAGGCCATTAGCAGGTAAGAGATGAATACTGAACAAATAGGGATTAATCCTTTATTTTTTTGATTGGATTTTCAGAGGATTAGCTGTGTTCTAAATAGTTAGAACCTTTTTTCCTTTGAGAGGAATTCAACCCTATTTGGCCAGGCTGATGTGAAGCCATTTTGTGAAAAGAGGTGGAAGGCAGCACACGACATCAGAATGCCATTGCTGATCGTGTGGTGTTACAATTCCAATTCTAATTAAAATTAGCCTTTTCCTACCTATCATCTACCTCTTTTTTAATAGTAGTAATTTTAATTAGAATTGTAACACCACAGCATTAGCAATGGCAGTGGAACAAAGGTGAGAGTGCGCCCAGTGGGCTGCTTTCACTACCATGTTAGGTTAAAATCAAGAATAGAAGTAGTAAGATTCAGCCAGTTTCTATACTGGGAGAATAAAATGAAGTTTTAAAGATGGAAAAAGGAAAAACTATCTCACAAAATCCTTGCTACCACAGATGAATTATTTACTATATGTACAAATCTTTTTTGGTACAAAAACACAGATTAGGTTTAAAATATTACTTTTGTTTCTCTCTTTATCATTTCTTACCCTTCTTCCTCTGGATCAATACATTTAAGGCACTGAACCAAAAGAACCAAAGGGTAATGGTTTTAATTAAATATAAACATAACTACACTAGAGAAACACTGTTGCATTCAGATGGGAAATTTACATTAAACTGAGCTGGCAGACATCACAAGCCTGAATTCATTGGGCACACTGTATATATTAATCTGTTCTTAGCAGTGTGACTGTTTCTCATTTGGAAGAATTAATGAGATGCAGATGGACAGATGTGCATGGAGACAACGTTATAAGCAGCAAGAAAGAGCTGGAACCTGCAGAGCAGAATTTCATTATTGAATTGGTTGGATTAGACGACCTCAGTGGTCTTTTCCAACCTCAATGATTTCTGTGATTCTATCCAGCATACATAAACTATGGATCACAGAAACGGTATAACTGTGGATGTTTATTCCTTTCCGGAGTGCTCTCCCATAACAGCAGCAAAGCAGTGGAAATGTAACAGACAACAGAAATGACATTCCCAAGGCAGCACTGAAGGAGGATACCTGATGGAAGTGCTGCTCTATCTCAGCTCGACCGCCTGCCCGGCTCAGTGCCTCGCAATGCCTGACACTCAGAGAATGCCTCGGAAGATCCAGGTGGAAGTGCAGTATGCTGAAGTGAGGAAATCCACACCCCAGCTCAATTATTGGATTGATTGTTTTTCTCCTAAGGTCCCACTGGCAAAAATTACATCCACGCTGGAAGTGGTGGCAAAACTGCCACTGAGCAACCCATACCAGCTCCTGTCTGAACATCTGCTGCCAGAGGCCCCTTACGTGTCTGTTTGTTTCCTATGTTTTAAAGGTGGATATGTCAGAGATATGTAAGAAAGTTAACCTTCTATTTCCTTTTTTTTTAATATCCTCAAACTGTACAAGTAGAAGGTAAGGCAAAAATAATGTATTGCAATTTAAAACTATTTATACTACTTGAAGTTAGTGTTTGAGTTGAGCTCAGGATTCTGTTGTTGTTTCCTTTCCCAAGTCCACCAGCTGCCAAGTGATGCACTTAGATGTAGGTCCTCCAAAAGTGATGTCTCCTATTTATTTCCATGGAAACCACTGCGGATACAAAGAGCTCCATAACACTGTTTGGTAGAGCAAATTCTCAGCTACAGGTTTAATGTGAGAACCCACAGTTTGTGTTCACAGCCTGGGAAGGTTATCCGAGGCGCGCACAATTGCACAGGAGACCTGTTCAGTGTTGGAAGAGAACAGGAAGAAAGCACAGAGCAGAGTTTCCACATCTGTGTGCAGAAAGAAAGCTGATAACAGCTCTTAGGTGCCTCAGAGGGCGCAGGGAAGCTCAGGTGTTAAGCACCTGCTCTTGGGCAAAGAGCTGCATGGCCTCCATGCAGGTCTCTGGGTGAACTCTGTAGCAAGCTGGGATCAGCTCAGTAGCTGGATGATGGCACTGTGTGGGCTGTGTCTCCTCTGAAAGCAGGGCAAGAGGACCGAGTGGTGAGCAGCACTGGGCTGCTTTGGCAGAGAATGCTATGAGGCTGAGCCTGAGCTCTGCTAACCACTTCCTTCAGCTCCAAGTGCCTAGCCTACTTCAGTTCCCAGTGAATTCTCAGCTTTATTACCACCACCTTTGTGGGGAGGGGCTCCTCACACACCACATAGGCTGGTCAGACAAATAAAGGGGGTAACAAATTTCACAATTTGCACACTAATTTTTATGGGTGGCAGCAGCAGTGACAGAGTACTGCAGTTACTTTCTCCGGGCAGTCAGCAGACCTAAAAGGCCGTCTGTTTTCTTTCCTGACTACAATCATTGTAAGCCTGGAGGTGCTGGAGGCACACTGCAGCACAGATACTGACGGCGAGGAGCTGGCTGTGCAAACAGCTTCATAACGTGCTGAGGAGAGGGAAGCAGGGCGGGAAACTGAACTTCTGTTCTAACTCAGACACCAGCTTCACTTTGGTTTTATTTCTAGCTCCTAAACGTACTGAAATATAACTATCCTAAAAGTTCAGCAGCTGGCCTCATGCTGAGTATTTATACCTTCAACTTTGTATGTGAGATGTAAAAAAAAAAAAAAGACTCTCAGAATGACTGATATATGTCCATGAAGTGGTGTCTTAATGACAACAGTATGAGAGATAATGGCTTTAAGTTGTGCCAGGGGAGCTTCAGGTGGGATATTAGGAGAAATTTCTTCTCAGGAAGAGTGGTGATGCATTGGCATGGGCTGCTCAGGGAGGTGGAGGGTTCACTGACCTGGGGGGTGTTCAAGAAATGTGGAGATGTGGCAGTGAGGGATGTGGTCAGTGATATGGAGGTGATGGGCTGACAGCTGCACTAGGTGATGGTAGTGGTCTTTTACTACTGTAATAACTCTATGATCCATCTGAACGCATCTGTTCTGCTTCATCTCCTTATTGATGTTTTTATATGCATTGCATGCTTCTTGTCATTTTAAAGTGATCTG
Source organism: Gallus gallus (assembly GCF_016699485.2). Classification (NCBI taxonomy): domain Eukaryota; kingdom Metazoa; phylum Chordata; class Aves; order Galliformes; family Phasianidae; genus Gallus; species Gallus gallus. The sequence goes on along the minus strand of NC_052535.1, from coordinate 76,104,368 downwards.
TGAAGTCTGATCAGAGCAATCTTCTTGTTTTTAAGGGCAGAGGAAGCCAGAAGAAATCTGTCTTTGTGCATCTGACTCATCTGTGGAGAAAAAGGGAAAGACTGGAAGAAGTAACAGTGAGAGGAAGAAAAACGATGCTTAAGTTCCTAAAGAAGCAGGTATGTCAACAGGCAATTTTGGGAGATCTTAGTATTCACTTTGTCTTCTTTTCATGCAAGATATTTTCCCCTAAAATCCATGCCCTATCAACTAAGGCATTTACTGAAAAATCAAGAATGCAAAATATAAGATTGCAAATCATGCAAGAATGACCAAAGCAAACAGAACTCAACAATTCTCTCAGAAAACACCAGAGTGCACTACTGCACAGTTGGGATAATCTAAAGGCAGACAGAGCAGCCTTATTGACACGTGTGTCTACTGCAGCGCAAAAGACCTACAGACTGCAAATGGTGATTTCCTTAAGTTCAGACACTTGATTTTATGGCAAACAGGTTCCTTAACACCTGAATCCTTTGTTCATTGTTTCCGGTGTCAAAATCGGGCAAAATAAATATATGCCCCAAAAGTTTAAGACAATAACAGCATCATACAATTTTAAAAAGTAGTAGTTCAGAAAATCCTCTTGTTTGACTCAGTGTAGTTACTGTGGGGGATCCAAGAGCAGTATTTTTTTCAAGGAGACACAGATGCTACCAGAGTTATACAGAACTTTTAAGGTGTCTTTTTTTTTTTTTTCCTTCTTCCTGTATTTTTCACTGTAAATTTTAGAATCACTCAGAGCAGAAGGGGCCCCTCAGGAGTCCAAACTTGTGCTCAAAGCAAGCAGGGTCATGGTGAATTCAGACTGTGCTGCAGCGCCCATGGTTGTCCTCGTAGTGAATGCCTTTCTGAGTGATTCTAAAAGGCTCTCACCATTTATGACCACGATCTCTTCTATCACACAGGTTAGCGAAGAGTATAGCTGCATATTCTCTACAGCCTCCTCAAAGCTACTGGGAATGTGCTGTTAGGTCCCCTGAAAGCCTTCCCTTCTCCAAGCTAAACCATTCCCTCAGCCCTTCCTCACAGGAGCATGCCTCAACCCCCACCATCTTGATGGCTCTTCCTTAGACTTGCTCTAGTTCATTCTCTCTCTTAAGGATGTGCATTTAGCACATGGACTTTTGCACAAAAGATCTTCAAACATCTTGCTTTGCTTTTCTGGAAGCTTACCTTGTTGAAGCAGCAAGTACTCGTTTATGCTTCTCTCTGGGCCTAAATGTGAGGCTTTGAGGCAGGTGCACTACACTGCCTACATTGCAGCACAAGTGGGTCTGGATGTTAGGAGTCTTCCTGGCTGCAGGAATCCAGACAAACATTTCAGTGTGCAGCTCCTCTGTCAAGAAAATAAAGACACACTGCATCTCCACTTGAGCAGACTTCCTTTGGTACTCAGTATGGGGAGTAACAGGTTAACCTAAAATGAGTAAAACAGCAGGTTTCATTCATTCACAAAGTACTTGCAAAGTGCACTGGGCTCACCACAAACACGTCTCAATTCATCCTTTCATTAATGAATAGCACTTTCATACCAAAACGGTAAACTGAAACATTGTGATTATATTTCTAGTGCTGAACACAGGTAAGTGGTAATGTGGCCAACACAATCACAGCACTGTTAGGCTAAGGTGGGGTATTTCAGTTAACATCCCATTTGGTGGCAACATCATTATAACCAGCTGGCTTGCTCAGGGTGCATAGTGTTGCCCAATCGAACATAATCCAAGCTCTCCCTCACCTTGGTACCAAAATCTTTACCTTTCTGTTTAATATAGTACTTAATCATGCATTTTAGATCTTGAATTTGCAGAAAGCATCTGCTGAATGAGGGGTCTTTGGTACAGGTACTAGTTTCCACTTCAGTGATGAAGCTTCATGTGGCTGCTTGTAGGCAACACAACAGCAAGCACACACAGCTCTGCTCTGCTGAAATGAGTTCCTGGGGGAAGACTACAGGAAGGGCAGTACAGGTGTGATGTTTGGCCTCTACTAACTAGAATCTAGAATCAGTGGTGGCCATGTATTTTGGACCAAGAGTTTGGTAAAGCTTTGCTCTGCTGCTTTTGGTGTTCAATGCAAGAGCCTAACAAGGATAATGGAAATTACAAGATGAAGACTAATCTGGTTAGATTCAGGGGTGACAAAAACATACGCTTGCTTGAGCTCATGTTTGTCAGAATTCAAGCCATATTTCTGCCTTATATGTAAAATACTAAGAACAAAGCAAAACATTCAGTGATTGGGTAGGCAAGCCCTAGAATCAAGGATTGTGAGGCGAGAGTTGCAAATCTGTGAGTAAAGACGGATCAAGTAATTAACTGTGCACTACAGAAACTGCTTAATTGCAAATAGAGACCACTACCAGTGTTTGTGGTAGCAAGTTTTTGCATTTACTTATTATCCTTGCTGAGAAGCTGACTTTTAGAAGATAAAAGCCAGAAATGTTTTGTAAATTCTGATTAGCTCTTGCTTTATGTTTTGGTGGGGGTTGTGCAGGGGATATTTACTTACATAAGCACAAACATGAGTTACCTTTCAGCATACTGACTGAACCTGAGTGTTACATTGCTACTCACAGATCCTGACCACACAGAACTTTACAGATGCATCAGAGGTGCACTTCTGATCTGCTGTTTAGAATTGCACTCTTACAATATTCTTCCATTTCTTCAATGTCTTTCCTGTTGGCTGAAACTTATTGCGATATAAATGTAATAATGTTGAAAATATTAATGCAAACATGTTAACAGTGGAAAAGCAATTCACTTCTGTAACTTCTCTCATACGTTCTGCCTAAAATCTTTTAAGAAAGAGGTGCCAAGTATCATAACCTTACACAAGTACCATCATTTATTCAAGATTATAAGAAAGCACAGGAAACATGTTTCCAAAATCCTTATTTTTATTGTTTGCTTTAACTGTAGCATCATGTACAGCCTTCATCTCTAGCACAGCAAAGCAGCTCAGCACACACAAAGCCCTATTCAAGACCAGCAGAAGTGGAACCTCAGTTACATAATGCAGTACATGCAGGAGTCAGTTTATCATAATATCCAAGTACAGTTACTCTGATTCTTGCTTCTTTCAGGGCTGTTGAAAAGTTTCGTTTTAGGAGTGCAAAGAGAAAGTAGCTGCAACTTTTATAGACATGACTCATGTTTAAACCCAAATTCTTAAGTCTGAGTTATTGAACTACAGCAGGGACCCTTCTTCAGTTGTGAAAAAAGTTTGCTCTGCAAAACAAAGAAAACAAAAGAAAAAAATTAGTCACTTTGTTGTTTGAAGCACAACTAGGAACATTAGCAGACTAAGCCCTGGCTCAAAAGTTCTTCAGGTTTAGCTGCCAGCTCCTGGCAGTCTCTCTGCGGTGAAATGTAAGTGGGTATAAAGCCAATTACTTCTAGGAGGGCTTCGCCACTGTGTAGCTGGGCTAAAACCTTGAGACTTACCAGAGGAGTCCGCATGGGTTCACCCGGTATGGCTACAGAAACAGACACGGTTTTGGTTTTATTACTTTCTGCAAGTTGATTCTGAATTGTTTTTAAAATTTAAATGGTTAACTACTAAGCAGCAGTTCTGATAAACAAGCTTTATTCTTCCAAATTCTGAATATAATTATCTAAATTGCACTTTTCACATGCATCTGTTGTATTTGTTATTTATCACATTCCACTGGCTTAAATCCAAAAATCAGCACAAGAAGGAAGAAAAGACAGAAGGGAGAAACAATCCCAATTCAAACAGCTAGAACTGAAATACTGAAGATAGAATTGAAATAGAAGACATACATTCAACGGGGCAACAACATACAAGTGATGTTCAAAATGACACCATTTGTTATCAACAGATGGAACAAATATCTCAGGATGTACTAAAGACTCAGACTGAGTCTGTCGGGGAGTCCTGAGCTACCAGACACTCATGGGGAGTTTAGGTTCTGCAAACCCCCAGAAGCCACAGTACAGATTTCCAACTTTAGATTTGTTAGTGATCTTGGAACACCCCTCTTCATGCCCCTGAAAGATCCCCAACATTAAAATAAATAGAATTACAACAGGATTACTCTTAGATACATTTTAGTGTGCTGCAAGCCGGAACTTTACCTGAAGTAAATCCTTAACCTCTAAAGAAGCCAATGATGTAGGAGCAGAACTCATGCAGGGATTCCCAGCAATGTTCCCGTGCCAGTTTCATTGCTTCGGTTTCATTTTCAGAACCCTGACCATGCTGGGTTGGTTTTATACGAGGTAACACTGCAGGTTTCCCTGTTTTCTTAACAGAGCTCTTCCCAGCTCCTCGCACAGAAGCTGAAGTTTTCTGGGATGATTTGTCCCGATTCGCTCCATCTTCCGGCTCCACGCCAGCAGCTACTTGCTTCATGAGGGCATCCACAGGAGCCTTCTGGCACATGCTGGCCTTCAACATTTGTGTAGATTCGCAGGCATGAGGGAGCTTTCTAAGTTCCATGGTGATCTGATTCCAGTACATTTTTGGATTGTTTTGGAAAGGATGACAGAGCAATGGCATGCCAGTGTATTCACACCAGTAGGACTTGCCTTGGCCTTTGCATTCAATTCTCGCTTTCATCTCTTCATCCCCACTTATTCTCATTGTGCAGACGTCTTTGGTTTTCGTCCGAAAATTGATTTCTTCACCGTTGCTTCTTTTCTTTGGTTTCAGCTTTTGTCCCAATCCTCCCATGCCACAGATCACTACCAGGAAAAGAAGAGCAACTCTCTTCATGGCGAGAGGAACTGACTGCGATCCTTCAGCAAAATGACCTGAAAAAGTGGAAGTAGTAAGCACCTGGCTGCTCTCAATTTAAAGGCTTGGTGCACAAAGAAGCCTCTTTCCAGCTACACGTGGGATGGATGTAATTTTTTAAAAATATTTATTTAAATAATAAATCACCCTTCAGTAGGCATGTACCCATAATTTATAGCCTGAGGAAGTGCCGAATAAGCTGTGAACTCCCATGAAGGTAACAAGACAAATCTTGTAAATGCAGTTATATACAGAACGATAGTTGTATAACTGAGAAGCACATTCCTATCCAGAATGAACATGTCATATTTGATTTTTAGCAGGTCTTTTCCATTCTCCAGCTGCTTTATAGCTATCTTCAAGACAGAACTTGTAATGCCATTTTAAAGTAAAAAAGATAAAACTTCCAAAACAATCTACATGGCTGCATCTGGGTGATTATGTACATGTGAATCTAATGAGATTCAACAAGGCCAAACGAAAGGTGTTGCACTTGGGTTTGGGCCATCCCAGATATGTCTACAGACTGGAAGAAGAACTCACTGAGAGCAGCCCTGCACAGAAGGACTTGGGAGTCTTGATGGCCAAAAGTTGGACCTGAGGCAGCAGCGTGCACTTGCAGCCCAAGAAGGCCAACAGTATCTTGCGCTGCATCAACAGAAGCGTAGCCAGCAGGGAGACCGAGGGGACTGTCTCCCTCTGCTCTGCCCTCATGAGACCCCAAGTGCAGTACTGTGTCCAGGCCTGGGGCCCGTGGTACAAGAAGGACACAGTGCTGTTGGAGTAGGTCCAGAGGATGCTCAAAGAGTTGAAGCACCTCTCCTATGAAGAAAGGCTGAGAGAGCTGGGCTTGTTCAGCCTGGAGAAGAGAAGCTCCAGTGAGACCTCATTGTGGCCTTCTAGTACTTGAAGGGAGCTCATAAACTGGAGGGAGACTGACTTTTTACATGTGCAGACAGTGATAGGACAAGGGGGAACATATTTAGATTAGATGTTAGGAGGTAATTTTTTACTTAGAGGGTGGTGAGGCACTGGAGCAGGCTACCCACTGTGAATGCCCCATCCCTGGAGGCGTTCAAGACCAGGTTGGATGGGGCCCAGGGCAGCCAGAGCTGGTGGGTGGTAACGAACCCACGGCAGGGGAGCAGGAATTAGATGATCTCTGAGGTCCATTCCAACCCCAGTCATTCTGTGATTCTATGAGTACTTGCAGGAGAAGTAGGTATCCCCCACAACTCACTACCTTGAATGCAACATCTCTGCATAGATCACATCATTTGTGGAAAGCAGAAGCTCCCTCCCACAGGGTCAATGTTCTTTCTGTCTTTCCTGCTCCTGTCCTTGGTCTTTTATCTTACATGAGCTAAAGTCTCCACAAAAAGTAAAATGCATAGCGAAAATTTGTTATTGAGGTAAAAATCTTAAAAAAATGATTTTTTTTTAAACTCGTTGCAAATATTTTGAAACAGGTTTACATGACAAAACAATTGAGAATCAAACATCAGCTAGTTAAGCAAGTTATTTTTTATTTAAATGAACTGGGGACATCTTCTCAAATTAAAAATAGAAGCTTTTAAAAATCTACAGTTTTGAACATTACATATACACATTATGCTACATACTGTCAATTAGAAATGCTTTGATTTATGACCTAAAAATGAAAAAATAAGGTTATTGGAGATTAAAGACTGGTATGACTTGTAATAGTTATTTCAATGATTTTCAGGATTACCCCTACTTCAAGCCAGTGAATTCCGACATATGAAGAGACGCTATTTGAGATCTATATGCCCAATTATTTCACACACTGTAATGTCTTACACTAGTAAGATAAACACTTGTGGCCCTTTTGATGAATTCTGCTGTTAACTAATTCAGCAACACATTCGTATGCCTGAATTCAAGGCAATAAGTCTAACAGTAGAAACGTTAACTCCAGTTGCTAAATGCCTGAACTTCAATACTGGAAATCATATCTTGAAATTATGAGACAAAATTACTATCACTGGTCCCTGAAAGAGGTACAGTTGAACAGTGATGCTATGAAGGATGTTAAAAAAGTGGGTATGAATGAGGAGAAGGGAGACAGGATATAAAGCATTCTAAAAGTCACCAACATTATGACATCTTTCATGCTCTTTTTGAATACTACTGAACTTCAGAAAGCTTAGCTTTTTGCTGCATGAAGCATTACGCACACTCCCAGCCCTCCCACCCAAATACAGATTCAAAACAAACGTCTCCCTTTTAGGTCTGTACTGCAAAAATCACTAAACATTAAATAATAATAAAAAAAGGGAGAAAACAAAAATGCAACTGACCTTTTCAGAGACACAAAGAGACACTGTGCATCCCATTACACACTTAAAATTAGTCCAAAGTGGTCATTCAAGAGCACCAAATAGCAACACTGATCATGCTGGTAAATTCATTTGTGAAACGTACTATACAATATTAAAATCTTAACTAAACACTTATATGTTTTAAGAAAAACATATATACAAAAGTCTCTGTATACAAAATGTATTTTTATGTAAACGTGTCCGTACCGTATTTAACACATCTCAACAATTTAAGATAAGAATTTGACCAACTGTCAGAAAACTTCTAAGCAAAGTCAGTTAATCTAATTAATTTATATCCTGTGATGTAAGATAGAAAGCCATATGTAAAAAAGTAAAAAAAAAAAAAAATAATAGTAATAATAATTCAAGCCTTGAACAGTGGTATTTGAGAGGCAGTGCCCTGGTCACAAAATATCCTGTACAGTAGTTTATGGCATAACATTCAATAGTACATTTGTGATTCACAGTACAGGTCACACGAAACAAGTGGCTCAGTATTCGGAAGATGATTGCAAATGCCAGTGCACTTGGAAGAATATCGATATATTCCCGTAGAAGAATCTTGAGCCTCATTTCTACAGCCTGCAAATAACCACAAATACAATTCAGGAAGATTTGACAGACAGAATTATACTGCAGTCCGACCAGAATGAAGGCACAGATTTTCATATGGACATGAATATGGTTCAGTAGTTTTTTAAAAATTATTTGTAACTCCTGCAGCATTCACACTAAAGAAAACAGAACAGCCTTCATAAAAAATAGGGAAGCAGTAGTAGGTCTAGAATTCACTCTACAAGCTTTTTGCTTACCCCTTTATGATTCCAGTTTCTGTTACCACTGTTCCACAGAGCTACACAGGAAAACAAACAAACAAACAAACATAAATCAAACCCATAAATTTCTCTTGCCCACAAACAGCAGAAATACCATGTCTGGCTGTAAAGTGAGACAGGCTCAGTTGGCACAAACCATTCACAGACTTAACCATTTAATGAGGAGAAAACAGATTTATGGTTTTCTCCACCAACCTTTCCTGTTACATTTATTTCAGGATGGAGAGAAGTGCTTCCATAACCAATTCAACACCACTGACTTCCTCTGAAGAGCCCAATCCAGCCTCCAATTCTGCTCTCACAAAAATGGTGCCTGAATTTGAGGTTATTTATATCTTTCACAAATATATCTATGCAAGATACTTATACAAATGTAAATATATCTCATATGGATCTCAATCTTGTATTCACATATCCCTTCTATGGAGAAAGATATTTGCATCTTTCCAGCAAACCAATCCAGCTGATTTCCAGGGACAAAATCTACTTGGGATTCTTTACATCTGCAAAAGTATGTGTACATAGATTTGATCAAACTCATCTTTCCCAGAGTGTTGAAAATCATTTGCAGGAACTGAGAAAAAGCAAGGGTGGCACAAAAGCAAATAGTTTGCTCAAACAGAAATGAACAACAAGACTCTATTGTATGGGAACCGTGGACTGAGAAACACAAAGTACAAATCTAATGCCATCAGTCATTTTTCAAATGATCCAAGTTAAAACAGCAGGAGGTACTGCTTCAAACTCAATTCTTACACTGTATAACGGAAGCCAACTTTGAATAACTATTAAAATTTAGTAAGAGGAACACAGAATTGAACTAGTGGGTTTAAAAAGATTAATTTATGTTAATATTCAGCTTATTCAAGGTCACTGTCTTAAGCTATTCACCAATCACTGAAATATCATGAAATATCGTGCTCTAAACTCCAAGGTTATTAACAGTCATGTGAAAGATTCAAAGATCAGAAAGGGCCTTCTAAAGCCCGAGCAATTATTGGTTTCCTCTTATGTAAAATATCAAAAGTCTTAAAATGGAGTTCTTAGATGTGCCAGTGGAGCCTAGTTTTTAATTAGATACTCTGTAGGTTTATTTAGGGAGTCCTTAAAGTACATTACAGGCTATGACAATCCTGAACATTAAAATCACTATAAACAGTTATATAAAAATACATCCACACGAGTTAACGTGGAATCAAAATTCGGTCACTAAATAATTACTGCAGAATACAGTTCTAAAAAGCAGTAATATCCAACTGATGCAGCCATGAAATCTGGCAAGGCTTCCAAACCATCAGCTTTCTTGGTATTTAACCATTACTAGAAGAACAATGCTATCTGATTTGTCTGCCAACACTCAACCAACATTTTCAATCACAACGTTGTAAATTAAGGCACAGCGAGCAACAGATTTTAATCATGGATTAGATCCTTCCTTAAGCAACTCAGGTATCTTGCAAAACCTGATCTTAAAGTTGTGGGACATCTTATGTTATCTGTACAGGAATGGTGCGTCTCACAGCTAGTTTAAGGTTTTAAAGGACAAACATTGCAGAGACAGCAGAGAACCCAGATCTCCTGCCTTTTAAATATAACTTGAATTTCTTGTTTTGTGAAGTCACGCTACTTCTACCCATGCAGCAACATCCATTTTATCTGCTCATGTTTTCTGCATCTCCTGCATCTCTTTACCACATTATCTAAAAAACTGTAATATAAGCATTTATTCTGGTGACAAAGCAAACGAGCAATGAAATGCTATGTTTATCTGCAGGATCTCTCCTGCTCCTCATTAGAATTTTGAATGATCAGAAGAAAAAGCTGATTTTATAAAATCTGGCTTTGTGTTCCATGCATTGCACAGGAAGAATATGTAGAAATTAATCTGCCTGTAAAGCTGCACCCGTTTCTGTCCAATGTAAGATATAAAAAGACATATTTCCTACAGATCTTTGTATGAAGTTAAAAAAAAAAAAGACTCAGGAGCAAGAATGCATCCTGCCCTACCACTCTATATTCCCACCGAAGTATTTAATTCACTTATTAATTTAAAACCACCCACTATACTAGAAAAATTATCTGGACTTTAAGTTCAAACGTAGGCAATTTGTTAAATCACTGGAAATTATTACAAAATCTGCTGTTACTTCCAGAATATTTGAGAAATATAAATCATACAGCATTTTCTACAGAGGGTAACCGTGCAAAAACATAAATAGAGAACTAAGTGATTCACTTGAAAACATGCAGAAAATTGGAGAGGTGATTAATACAGTAGATTAGGCAAGGACACATGGAGACATGCAGTTTCAGACTTGGTTTACCTTGTAATAACAGGATTGTGTATACCATATAAATGCTCTTTATGATAACCATTATTACCATTTTCCATACTGTAATAAAATAAATACACCAAGAAAAAAACATGTTAACTATAAGATGCACCACGTATAGTATGGCTTCCAAGACATGTAAATGGATGATGGTATTATTTGCAAAGGTAAACTGTTTCTGTACAATAAAAGATATCTTTTCTTTTGTAACATTCAGGAGTGAGGGAATAACTATAATCTTAATATTCTCCAAAAATTGATTATTAAGATATTTCCATAGACTTGGATACTCTAATGTAAAGTCAGGTGAAACAGAGTATGTTACATCTGTTGAAGTAACAAGTTAAATGAAAAATCTAAGCCCTCCCACCTGAATAAAGTAATTTTACCAAATACCAACAAAAATGTCTTACTTTTCCAAGGGTATAGTTTCGACACTAAAAAACACAAAAAAGGAGTAGTTAACTGGACAACAAAATAAGTAAGTAATTTTAGCTGTACCTGCCCGTTTCTGCTCTACTGACTTCTGAATGTGAAATGAAAAATGAGCAGTGTGAAACTGGAGGAATGCAGTGCACAGGCTAACTGAACAACAAGCAAAACAAAGAGCAGAAAAGAAAAGAGTAAAAATGAAACTGATCGGAAAATATGTAAGAACAGTTATCATAAAGTAAAATGCCAAGTCCCTGAGACAGAGGAACTGCAAGTGAAAAAGGAAAGACTAGTTAGGAATAACTAAGGCAGTAAGGAAGTAAATAGTTAATTCAAGATTACAAAGGAAGCGTAATTCACCTTAAAAGGTAACTTAGCGAAACTAATCATCTCTACCCTAGCAGATATTTATATAAAAGGCTGCACATAAAGCTATGAAGACTCATTCTGAAGTAAGTTTCTCATAGTCAGAACTGGCACTATCTACAGAGTCATGACAAGCTGAGTTCATCAAAGCCTGCCTGCATGAAGCACTTTGCAGGGACCAACCCAAACCTGTGCTATTTCACAAGCACATGCAGTTCTATCTGACAGCACGGATTAAGGATTATAGCACCTTCATGTGAAACACCAGAAAACATATTTAAGCCCATGTGCCATTTAGCTTGCTTAGAAGCATATACTTACTCATCATACACATCCTCTGTATCCATTCTACGATAGTATTTGGAGAGTTTCACAGCAAAAATTATGGCAGGAATTAAAAATATTGAGGAGCCTCCCAAACCAAACCAGAAGGTATTCTGAAACAAAACAAAATCCAAGATAAAAAGATCACAGAGAATGGTTACTCAGAGAACACGGGAGAAATTATTGCCATGGGTCTGTGTGCTCTCTGAGGCTCCTTATACTAGTGTGGAACAGGGCATGCTAAGCACCTCCACAGTAAATGTGAACTAAAGCATGAACACCACTATCTTACAAATGTGGCCAAAAAGAAGACTGTCCAAAGATGCTCAAATTCACACAGGCATAGCGTCCTAAGCAGTAATTTCAACTCAGTCAGCAGCGAGCTATAAAGTGATTTTGTCTCTCCGCATTTATTCGCAGCCCCATTTTTTCTCGCTATTTTAAAGTTATTATCTGTGATTCCTTAAAAATCGGAGCTTCCAGCACTTTCTCAAGGTGCTTTTTAACTTGTTAGCTGAAGCATGCTTACAAAACCTATTTTATTATCACACAGGTGAGGTGGGTTACTACCTGATGTTAGAATCATGACTTTTCAAACTTGATTTGTAATAGCTGGAGGCATTGTGACTTATATGTGACTCAGCTAAGTTCTATCACCATGAAGACTGTAATCCATCTACCACTGGACAGCTGGTTGCTACCCCAAGAACAGAAGCTCCATAACTTATAGGTGATCCATCTGGCAGAATAGAAGATTTCATGATAAAGAACTATCAGGGTTAGAGTAGCTTTGATTGTTTGCATACACTTATGCTGTTACTGTGATTATTACTTGGACAAAATTGTGACACAACAGAATAATAGCTGGGAAGTGTTTTAGGTGGTTTCTTTTCTACATGTTGTTGTTTATTCTGTTTTGATTATACGCTGCTCTTTTGCAAGATGAAAAAGCCAACACTGGCCTTGCATACTGCTGCAAGTCATGTTCCAAGTCTACATTGTACAGGAATGCTTAAAGATCAGTCTGTTGCAAGTCACGTGATAAAAAAAAAATCCTTTTATTTATTTACAGTTCAAATTTGAACAAATTTAGTAAAACAGTTAATTTTACAGGATTCTTGCTAATTAAAGCCTAATTTTAATGAAAACATAAATCAAGTCCAGCATTGGTTGGTTGATCCAGATTGGAACATTCTTTCCTTGAATAACTTTGGATGTGATACTTTGTCATCACACTTAGAATGGTCGACATGAAATAATTAAATGTAGATTTATGTTCAAAGAATTTCCCACTTGGCGCCCAGATTCTGAGTAAAAAAAAAAAGATTTCTTACCACAGAATCAGTTACATAGCTGCATAAAAATATATCCACTGCTGTATCTATCACATTGGCAATAGGCTTGCATGCTGCTACCTCCATGGCAATCTGAAAGACATTAAAGTAAACAGTTTGAGGTATGTAACAGATTAAAATAAGAATCTCACATTTTGCTTACAGCTACAGTTACTGTTTACTATACTGTTCTCTCTCTCTCTCTCAATTCAGAATAAATTCCAGTGGGATGAGCTATCTACTGAATTTATAAATCTTTAAAACATCAGCTCAATTTCTCCAAGCCTGAAGCTGAAGAAAGAAAAATAAAGATGCTAACGATACTAATCTGAACTAAACAGGGTCAGGCTCAGTACAACATTAGCACCAATAGTATACTGCAGGACAGCCCTGGAAGAAATATACGAAATTTGCATTTCATTCCAGTCAGTACTGCTCATAATTTCTATTCTGCTTCAAAGAAAACTATTTATAGAAGACAGGCTTCCCTCTTCATACCATGCACAACTATCTTGAAATTACTGAAAATTACAAAACCTGCTATCAGCATAACTTTTATTACTATTGAGCTGCTTCATGCTTTTTAGAAGCAGTGTCTCTCAAAAAGCAAATGCACCTTACCGACTCCTTCACCCACTCAATGTATTGCTCAAAGTAGCCAACGATGGTGTCCATGTACTTCTTTGTTTCCTGAAACCAAATAGAAATAAGTGAACCGTGGAAACAGTTCCATGACACCGTGAACGAATGTACTTAAATCAGATAAAGCTTACCTGGACAATAACTAGAGAAGCATTGTTATTTATGAGAAGCTGGGCAGCATTAACAGCACTAATGACATTTTTCACCTTTACCTGGGTTGAAAGAAAAGGCTTTTAGTATAAATGAATCCCTTTCAAGCAGTTACAGTGACTCTGCAGCCACTGCCATTAACCTATTCTCTTGATAAACCAGTAGCACTGTCCTGATAAAACCTGACAAAACACACAATTTCAGATAGAGTCTAAGCAACCTTCAGACAAGAAGGCTCAGCCCAAGGATTCATGACTATCTGACAAAAACCTCACGCTGCAAAAAGAAGAAGGGCATCAGTGGTTATGAACAGCAACTTGCTTGCAACTTATGCAACTGAATTTATACATAAGACCAGCTTTGTCTTGTATTCTGTTTGGCTTGGCTTTTTCCTTTCCTTAGATCCAGAGATACTTTCATCACCTGGGAAAGTCAACCTTTGGGTCCTACAACAGTGACCAAAATCATAAGAAAGCTAAATTTAAGATTTTACTTAACCATGGAATGTAAAGCATATGCTGTTTCATGACACATCAATATATACACATGCACCAACATTACACACAAAGTGTAGAGAAACAACTCTTGATTACCAGCTAAAGTATTACTGCTATTCAACATCCAGAAGGATGGACACATTCATACACTTTGTCAATACATGTGTAATCCCATCAAGTCTCCCAAAAAACATACACACATACAACCTTTACCTCTATTTCTTACATAATCTTAAGGCTTAAACGCCATATTTTTCTTATCAGCACCTTATTTCCACGCCTCTTACCCTCACCATCCAGGGTTAAAACTCATATTCTGAAATATATCTGCTTGGTCTGCTGTGTGAATGGGTCAGAAATCGTAATGGGAAGAACCGTGGTAGGTGAGGGTCATCAAGCTGTTCTAACTATGATCGTAAGTGCTAGCACAGCTGTATTTTTGCTACAGGAGCCAAAGCAGACTGGAGATGACAGAAAGCTTTGCTGCCACAAAAGTAATCATCCTGTTGCTTGTCCTCCTCGGGCTGGCAGAGCCTGAAGGCAGCTGGTTTCACTAAGGTGCAAACACCAGCTGCTATTTACAGGGGAAACATGAGGTGCCCTGGAGAAGCCTTGGTACAAATTCACCTTCCCACAGTTTGGCTGATGCTGCAAAAACAGGAAGGGAATGACTACAATGCTAAAGTCACAGGACCCAGTGGGAGCAGAACACTGGATAAGAGCTGGGTAAGAATGTGAATCTCAAAGATCTCATTTCTCAGTTGTATTGTGGCGTTTTGTTTCTTTGTTGTTTCCCCACTCCAAGTTTTGCTTTTGGTGATTCTATAAAAAAAAAATCCTACCTTTTTAGTAACGTGAAAGCACAATATACGGAACTGTACTTAAAAAGTCTACTTTATCACCTGATAATCAAATAGAAGAGATGCAGAAGAGACATCTATATCTGTTACTACCTCAGTGCACTAAGTAGCTTTGTAATAACAGAACAGCCAGAAAAAGTAAAAGCTTTACTGAAAATATACTCCATGCATATGTGGTGGATGATTTAAAACACATTAAAATGTTCCTGCTGCCAGAGAGAAAAGCTTACCATAAGTTCAGATGATGTCCTCTTCAGCAGTCTAATGCTCTGATTTAAAGTGCTCTGGTAGAAAGAAGGGGAAGAAAAAAAATTACAAAGATTTAGGTCATCACTGTAGGTAAGAGCCTACTTGTTTTAACACTGTATGTATGCTTTGATTCTGCATAGATGATTTTGTTTCTAATATGACATACCACATTATATATAGTAAATGCAGTTGAATTAGCTTAGAACTAATATATTGTGCTTTTGATCGATTCAATATTTCACCAAAAGAACTAAGTAGCTATAAATTATGTATTGGAAGACTTCAAATTAACTCAAAACTACTAGCAATAAACTGAGAAAGATTTATTTGGGGAAAGAAAGAATGGTGAAAAATTAGAACTGAGCCTTCAGAGTACTTTGATATTGTGCATTTTTAGAAGGGAAAAAGCACTTACCCTAGCTTTAACATATTTCTTGACAGTCAGTTTTGTAAAAGGAAAAAGAGATGAGAATAATTAGGAGTTAATTAGAAAGAACAGCATTGAATCAGAGGCCTAATGACTTTTTTGTTTGTTTTATCAGGCCTTTGATAGGGGCAGCAATACTATATGTGATGTTAAGATAAACTAAAAGCCTTCACGTCACGTAGAAGACAAAACCAACAGTTACAAGCTGCATGTACAAGACTCACAGCTGGATGCTATACATATCAGTGCCTGGCAAAAGCAGTCAGAAGGAACCCTTTCACATCTTGTACAGCATCAACAAAAAAGATATTTCTTTGGCTCTAAGTGCTACAATTAGGGGCTCCAGTTCCAATGTCGGTACATCACTGTGAACTTCAGGAAATAAAAGTGTAAAAGTCATAACCGCTTTTATAACAGAAGACAACTGATAAGGAAAAAGGAAAATGAGTGATTTAGGGTTAGAATTTTGGAAACTTCTCCTGCTTCATCTTTTATTCATACATAATCACAACACAGGAAAAGAAAAGAGCTCCCGATATGAGACAGTATTATAAGGTAAAAGTACCAGAAGTAGGTTAAATATTTATTAAATGCAGACTTGAACCAGATTACTCTTTGGTGACAATACAAATGCAATCTGTGCTTACATACTAACA
Source organism: Gallus gallus (assembly GCF_016699485.2). Classification (NCBI taxonomy): domain Eukaryota; kingdom Metazoa; phylum Chordata; class Aves; order Galliformes; family Phasianidae; genus Gallus; species Gallus gallus. The sequence continues at coordinate 76,088,111 of NC_052535.1, read as the reverse complement.
AGTGCAGCTTTCTAAACTGAATTGAAGATTCAGAGATTCATATTTCTGTTTACAAATATGTTTAAATATAGCTTTAATGTTTTACCATAGCTTGCTCCAGTGGAACAACTTGCTGGCTATGAATCATCCGAATGTTGTTTGCGTGTCCTTTTAAGGCATTTTCCAGTGCTCCTTTTGGCTGCAAAAAAAAAAAGGATGCCCTATTGTTCAATAGTTTCAAACAAAGGAAAAAAATACAAACTGCAATGCAAGTTGCACAGTATTTGTTGCAGAAGAGCTGATGCTAACAGGATACGGCAAATTGAACTCAACACAGAGAGGGGGAAAAAATCGCCGTATTAATGATTCAAAGCCCAGTAATGAAAGCACACATATTAAACTGCTTCTCTGTCTGTATCATCACTGGTTTCATAGAAGAGAATTTCCAGAGTGCACTGAGTTAAACAGGGCAGAGGGAGCACCCCTCTGCTACTCTGCTCTGCTCCAGCCTGTCCCTGGTGCAGGGGTGCCCTCCACTGGGACGAGTGTTCCTCACTGATGCTCACTGCTTTTGCCTTCTGCACTATGGTCAAAGCTCCCCGCTTCCTGAGGCACACAGAAGTTCCAGCACTTCCAGCCAGTAAGCTGGCAATGAGTCTGTGAAGGGTGCTGTTCCTTTCAGTGGCTTCCACTGCTCAGCCAGAAGATGTGCTTGTAGCCTGGTTTTACAGCCTGCACACACACCTGCAGATCGCAGCAACATTAAAGTTTGTAAAATTTGATTTCACTCTCAAAAATACATTTATTTTCCATATCTTTTTCATGGCGAAATCATTTGGCTCCCATTGTTAACTCCACTTTGGAAGTGGAAGAATTTTAGACCTAGACACTGCTGAGAAATCATTAAACACTGGGGATGGTGGGAAGGTACTGTGGGTCTGTCTCCATAGAACACAGTTGTGAGGATTCAGAAACTGCTGGAACTGCAGGAAGAGCTGCCCTGAATGCAAGTCCAGACTGGTGTAGAGATGAGACCCCTTTCAGGAGAAAGGATTTCAAGATGTTTCATCCAGGACACTCTAACAGTGCAACTTCTTACCAAGAAAACTTCAGCAAACATTTTGTACTGATCTGGCAAATATGGAATGGAAAGAGCCATTGTTTCATTTTGTTGAAAATGTGCCTTTTTTTCAGAAATAACCTCAGGAAAAGACGTGTTAGTGAAAAGCCAGAGGAAACAAATGACTAAGTGAATGGCCTTGTGAATTTTGCTTGAAAAGAGAATAAAACCCATGGCAGTACTGTCACTGAGAATGGGAATACATCTGCCACAGGACTGCTTCCTCTTCACTGCTGCCATCTCTCTGACAGCGCCATATCCTGCTGAAAAGCAGCAAAACATTTTCCTGGTTAGGCCCATGCTTTTTTAAGACATTTTGTATCTTTGGGGTATGTATTTCTGCAACATTTTTCTAGGTCCTCCTGCAGCTCTTCTCCTCTCTGCCTATTCCTTTGACAGCAGCCTGCCAGGGGCTCCGTTATGTCCTGTCATTCTCTTCCCAAATGAAAGGGATAATGAATCCTTACACACTTTACAGATGCAATGGCTTAAGAAACAGATGTGTTGTAAAACCAGAAAGCAAAAGAATAACATTCTTAGCTGCATGGCTGGCAGGTGTTGATGTGCAGACGTGTTTGCTTCCCAGAAGAATTCACGTGAGCAGTTATTTCAGGTTCTCTGTTCTGAGAGATAAGAGCACTCAATACTGAAGTAAGGCAACAGAGCAGCTTCAGCGTGCTTTGTACTGACGAGCTGAATCCCCTTACCTAATAACATCTGTGGGCAATATTGTTCCCTACTCCATACCATGGTCTCTTGGTTTGATTGAAGTTTTTTTTTTCCCATTCTAGTGTTAAAATGTGCATTTTGTGTTGTGCAGAGTGCCAGAAAATTCAAACTAAATGCTCAAAGTTAACTCCAAAAGTTTTTAGATGGATCTATTCTCACTTCTAATGCTTCCTTTAGATTCTATTACAAAAAAATAATGAAAAACCAAGCTGCCAACACAATGTATTTTCCTTCATAGATCTAACTGAAGATCTATCTAACTACCTTTAAAAGGACATCCCAGGGACAATTCCATTAAGGCACAACGTGTTTGAAGAACCTCAGCTTCCACTTAAAAAACAGCCTCTCCGAACAAAAACTCCCCATCTTATAACCTGGCAGAATAATAATGGAAAATGGAAGTGCAGCGTAGCCAAAGCTACAACTATCAGTTCCAGTTAGCAGACAGCCTAAACGGGTAAACAGGCAATATGCGACTCACCCACTGTGCTCAGAGGATACTTACAACACCAAAAAAATCATGAGTGCAGGTCTGGCAGAAAGATAAATGCAGCAGAAGTGATCGATTTATGTAGAAACACAACAGCGACCTCTACTAGTGCTGCCCTCTCTCTGGAGAAGGGATGGAAATCTGATGTATTCCAAACAGCAAGGTCTCACTCTGCTGTCTGTGTCCTGTTGTGATCCTAGTGACTGTATGAGTAGTACATGTGCAGCATAACTCTCTCTCCCATACCACAGTGTGGGAATTTGTCTTGGGCCAGGGCAAGGCAATTTAGTGTCCAAACTGACTCTCATTTTGAAAAATAAATAGAAGGTGACCTTGACATAGATACAAACAAATCAACTGAATGTTTATTGTCTGTTAACACAGCTGTGTCATTTTGCACATTCATTTGTGGGCAAGTTGTTCTAGCCTTTCACCAATGCCAGTGTGTCTACATTCAACAAGCACTACACAACAGACCGGATTTCTCCTGTGAATTTTGCCTCCATAATGGAGGCCCAGTTCCCAAGAGAGGCCTTATGAGCCACAACAGTACTTATTTCCTTGTAAAATCTTCTGCTCAGTAACTGAAAGAAAACTGATTCAAATCCTGTTTTCCATCATGATCTAAGCAATTTTTCTGCTGTATGGGGCCTAAAATATAGAAAACATCACAAGAAATACTGCAGTGGACCTAAGTGACTTCTTAAGGGAACCATGCAACTTCATGAAATTAAATTCCAAAGCAGAAGTTGTACAACTGCTAACATATAAAACTCAAAAATTAGCTCATATACAACATTGTTCTTTCAAAGGTTTTCCTTATGTGACAATGAACCAGGTATATGTGTCCAAAGTACAAGAACCCTCCCATACAAAGTCAAAATATTTGGCAATATATAATTAGTAAAATGAAAGAAATTATTACATGGGTGAATTAAACTTACCAGTTGGTCTGCTCTTGCTTCTAAGTCATTAGCAAATGACAAGAGATCAACCTTGGTAACACTTTTATTGATCTAAAACAAGATTTGAACAGCACAGAAAGAAAAGAGTATTACTGCACACGCAGAATGCACTTAATCACATCTCCTATGTTGTCCATCCTTCATTTCTTCAAATGTTTAATGAACTTAACTTCTGAAATGCTTTTGCACCATGTTTTATGCATCTTCAATACCTCCCCTTCCAGCCAAAAGCAGATTTGTCTCTGTTTCACCCAGTGTTAAAGACACATGTATTTTATGCTTCATTCCAGCCACGTACTTGGATTACAGTGGTCTCACCTCTGTCAAATACGCTCCAAAGTTTATCCCTTCTATTCCTGAAGAGCTGAAATTCAGAAGATTCTCTTTCCCAATTTCATCCAGCAGAATGATTTTGCTGAGGTTTATCTGAATATGTTCAATTCTAAGCGCTACATCTTCTGTATACTGAGAAGGAAATAAAACACAGAGGTAGTTTGCACCTGGTACATCTCTATATCCCTCTTCTCATATAAAAGCATTTCTCTTTTCCTGACTGATCACTTCCATGAAGAACCACACAAACAACTTCCCTTTCACTTACATCTGATTAGTTTAATTAACTTTGACAGAATCCAGGTAAAGTCCTTCCCTTCCCTGCAGTATTGACACAGCCTGTCCATGCCACGTTCTAGCCCACCTGTGCAGCTTTCATACCAATGAATTACTCCCTTCCCAGCCTCTACCACTATGGAAACTCAGACAAATTTCAGTGACTCTTACTCATCGTAGTATAATTACTGTAGAATATAAATACATTGTATTGTTTCTATACATATATATGTATATATATGTATCTTCTGGATATTATACATAATTATGTATTATCTGGGACAAAGACCATATGTATTAAGTGTAGAAACAACGCTTGGCAGAATGGAACACAGACCCCAAAGGGTTGCTGTAATGCAGGTCAGTATTACAGATAACCAAAAATTAGCACACTCATGTATTATTACAGCTTAACTGAAAATATTTTATCTTATCCCTCTCTCCTCTCCTCCGAAGCTGGGAACACTCTTAAAAGCACAGCAAATTGTATCCAAGAGCACATAAATATGATTGGAATTCCTTTCAAATTAGGTTGGACGGTTCTTGTCTCCTTGCAGAATGTACTGCATATTAAGATCTAAAATCCTTTAAAGCTCAAACACACTACGTCATGTTCAAGAACAAATACCTCTTTAGCCCTCAAAAATACTCATGAGCACACTCAAACTTTTCTTACTTACCATACTAATATTCAAAAATTCATTGATATTAAACAGGTGTTCTAGATGAAGGGAAGTATAAATTCCTTTGTTTTCCTTGCAATCGCTACAAAAATAAAATACATACATCAGCCTGAAAATCACTCTATGGACAGAGGGTAAAGAGAATGATTAACAGTATTTTCAGATTTGAAGAAAACCAGTCCCTTAAAAAAGTGTTCTGGCTATATTTTTTGAAGCTTTGTCTATAAGAAAACAAGCAATTAACAATTTCTGATGGTCTCAAAGATATGAAACAGTGTTTTGAAAAGCTCAACTGCTGCTGTTACACCATATTACGTTAAGACCATCCCTAATAACTCACTAATAGAAGATCATTTTTGCTAGCAATTCAACAGAAAATCAGAACATTGTTTTCTGGACCATGTCAGATTTCTGTGTGTGCCTGAAATACGAGGCTGGAAAATAACACAAAGCCCAGGTATAAATGGAACTAAACCTTGACCCATAACTTCACATACCTGTATACTTTTTCAAAAGTCAAGTTAATATTTGGATTTTTAAAAAGAATGCCAGAAAGATAGTTTTTCCAATGCTGATTTAGTAAGTAGGGAGTATCCAAAACCTAGGAGACAAAATTCAGTGATGTTACTGTAATACTGTGTTTTCAATGCATGAGTATATTCCTATGTGATCTTTTGACACATTTCCACATCTAAACTTATCACTCGCTGATGGAAATAAAAGCAGAAGAGCAAATTCAACCTCTCTGGTGTAGAAACTGGATATTAAAGCTCCATGTCACCAAGAAATGCTGAACTACAATAACATTTATCCCCGATAGAAGATGAGCATGCAGTATTTACACTGCAAAACAAATTAGATCAAGAAAGTATGAAAGTCTCCGTTCAGTGTGGAAATGGAAAGTAAAAACAGATCCAAATTCACTTGAGGTGTCCCCATAAAAATAATAAATCATGCATAACTGACAAGACTGTTAAGACTTACAGGGAGTCTATTCATTGTTCAATAATCTGAATATGAGTAACTTCACCTTGAATAAAGTTTTATCTTCAAAGGGCTCACAAACCAGTTTTTCTATATTTCCACCTGTGACAAATGTAAGCACCACTACAATCATCAGCACCCAGGAGAAAAGAAAACTGAATCCAACGCCACTGAAAAAGAAATAATTCAGATAAGTTTTTGTTTTTTAAGAAGCAAATGCACATACTTTGAGTAACAGTGAAACCAGTGATTAGCAGCTGTAGCATTTGTAGAGAATAAGACCTGGCAGATGGCAAAAATGCTTATATTCTCCAACAAAATTCTTGCTGTCTGAAATTTCTTAAATGTTCCAATCCTGGAAAGTTTTCAGTTAGAGTGCAGCTAGAATAGGAATGGCATGAAAACTCCTTTAAGAGAGACAAAAGCATATAGATTTCTTTTTTAAATCCAAATCTCTAGCCCTGTGGTCTCAAAGGACTGTTACACAGACTTCAGATGCTATCTTCTGCATACAACACAAACGATATTTAAGCTCCTACTGGGAACTTCCAAGAGCAGCCCCAAATCTTCTGAAGTGACTTGATAAAGTAATGTGTTTGAAGCCTCCTCATATGGCTTATCTTCTTTTATTTACTTTGAACAAATGCTACAATATATTAAAACAAAAACAAAAACAAACAAACAAACAAAAAAATACCCCCAACCTATAAGTTCCATTTATACTTTCAATTATTTGATACAGTTCTGGAGTTTCCAAATGGATTTACACTGATAGTTACTACCTATAATACTTTTCATACAAGAGTAGATTCAGATGTGATCCTCAAGGAAAGAGCAACCGAAGGCCTAGGTGTTTCACTGTAAGTATGTTAGGCAAATGTTTATGTTCGAGTTATTTCAGAGCACGTTGGTAATAAAAATTCTCTTCATGCATATGTCCTTTAAAAAAAATCAATTAAAAAAAAACAAACAACACCTTCTACAAGTACCTATATAGATTTTCTTTTTCACAAGTAAGTGAAACTCACGCCATAAGAAAGTTTCCTCCAGTGTTGGAAATGCAGCCTCTGGTTGTTGGAGAAGCATGTTTGTCATAACCACAGGTTCCACATAGCAACCCAAGATAGTAAAAGATCACAATCAGGACCACCATGCAGCAGAGAATGAGACAACCCAGCCACCTAAGGAATAAAGCCCAAATGCCTGGTTATGTGCAAATAAAGAACACACTGAAGACCTGCAGAATACTCGAGGCAATGCTATATTCCTAACTGGCTCATCTGTGGTTCTTGCTGGGCAACAAATATCAGCAAAAAAAAAACCCCTCTTTTCCTACACCAGCATACATTTTGGGCTAGGAATTCAGTCTCTGATTGATTACAGACAGCCGCTACTTGAGGAGCTGGGGAACAAACCTTGCAGGAGTTCTAAGGTCCAGCTACTGTATGTTGCTTGTACTGCACTGTCAAACACCAAGTGAAGCAAACCATGAGAATCTGCCTCTGCTGCGTCAAATGGTAATTTATTCAAGAAGCAAATGAGAAATTTATGTGTATGGATTGGTGATTAGTCATGAAGTACATAACTGCTATTGCTGTAGGTCTTACTACATTTTGCTCACCGTTATGTTGGGCCTGAAATTGAAAATAACTGTATTTGAAGCTCTTAAAACCAAGACTTTATGTGCCTGTTCTGGAGTGTTTTCAATGAGCACCTTATAAGCAGTTTATGGAATGTGATCAGGAGAAAGATGTTGGAAAGGAACAGAACTTACGTTCTTTTTAATAAAGTTATGTAATATTTCCAAGTTGCATTGGAGCACATTCATTTATTCACACATTTCATATCTCCTCTTAGCTTTTTATCCTCCCCCAGTTCCCTCTGCTCTTTCTTTTTTCTTCCACCATCAGTGTTCCCAGCTTATATTTCTTACATTCCCTTTCAAGTCTCATCACAAAAACTTAGCAGGTATTGAATAGGCTAAAGGAAAGGTTATTATGACTACAAAAAAGGCTTCTTAAGGTTCAGCCTCCTTCTCACTTTCATTTAACATTGCATTAAAACCATTAGCACATCTATTCTGTAGCAGTGAAGCGGATTAAAACACAAGCAGGTTTTGATAAAGGGTCAATAGAAACGTCAAAACGTATGGAGAACTCGATGAGCATGAAGATTGAAATAAATTCTAGACAAAGTAAACAGTATGAAATAAAAAGCTTTATGCTTCAAAATATGAAATTATTTTTCAATTATAGAAATCATACAGGTCTTGAACAGAAAAAATGTGTGTAATGGACCCATGCATTCACAAGGACAAGTACTACATCAGTTTGACCAAGCAAAAAGATTTACAAACTGTGAATCAAAATTTTTGCTACTACTACTTTGCAGTAGGAAGTCCAGCAACTTGCCTGAAACTCAACAAAAAGAAGCCCCCAAAAAAGTTACACTGGCATTATGAAACCACCTGTTTCTCATGTATTACATCTTATGATATCTGTCCTTCCTAAAAAAGATAGGAAAGCCTGCAGAGTAGAAATCATCTCTTGCTCTGTACTGCAACAGCACCCAGCTTGGTTAGCTGGGTCAGTCAGGGCCTTTGCTAAAACACCAGCAATGGAAAGTTCCCTTCCAGCATCTTGATTTCACTCTTCATCATTAATAGTTTCAATGCCCTTTCAGAGTATTAAAATACTACAATAACACATTAGTTACATGTTACTGCATTAACTGTAGGTAGCACTTCATTCCTGCATTATTTCCTACTCAGTATGTTCATACCTGTAGAAATCGTACTGCTCCACTACTGGAAAATAATCCTGAACGTACGCTTCACTCTGTGTCAAATATATTGTCAAATCTGCTATAATCTTCTGCACAGGGAGAGTCTTTGTGAAGTTGCTGATATTTGAACCAATGGATTCCAGCACATTTTTGATATCTAAGAGAACAAATGTATCGCACTGTTACAGATTCACAGAAGAAATCTGCATTCCATGTATGCATGATAAAATGCTATTAAGCCTTTTTGAACATATAACGAGGCAAGCCAGGAAGACAAGCACGAGGAAAAGACGAGCAAGCAACAAAAGCATTTCGCTTCAAAGTAACACAACGGCATTTTAAAACGCACGCTTCATATTTAGCATTCAGTTTAATGATGAAAGATGTAGATGTTGAGCCAGAGTTGCTTATCTTGCCAGCTTAAATCTTGCTTTTCATGCAACATTGCAAATGGTAATGCTGAGTGAGACAATTAACCACGAGGTTTATGAAAGAGAAGATGAAAATCTATTTAAACTCCATCCCTTGGGAATACAACACACTGAAATAAATTTGACTGCTTATATTGATAATCTATACCAGTTATTTCCAATCTCATTTAAAAAGATTACCTAAATTCATTCCAATTAGTTAGCAACACTCTTGAGATAAAGATCAATTAAGCCAATTCTTTTCTCAAATTATGAAGAAACCCTATGTTTACAATTTAGATATACACTACTTAGATACACAAAGACATGATTCATTCACTTATCATACATATTCTTTATTTGTAAAATGCAGCTTCTGTCTACTCTTCCCCTTCTCTCTACTTGGAGAAACTGCAGAACGTGCATTGAGAGGCTGCTACTTGGTAGTAGGCAGCACCTTCACAGAATCATAGAACGGCCTGGGTTGAAAAGGACCATAACGATCATCCAGTTTCAATACCCCTGCTATGTGCAGGGTCACCAATCTCTAGACCAAACCACTTCCTCCTACTCCAACAACAGCTGGACATGTTTTCAGGTGTGTGTTCTGATGTTTCTCTTCCAAACAAGCTCAGCCAGGTACCAAAATGTTCATTAAAAAATTAACAAATGAACATGGAATTTGTCTAGTAGAACTACTGGCTTTGTTTGATTTGCTAACGAAACTCAGTTTTTATAATAACAAAAAAGTGCAGAAATAATAATGGATAAATTAAGATGGTCTGTGTTTATGGATATGGGCAGTTATTGAAAATGAGCAAATCTCTGTTAGGTTTCCTAATGAAAAGTACAGCATCACGTTTTCAGAAAATGGGCTCATTTTAGGCAAGTTCACACAGTATACTTCAATTGTACACATACTGTGTTTCATTTTGCCAAAAAAAAAAAAAAAAAGAAAGAAAAACTTACAAGGAACAGCTGTATATTTATGCAGAACAGGTCCACAATGCAAGAATAAAAATTAAAACAGATTAGTATACATACATTATACTACATTTCAGTCAGTGTCAAGTGTCCACGTACTGTCAAAAAATCACAGTTTAAAGCCAGAGTAATAAAGCAATAAGACAGACACTAAGGTACATTTCTTAGCTCCCCTTTGCCATCTGCTATGTTTCAATACAGCAGCAGGCAGGGTCAGGTAGCTGTTTTGTTGCTGTGGAGTTTTTTGTTTGTTTAAATAACTAAACAGCTAAATACATCATAGATACACCACTGCTCATGCCCAATTAGCCTTTCAACCCAATAAAAGTAAGTATTAGCGTGCAGTTGGGATCTCACTATTTCTCATTACTTAAGTAGTACAATGCCCAGCAAACAGAACTCTTCCATAAAATAGCTTATGGTCTATTTTTAGACTTTATTTTGGGTCTTACATTGAGACGTATTTACTTTCTATGCTTTTCATGGCACCAAATCTTAAAAGAAGATTTAGACTTAATTTTTGATACCCTTTAACCCAGGAAATATGTTATCAATAAAAGAAAACGAATGCACCAGTAAGTGATGCAAAAGCATTAACATTAAATAGTTACAGTGAAAAGGCAGTTTCCATTGTCCTCACCTGATAAGATGTTCTTAGTTTGATTCACTACTAAGTCTGGAGTATCATTAAATGCTGCGTAACCCTAAGAATAAAAGTTGGAAAAATTAGAATAAGCTTCTCAGGGCCAAGTTACTTGCCAGTTTTTCCACTGTGACAAGGACTGAAAGTCCACACATGATAAAATATATGTGGTAATACCAAGAAAAGCATACTTTATTACTGCACATTAGAAGAGGTCAAAGCAAAATACAGTTAGATACATTTCACATTTCATTCACTTGCCAGGATATTCCTTATACAATATCTACATTTAAATACACACACGTCAGTCACAATCGTCTCAAACTTCACAGTACTTCTGCTTGACAGTTCTCACTCCTACAAAACTAACACGTGCAGGAAGACTCACTAAGGAAAGAGAGTAACTGCATACCAGTAAGACACTTACCCTCTGCAATCCTATGCCTTTTGAACATGAAACGTTTGTTACAAACAATGAAATTCAGCTACCTCTGATAACACTGTAATCCATTTTCTTCAGTGAGAAGGGGAGAGGAAAGATTAAAGCTGGGGGGACCAAGCTCAGTAGCTCACGCTGACAGAAAGGAGAAGCGACTGCAGTGGAGGCTTGAAACCTTTTCCTGCAAAACTGATCCCTTCATAGGCAAGCAAGGGCGCAGGTCTCCAGCACACAGCCTGCAGTCCCCTACAGTGTCCTTTTATTCCTAGCAAACATTATCAGACTGCTAGGTTTTTAAACTGCTCTAACTACGCCAGATTTGCAAAAATACTTGGGAACAAGAGAATTCTGCTTGGGAAAGCCAAGGGAAAACAACGGATACTCACGTATCCCAGTTCATTAATTAAGAGTTTACAAGCTTGTCATGAAACGTACCTTCTGAACCAGACTAGAAAGGTCTATTTTAAGGACATCATTGACCTTCGCAAGCTGTGAGCTCACCCCCGGCAACTAGGAAACAAAAAGCATCCTTAAGTCACATCAAAGTGGCAGTCTTACTACTTTACTCAGTATTTCAAAGATAGGAGTGAGCGTAAAGAAACTAGAAAGACTGTTTGTAATAGAATCTTTGTAGCATACCCCCCGAAACCTTTGATGTACAAAAACAAAGCTTAACTTCAGCATTTTTGGGAGGGCAGATTCTTTTCCTGCCCATAGCAGCGCTTTAATATAGCTGCTTGACACACATTTTATTCTCTTCCACAGAGAAAATGAGAACAGTGACTGTAATTACCCAGAAACACAGACTTAGTGAAGGTCACTTATCTCACAAGTGCCAGCACACATCGAGCCATTAGCTTGCAGAGATACTAGCAGGCTTATTTGAGGCAATCACACTGTGAGTCTGAAAACATTCCCTTACCCCACTGAAATTGGCATTAATGTTCAGTTGGTTTAATGAATTCCTGATGATATTGCAAGTTGAGGCAGCCTGAGCTGCAGCGCATGCAGAATCATTGAGGGTGTTGCTCAGGTGCATTTTAACATCTGTCAAATTTGCATGAAGCCTCTCGGTGCCTTCCTGCAAAACTTCTACAGAGACGCTCACGTTTTCCAGTGCTTCCTTCGTTTCTCTGATTGCTGCAAGAATGCAACACCATTTTTTAAAAAACCTTGTGTTAGAAACTAGGTACCATTACAGAGGGAAAGTGTGAACACACGTGTAAATACTATGAGCTCCTTGACAATACTGACTTAAATCACTGTCCCATCCCTCCCAGAAAAACCCTCTAGCACTGAATACATGTTTATTGTTCATAAAAACAGATCACTTACATTCTCCTACAAACAAACGAATGTGCTCAACCTACTTTTATTGAGATTCTACCCACTTCTCAGATTACTCTTTCCTACTCGTTCCCTCTTTCTTCTAACCCAGTTGTTTTAATAAAGAATTTCAATGCTTGGTTATTAGAAATCAAAAGAAAGCCCACATCCACAAAACAGTATTTTTAAGGTCAGTTGTAGTCCAACTCAAGAATTACATGGCTGCATGAGGAAAGGAAAAGAGATCAAGTTGTGTCAGCTAAGCACTAATGCACATTAACACTTCTCTGCCTTTAGATTTTGTCCCAATCACACAAAACAAAAGAACACCAAACAGTACTTTTAAGACAAAAACCACACAGATACAACTAAAAATGCACAACTGTACAAAAATACAGCACACTTCACACAACACAAGGGTCTCTCTCTCTTTTTTTTTTTTACCTTTGATAGCCCTTTCCACTTTGACTTCAAGACAAATAAGAGAAATAAAGCAAAAAAGGAGAATGATGATGAATGAACGAGAAAGAATTCAAAAGAGAATTCATGGGTTAAAAAACCCACCAAGTGACTCAAGTTTAAGGATGATTTTCACTTTACTCTATAATGTGCACCTGATTCCTGAAAAAAGAAAACCTTCAAAAGAAAAAAGAATAAAGGAATATTTTCTTTTAAGGGAGATGGAACAAAGCACGAACAACGCTGAACTCAAAGATAAATTAAGAAATGACAGTTGTTGGTACTCTCATACTAGGTTTGACAGTGATGACACTCAACCATAGACCTGCCAAAGACTAACCTGCAAAGACCTACAGACAGATCTGAGAGCACAGCTTTCCTAGTCTCCTTTATCATCACTGGAAAGGGACAACCACCTGAAGTGGGGATTGCAGGTTTCATTTGCCTTCAATGACTGCTGAAACTAGACATCAACAATGGCACTTATTATTAAGAACACGCAGATCTTTACCTCCTGCCATTGTCAAAGCTGCATCAAGTGCAGGACGTACTTCTTTCCCCAGCTGTTCTTGAACTCTGCTACCAAGCAAAGGTCCAACATCTGCAGCATGGAGAGATGAAAAAATCATCACATCCCAGTTCAGCTTTAACTACCTTTTAGTATAGGTGCCATTGATCTCTTATTGAACAAAGTATACATAAATTACTACAATTTCTCTAAGGTCTGACACAGTTTTTTTTATGGCAATTACTACCTTTTATGGAAACAGATTATCTTCAGAAGTAGTCTTAGCAAGGTCTAACATCTGACAGGAATTTTGTGGCATACTCATTCACTACAAGCTATGGTTCCATAGTGCGAGAAAAAGAAGGAAATACAGTTTCTTTTCCTTTCTCCCATTCCTGATGCATCAAGGTGACCCACAGCCCAGACCTGACAACCATCCTCACCAAAATCCCTTAAGCGTGTTATGCATGGCTGCCAGTCTGTCCCACAGCATTCAGTGCTGGCTTCAGGCTCATGTAGATCTATCTCCTCCCTCCAAGCCCTCCTGCCTCAGCGCCCACAAGCAGAAATCAGCTTAGTTCAGCAAAAACGAGAACGGGTGTGCACAGAAGACAGACAGATGCAGAGTTGAGATTGGTGAAGCATCTTAATGCAATGCATCCTTCAGGTAGTTGCTGGGTCTCCTCTGTATTCAGGTTACAGTAAACGGCTCTTGGAGCTTTTGCTCCTGATGAGACTGGAATACTGAATGCTACAGAAACATCCATTACTGTCAAGGCTGCCATTTCTAGCTTGGGATGAGAATTTTTATCAAGCAGAAAAGACTTCCAGCATTTCCTTAGGGTGGGCAAACCAAATTCATCTACATTTCTCTCGAGGTTTATTATACCATTGATTCCCTTTTAATGAAATCCTTTTGTCCTCAGGTGTCACACACTTAATTCTGGTATCTCAGTACTATACAAGAAAATAAAAGCTATCTTTATTTATTGATGAGCACTCCTATCACAGATCCAGTTAGGTTCCCATTAGCTAACATATTAAACTCGCACTGAGAGTAAATAAATATTTAATTTGAGTTGTTGGTTTGAAAGCCAGTACTTGAAGTGCAGATATTATTTTCTTTTTCTGCTAGTGTTCTTATTTTTAAAGACTCATACAATGCCCAGTTTTTTTTTCCATACTCTTGCACGGAAATAATTCGGAATATGTGCAAATACTGCTTTGGCTACTGCCTTCTGTGTGCTTTAGTGGTGAGCTTCAATAGACACAGTGACTTGAAGGTACGTCAAGCTTGCTGCATTGAAAACTGTCCTTATAACATACTTTAAATTGATATCAAAGCATAGGCTCTAGGAACCAAAAGTTACTATCTTTGCTCCCAGCAATCCTCTTCACAGTTTTGATATTTCTGCGCTGCACTTCAGTCTGAAATGCAGACCTGTACACAAGCTGACATGCTTATGAGTACATGCTAATAATGTATACTGAATTCTAATCTATACTGAACATGATTGCTCTTTCCTATTGTCACCATTTTTGAGAAGCGATGCTTAAGTTCTGAAAAAATTCAGTGGTTTGGTTGCTTCTGTTTATTGAGAGGTTTCAAAGGTGATGCCTCCTATCATGACTGTACTGAAGGAGAAGGTGAAGCAATTGTACTTCAAGTGTTATTTCTTGTTCTTCAACTGCTCATCCTGCAATGCCAAATACAATAAGCAGCTTTGGAAAGAAGATAAAGGTGCATCTCAACTTCTAGCTGAGTAGAGGACAGAGAGACAACAACAGAAATAAACAGATGTGGAGATCTATCAGTTACTGTAACCACAGCAACAGCTAACAGCTCTTCTTCACATTTGGCTCCACAGTCAAAAACTCAGGAATAATACTCCAAAAAAACCAAGTATTAGTGGTTACTGAGTTGTAAAAAAGGGGGAAAAAATACTACCCTGATTTATTCAGTAAGCGATTTAACAAAAGACTTATTTCAGAAAATAGTCTGCATTACAACAGCTCCAAGACATTTTATAGGGAAAGAATCTCAGATTTTAGTCTCATTTAACACTAAGAACAGTAATTATGTTTGCAAACCATATAAACTTAATTCAAATTTCACTTTGCATCATGAGCTGTTTACATTATCCTATTGAAAGCTTTAAATAAACAACACATCACTAACCCCCTCTAAATCAAAGTACTTACTATTTAGGTCAGAGAGCGCTTTATCCTTGGTTGTGTTGTACTGGCTCACCAAGTAGTCAATTTGCTGGAAAAAAAAAAAAAAAAAGATGATAGGAAAAACTATTAAAGTAATTGGAGAAAAAAAAAAAAAAGTAATACTTTCAAATAATGAGTCAGAAATTGTCACACTTTGAAACAATCCAAATATTTGTGCAGTACCCCCTCACTTCCCCCAAATTCCAGAATTCTACTGTTTTCAGTTAACTAAATATTTTAAAACCCTGCTTGGCACAACTGCACATAAAAAGAGGTGTTTTATTGGGAAATGTACATTACTGGAAGATCTCTGGGGAAAAAGACTCTACTTAAAAATGTTAAGTAGCAGGAACTGTGCAACACGAAGGCTTCAAGTCAGCCAGGCGCAGTACACTTGTGCATGTCTTCATCCCTTTGATTTGATTTTCTAGTAACAAAGATGATCTCTCTTGAAATAAGAATTGTGAAGCAAATTTATGGGATAGTGGTTCTGAAGCAATTCACAGTCCAGAGTGGCTTTTATGGGGACAGCCTCTCAGAGTTTCCCTTACAAAAGAAGCTGGTCATTCTGCCTTAATGCAAATGGTTTTCACTGACAAACAGATCTGGTCCAGGCACAACTTGGGTTCCAATATAAGACATCAACTTAGTTATCACCAGTTCCTGGTTCTGTATAAAAGGCTATTAAATAACTATCCCAGGAGGAAATCTTACTACAGGTATGAAATAACTTTGATTGATCTCTGCATGTTTAAAGTAGTGCAGTGTGAATCCTAACCGAATCATGCAAAAGTTAATATGCACAGTAAACAGGCTTCCAATTTTAAACAGAAGTGACTCAGATGTGCACAGAAGTGTATTTGGCTTGCAGCCTCACGTTTTCAGTGAAGTGAAGAAAAAAAGAGACTAAAAAACACCCACAAAACAACCCATACATCATACAGCACTGGATGTAATTAAAGCACAGAGCATGAGACAGACTTCTTTTTTTTTTAATAAAAGGAGAAAAGAATAAAAAGGGCTTTTCCTTCCAAGAAAGATGCTGGCTTTTTTTGTGTAGGTTGGTTGGTTTTCCTAGACAAACCTGAGGACTAACATTTTGCAAGTCTATAAGTCTATAAGCACTGTTTCCAGCGATGTCACAGACAAAATGCGATTCTTATAACTAATAATGTTAGATCAGCATTCACGTAGTCTGCTAATCTGCTATGACAAGAACTCTTTACATGTGACTATTTTCAATCCTCCCACATGTTATACACCTCATACTCACGAGGCAAGGACATCGGTTAGGATTTCAGAGCTTACAGGCAATGAATTGGATTCCATGACTTTAAAGAAATGGAAGTCCTTATCTTCAAGAAATTCTTACATGCGTGTGTCTGTACATGATATCAATGTACCTCATCTGTCAAAAATGACTAGTAAGATGCATCTAGTGATTGCATAATCAAGTGCTATCAAGTCTAAGAAAGAAAAACGAATAATTCTGCATACAAACTAAAAACCTACTACATAACTGAAGCTTTGAGAAACTCCTGGCACGAATGTTCACGTCCTGACACTTTTCAATTCCACAGTCCTAGTGTTCTTCCCAACTTTTTAGCTAGTGTCTATTTTTTTTTTACTCTATTAGGATAGTTTCTTCCATGTAACAAGATTTTCTACTCTGGTATTTCCTGTCATATGCCTATGACTATAATCATTCAGTGAAGAGGAATCTAGTGGGTTCTGAGACCATTGGTTTTATCTCTCAGTGCAAGGCTCTCTGCGCCCCAAGGCAGCTCCAGGCCCACAAAAGGCACCCTGTCTCAAGAGTTTCTTGATGCAACCTCCACTTCCTGACATACGCCTGCATCTCCAGGCTGTCACAACACCCTGCCCAAATTAATAACTGTATACAGATCAACTCCCAATATCAAAAAATTTAACAGTGCTCCCCAGATGCAATATAGTTCAACAGCTGCTCAAATAATGTTTGTTCTCAAACTTTTATGGTCATGTGAAAGCTTCTAACCACATCTCATCTACTCTACTTTATGAGTGACACTCAAAGAATTAACACCACACTGTTGGTTGTCATTTATACCAAACAGAAAGAAATGATTATTTTCTGCAATACTTCTTCCTTATACTTCTCCCCTCCCACCTTCGTTTCCTATAAAGAAAAAATTCTTTACCGCTGGAGTGTCGTTAAGGAAAACTTTCAGATCCTTAAAATTACTGTTGACCAGTTTCTTTGCTCCTCGGACTTGGCTAGTTAAGTGTTGGTTGGCAGCATATGCACAAAGCACTCCAACGCTACAAAAAAATACAGATGATAAAGTATTTATTACACTGAATGCCTGCCCTAACATTTTAAACCAGAATGAAAGATACAGCAAAAATAAAAAATAATAAAAAATAATAATAATAGTAAAAAAACTCTAACGTTATGAAAATAAAGGTCTCCCTAAGTTTATGCTTTGTCTTTCTTATTATGATATCTCATATCCACCACTTGACAGAGTAGAGGAATTAGCTGTCAGGGCAGATTTGGTGCTACTAATTCAAATACAGAAACGAGAAAGCAGTGTTAACCCACAGACTTCAGAAGTTAATACATTTACAGACACTTACCCATCTGCACTGACAGCATAAGCAAACACGTAAATTGCATGCAGCTTATCAGTGTTACACTCTTTCACCAGTACCATTAATGCTGACATAGCCACAAGCAAACGTTCATAAAATAACTATGAAAAGGAATAGTTTACATTTGAAAACCTCAGCAACATTTGCTCATAATGGCTCTATTTACTTACATAATTATATACATCCTTTAAAAATAGTTCCCATTAGCTCTAAAAAACATATGAACATTTCCTGATAATAAAACAAAAGGTGGGAAGCAGAATAAGACTTCCAATCAGCACTGCCGCTAATTATTTCCTATTGGATCATCCCCGCTGCAAAATTCTGATCAAAACATGGTAGATTTGCACAAACATCAAATAAAAAGGCAATTAAAAATCCCATGAGAGCCTCCAAGATCTTTCATAGTGTACAAAATGCTTAGATATTTTTGTTTAGCTTAGATGTAAAATTAACAGAAGCATGATTTTTTGTTTGTTTGTTTGTTTTAAACCCATCTCATACTCACAACAGCTAACCTTTCGACTGGGAACAACCTTTTGCAGTTACAGGCACCAGGAGACAAGCAGAGCAGCCTCAGGTGGGGACGCAGTGTTGAGAGCACCCAGAGCAGGCTGAACACAAACCCGCTCAGTTCTGTAGGGTTTAACCAATAGACAGCACAGAACCACCCCATCAGAGGCACGATGCATCCCCAAAGGGAAGCACTGCTTGGAGCCTGCAGCCAGATGCATTATAGGCATTTCTGGATGGCGCATTAGTTCAGTCCCTCAGTTGTGCTGCAGTGTAACAGCTCAGCACTAGTGATTAGGCAGTATACTGAAAACAAACATTATGGACATCCAAACAACAGAAGGGAGTCGCCATCACGAAAGGCACTGGACTCCTCCCATACTGACGAACTTCACGTGCTAGCATCAAGAAGACCTAATATTGCAGAATAGGACTTAAAGGAAACTTATACTATCTCCCTACTGGGCAAATTACAGTAAATAAAATTCTTGCTCCAGAGAATTTAAGCTCAAAGTAAGCCATAATATAGGCACTCAAATGAGAAATCAGATGGTGGATGGTGAGCGCCTTGAGTAACGTGATACATGCATCTCAGCAAGACAGGAGCAAACACTCTGATGAGGCTCATCTCCTCTTTTTATCAGTGATCCCAAACAAATCTTCGCCTTTATTTCGCTCTTCCTATTTTAGCTTTCCCAAACATGGTGAAGGTTTGCTGTCCTGCTCTCAAGCACAAGACCTTTTGCTGCTGACAAACACTCAGTAGGAAAAGTTCGGTTTCAGAGCATGACAAAGTTAGAGATGGCTTCCTCCTGTACCAGAATTTCAGTCCTGCCTTTAATGCTGACTACCAGCTACCTTCCAAAACAAGTCAGAAACAAGGAGCCACCAACATTCACCTTACTACTTAACTAACAGCAAGGGGCAGCTATATTTCCAACATGGCCAAGCCCTTGTGCAGCCACTAACATCAGCAACTACCAAAGAACACTGAACTTAGGATGCACAAAATGCCAAGAACCTGAGCAACCTCCAGTGGTTTGCATTTTGTAAATGATTTACATTTACACATACAACACATAATTTATCTTCCTTCTACAGTAATGCTAACAGTTTTGAAAACATTTTTCTATTAAGGTAGTCAAATATTTTTCTTCCTCCTGAAATCTGAAGGCAAACTATCTGAAGCTATCAGGAAAAGCAAACATTTGTGTGTCACTCTGTGGACTCAGTTTATAATGCCATCTTTGTTCTTTGGGCTGCCAGCGTTTTTATGCCTTTTCAGAGTTATGCTCACAGACTAGAAAGGTCAATTTCAAGCTAACAAAACAGTACTTTGTGAGATTTGAGCATGATCATTTTTCTCTTCAGTCTCCCAAATGGAAGAGGTGGGAGGACACAGGACAGGGGGAGATACTTTATACAGCTGATGCATCCGGAACAACCGCAGCTCCGTTCTGAATGCAACTAAACAAATACACAGCACGAGAGAGGGAAAAAAAAAATATCTATTTATTACATAACTGAACCTCGAGTCCACATTCAGTAAGCAGCTACAAGGGGAAAAACATAAAGGAGGAAGAAAAAGGACATCTGAGAACTGTTTAAACAGGCTCCTCAGGAGATGGATCCTCCATGCGCAGCTCCTAGTCAGGTGTCACAGAGATACTACTCCAGAGTACTGGACTACTGGACTGCTACAGAGCCACTACTGCAGTTACAAGGGGGTCCTTAAGCCCTTCCTTTAGCTGTGCTTGCTAAAAACATTCAACTCACAGAATAGAAACAGAACTGATTTACATATTGGTAAATGACGCCTTCCTCACCACCAAATAGCAGACACAATAAGTAGCGCATTGGAGCTTTCTGTACTAACCTGCTCACCAAACCATCTGATTAAGGTTGATTCCCAGGTTCTGAACAATGCATGTTATCAATTCCACACAGCTCAAATGCTTTCTACGAAGCCTCAAGGAGGGATTTGTCAAAATGCCAATAGTGATTCCATCCCATCAGAATTAGCTTTGCCTAGCACATCGTACATAACAACCACAGCTTCATATGTATAACTTCAGGAGAGAACTCAACACCACCATCTCTCTGAAGGACAGAAAACCAACCACATGCTTGTCTGTCCTATCAGCCAAACCAGTTCCTATGACTGGTGTTAAGTCTGGCGTGGGATGTACATTTTCACTAAAAATAAATGAAAATGTCCCGACTTTGTATGGCAATATCAATACAGGAAAATGAAATTACAAAAACCATCACGCACTTCAGACTCGCTCTACCAAGAGAAGTATTTCAAACACAAAATGCATCTTCTGGGGAATGTAAGGCCTATGCACTTTAAAATAAACAACTGAGTACATAATCACAACTCCTACTTGCTTCCTCATACTTCTCCTTGAGGAAACCCCACTGTATCAAGCATACTCTGCCTGCAGAGAGCACATCTCTGTAGAACAGCTTTTTGTCTGATTTATTTAGGAAAAAAAAAGCTGTAATCTTTTTCCCTTCTTACACAACTCTCAGTAAACTTAAGCCCTCACCCTGATACCCACAGCACCATCAGTGGAAAGGTAAGAAAATAAAATCTGCTAACTGAAATTTCCTAAAAGCTGCACTAATAGTTACACAGGTTGGTGTGAATACACATCCTGACACATAGAAAAGCCACCCACATTACCAGAGTTTTCAAGAGCTGTTGCCTATATGTACTGCCTATTGCAAGCTCTGTGCTCAGCATCTTTCCTCTGCTAATACTCTTCCATCGTGCATTTGCGCTTCCTTTCCCAGCCAAGGAAAGACAGTTTGGATCTGTCCTGATGTTGCCCAGCAGCAGTGGGGTCATTCAAGTTCCTGCTCTTTTGCCTGTGTCTGCAATTAGCCAGAAGCATTTTACTTGCTCAGGATGGAACTCTTTCGTGTTACTGACATGGCTTATGTACAAAGCTGGGGTCCAATCTTAGAGAAGTATGGATTTGGGAAAAACAACTACAGGTAAATCTTCCAACTGAGCTGAAACTGCAAGGTAACTGGGGAGAAGAGTAGAAATGCACCCACAAGGAGACTTAGGCTGAGAACAGTATATGAGGTGGAGAAACAGGTACATCTCAGGCTCTCTATGTGAGGTAAGTGGGGAGGAGAGATGGCTACCAGCATAACTCTCCTTTGTATTTCAGCACAGTAGTAAGCAAGCTGCCAGGGATTTAAATAGATCCAGGCATAGCATCCTCTCTTCCCTTCTTAAAGAAGACCTGGGAAGGGCAGCAGGCTCCTGCTCTGTGTAGCTGTGTACTGGAAATTCAAGAGCCAGACCTGCCTCAGCTGGGCTGAGATCAGCAATACGAGCTGTACAAAGCCCCTCTTTGCCTTGTGCAGCACTTGCAGCATTAGAGACTTAGCTGCAAGTCCTATGGGATCATCTCTGCCCATGGCAGCCTGCAGAGAGAGCTCAGGGGTATGCACCTGACATTCCCAATGCCTGATACAAAAGATGAGTTGAAGAGGCAGCCTCCCATGCCCTGGAAAAATGTATTAGTATGGCTCACTGATCTCCCATTCATGACCCGGGGTTTGCTTAAAACCACAGCAACAGCTGGCAGCAAACACACCAGCCAGAGACTGACAGGGGAAGGATCTCTTAATGCATGCTCTGCTGACAGGCAACATCCCCTCAGGCACTACAACTCGAACACAGCGTCCTGAGACATGATGTAAAGGTGCTGGCAAGCTCTGTCAGCTCCCCGCAGCTCCAGCATGCTGAAGGGTAACTTCATAACATATTTTCTTTAAGCACTGCTGTACTTGGAAGAACTTTTGTCCTGTAACTGTGGCAGGGATGCATCACCTGCTGTACTTTTTGGCCTTCTGGAATTCAGGTTACTTAAGTGTGATGTCTGTCAGTGACATCTGGCAGAAAAGAACATGATCTAATATGGGGTATCACCAAGTGCTGCAGTTAAGCATAAGGAAGGCCTTAATTCAGCATGACAGACAGCAGTAAAAAGGGAAAAGAAATCAAGGTTACAGTGAAGTGACAAGGTAAGTCCCACCGGATTGAACACTGACATAGCACAGATGAAAAGACGTGATGGGTTTTTTGGAATATAAGAAAATAAGAAAATCAGGCAGGTGAAAAAATGAAGAAGTTGAAGGAAAATTAAAGAAAAAAACTAAAAAAAAAAAAACAAACTGAAAGCAAACAATGTATTTTGAAAGCATCTGCAGGGAAAATAAAAGCCTGGGCTGCAGTCCCTCATCACCCACTACACGCCCAGCACAGAGCAAGAGGTTGCGAATGCTCCTCATGCAAACAGCATCAAAATGTAACTAAACTCAAGCATTTACAGTGAGTACATGCATGGCTTAAACAATTCAATCAGTGCCCAGAAGAAAACCCATTAATTTGAACTTACTTATAAGAAAATCTATTAGACAAATACCGTAGGAGGTCACACAATTGCTTTTCTCACCACTGCCAAGAACGAAACAGTACGTTGTACCTCAGGTTGTCTATGGGATGGACTGAACATAGCACACAGTATCATTTATTCAAGAGTTTAACACAACATTCTGCAATTGCCAATTTGAGACTGGCAGAACCCACATTTCAGGCTTATTCTTTATGTTCTGTATCTGCATTCCTCTCAAGCGGACACATAATGACCCGGGGATAATGAAGGCAGCAGCACTTTTATAATGCAGTCGCATTTTCTTTAATAAGTACTAATATTATTTAGCATAATAAAATCATTTCTGCACCCGTAGGCTAATACAGTAACATTATATGTCACACGGCACTGCAAAATTAGTGCTATACCAAGCTTCGCGTTGTTCTATTACACTTGCCTTATTATTAAAGAAGCAACAAAAAGAAATGTTGCAAAACAGCTCCTCTGACAGTCAGCATTTTTCTTCTGTCTTTGATGCATTTCCCCACCACAGTTGTCACAGCAACGACACATACAGAAGCAAAGTCCCACAAGAGGCAGTAACAAAATAAATAGCAATCCCAAGGCTGCGGAGACTATAAAACCGATCTCATAGTAGATGGCCTGCAATTCAGACAAAAATAGTGGTAATAGCAGGTATCACACAGTCACTGCAATCATACAGAGCAAATTAATAACAATTAAACTAAAGACTAAACCATCTACTACGTCTCTGAGGTTACGGGCCCAGTGTTTTTGTCAATAATCAACTTTTGCAACAAAAAGATATGTAAAATTGTAGACACCAACAGCTAACAGTTATTTAATGAGAGCGCTAGGAAGTAAGCTACAGGAATGCATTCTAGGCAAGAAATATGTGCACATGAAATGAATGCAAAGTGATGCAAATGAAGGGGATTAAAAATGAACATGTTAGATTTCCTGGACCACAAATCTAATGTTGCCCACATCTGTTTCCAAAAGGCCTCCATAAATGTCAGCGAGGCTGCCTGGATCAACACTGCACTGGGCTGGGAGGGTACGTTGTTAATCAGGTATGGAAAGATTCATGGGACCAGCCAAGGGATGTCCTTCCTGGATGATGGATTGCAATAGCAGAGTTTTCTGCACACTCCAGATGAAAAAACTGCTTAGGGACTGAAAAATCTAACAGTGTGGATTTTAGGTTCTCTCAGGTAAAGACAGTTATTCTGGTGCCAAACAGCAAAACAGCATGCTTTCCAAACCTGGAAGAAAGGAAGGAAAGCCTGCAATGCAATACCCCACGGGCTTGGGGCACAGTGCCGGCGAGGTGCTGCAGCCTCCCAGGGACAGCTGCTGCAAACACAGGGCAGCACGGCTCAAACCAGGCCAGGTAAATGTCTGACAGCTGGGCAGCATGGAGTGGCACCCCCAGCTGTCCCTCCTGCCTAATAAATCTCTCTTCCCAGATTCTCTACAATTTGGGGAGAAATGACTATCACGCTCGTACTTTGAATCCTCCTCTGTTTTACAGATCTGCCAGCACAAGGTCAGCTTGGCAGGAAAAGGATGAAACTGGGGCTGCGTATTATCCTGCAAAATAAGTTACAAGTTCACACAAGCTATCTATCATGCTCCAGTTCCAGCTTCACTGATGCCCCTCCTCACAGTCCCTAATTACCAACTGATCCAAATACAGCAACCACCACCATTAGCAGAGTTGCAAATTTCTGACCTAATTACCAATTCTAGGATGAAATCTAGTTTTTGTGTTGTTTTCTTTCCTTTAATTGTCATTACTACTAACCGCTGGTTTAAAGCTGCTCTCCCTTCTGAAGAACACAGCCTTAATACTTGGGAGAAGAATATGGGTGTTTTTCTGAAAGAATTACACAGGAACCCAGAAAAACATTCCTGTTTTCTTTTTCAGTGAGCTGAACATTTCAGAAACTATTCTACGAGGTACAATTTAAAATGGGTTAGAGGGAAAATACTACTTAAGAAAAAACCGTAAGAAATAGTTATGGATGTTTTAATAGGAGCAGTGCAGATCAACACAGTTAGTTTCTTGTCAAAGCTGTACAGCTACCAGATAAGACATTACCTGGAGTGTCAGGACAACATTTTCGGGCTGTGGAAGTCATAACAAATGGAGAGTGTGTGTAACAGGCAGCATGCACAAAAACAAACCGAGTAATGAATAATTAACCACAATCAAAACAATTAACAACACAGAAACAGTAACAAAAAGCCACTGAAGTAAAATAATGCATAGAAGCACAACTATGTAATTACAGGGAATTACATACAATAAAATACACAGCAGGTAATGTCTGGTTTCCTTTGTAAGCAAATGGAACCTAAGATCCGTCCAACAAACCTTTCCATCTTAGAGCAGCACAGATCAGTGTAGCAAACATCTGTTTCCTTTAATTCCCAACAATCTCAAGGCCAGAGATTGTGTTTCTTTGTGGTTTAGTGATTCCTTCAGAAATCCCACCAGTTGTAACTGACCTGTAATATTCCTGACAGACATTTACTTTTCAATGCTAATTTTATTTTGGCGTTAAGTGCAGCCTTTTCAGTAGCAGCTTTGGGAATGTAACAGATTACACAGAAAATTCATATTCAACTAATTATGGAGAGATTATAAATGATGCAAAAGTAAAAAAGAAGGCATTCAAGAAGGAATGGGGAAGTGTATCTAACAGGTTCTTAATTCACTTTTCATCTGTATTTCAAGAAAACACTGGAAGTGAAATATTCAGTGACAGGAATTTCTGAAGAACCTAATTTCCCCTTTGTTTTCACAATGAAAACAGAATTTAATGTATTATCCTATTAATCTCCATATGACAAATCCACACCTGATAAGGCTTTTCCTTTTCTTGTCTGCAGAAGAGAAAGCTACGTAGGTAGAACAGCAGACCCTTAACCTGAAATCTGTTGTGTGAATCAATGTTTCCAAGTTGTAGTCAAATTTCTTTTTCAGTATTACACATAACTTTGTGGAACTTCTACTGTACAATATGCTTAGAAGAGTCGCAGTCATATTTGGTACCATTAACCTCCCTTAAAAATATGGTACCATGTATGATTTTGAATGGTTTTAGCAAGCCATCTCCCAGCAGAACTAAGGCTGTCACAGCAGCAGCAGTGAGCGGAGTCCCTGTGAGCACACAGCAACTGTGCTCAGCTGTCAGGTTATCCTGGCAGCTCAGGGTTCCTGCCAGGGGATGGTGAGGCATCTATGCAAGAGTCCAGCTGGGATCACAGGGACACACAGTGCAGAACTGGGGAAGGCCTCTTGAGTCACTAACACATTCCACAAATAGCTTTAAAAAAAAAGGAGAGAGAGATGAAGGAATGGCAGCAGGAATCTAACAAGGTAAATGTCAGAAGCAGTTAGATTTCCTATTTCTTTCAATTCCCTGGTGAACTTGTGAGCCTTCCTCTAATGTGGGTTCACACATGGCCCAATTCCACCCCTGCTTCTGTGATAACATCACCTTTTCCCAAATAGGAGTCTTTTCTTCCTGTATTTATAAGGAAAAATCCTATGTATTTATAAGGAATAATCATACCCCTTGCCAATTCTTTTCCTAAGCTAAACAAAGACTTCCACTGTCCTCTGGAAACCCATGTCTTTCCCAGACCATCCTAACAAACACCCCCTGAGCCCATCATAGTTCAAGTTCATGCCTTCTAACTGAGTAACCAAACCCAAGGCAATGTCTCCAGTCTCCTACTTGCGCCCTTCAGGGACATTCCCATTTCCCTGCCCCTGCTGGGAGCTCCTCCAGAGGCACATTCACAGCCACACTTACCTCTTCATGGATACATCTCTCTGATACTTCTGGCATCTGCCAGTCCCTCCACTTGCCCTGATATATTCTCAAAATTGTTTCAAGGTTTGGATTATATTCTGGTCAGAATTAGGTCCTATAGATAGCCTACATCTTCTTAAGCACACCTGATATTGTATCTGCCATCCTGTAATCACACAGTATTTTATCAAATACTTTAACTACATATTACAGCTATTAGTCTCAAATTTCTCATGACTTACATAGTAGTCACTAATCACTACACTCAAGCTCATGTATACCACCTATGTTCTAACACTTTATCCAAGGACCCAGCCAACAAAGCCCACTTCACTGCTCTCTAGGAGTGCCTGCACTACAGACAGGTGTTGCACTGCTATGGCAAAGCCCCACTAGACAAGCCCGTAGGATTGTCAAGTGCTGCTTGATGCAGCAGGAGGACAATTTCCAAGCACTTGAGTGTCATGCAGAGTGTATCAAACCCCTGGATTGATAAGCGTGCTGTCAGAAAGGCATAGAAACACAACGTCTTCCCACTGCAAATCCCAAGGTCATTCAGCTCGTCCTCAGTCAAGGCAATAGATGAATGCCTGTATGCGAAGCTCCATGCTCAACTACCTGTCAGAACACCATACTGAGCTCACATGAAGCCACCTGTTCGTTGTGTGGACCCGGTTATGACTCCCACTGCACAAGGAAGGCCCAAGCAGTGACACTGCCTCAAAGATGGGGCTCTGTCCTCAAGAACAGCCTGAAATCAGACCCAAGCTCCATTCTACTTCCTCTTGCTAACAGACTTCCTAAGCATTTCAACTGTCACAGAAAAATCACAAACCTAAAGAGAGAACGGAGAGTACACTTAATGTGGTTAGCACTCTCTAGAAATACTTTATCAGTAGACTATGGAAACTTAGTT
Source organism: Gallus gallus (assembly GCF_016699485.2). Classification (NCBI taxonomy): domain Eukaryota; kingdom Metazoa; phylum Chordata; class Aves; order Galliformes; family Phasianidae; genus Gallus; species Gallus gallus. The sequence goes on along the minus strand of NC_052535.1, from coordinate 76,060,474 downwards.
TGACCAAGGCACCAGAAGCAGAATATAAAATGAGCTTTTTGAGGAAAACAGCTGAAACTAACATGAGAACTGAGCAGTAATGGTTCTTCCTACAAAGCATTTTTAAATAAAAGCAGTATGTTTCGATACAAAGGGGCTTCAACTTCTGCATAATAAGGACTGCAATCACATTACAGCTGGAATTTATAATGGAGCCTTAACTATGTGTTTTTTACACAGGCATACGAAATTTCCTTTGTGACATTTTTGACACATTTCAGTCTCCAATTTTATAAGAAACCATCAATCCTGTTACCCTGAAATTTCATTCCCATAACTTTTTGTTATAGCTTTAAAATACTACTGTTTTAGAAATAAAACTGAATTTCAAAGTCACTGTTTTCATTATTTTATGCAGATACACACAGACAATTTACCTTCTGATAATCGCCCTGTGTATTTCCAAACTTCTGCTGTGCTAGTTTTCTGATGAGATCTGAAAATAAGCAAGAATATTGCAGAGTTTTAAACAACATACATTATAAAAATGGAAGAAAGGATGGTATGAATTCTACTCTTAGGCAGGCAATATGCAATTAAGAATAGACATCTACAGGATCAGCAAGCACATAAGTCTTTCTGTAAACTTGTCTAGTACCAACATTTTTAATTGACTGTGTATTTTATGAGATCACAGGAAGACAACCAGGGTATACATCAATTAAATCCTACCGAAATGCAGTGAAGGTTTTTCTGAGGTCACCTTTCTGTAGCTTAGCAACATTATTAAAAGTTAAGCACAAACTTATCAATTACTTGGACAAAGTTCTGGGTGTCAGCTTTGCTTCATTTCTATGACAAGCACACACATAGATACATATAAATACATACACAAAATTACATACATCATGTGTAAAACAAGCATCTTAATGGTGACTTGATTGAACAGCACAAGGAAGAAGGCCTTTATATTGCCCACTTTATTCCAGTTTCTATTCTTTCTTGGTTTTGAGACCAACAGACCTTACACAAGGGTATGCAACACAGCCAGAACAAATCCACGGGGTACTGCAAGTGCAACCCCATTTCACTCACTTCTACAAGATACCATCCAAAAAATGAAGTAGGAGTTTAACATCAATGTAACTTAACATCAGAAATACAACTCTGTCACACTTATTTACTGCAGTAAACCCCCGCAGCTGATGGAATGGATCTCCCTTTGCAGACACCAGCAGCCTGCCCTCACAGAGGTGTTACTATCCCTATGGGAACTATGCTGGGACTTGTGGCTGCTGGCCGCTAGTGTGATGCCCTGCACCTGCAACCACTGGGAGCTCTAGCTCTGCTCCCTGCCAGGCTGCACACAAGAAGCCGTGCTCAGATGTCCAGGAGAAATAATGGACTGAGCTTCTGGTCTCTGAGGAAAAGGAAATACACAAGGAGGGAACACTGACCCCATGTTCATACAGGACTAGGCTCAGTGTGTTCAAGGGTGCTGTGATCTCACTCTTCTCTAATTCCACACAAGCCTTATAAAAACAAATCCCCAAGCAGGCAGTTCATCCTGCCCTCACCACCAGCACCCAACTGATCTGCAAGTTCAAGAGATCCTGAGAAGTTCCTCACAGAAAATCAAACACAACCACAGGGCGACAACTGCTGTTTTCAATGCACCAAGGAAGGTTTTCCCTGCAAGGAAGCTGTAGCCACCAAGATTGCAAATCAAAAAATTAAAGTAAAGATCTATTAACGTATCACAGGAGTATCAAGCTGCAAATCATTCACAGATGGGAAGTGTATTTTAAAATGCAGGAAGTGTGCTAGCAGTAGATGATGAAGGATTTCATACAACCCCCTTTTTGAAAGACTAGACAGAATCTAGAAGATAAGGCTGAATCCCACGATAACAGAGGTAGAACAAAAACATCAGTAACATAGGCACCTAGGTAAAAGAAAGGAGCTACAGTCCTAATAAACATGTTCAAGTATTGCTTGGCAGGGGCCAACCAACCTGTGCCAAGATGCTCTCAGCATCCCCGACAATGCGCACTCCTCAGGGAGTTTCAGTAGCAAGGAGGTGCACAGCCAAGTGGGGCAGCACTGCACAAAGGCTAAAATATAACGCACACTAGCTGTGTCAGACAATGTTTTCCTCAGCAGCAAATACAGAATTTATTTCCTCTTGTTTAAATCTATATCCCTCCCAAAGAGGTAATTTTAAGAAATATTTGGTGCATGAAGCATCCAAAACAAGGATTTTTCTCTTGATCTCACAAGCAGAAGGGCTAAAATAACCCTTTCATTTACGTATTTATTTATCCTTTTAGCACTGTATAACAATCCAATGCAGAACAGCCACTGAAGATGGGTTTTAAGGTCCCTTTCAGCCTAAGCCATTCTGTGATTCTATGACCCCTGGAGATCTTCAAGTCAAGCCCCCGGCTCAGAGCATGGGTAGCTACATCGTGTTGCTCAGGGCTCAGTCCTGACCTTGATCATCTTCAAGCAGAATATCTAATATTAAAAACTAAAATCAAAAAATCCCAAACCTCTCTGACTACCTGTGATACACCTGAATTGCTCAGAATGTTTCTGATTCACAGTTATTCATACCCTTTCCATAATTTATATCTTGCCAGTCAAAAACAGTACCTGAATGCACTATGACAAACTGATACAGAGAGTAAGATTTTTGGGGTGTTTTCAAAATTAGGGGCTCTAAAGCCTTTTCGTCAGAAACCAAAGCTCCTTTAGGTGTGTAATAAACAAGAAACACCTGAAAATAGGTACAAAAAGTTCCTATATGGATTGTATAAATTAGATACTAAATAGTAAGAGAAATGTGGGTTTTATGCCATACACAGCACAATGACTGCTATTACACAGCCTGTTTTTTTCCTTAATGTTCAGAAGGGAGTTTTCCCTGCTGAATAAGGATTTACTACTTATATTTCTTGATAAAGATGTTTTTTTGAAGCTTCAGCATGTTTTTCTCAGCAGGCAATGCAAAGTGGATGACTATTCTTTACAATGAATTTACTATTTCAATAGCCTTCAATATCAACTGTTAGATATATTATAAGTTAATTCATTTGGAGAAGAGGAGCCTCAGGGGAGAACTTACTGCCCTCTACAATGACCTGGAAGGAGGTTGTGGCGAGGTGGGAGTTGGCCTCTTCTCCAAGGTAACAATGATAGGATGAGAGGTAATGGCCTTAAATTGCACCAGGGGAGGTTCAAGCTAGATAATGGGAAAAAACTCTTCTCAGAAAGAGCGATGAAGCATTGGCACAGACTGCCCAGGTAAGTGGTGGAGTCACCATCCCTGGAGGTGTTCAAGAAATGTGTAGGTGTGGCACTGAGGGCCGTGGGCATGGTGGGGGTGTGGTTGGACCAGGTGATCTTAGTGGTCTTCTCCAGCCTTAATGATTCTGTGACTTTATGCTTTCAAATGATACATGGAAGTTATATATATTCCCACAAAAATAAGATCGGCAAATCCAAATGTAAAATTACATTTGGTTACTCACCCACATATCTGTAGGCACAAACATGCCACAGTGGTTTTGCAGGATCAAGAATCCCCCTCTCAAGTTTTATTCACATCGCTAGTCATCATGTTTAATACAACAGCACTCAGAGGTTAAATGAGAGAGCATCCTGTGCTCCCGTGTATGCTGTGTTTTCACATACACGGCTCACTGCAGCATGGTGAAGAAACACCTCAGCCTGTATTTAATTCCTAATCCCCATGATTTAGATTTGCTTTTATGAAGAGCCATTCTTTCCCAGCTATAACATCTCAAATCTAGCACTGAAATGCATTTTTATTTTAAACTGAACTAAGACAACTCCACCTGATACGATTCTGCATGACACGTAGAGTACCTCAGAGCCAATCCAACATCTTTGAGTCTGGTTCCCATTTTGAACACAGAAGCGCTGGGCAGGTGTGGAAAGGAGTGGTGCCCTCTATTTTCAAATTAATTAGATTACTTCTGAAATCTTGGCTTGACCAGCTGCACACATTGTTTCACAGGACCAGTAATCCAAGGCTTTAGCACACAACACATCTCCTCACTGGGGTTAAAGAGATTTACCTTGTGAGGCTCATTTACACGGCTAGTTAGATTATTGCTCTGCACTGTCTCCTCCCTGCTCTCATCACACATGCAAAATGCCATCTGCCCTGGTAAATCTAACTAACCAGATGAACTGTTAATTTACCAATGCAATCTGTGATGAAATATTAAGCACCTCTGAGGAGCTCCAGTCAATGAAACAATCACTGTCTTCTGCACATGTGAGTGCCATGCACGTCCAGCCAATAACACTGTACTGTCCAGACAAGAAGATAAGGCTACAACTAGGCTTTCTTCCTGGAACTACTCTACAGAAAGGGAGAACAAAAATCATACAGATTTAAAAATAAACAGTCTGGCTATTAAGTCCTAACATCAATTAGTTATAAATGCTTCTTCCACGAAAGCTTTTCAAATCTAGGTGACAGGAAAACAGTTGGAATAAAACCTTTGGGAACGCCATGCTTGATGTTCGCTCAAACAATTCCACTGAGCCAGTTCAGTTATAGTGCAATTCCAGCATTAATCAAATTATGCCAGAAATTCATTTATCCTTTTATGCATAATGTAACATATTAAGTTTCTATTCTGAAAAAAAACTTCAAGCTAACCAATAAGTACCGTGACCGAAGCATTCAACTCGCACTGAATGGAGATCTTCAGAACAACAGGAGAGAATTATGTTGATAATATACATGATAATAACTGCTTTCATACCATCTCATATCACAGAATTTCCTCCCATTCCCCATCATCTATAACAGACAGTGACAATGGACTATGTATACACTGCTCAATTCAGTGTTTTTTCTGAATATGGATCAGTTTGACCCCATTTAGTGTCATGAATAAACAGCAACAATTAGTGTGAAATTAATGAATTAAAATAGCTTCAAGATTGTTTTTTTCCTCTCTAATTATGACTCAGACTATAAACTAACTCTTGCAAGTCCAAGAAAACCAGGAAAACTATAACAAATTTCAGATTTATTAGCAGAGAAAAAAAATCTTCTGGGTGTTCTATAGCAAGTTCAGTTTATTGACATTTTAGAACACTTGCTTTGACCTGAGTGGAACTTCCATTGCCTCCTCGAAGTTAGAAAGCCTTTTGCCATTGACCTTAATTATAGTCAGATTCAGTTTCCTTTGAAGAAGTCTTCTCTGGTTGATAACCTAGGGTGCTTCCCTTTTCTGCTGCTTGACTACCTCGTGGATCCACACACTTGCTCTGGCCCTCGTCCCAGGACCACTCTGCACTGCTGGGGCCTCACCTCAAGCACTAAGTGCAGTTTTGGGTATCACAAGAAGGGAAAACCTACAGAGTGCTCAAAGTAGGGCTTCGAAAATGAGGAAGGGTCTAGAGGGCGGGATGTATGAGGAGCATATGAAGTCCCTTGATCTGTTCAGCCCAGAGCAGGGGAGGCTGAGGGGAGTAATACTGACATTCCCGCAGTTCTAAAGCCCTCATACAAGACAACCCGCTCACCCTAGAGAAAGGAAATTCTCTGCCCAATCATGTTGCACAATAAAGAAAGAAAGTGCGAAATACTATAATCATAGAAAAAACAAACAAAAAAGGAACCTTGCCATTGCACCTGCTCACTGATGTGTAAAATGATGCCCTATGACCTGATATTCTATGGTAGGTGGTTGAATGGAAGTTAAAACCAGCAAATACATACTAAATTGCCTAATTACTTTAACTTCTCATCACATCTGCAATGCCAGTCTGCCTTGTTACCTTAGGCTTTCAATATGGTGTTTCCTCTAACCAATACGATCATCTCCCATTCACGTTCTCTGGCTGCATTCTTCAATTACATGATCAAAAGCAAGAGAAACATGCTACATTCCCAGCTTATCCTAGAGTACTCTGTTTCTGTCTTAAAATCCAGCCAAGACAAAAAGCACATACATAGTAAATGCATTTTACATCTTGTTAGACTTGGAAAGCACATACTGCTTTATCTGTAGGTGAAAAGACAAGCTACTAGACCACCTAGAAGAGAGTCTTAGCTTATAGTGGATGAGGTGAAGGGTGATGCGACAGGGTTCAGGCAGCAGTATCATACAGGCAAAGAGATGCATGAATACCCATGAACAGGAGTAGCCTACGCTGAGCAAGTTTTAATCAGAGCGCAGGTAGGGCCAGGTGCACTGCAACTGCTGGAGATGCAGAACTGCAGTGCAGCAAGAGCTGCTGAATGTGCATGCTGCAATAACCAGGATCTGAAATATCAGATGCCCTTTACACCCTTGACAGAAAATAACACAGATTTACAGAAGAAACTACACAGCAGTGGGGTAGATTAGTAACATTCTATGAATTCCATTCATGCACTGAAAAAGTTTTCTAACTTCCCTAGAGCACTGATTAAACTACAGAAGTTTTATTAGTCAGTTGTTATCAGTCAGGAAGACCAAACAAATAATTGCAGCCTTCCACAGAATACCCTTGCACCTTACAGCTGCCCCAAACTGAGTACGTTCCTTTAGTACAGTTACGCATCTTCATTTCTGGGCACATTCTGTTCTTCCTCAATGTACAGAGACAACATTAAAGAGCCTGACCAGGAAAAGGTTTCAAGACAAAAAATAGCCTATGTGCTATGTACTAGAGCTACTACATTGTTTGTTATGGCACAGCTAGAATGAAAAATTTCTGCTTTGAAAATCATCTTTGCAGAGACTTTCTAGCTGCTCTTTGCTAGAAAGAAAGCTCTGCTCTTGTTGAAGTTTTGGAGAAGGAACAAAAGGGAGAAGTCTTTAGAAAAAGCTTTGGAGTTTGCAATAAATTTGCACACATCATGCAGACAAGTATAAAGCTTTGAAGAAGTATCCACACAGAAACTGCCTCATCTCATATTCTGAAGGCAATGAAACTTCTGCAATGCATTGCTTGTGCCACAGCAGCTATTTTTTGCCATTTATTTTGTTTGTAGTAGCTACCTAAAGTTCTCTCCAGGCCACCATCTGGTAAGGATTTACAGCAGATTATAAGCAAAGATTTAACATGGTACGCTGTGCACGCTTGTCTGTTTGAGCACACTGCAGGGACTTAATCGTTCACAGGTTGTGTAACATACTGGACTTTAACTTATATTAGTATAGTCTGTATTTACATTATATGAACAATGGCATTTTTCCTGCTCTTCACTTCTGTCCTCAGAAGCTCCCATAAACCAAGAAAAGCACAGAAAATCCTCTCTCTGTATTGCCATAGTGAATTGCTGGAAATATGAATGCACATGACTGGTAGTGATTAAAAAGGTACCACTTTTTAATTACCTCAGGAAGTGTCTTTCTGGCAGCTTTACTGTGGTTTCTCAGAATTCCTTCCCTATGCTTTTCCATTTCTGCAAAGGTCAAAATCTACCATGCTTGCTTACTGTGGCACACTCATCGGTTCAAAATCCTATACAGATCATTCCTTCACTCAAAAATCAAAGACAGAGGAAAGGCTGCTACACTGAAGGAAGGCCTCACCTTTCTATTTGTTCTGTATGGCAGCTTTCAGCTGAGCTACACATCCCAAACAGTACTTATTATCAGTAAAAATATTCACAAATATTAGGTTGGATTTAGGAAAAAAATTTCCTTTGAGAGAGGTGATGCATCTGCACAGGCTGCCCTGGGAGTGATGGAGTCACCGCCCCCAGAGGTGCTCAAGAAATGTGGTGATGTGGCACTGAGTGATGCAGTTCAGTGGTATGGTGGTGAGGGGCTGACGGTTTGACTCGATGATCTTAGTGGTCTTTTCCAACTTAACAGTTCTGTGATTCTGTTCTTTGATTTTAAGAGACTTTCACTCTCTCTTCGCATACACTCCATGAACTAGAATTCAGAAGAGAAAAATGAGATCCAGTACTACCTAGAGAGATAAGTGTGTAGAAATAAAATGGAGGAGGAGAACAGACAGCAGAATCAGTCCCATTGTCAAGGCAGGAAAAACAGGGAACCTCTCCTCTGGGTGTACTGAAAATCCAAATGTGATACACAACCAGAGAATCTGGCTGACCCAAAACCTATTCCAATGCACTTCTCACCATAGAAGACACCCAACGTTTCAGATGTCCTGACTATAATTTTGCTACCTGAGAGAGGGATACAAACTACCACTATATTCATGTGGTGTGTTCTAAGACTGCGATTGTGCACTGGTATCTGAAAGGCAAAATGCAGACAAACTGATGCTTAAACCTGCTTCTCTCTTTGCCATGAAATACTACGTGGGACAGCCAATCTTTTAGAGACACCAAGTAAAATGAATGCACACAGATTTTAAGAGCTTAATTCAGTGTTTCAGTGTAATTGCAGGTACACAGACACCATGCCACATCCCCAGTAGCTCATGTTACTCATACACACTATACACAGGAGCACTAACTAAGCAAATACTTACATTTTTAGGAGATGGTTTAATAAAATATATATATATATATTTATACCCAGAACAATAAACAAGCAACAAGGTCACCCACTAAGATAACCCTGTCCTGCACCTCTCACTCCTCCCATCCTGGCAGCCAGAACCTTGGGGTTTGGTGCACTCAGTCCCAGCCCCATGCACTGATGCAGGAAACAGCCTTGACCAGCTCTTTGGTTGTACCTCGTGTCTCCCAGGAATGTTGGAGTCAGGATAATTTCAAGCCCTGCTCTGGTATTTCCCCACACTGCAACAGCTTTCCCAAATCAGCTCTCCCAGAAAACACCCAAACCATGCGCCAGCCAATGTTCCCAACAGACAGAGAGGACATAGCTGTCTTATCTGGAAGCTGTTTTTTTGCCTTTAATATTATCGAGGTTGCAATGCTGGATTGTGATTTTTCAATTGCTGTTGAAGCGTGTTTTTCTCCTGGGCACAGCCAGCAGGCAGTGCTAAATCAGATCACAATGAGCATTCAGGATGCTGCAGAGAGAGGATTCCAGATACATGTACAGTGCTAAATTTTCAGATTATCATAGATGCCACACTGGTTACAACCGACTTGCATATTTTCTGCAGAACACTTGTCTGCATAAGGGACTCCTTGTTTACATAATCCAAACAAAGTGGGCAGGATGACATTAGAGAAGTGCAACCTTCTTTTTTTCCTCCTGTGGTGGCTTCCCGTAGATAATCCGTATAAACCTCCCCCACCCAAAACCTCTGTCTCATTCCTATCCACAAAAAAAGATCTTTTTGACCAGCAATCTGCCGGATAGTCCACAGTTTGGAATAGTTTTGGATAAAAAAAAGAATTATGCTTCTGGTGCCTATTGCAAGAAGCAGACCTGGAGTCTTTGTCAGAAACTATTTCTGTGTTCCTTGTTTACATATGTATGCTATCAAGCGGAGCACCTCTTAACTTCCCAGCATGAAACGAGCAATGATCTTTTAAACGCTATTTCCTTAAGTGTATGTGAGTGGGCAGAGAAAAGAAGATGCTAATTTATCCTGTTATCTTCCTGCTGCTCAATGTTTCACAGTATTTCTAATCTTAGACACAAGGCATTTCTTTCAGTGTATACCCCATATAATCACGTAAAGGAGCTCGGTAATTTCCCCCTCTTATTCCACTTCTACCCACATCACACCACCACTGTTTACTATATATAAAACCTGTCAATGAGATCTGCCATTTTGATCAACACTCTTCAGCTACTACCTGAAATTCACGTCACAGCTGAGGCCATAGAGCTGAAAAAAACAAAGCTACACTTTAGGGTTGCAGTGAAGGCAGTGACTCCACAGCTCAATGAAATGGTCATTTCACAACACAGCTTGGCCAATCTAAAAGCTACTTCACTAAGAGGCAGGTCTTACCCTCAGAGAACCCTCCCTTCCTCTCAGTTCCTGCACCAGCAATTGCATCTGTGCTCCCAACCCAGCTCCAGGAGGCGAGCTATAAGAAAGAAATCAACCCACGTGGCACAAGGGGTAGCTGTGAAAAGCTAGCACAAACAAAAGCAGTATATCACATCAGTGCAGTTCCATTCCTGAAGTGATACTGAGGCTTCATACAATTAGAAAATGGATATTTCAGTATAAAAGTTCGTAATTGTTTTCCAGAACTGAGTGCTGCCTTACACTGCTGAACTGTAGCACCCGAACCTAAGTCAGAAGCAGTGTGCATGCAGTTCCTTCCCATCCAACACAGCTAATGTATTAAAAAAAACACACATATCACACAGTATCCTCAGTGTTCATCAAATGCTGAGGAGGTATCCAGCAAAAGGAGGTACCCTTTTTCTCTTGCAGCTGTACTAGCTAGGGATATCCTTTGTATTCACATAAAACTGTGTGATTTTTTTAATGTTAATGTACAAAATGTTACAATGCTGAATACTCTCACATGAGGCAATGATTTCAGGACAGAGAACACGAAACAAAGTTGCTAAACACCATGATTTGCAGCAGTTTTGAAAGATGCTGAAACTGCACAATACATGAGACTGCAAATAGAACTGAGAGCTGCAGTCCAGGCCTACAAAACTGCTTACTGTTCTTCCCCACGAGGAATATACATTTACCTCTTCACACTGTGCTTTGCCTAGCAAGGCCCTGCAGTCAAGTTTGCAATAGTTTCATTTCTGCTTCAGCAGAAATGGTGCAATCCAGAAGTAGCAGCAGGAACAAAGCAGTTACAATTAAAAGTATGCGGCATAGCTGTCCAGTGATATGCTCAGGTACAGCAGAACAGGGTGAACGTGCCTTAAATTTTTTGTCTTATTTCATCTAAAAAAGAAAAGGAAATCCAGCTCAGTTCTTTTGTGAACTCCTTGCATATCAGTTACAAGACACAAGCTGTGAAACTGAAGATTTGCTGTGCAGATCCTGCTGGCAAGTGGAATTTCGGATTAAAATCGTCTTACTGCAACTAACATCTCGTTTCCATGGGAACAAAGCCACGCTAAGACTGCCACACAGGCAGGGCTCACACTGACCATGCCTCTACACTGAGTTCACATCTGAAGGTCCCCAGCACAACAGGTGATGCACACCATGTCACACCTGCAAATTGACTTAACTTTATTAACAGGTTAAGCTTCAGTTTGCAACAAATTCTAAGCAAGACAAAAACTGACAGCTTGTTTTGGTAGATGTCCGCTTAGTTGAGTGATGGAAGCAACCTACAATTTTTCTGTTATCATCTGCTTATTGTAAACTAAGCTATTAACAGTAAGGAATAGCGAGCCTTACAGAGTCTCAACAGCAGCAGCACCACCTTTATGTTACAAACAGACAAACCAAGGCACTGCATGACTGAAGAGACTGAGCATGGTGCAGCAAGCCAGTGACCAAGCAGAGTCTTCCACCCCAGTATGTCATTAACTGCACGCAGGGGCAGGTATGCTCCAGAGTGAATCACTCCCATCACAGCACTATATTATCTAGTAAGGGCAGAAGTATTTGACAGATGAAGCTGGAAGAAGGACCTGAATTCACGCACTGAAGCACTGCAATCAGATATCCAATCAGTGCAGCACTGTTCTTAAAGATTCAGCAACTTAAGCAAACCTAAAGGGTTACAGTTCCTTGCTCAGGTTCTGTCAGCGTGCTTTACTCAACAACTGCATTTAATCCCATTAATAACTTACCTATTAAATCTGAACTTAGATTTAGCTGCATGCCCGCAAACCTCATGGCATGAGCAACATACTTAATTTGAAGCTGTTCATCAAACTATTACTCAGATTTAACTAAAATGGAAGTAAACAAAACCAAAAACAAACCTACAAAATAGCTCGTGGCTGATTTTCTTTTTAAATAATCATTTTCAGCTTTAAAGTAACTATTAAGAACATTTAAATAAATTTGCATGCAATCGAAAAACTTAACAACAGCTTTTCCCAAGGACTTCATCTTTTGCTTTATCGCAAGCTACGAAGCTCATCCTAGCTTCCTTCCTAAAGGCTTATTGGGAATCAAGGTGTACAGGAGTTACACCGTAACATCAGAGCACTACTGGAAGCACACAAATGACTTGCAAAGGCAGGAATACCTATCTACATGCAGTTAGGCAATCCTGTCACTTCTCATGTTTTTTTTTTTCCTTCTTTTTTCCTCCCAGCTAAGCATAACTGTAGATTGGCAAAGCAAACATTAAGTACTTCCAAGTAGTAGGGGAAAAAAAATAAGGCTTCTAAGATCAAAGTTATAAGTGGTTGATACAGAGCTCTGCCTGTGAGCCACATTTCTACTCCGTGTTGTGGTTATGTGCACTACTCTGGGCTATCAGCCTGGAAGTAACTCTGCTGGGGCTCCACACCAACAGCAAGGATGATGTTTTGAGTCAGACACACCGAAACAGCTTTCTGCGCATACTTTTGCTTACGTTTATTTTCATCTCTGAATCAAAATTAATCCTATTTCAAGTTGGCAGTTTAAAAAAAACCACACATTTCAAATATTTAACTACGCTATTAATACACTGAATGTGAAAATAGAACAGCATATGGCAAAAGAGATTAGGAGGATTAACCAATTAAACGGTATGACTCAAACTGACATGATCCGTCAAATCTGTGTTTTGCAGTGAGGTACGTGGGGGCATGGGAAAAGGGCTTCACCTACTGAGAGCACTGACAGCCAAACCTCTATTTGGTTTGGTTGGAAGCATCTGCTGGGAGGGAATGAGATGAGTGACACGTGCAAAACTTACGAGGTAAGCAAAAGTGATTTACTTTTGGATGGTTATTTTCTCTTTAATGCTGTATTTCACAGAAATCCACACGCTTGATGTAGAACTTAACACCAACAGCCCCATGTGACTTGACAGTGAACTCCATACTCAATAATTATTTGCATGTTTTGGTCACGTAATATTAAATTTGACATACAAGGCTATAGACCGCATTCCCGTTACTATGAAGGCACAGTAAACATCTCACTGAATTCAAGTTTCCATAATCAAAAGAGTAAAATATTCAAGCAGGCCTCTGGACAGAACTAAGGCCTTTTTCTGAGAGCTGAATGCAGACAACTCAGCATATCTCATCTCGTGAGAGGCAAACAGTTCATCTGCATATTTCATGGAAGGAAAGAGGTCACGAAAGCAGAGGCATCTGGAAAGTGTTCCTCCAAAAGGTGACATCCTGGCAGCTTCACGCAATGGCCCTCAGCACACCTGGAGTAAAACCTGCTGGGAAGGCAGATCCTGCAGGGAACAGGCCAGGCCTTTGTCCCCCAGCTTAACCTCGGGATCTCCGGGCGCTGGTCTAAATACAATCAATTCATTTGACTTCATTCTTCTATAGCTACTGAAGAAATGGCAAAAATACAAGCAAATAATCGTTGGTAGGTATTATACAGGCTTGTAACCAAATAATTTAAGATGTTAAATTAGTAAAGGATTTAACATAATTGACATATATACTACAAAATAATATAATCTTCTTTTATACGCAGCCACAGCTAAAATGCCAAAGTTAATCAGTAGCAAACCAAATCTGTTCTTAGGTCATTAAAACTTCACCTTGGCATAATTTAAAATATCAATATTATACAAACATTAGCATTTTCTTTGGCCAGCTAAATAAAACAAAAAGCATGTTGAAAAGTGCCACAGATACAACTGCAAACCCCACAAACACACAGATCCCAAAAGCACATTTCAAGCAATGTAGTGTCATTAAGCACACACTTTTCTCATGTCTCAGCTGCTCCTTTAGAAGAAATCCGTAGGAAAGGAAAGGGGGAAAAAAAAAAGATGCAGTTTCATTCTTAACTCTGGATCACAAAGGAACACAAAGTTGCATGCTCGTATAATGGAAATGGATTTATATGAGAGCTGACTGGATGCAGATATGGAAACAAAAGGAGTTTATTTCTAGTTGCTAAGTTTCTATGATTCTTCTGAGGGTGCATCTCATAAAGCTGAATTTTAAAAAGAAGGTTTATCACAATATGCAAATCTTAATGAGCTGTCTTTTATGGATTTAATATTAAATACAAAGCAAATCACGCTTTACTCCTGCAAATTATGCCTTACTCCTAATCCCGCGCTTCTGAGCACACATAAGAAAAAACAGCCTCGAATGTATCAACGACAGCTTTGAGATATCTAAGAAAAGTGCTGTGAGATTTCATTAACATTTCATTTTCATTAATACCACCCAACAATGCAGAACAGAGAAACATTATCTGACGTAGCACGCTGCATGCTACTAATAAAGCCCCTACTAGCACTTACTTCCAAACTGCCATCTTGGTATCTACAATAACGTGAACGAATCAGTAACAAGTCTTAAAAATGAAAAACAAAACCAGAAGTTTATCTGCTTACCTTGAGGAAAAGGATTGGGCTGCACTAAATACAGGAAAGCATGGACTACTTTAAACAAAATTCCTATTGGCCCAGGTTCGTGGTATGCACCTGTATCATATGTCTTGGCAGGTACAAATCCAAAATCCAAAGTCCCAGGAGGTGGCTTGTATATAGGCTGTACTTCTGAAATAGTACTTCCACAAAACAACAGCAGCAGCAGACAGAGTTCCACAGCCATGGCTAACAGTATTCATAAAATTTGAGGTAGAGGTATTTGTCCCACCAAGTCCAGAAATCTTCAGTACATTCACTTGGGAGCTAGATTTCTCAACAGCAAAGCGCTGGTGCCCTCACACCTTTATTCTTTAATGTCTTCTTGTTCTGGAGTGGTATAGGAGCCTCTCATGGAAGTGACTCAGCGCACCATCTCTAGTAAAAGAAAGAAATAAAAAACCTCTGAGCTCATTAAAGTATTGGCGTGCAAGCAGAAATTGCAAGATACCTGCAATTTTCTGCAGACACAGAACTTACCATCACTTGTAAAAGCAAGCTTGGAATGACAGAGAAAAACAACTGAAGCCTGTGAATAAAATGGTCTACTACATATGCTGTACTTGAAAGAGGGATAAAAACAATTACGCACAGTTCCAGGTCAGTGAGTTTTCAAAAACAAAGCAGAGCATTGGGACAGCTCCACAGAAAATATGCAAAATTAAAGGCAGAACATACAAACTGCAGTTCTAACTAAGCACAGTATGTCACATCACAGCAGTTTGCATTCAGTCAGCTACCTCTCGTTACTAGAGAGGATGGCAGCTACCAGTTATATCTTGGAGTTTCTTTAATCTAACTTTTTAGTTTGTAGAACTCCCACTTCCCTCCCCACAAACAAGCTTGCAGATGGCACTTCATGGCACCCATTTCATAGCTAAGGCTGAAGATTCATCTCAAGACAGAATTTACGCTTCCACTTGTTTTGCCATGGCAGTAACTTTTTATCATTGAAAAGTTGAGGAATAAAAAAAAAAAACTACTGTCTTTCTGAAAGATAACTGTATGTCCTCAATTGCTTTCTATTAACTCAAACTTTCACAACGTTCTCCTTCAGAGCTTGAGCAGCCAATAGTTTTTATGAAATACCTTGTTGAAGCTGAGTAGCATTAAGATGACTCTGGATGCCTGGAAAGTGTTAAGAATGTCGTCGGTCTACAAAACCACAACACTTTCATCAACTGTCACATAAGAAAGATAAGCAGAAAATCTCCCGTTTCCAACAAAACACTTGGCCACATTTTCATCTACCTGGAGCTAGCTAACACTCCTTCATCTCAGCATGGGCCGTGGTCCTCCCCAAGGAAACACCCCCTCCTCTACAAAAAAAACCCAACACTCAAAAAAAAACCCCACTCAAAAAAGACCCCACAACCAATAAAAGGTAGTGTTTGCTCCCTTCTGACTTTGGAAGTCATCCATCAGACTGGCTCACTTCTGGAAAGCCTTCAGCCATTGACCAGAATGCCACCAGCGGGGATGACTGGGAATGCACTGCTCACAACCAGCCACCGCCTCAAAGCTGGGAGCACCCAGTGCAAAGCAACAACGGTGGCAAAGTAACACTGCAATCACAGCTGCAGCCAGCTCAAAGCCACAGCAACTTCTTCACTTCCAAGGTGCTTCCACATCAAAGGAGGTCTGAAGACAAAAACACTTTTAAAGTCGGTAGCAAGGTGAGTCTTAGTCTCTCCCATGCTTTACAGTCCCCAGTAAAACACACGCTCCCTTTCCAAAAGCCAGCACTGACTCACTGGAAATCACATGCAGGCTTGTTTACTACTCCTTCCTATATGCAGAAGTCTGATTAGCATCAAGAAAAACATGAAACACAGAAATACAAAACCAGATCAAAGAAGGAGGGACAGTCCCTATCTAGCTAAAAAGGAAAACAAATCTATTTTTCCACCCAATGCCCAGTGAAAACCAAGAAAAACAATAATAATCCCATGAACATCAGAGTTACCAAGCCATACTCAAAGAGCCAGTGTTATAGATCTGTCTATATATAATGTCCAACACTGAAATGGAAAATCTTAGAAAACATTAAAAAAAAATAGGGATTTCCATATCACAAAGATATGCTTAAATAACAATGCCAGAAAATAACTATCACAGAACCATTTGTGTTGGAAGGGACCATTAAAGGCCATCTGGCCCAACTGCCCTGCACTGAACAGGGACACCTACAGCTGGATCAGGTTGCTCAGAGCCCTGTCCAGCCTGACCTTGAATGTCACCAGGAATGGGGCAGCCACCACCTCTCTGGGCAACCTGTGGTTTGGTTTGAAACCATTTCCTCTTGTCCTGTCACAACAGACCCTGCTAAAGAGTCTGTCCCCTTCTTTCTTACAGCCCCCCTGCAGATAGGCCGCTCTCAGGCCTCCCTGGAGCCTTCTCCAGGCTGAACAGCCCCAGCTCCCTCAGCCTGTCCCCATAAAGGAGGTGTTCCATCAATTATCCAGCTCCAACATATTTTTCCCCCTTCAATCATTTCTTAACACTGAGATTCTTGAGATTTCTTCAGCTGAAAAGACACGTCCCAGCAGAATTCCCCCAGTGCACCTGCCACGCCACGGCGGAGCGCAGGAATCGACAGAAAACAAAAATTGCTTCGATGGCAGATTATTATCAGATCCACAGAAACTCCGTGGGATAAAATAACACAAAATCCCAATTAAAGTGCAATAGATTTTTATTTTCTCCTAACGACAAATCAGTGAAGGCTGTGCAGGTTCGATAAAATCAATCCAGCTGAACTCCCACTAAAAAAGTTTGAACACTTTCTGAGTAAATTTGAGTGCTCTGGAGACTTCTCAATGCTCTCCAAGAGCTCAGCAAGTCAGGAGATAACGCTCACACACCATCATCCACCCCTGATTGCAGAAGTTACTGAAACAGATAGAAAAACAGGCTGCAAACACTGCACGGGAATGCTAAGGGTATTTGTGAATGATGAAACTGGAGAGGAAGATGATCATAACTGGTGTCCTAAGGCAGAGCTAATAGACAGGGCATGTTTTCTGCTGTGAGCCCTGTTATGTTAGAGAGAAGGGAGAAGAGGAAGATGCATACAACTGTTTTTTGTTCCCCCCCAAAACAGACCAGATTTTAGGCTAAGGGCAATTTAAACTATATCTAATTGTACAAATGGGAAAACAAAGCACTACCAAAACGTCCTTCTGATGTTGAAAAATCATCACTACGCCTGGCAGAAGTGTGAACTCACACACGAACTGATACTGAATCCTGGCAGTTTCACAACAAGGACACTACTGAAATTGCAAGGACACTACCTGTACTGCAGACACAAACGATACCTTGCTGAATAGAGACATAAAACCACCTTTCCATTCCAAAGACACTACAGAAATCTCCAAGTCTGTATCATTTTCAGCTGAGCCTTCATGAAGTTCAGCATTCCTCAAAAAGCAGGCAGGCATCTTGCAAATCAAAGAACCTGCAGCATTCAAGCAGATGTGTTCCTTCTCCCATTATTGGCAAATCCATCACAATGAACTTGGTATATACAGGCTTATTGGGTGATTCCTTCAGGCTGACACCAAATCTTCTCTAAACCATATAAAGTCTACATTATTAGTGAGCAGGAACTTGCAGAAGCACTATTAAACCTATAACTCAGGCTACCTGTGAGCATTCAATAGCTGATCAGCCTACCTAAAAATAACTCTGATGCAACAAGCTCCCAGTAGTTACCCTCATCTCAATAACTATTAAAAAGAAAAGCCCACAACCTGAACTGGAAGCATATTAGTAGCTGAATATGCCAGATAAACAGTGCTGAAAGTGGAAATCAGCCCAGGAAATTGTGAGAACTGCAAGCGTGGTGTATGAACAGAAGTGACATATATACCATCTATGATAATCCTCACTGCAGTGTGTGGCCATCTCATTTCCTTCCAAACAGTGTGATAACAGTACTCTGCTTGCACAACTCACCCCACATTCAAGCAAACAGGGAGAGAAAATCAGCTGTGCGAACCTTTGCAGTGCTTCCATTAATTATCAAGTAAGGTGTTCATGGAATCATAGAATGGCCTGGGTTGAAAAGGACCACAATGATCAAGTTTCAACCCCCCTGCTATGTGCAGGGTTGCCAACCAGCAGACCAGGCTGCCCAGAGCCACATCCAGCCTGGCCTTGAATGCATCCAGGGATGGAGCATCCACAGCCTCCTTGGGCAACCTGTTCCAGTGCTCATTTTATCACTGTTTTGATTAAGAAAATTACCATCTGTTAGCTGTGGAAGATATACAGCAATTAAAACTGTCTTTTATTTTCTGTGTGGTTTGCAAACATCCACCTTACAAGAGTGGAGCTTTTGCTTTTTATTCTGCAGCTGTCACCTAAGTATCCCACACATGTCACTAAACTGAATTCTTAGGTTGTTGGGCTTTTCTTTAAGCACCGTCTGTGGAGAACATCATCACTCCTTCACCACGTGTGCTGCAACGTTATCACACCTCCAGTATATCTCACTTTGTATTAAAAAACAAACAAACTGCAGCGTTTTCCAAAACCAACAACGCTTCAGCAACTGCAGTGCAAGTTTAAGAGGAGGAGACGGATTGAGATGCAGAAGTTCAGTAAGTGCTTTTATGACGGTACCTACAATAAAGAGTAGAACCCAGAAGCATCGTGATATCCTCCTCAGAAGCATCACAACGTCCCACTCTTTGTTACTACGGGACCGGCCTCCTATTTAACATTGCAATCCACGCACATGCAACCCTGCAGTGCAGTGATGTGGCTATGATCAACCCTGTGAACTGAAATTCAATCAACCAGAGGCTACATTGCTCAAGCTCAATGTGGGAGCCTCTTGGCAGCAAACCAGGTCGGAACAGGGGAAGAAGCAGCTGTCCACAGGAAGCCCACCCTGAAGAGCTGGCTGCGTTCGTTATGTTTTTTAATTAGTCATTTGAAAACCCGAGACCGTAATACCCTTCAAGGTTCCAGCACACGCAACCGGCGGAAGACTGAAATTAATTATGACAGCCACAACACAGGTAGCTACAGCTGGCCTCCAGCTCCCGGATGTGCATTAAAACAAACCCACAAATGAGATGCAGTGCAGCCAGCCAAGCTGGACGCTGTCACGTCAGAAAGGTACAGTTTTCTGACACGATCTCTCCCAAGCCTATCAAGGATTAGGACCTGTTGCCATAGGAGAAGAAAGCAAATAAGCCCAGTAAGCCTCAGGGACCGCAGAACTGTCTGAGAGCACCAACACAAACAAAATCCCCCACCCCGGGGAGCCGCAGGATGCACCTGCTGTGCCTGCTGGTGCTCAACGTGAAGCACTCAAGTCAGGAACATGGGTATGTGGAGCTCAGGTTAGCTGTGAGCTGCTAGCTGCTTCAGAGGCTGAAGTAAGCAAACACACACAACCCCCCCTCAAACAAACAAACAAACAGAACCCAAAGAACCAACAAAACCCACTCACCAACCAGCCAACCCCATGCTGCTTGCCGCCGTAGAAGTCACGGCAGTTTACTAACAGAGAGACGCGCACAAATAAACTCCATGTGAGGTATCCTCCCCAGAAGATCCACGGCTCTGACTTTTAGCCTAAAAGTTTACGTTTTCACTGACTGAACCCAAACCAGATCCATAACATGACGTTAAGCGGTGCGTTTACCCCAGCGCTCCTAAAGCCTTCCCTTGGGAGAGCACTCCTCAGCACCACATAGGGAACACCGGGACACCACGAAGCCATCCCATAATGAGACAGCTTTTCGCCAAACGGGAACGAGCGAGGGCTGAGCGCAGCCCCAGCAGCAGCCCCGGACTGCGCTCCCTTGCAGCTGGAACCGAGTTTCTCCCATCTTTCCAATTACTTGCGCTGGAGAGGCTCTGCCCCCTGCCACGCCGCTGAGTCCTTGATCCGCACAGCAGCACGGGCGCCTCAGCTCCGCCTCTGCCGAACGCGGACCGCTCTGTAGTTTCTCCGACCGCTCCCCCCCGCACGGCGCTCGGATGGCGATAAGCGGTGGCCGTCGCCGCAGCCGCCCCCCGCGGAACCGCCGCGCTCCCCGCGCCGCGGAGAGGCCGAACCGCCCCAGGTGCGGCGTTCGCCGCAGAGCGCTCCCACCGCGGGAAGGGGCGAGCCGCACTCCGCGCCCGCAGTCACCATTCCGCCGCAGCGCCGAGGCAGAGGGTTCCCTCCCCGCGACGAAGCGATGCGGAGGGCCCCGGCCTCCCCACCCAGCGGCCGGACGCCCCCGGAGCTCTTCGCTGCTCTCTCCCCGTCCCCGCCGCCCGGCTCTCCTCCGCGGGCGGATCCGCCCTGGCTCCCCGCACGCCGCCGTGCCGCAGCCCCTTCCTTTCCCGCAGCCGGAGCCGTCCCCGCGGCTCCCCTCACCCTGCCGGCCTCCCCCGGCACCCAGACCGAGCCCTCCTCGCGGCTCTCCCAACGGCCGCTCCCCTCACCCGGCTCCCGGAGAAGGGGTTCTCCGCCACCGCCACCACCGCCGCCGCCGCACTTTCTCTCCGGGAAGGGCAGCACTTGTGCCGCCCGCAGCGGGAGGAGCCCCACCCCACCTGCCGCCCCTCCCCGCGCACACCGCGCCCGGCACTCACCGGCGGAGCGGGGTCGGGGAGACGGAGGCTCCGGTCCCGGCTCGGCCCGCTCCGCTCCACCTCAGAGCGCAGCGGCCGTGCCGCCCGCGCATGGATTACGGAGGGCGGGCTCTGCCCCGGGCCGGGCTGCGGGACCACCCCGGCGGGCCGGGGCTGGAGGAGGGAGAGGGGGAGGAAGAGGAGGAGCGTGAGGCGCTTCGCCCCGCTGGGCGCCGTGGGGGCGGCCCGCAGGGTCGGGCCGGGCTGCGGCGCGGTGGGAGCGCTGCGGCCGCGACCTGTTGCTGGGCGGGCTGCGGCAGCGCGGGCACGGCCCTCCTCCCCGCCGGGTTACTTCTCTCATCGGTTGTTGTAAGAACATCTCGTTTCACCCCTCCCGGGGGATGCCCTTCTTCCCTGACGAAGTTATCGCCTCTTTTGGGACTGGAGTCCATGTTTTTTCTTCAGAGTGACTTTGTTTCTGAGCCCAGTGACTCCTCGGTCAGACAAGATGCACCTCTCCTTGTGCCATGACACAGTAACACAATTCCAAAGGCTCCTGCGCTTTCCTCATTTGCCCTCTGTGATTTTTATTTGCAGTTTCGGTATTTCAGAACTGCCCCCCTCGTTTTAATATCAAGTCATTGGGTTTGAAAACAATTCCTACAGTTCTTAGCAGGCGTTCCACTGCCCAGCAGCACCACTCAGGGCAAGGCAGGAACTTCTGCTGGACATCCAGGATCACACTGACTCCTCGGAGGTCCTGAAAGCACTGATGGAGGGGACACTGATGGAAATGGCTTTGTGCAGGTAGAAAGATGTCAAGGACAGGGGGGTGGCTTTAACCGAGAAGAGGGGAGATTTAGGTTAGATGTTTGGAAGAAATTCTCTGCTCAGAGGGTGGTGGGGCACTGGAGCAGGCTGCCCAGAGAAGCTGTGGGTGCCCCATCCCTGTAGGTGTTCAAGGCCAGGTTGGATGGGGCCCTGGGCAGCCCTGGTGGTGGGTGGCAGCCCTGCCCACGGCAAGGGGTTGGAACCGGATGGGCTTTAAGGTCCCTTCCAACCCCAACCATTCTGTGATTCTATGAAACCAAGGCTTCTGCTATTGCAGGAGGCTGTCTTGCTATTATAACCTTGGCCAAGGATCGAACAGTTTTCTCACAAGCGGTATTTGGCATGGCTGAATTTTACCTGTATTTCAACTGAGGGCATTTGCCAGCACCGCACATTGGAGAACAAGCTGCCACGTTGGCTCCACGCAGAAAGAACAACTACTCTGACCAGCACGGTTCCTGGATTGTTCAGCTTGAGTGCATACAGTGCTGCAACCCACGCTGGAGAGCACAGCACAGAGCTCAGCCAGAGGCTGTCTCAGCTCTTGTTACAGTTCTCCTATGCATACCCAGGCAGTGTGTCAAAGACAAGTGATGCTATAGTTTTGGTGAGACACAGAACATGATGGCAAAAGGACAGGTGTGCTAAATTAGGCGGATAGTGTTCAAATTTAGAAGTATAGCTCCTTCTAAGGCTCCAGATGAAACATTTTCTAAATACAAGAGAATTTGCCTTCCAAACAATAGGCTGCCTGTAACCAAAACTATTAATCTAATGATCTGGTGGATTTGATTTCTAACACTCCTGTGCAGTGTTAGAAGAGGGAAGCTGAATCTTGTTGCCATTCAACTGATTTTAAACTGCAGAGTGAAGGCATACAGCTACAGCAATAAATAACAGCAGAAGAGTATGCCAGAAATCAAAGACAGTGATGTGGGAATATGGAAGAGAAGGGCGTGGAATGAAAAGTAAGGATATTGAGCCCTTCTGGAGCTGAAGACACTAAGATTTTCTTTTGGATTACTAATTGACACAAGTAATAGATTTAGTACAGGTTAATGGTAGGCTACCACAGGACTGTTAGGTGAGACGTGGGTGTAGTTTGCAAGCAGGACACACAACTAGATTTACAGGAAAAAGACATGAGTGTTCACAGAAGAATTCAAACTAAACTAAATCAAGAGCAGCTCTGTTAATGGAGGCTCTTCCTCAATGAACTAAGGCAACAACAGTTTCCTGACGAACATCATCCATGTTAGGTACTGAAAATGTGTTTTCCGAGTAGCACCTGGTTAATGTGTCACTGAGATACGGTGGATGGAAGCCTGACCTCTTCAGCTGCCTCCCACTGTATTGCTGGCAAGCCAAGTGTATGTCTGGCCTGAAAGTGCTCTGAGCAGCTGTTGACCTTTCCCTGATGTTTCTTCTGCATGTCAGGTAGGGGTGGACAACTGCAAAGTGGGAAATACTGCACCAGCTTGCAGTCCCCGTCCAAGTCACAGCGGAGGCCAGGTTTGCTTGGCTGCACATTTACCTGCCTGACATTTGGCTGTGAACATGCTGTTACCAGATTTACATGCACGCTGTAATGCTGTCACATCAGAAAAAGGGAACATGTGAAAACTGCACACAGTCAGAGCAGGCTGAAAGAGTATCAAGAAAACTTCTCTCCCAGGGACCACACGATTTTTTTTCTTGTGGTCCTTTCTGTTTTGGGGCACCTGGACTAAAATTCATCAAGACACCCTCTGTCTTTATCCTTTGTGGTCAAAACTTGTAAATGATCTCAGCACTCAGGTCCCCACAATAGTCAAACACCTCGTTGCTGACATCAGCGAGGATGTGGTCTGTCAAACCACAGCTCAGTAGGTGCTGAGGCCCTTGAAAACCTGCTCTGAAATATGCATCCAAAACAGGAACAGCTGGATGAGGAAACCTGCCCTGTGCTTGCTGGCACTGAGCATTTGGAAATCTGGCTGCGTATCAATCATCTCTGTTATCTCAGAGGAAAATCCTCAGATAACAGGAAGATACACGAGTTTGAGAGCTTAACTATAAGCTGTATCATGTAATTGGTTTTTAAGCAGTGCCCATGATTAAAGGTCTATTAGATAAATAATCTTTTTCGTTAGCAGTAGTTGCGCTAGGTATAGCATTGCCTGCAGAGAGCTAAAATCAGATGTCCAACCTTCTCTATTCCCAGATAGAAAAAGGTTGAGGCTAAAGAGCCCTCATGTTGTATGTAGTCCTCCTGTGGCTGTTTCCTGAGTGTTGTCAGAGAGAGAAGTGTGCATGGATGTGGGGGAGAGAAACAGTGTGCCTTCCCTGCACCGAGGCTGTAGAGATAAGTGGTTTACAGACATTGTACCTACCCCAGTTACCATTTTGCCCAAGTTTCTGTGGATTATAACCTCAAAGTCCTTCCATGCCTCCCCAGTGTGCTTTCTGCCTAGCCCTGCCCTCCCTCTGAGCCAGAAATGCAGGGGCAGGAGGGAGGGCAGGCTCTCACAGCCACCCTGGCAGCACCCAGTGCCTGCCCATGTACTCATATCCTCCCCCTGCTCATCTCCCTGTCCCTGTTGTCCGTCCCCTCTCTGACATCCACAGTTGCATCCCTCCTTGTCCTTAATTCTCCCGTGGGATGTGAGGCTTAAAGGATTATGGTCTGTGTGAGTTTGCAGCCCGGACTCTGCAGACGCTGGGAAAACAGGGGGCTGGGGTGACAGGAGGCAGGGAAGAACATGTTGCACTATTATACACCAACCACAGAAATCTTAAAGGAAGGATCAGGATTTATAAGAATGGTGGGAAACAGAGCACAATTGCTGTGTGCTATAGCTTACAATGTATTTGCTTAATTTCTTGCTCCCGAGGGAAAATAAGAAAGGAAATGGCCAATCTGGCTCACATTCATTCTCAGACTTAGCAAATAACATGGCATTTCATTGTAGACTTTTGATTCATGCCAGTTTGTGATATAATCTCAGTAAGGCTTGCCTTCATCCGAACACAAGATTTATCCCGCTGTACATCACTTCACGCCTTCAGAGAGCTGATGCTTTGTCAGCTACACGCCTTGCCATTACACTGCGCTCTGCCCCCTCCTCACAACTGTGATAGATCTGCATGACAACTCCTCAAACCGCTTAAGAATTATATTCATTTCTTTTCATCTGATGGAAAACACTGTTAGTTGCTCTAACAGATTTCAGAGCTAAAGTTACAAATGACAGGGATCGCATGATGCGTGTGTTCTGCGCTTGTCACTTCTCTGAGCTCCCCCCACCCTGTTTTGCCATCATCTCCATGTTTTATTTTTGCTTGCAAGTCTTAATGTGTGGTATTCTGATCAATTAGTATGTCAGAGGAGCTTGAAATTACAATGGGAATGGCACATCTCCTTTTGGCCATGGAACAAAAGGAGCTTGCCAGGTTCTAATGCCCAGGTTCTTTGAAAGAAGACTGGGGAGAAATGGCTAACAGCTACCTCAGGTGTTGGTTCAAGCTGCAGTGATGCAGCAGCTGTATGTAAAAAGCAACCTGGTGGAGGATGTGGCCACAAGAGCTAGGAGCTGTGCAGTCCCACGGGCAGGAAAGGCTGTAACACACAGTTTAGACAAGGTATTAAAGTGAGTATCTGTATATCAGTAGGAACAAAACACTGCAGAAATAATTAATCAGCCAAACTGAGTACACTCCTAGCACAGAAGCAAAGGTGTTGATTCCAGAAGTCAGTTGTCAAGAAGAAATGGATCCGTTTTCCTCTCTGTGAGTGACCCTTTGATATACAGAAGTCCCCTCAATGCAGAGTAGCTCTCCTATGCCTCCCACAAAACGTAATCCTACCTTATGAGCTTAGCTGCTGCAGTGACCTTCTTTTGTCTGTCTGCTCCGGAGTAAATTCTGCCTGACAGGAGTAAAGAAGATTGGGAGAAGGTTATTTTTAATATTGGTACAGAATATCGGTAGCAAAAGAAAGTACCAGAAAGGGAGGCATCCATCCATCCATCCATCCATCCATCCATCCATCCATCCATCCATCCATCCATCCATCCATGATGTTTTCAGGGAGAATGACACCACCACCTACAACGTCTTGCAGGGAGCACGCAAACAGCACACATCACAGCATTAACCTGACAAGGCCCCTTCGCCCCAGTTTCTATTAATAACTTTACAACTAGTGCAAGTCTCCTCAAATGAACTGCATGAGGTAACTGTTTATCTCACACAGACCGCACCTCAGCCGAACATTTATTAACAGGAGGGTGACTTTTATTAGTCCTTTGTGTCTGGTCACTACGTTTCTTGTGGAGTGGCAGTGAACACTTTTTTCTTGTAACTTAGCCCAGGCTTCTGGGCTCGGTCATGAGCTTTTTCCTCCCTCTCATTTGTTGAAGTGCACACTTAAAAGAAGCAGCATTTCTGTCCCTTCCAATCCTGAAGCCTTGCTTTCCACTGTCACTGTGAAGGCAGCCCGCTCCCCACATGCTATTATCATGCAAAGCAGATGTGCAGCTTCTCCTCTGCCACCACAGCTCCTTTCTCAGCACTCTCAGGGCTGGCACAAAAATCTTTATTAGGGCTGAGTAAGAGAAGATTGAAACCCTGATGGTAACTTGCTTCAAGCATAAATGCCATTTTCTCCTCCATAATGTAATGGATTTTTCCTTACTAAGGAAAATGTTTTTGGAATTTTATGGAGGAGATTGGGTTTTTTTACTAACATTCTCATAATTCATTATTTCCTGTATTTGACCTCCCTGCTGATTAAAGGATGAGAGACCAAGGAAAGGAAAAATGTTCCCACTGGTAAAAACATAAAGAAGAAAAGCTGACCTTTAACTGGGCTCCTTTGCCTTTTAGCGAGTCAGAATGTCAAATGATTTTCCACATTAAAGTATTTCATGGCAACACAAAGTACTTGCAAGAACAAGAAACACTTACAGTGTTGGAGGACGCCTGAGGCTCGCTGCCCTAAAGCTAAACTGTAGTCTCAAACTCTAGCCTGAGTAAGAGAAGCCTCACACTCAGGACCTCGGTGTGCCACTTGGATCTGCCCCGCTGCAGGCTGAGACTTCCCTCCCTCTGTGCTTGAGCTCACAGTCGTGCTGGTGAGTGCAGCCAGGGCACGTCACTGTTGTCATGCTGGTTTGCTCTTTGCTCAGTCTCTGGCTGTGAATGTATTAGATCATGTAGTATCTTCAAGGGATGGTGAAGCCCAGGGAGCCAGGCAGGACATTGTTCACCTGAGCACATCCTTTGGTCACACAGGCACAGAAAACAGAGAGCTTGAATGCAGTCTGGGTAAAGGAAAGATGAACTTTCATCCTGGTACTTACTCATCATCTGCATCAAGTCCTATGGTTTTCGGTCTGCTCTGTGTCTGATAAGGAAATGAATGATGAAGTGCTATTTCATAGTTTTTTGAGTCAGGGGGGACTGTTCTGGCTGCTTTGCATGTCATTCATACGGACAACATCGAGTCATGCAGGCTCACATACTAGTTTCGACATCAAACTCATCAGATACAGCAGGCTGCTGGAGGGAAGGCTTCAGACAACAGCAGATCTTTGTGGGAACATGAGCTGATGATGATGAATATGGTCTGAATGGCCACTTGTTCTCCTTATTAACAAATAAAAATGTTAGCTTTAATTTACTTGTCTATATTCAGTTTCCAATTTCATTTCTACTCTTTTGAACAGCCACATAAGAGCTATGAACAGCCCCACAGTACCAAAGAATTGGAGTTGTTTTGCTGTGTCTCACTTTACATGTCCAGATGAGAGGACTTTTCACTACATTGAGGGAAAGCTTTCCCAAGGCTGCCAGGTCTCACTTTCTGTTGCACCATGAGCTGCCTTTGCTTCTGCACAGGCTTAAATATTTGCTTTGGCAGATTTGTAGCTGTTGCTATTTGTACCGAGGAAAAGAAATAAATTCCCAAATCATATTTCAGTTGTAGAAGCAATCAGCCTGTAAAAAGTACTCCACAACGCACTGCAGTAAAACATTTTATATATTAGTTTACATATTCTGTATGAGCTGAGGGCTGATGCAGTACAAGCAGACAATTAAAAAGTGCACATCAGATGTATTTTGGGCTTTCTTTAGCAGCTGTTTCATATTACCAAACATGCACATTGCAGGCTGGTTTTATGACTGTATATATTTCAAGTAGCTTGCAGAGTATCTCAATATACTGAGCAAAACCCAGCAAAACATTATAAAAGAGTATGCAGGTCAGTTCCACTCAACTGTTGCCAAATTGAGAGCAGAGAAATGACATGACAAACATTTCCTGCCCATGTGAAATCTCTGAGTAGGAAAGTCTGCACTGGAACTGGAAAGCAGTTTACTTAAACCCCATGAGAGGAGTTATACCTGTGTGTAGCTGTCAGCCAACCCAGACTTCTGGTGTACATCAAATGTTACTAATTTGTACTTACTGACACAGCCCTTGAAAAAACCTCCCAGTTGAATTTCCAGCATAAGACTTTGTATAATATAACCACTTCAGTACCCATTTTCTGTGGCCTTTTTGCTGCCTCTGAAAGACAGTAGTTTGAATATGTTGTCTTTTGATTTTTGACAGCAAAACCAAATTTCTTTTTTAACACTGAAGTTCTGTGATGGAGGAGCGAAGTACGACATTTTATAATTGGGTGCCTAAAGATTTTCAGTATACATTTTCTCACCAATTTTAGAGGGGGATGAAATCTTCTAAGTGTTCCTTGCTGCTGAAGCAGGATTTGCAATACTACCAGGCTCTGATGTTCTGTTTGGGAGCTAGGATTACTCACAGTCAAATGGCTCAGCTCCCCAAGGCTCTTACAACTTGAGCTATGCCTCTGCCAGATCCACAATAGTCTCATGTTTGTTATTTCTCTAAAAAGGAATAAAAAGGAAGAGTGTGCATGGGCAAAAAGCTTCAAGCACATCTCCATGGAACACCTGCGTGCTGAGGAGCAGAGTTTCATTTACCTCTGAAGGAGGGGCTGTCTATCTCAAGGCTTGAAACAAAAGACAGGGGGACAGCCACAAGGAAGCTGAAAGCTCCCTTGTGCATCTATCTGCCCCTTCCTCCCTCAGCTTGAGAAAAATGGTTATCATAAGAGTTGCCTTTATCCCAGTGTTTTGTCAACACATCTGAATCTCTGCTTGGAAAGCACTGTGCAGGACAGTGTAGCGTCTGGGAAATCAGACAGAAGTATGCTGTGTTTAGAAATGATTTCTGTATTAAATGAGATCATAATTGTTTAAATTGCCTGGTAATTAAGGAATTTTGCTCTTCTTATTAGATAAACAATTTTTTTATTGCAAACAGTTCTCGTCTTTCTAAATTAGTTCCAGGAAACCCTATAACGTCAGTCACTATTAGCATTGGGAATAGCATTAAGAGATTTATGCGGGCTCATATTAATCTGTCTAGGTTAACCTTTGTATCCAGGCTGCCTCAGTTGCTGTATTTCAAATCTGCAGAATGTCATTTCTTCTCAGTGGGCAGGAAAAGGTTTAGCCCAGATTTAGCAGTGCTTTGATCGTACTATGAAGTCATTTTGAACTCATTTGTGACCAAAATAAAACATTTCTCTGGAGCACTTCTATTCAGCCTTATATTGAGTTGCTTAACCCGTTGGAGCTAACTTTCAGCCTAGCCTCACCCCTTGCTTTCTGTCTAGAAGCTGCTACAAAGAACAGACAATTGCTAGGACAGAGAGCAGCATCAAGAATATTCTCTTTCATTTGGGCACTGCATCTCACAGCTCCAGAAATGCATCATCACAGACACTGAGTAGGGAGGGGGGTTCAGCCCCATCTCCCATCCGCAACGCCCAGAGCCCCCGAGGCGCTGTCCAGCACTGTCTGGAACAAGGGCAGATGCCCTGTGTCCATTAGGAGGCCTGCTCCTAAGTTTAATGATGCTCGTAATTAGAAACATTTCCTAATATCTAACCTAAATACTCTTTTCTGCAAATTGGGTTCAGTTCTTCTTATCCTACCCCCAGTGGACACGGAGAATAATTGATTGTCACTGTTTTTATAGCACTGTTCAAAATACTGGAACGTACTGGAGCATGTTACCATGTCCTTCCTCTGTTCTTATGTTTTCTGGATCAAAACCCAGTCCCTTCAAAGTTATCCTGAGTCAGGTTTTCATTTATCTCTTCCAACACCTCCATCATTTGTATGCCCTTAAGAAACGCCATTTCCTTGTGCCAACGTGTGATTGCAGCACCTTTCTGAAGGAAGCAAGCTGATCATAGAATCATAGAACGGCCTGGGTTGAAAAGGACCATAATGATCATTGAGTTTCAACCCCCCTGCTATGTGCAGGGTTGCCAATCACTAGACCAGACTGCCCAGAGCAAAATCCAGCCTGGCCTTGAATGCCTCCAGGGATGGGGCATCCACAACCTCCTTGGGCAACCTGTTCCAGTGTATGATGGCCTCCCCGACCGTGCCAACAGTTTTCTTCTTGGTGTACTGCTGAATTTGCCTTTTTGGTAAGAGCACTCCATCTTCGGTGCATACTCAGTACATTTGTGTCTTTGCAAATTTTGCTATCCAGGCAATTGTTCCCTGGTGGTCTTTTTGTTTGTTTTTCATATTGTTTTTTATTATATCTGATTCTTTCCCCTTTATCACTTTCATATGCTTAACTTTGTATATTCGATTAGGAATTTACTCATTTATCAAGTATGTTTTGAAAAAGGCTGTCTCGAAAATGCTTGTGTCTCTCAAAATAGCATCACCTGCATAATTTATAAGGAACACTCCACACCTTGCGTCATAGGATCATAGAACAGAATGGCTTAGGTTGGAAGGGACCTTGAAGATCATCCAGTTCCAATTCCCCTGCTGAGGACAGGGCTGCCACCCACTAGGTCAGACTGCCCAGGGCCCCATCCAACCTGGCTTTGAATGCCTCCATGGATGGGGCAAGAATGTGTCATTGGAAGGTGTTGGAAGGCACAGAGCTAGGTCCAAAAAGACACAACCTGAAATTCTTCACAGGTCATCACTGAACAGTTGATACCTAGCTGCCGTGCTGAGTGCAGTGAGGAGACTGACATGCCCACAAGCTTTCTTGGCTGCATGCAGAGCAGGGTTGCAATAGCACAAAACTAGGAGTCAGTTTTGATTTTTTTTTTTTTTTTTTTTGCTGATTTTATCACCAATTTGTAATGCATATGACAGAAAGGTATTGTAATCTTTCTTCATTTATTTCCTTGCCTGTAAAAAGCAAATAGAAATGTTTGTGAAGTGCATAGCTCCAAGGGGGGAAGATGCTATTGAAGTGCAAAATAGAAATGCTGTATCAGCCCTATCACCACTTATGCAGGTTGAAGCAGAGAGCTCAAAAACTAACATTTCCAGATCCAGTGGAGCTTCTGCAGGACTGATGCCTGTGGTGGCCAAACCTGGCTCTGCAGCACACTGTCCTCGGGCCAGGACCCCTCGTTGCTGTTTCCCCTCCTCACTGTAGGCACCAGGGAGCGTGTTTGCGTTCCAGTGACACCAGCACAGTGTGAAGTGGTTGGAAATGAATTCTAATTACACTGCTCTGTGTGCACCTGGCACAAGTGTTTGGACCATTAAAACATAACAGGTTGCCAGTAGAAACAGAATATGGGATAAGGCTGTGTTAATGACTGTTATGCTTTTGTGGTACATTACAATAATTGATTTTTTTCCTTTTGAACTTCCTAGTGACCATGCAGAAGTTGTTCGTACTTGCAGCAAACGTTATAATAACAGAACAGCTTGATGTTCCAGCAAGATTTGGAATCACAGAGGTAAACAAAACTTGTTCCAAATAAAAATGTGCTGAAACACCTGCTCATAGCTGTGACCAGAGCTGAGAAACAGCATGAAACTGTCATACCAAGAGCTGACCCTGCAGCCAGGGCTGTGCCTTTTGTCCCTGATGGGCTCTGCTCCAGAATCCTGTGCGAGCCACCTGGCCATGGAGACAGAGCCTGAGAGCCCATCCATACTGCAGTGACCCCACTGCTGCGCCTTTGAAGAGGAGAAATGCAGATGATCCTGGAGGGATGGGGAGAAAAGGGAATGTTTCTGACTGGCTGCCTGCTTGCTATTTAAACATGCAGGGAGATAGATATCTGATAAATATTTAAGTTGCACCAATTTATTTAGTGCTGTACATGTTTAACAAGATGAATACTAAAGAGGCTAAATAGATTGAGATTTCCAAAATGATTGGGCCACATGTGCCTTCTTACTTCAGGCCTTTGTGTAGCACAGATATTCTCACCAGTGTAACTATCTGTTAATGCATTAACAGACCTTGTGCTATGAAACCCTAATGAACATACCCTGCGCTAAGTCTGTGCCTCTGCCCTGGCCATCACCTCGAACACCTCTATTTTCACCTAGAAACTCTTTGCTTTTGCATGTTATGCTTACTATTGACCTTGCACAGCAGTTTCAACAAATTCTCAGGGAAATTCTCTGTCTATATACATGGAGAATTTGACCCCTCTGTGTTTCTATCAGCCACATGTGGTGGGAAGTGAGTTTGCATGTAGAAGATTAGTTTCTGTGCTCTGTATGACACATAAAGCCTTGCTGAATCTCACTTGATTAGTTCTCTGAGCTGACCCGACCCTAGTACAGAGATAAAAACATTGGACGGCTGGTACTAAATCGAGGAGCACCAAACTGTGATTCAAGCATGCATGACTAAATCTAGCTGCCCCCAAAAGAGAATGGCTTAGGTAAATACATGATGAGTCCAGTTACAAAGGAAGAGTTGCACTTAAGCACTTGTCTGCAGTCGTCACAAGGCATAACTGTGCAGAAGCCCTCAGGCAGTGCTAAGTTTTTTTTTTTTCAGATAGTAAAATACACATTAGAAAGGAAACTGCAGCGTTAGCATCACTGAGAGCTTTTCCCTTTTGTTGCTCTCTGACTGAGACAAAGGGCACCACATAGCTATCATTGCTATCAGAATCAGGGCAGAAGACTGCCAGCAGAGATCAGTCACTGATTCACACCTCTAACTACTGCCCTGCAACAGCAGAGAGTCACGGCTGCAATCAGTGTCATGAAGACAGAGGTTCAACTTCACACAGGCTAAGAGGGGACAAGGACAAAGCAGGTCTAAACAGGGCAGCCCAACTGGAGCATTCCCTCCCCAGCTGTAAGCATTGCTCAGGTATAGCCAGCATCCCACTGAAGGATGGGGCAGAGCTGCTGCAGGGCTGCTCTCTCCTCATGAAGCCAAAACCCTTCCTAAAGCAGCACTGCCTGAGTCTGTACACAAAACCTTTTGCTGGGCTTTTGCTTTTCCTCTCAGGCTCTAGCTTCAACGGCTGCCTGTTTTGCCCATGAATTAAGATACTAATGGAGGGGGAGAGGTTTCCACACAGTCTGGAGCAGAGTTGGT
Organism: Gallus gallus; assembly: GCF_016699485.2. Taxonomy (NCBI): domain Eukaryota; kingdom Metazoa; phylum Chordata; class Aves; order Galliformes; family Phasianidae; genus Gallus; species Gallus gallus. The sequence continues at coordinate 76,027,280 of NC_052535.1, read as the reverse complement.
ACTATAAGAACCTTAAAAATGCTTTATAAATTATGCTGCTTTGTACAAGATGCACAGTTTATGTGTCCACCTATAACAAGATTTCATATTAATGCATTTATCCTCATTCTGTCATCCATACAAAGTTATTTTCACCATTAAAGTGATGTCAGACAGCTTGTTTATCCATTCCGAATGTGCTGGACGGGACCTAGTTTTCCATATCCAGAGCAAAATGTTCATAGCATCATAGAATCCTTAAGGTTGGAAAGATCACTAAGATATGTATTCCCACCTTCAACCCATCACCACCATACCACTGAACCACATCACTCCATACAACAGCTACCCTAATGTTCCTCACCTCCAAACATGAATATTGCGTCTACCTGAGATGGCTGCTGGAGGATTTAACTCATGGCAATTCTGCTAGACAGCTTTCCAGAAAGGAACAGAGCTTTGTCTTCTGCTCCGTGGAAAGATCTGTATTTCAAACATGCAGTTCAAGAAAGGCTTTTGAAGCTCTCTTGACAGATGGTAAATCTAGGAGGAGGATAGAGAGGGACAGCCTTTACCAGCAAGGCAATACACAGCCTAATGGGAGGCTACCAAAGCCACGGTGTTCATTTTACCTGGGAGTGTTTTGGCAGCACGGCAGCAAGCATTGTGCCGGAGGCTGAAATAAAGGCCTGAACACTGATGTCAATGGAAGGAAGACCCAAGCCCACTAATACCTGTGGAGCTCACAGACAAGGCAAATGGTGCTTTCTCGTCCTCTGCAACTGTAAAAATATTCAGAGGATTGAGTTTCTCAGGATTTCATAAGACATTGCGGGGAGGAGGCTGAAGGAAGACTCCCAGACGTGTGGCTCTGCTTTGAGAAGCACCAGCTCTTTGTGCTCCTACTTGGCAATGGTTACCCAAGACTTCCTCCACTGGCCGGACCACTGCTGTTACCAGAGTAGAAAGGTAGATAAAAAAGCAGATACGATACTGAAATAGGGAAAAAGTAGTTGCCCAGTGCCTTCTGTCTTTACAGTCATTTTATGCTTAAATCCTAATTACTGCAAAGCCATTTAGGAATACAGAAACAGATAAAAAAAAATCAGGGTAAAATTGTGCCACTTTTGAATGGAGATTTCAGTAGCATACAAATATTAAAATGCTGGGTCTCTTGCTGTGAATATCTTTCCTCCTTAGTCCTGGGGTGACTTGCAATACGAGATACAGCCTTTAGAAAAACATTAATTAGTGTTTCCAATCTAGAGGATCTAGCTTGAGCCAGCGGTTCTTTTAGTTTCATCTACAGCATATGTCCATCTCTGAGAGTGTATAAACAAATTAGACTGTGCATATACTTGTTTTCAGTAGTACACAAAAAGGAAATGCATTTTATCTGAATTTACCCTCCAGAAATTAAGTTCAGTATTTAAACATCATGCACTGGGAGCTACCATCCATATAGCCACAGAAAGCCCCGTGATGAGTGAGGGCAGGAGGGGTGAAGGAATCATCCAAATAAAATCCCCAAATTGTCAGTCTGCCCTCTTGGTGGCTGCTGGGACCTGTAAGTATTTATGTGGCTTAGAGACTTGTTTGGAGAGCTATTGTCAGGCACCTACTGGTACGTTCTCCTCTGTTTCAGAAGCAGTAAGCCATAGTAACTAATTATATGTGCATTACTTACACACCACTTCTGTGCAATTTTCATCATCCACCTACAAAAAATATCCAAATTTAACTGCACGCTTTCCTATTCACAATGTCTAACTTCCCATATCTCAGATGCACACTTCAGGCCATACTTTTCTACATCAATTTCTTTCCCCCATTTACTACTATACTCCTCCTTTTCCCTGAAAATAGATATAATTCATTCTGAATACTTTATGCAAAATGAAATACTAATGGGATTTGAGTCTTGCTGATAAGGCTTCAGGTTCCATAACTGATATTCATAATATTAATACAAAACTTAGTCTCTAGTATTCAAAATAGATGCAATTCACAGTACAAAGCAGCTTAAACTCACAGAAATGACAATCTTTAAAAGGAAAAAAAAAAAAAAGAAGATAAACGTCACCCATGCAATTCCCCAAGAATTCTTCCTGTGTGGGAACAATTTCTTCTTTCCCAAGAAAATGGCAGTGGTGAAGCCTCTCTCGTTACCTAGAGGAGCAAGAAGAAAGAAAATGTCCATCCTCAGGCTGCCGGCTGGATCGTGCTCATGGTGTTCGCAGTCCCGTCTGTACCCAACTTATGGGGAAAGTGACATCCCCTCTCTTCCAACGAGGGCTTTGGAGCAGTGTGCAGCCTCCAGGCATGTAAAATATAAGCTCTTTTCATTTCCTGTTGCACAAAAACAGAGATTTTTGATCAACCTGGAGCAACCTCTCGGTATTTTCTACGTGCACACAGTCACAGTATTCCATGAAAGAAAATTATGTGAACTACTGTGTGTCTCATCTCGTTTGTCTGTTTCTTTCTATCTAGTGCAGCTCACTGGAAAGATTTGAGTTTTATTTGCACTCACACTTCCATTCAATACGATAGTCCATATCATATGTGCCCTTGTCATTCAAAATCCCTCTATTACCTATACAGTGTGAATAATGCCTTCCTTATGCCATTTATTGGTCAAGAAGAGCTTCTACTTATTGAATCCATTCTGGAGACAGCATGGTCTTGTGGCATAAACCTACCTCTTGTCCTCCGACCACAAAGGTGATTGGCCCAGAGCCTTGGGTCTATGGGATGATATTCAGGTTGAATATTAGGGAAAAATTCTTCTTAGAAAGTATGGTGAGGCACTGGCACAGGCTGCTCAGGGAGGTGGTGGAGTTACCGCCTATGGAGGTATTCGAGAAACATGGAGATGTGGCACTGAGGGACAGGGTTTAGTGGGCAGCATTGGTGCTAAGTGAATGGTTGGTCTAGATGATCTCAGAGATCTTTTTCAACCTTAATGAGTCCATGATTTTGATTCTAATAATTTATCCACATAGTTTCATATATATTCACTTGATTATGACAATAACCCACCAAGCATACTCATATAATAGCTAAAAAAGAAATAATGATATCTCTAAGCAAAGACCACTGGATGCAGCAGTACCTCCACCGCTACTGGTCTGCCACACTGCCCTTTATCCATCTGCACTCAACCTCTTTTAAAAACAGAACCCACAGAGCCAGAAATAATCCTTGGATACTCCTCGAGAGAATTTCTAGTAACGTAACTTCTGTATTTTTGCACTGGACATCAAACAACGACTGGATAGAGCAGCACATAACTCTGAAATTTTCCTCCCTAGAGTTCTTTGTGAATAGTCAAATCTCAGCTCCATAACTCTATTGCCGATAGTCTGTGGGGGTTATGTGAACCACCGCGTTCTCATGTGCATGTAAGTGTCCTCCCGGATCATTAGACCTATAAGGAATATTTCAGCATCTAGGAAATGAGCACAGAGAAACCCAGAAGGGTGGGTTCAAAGCCATCTCCCCGGGCAGAGCTCCAGCAGCTTCATTCAAACACTACAACAGCTTGAGCAGCACCGGCTGATCTCCCTGCAGAGTTTGGCTTTCCAACATCTGGTGGCCATAAAAGGGTACACCAAATCACACTAATTGCATGAGTGGAAAATAAGCATAAAAAAAATGAGTAAATCACAGAGGAAGAGATTGCTAGGATTGATGGCGGGTGCTCTGGAAAAAGCAGTCCTAAAGTGATTGGAAAGAGATGAGCACAAATTCACAGTTGTGTTTATCTCCAACTTTTCATACAATCACAGAAAATCCCAAGTTGGAAGAGGCTCATAAGGATCATGGAGTCCAACTCCTGGCTCCACACAGGATCACTCCAAACCCAAACCCTTTGTCTGAGATCACTGACCGAAAGCTCTTTGAACTCCACCAGCTCTGTGCTGTGACCACTGCCCTGGGAACCCTGACCCGTGCCCACCATCCTCTCAGCACTATTAGCGGTAGAGGGTGGTACACAGCTGGAAACTCAACTCATGACAACTTTTCAGTCACAATAAATTGTTCTGCAGGCAAATATCAGCTTTATTCATAAAAGGGTCTGTCCTAGTTGTTGCCTCAAAACAAAGCTCCAAGCATAGCTGTGGCAACACTAACCAGTGTGGTCATGATGGAGATAGGAATTAGGAGTTGTTCAGTTCTCAGTATGATTGCTCTTAATAAGTTCATATAATTGTATGATAATACTGTGCAGAACTACTTCTGTGGGTTCTCTGCAATAGAGGGAGATTTAAGCCTGGGAGAAAACATATAGTTAAGGAGGCAAGCCTCATTTCTGCACCACGCTCCTGCCAACCTCACAACACTTGCACTTCTTTTATTTCCTAAGGCTTGAACTCCTGGAATCTTCTGATTGTATCTCCATTTTATGCACTTATTTTAAAGAATAAGACTCTAGCTTTCAGGTTACAGACAAAATCTTCCAAAAATGTATAAAGAAAAAAGACTCTGTCCAGGAGGACTGAGAAAAGGGAACGGAATCCAAAAGTGGTGTTTGTTTGAGTTTAAGTCCCATGCCATGTCTTGATCACACTGCTTCAGAAGAAGGAACTATCTTGGAAATCCTGGACACTGAAGGTAGACTGCAGGGTGGGTAATAGTAATGCCTGGGCTTGCACATACTTGCACACAGCCCTGATTAATCCAAACGCACTGTCAGTAAAGACAATTGTTTCCTCACGCCAAGCCAAAAGAGCCAGGAATTGCTTTTCTTTAGCAAGCTCCAGCTCTAGAGGTCCTCCTGGCTTTGTTTCTTACTACAAGACAGATTTTGGATCAGGGAGCGAGACTGCCTGTCCTTTGTTTCCTGAATTTCTTAAGTGGAAACAGCCTTCTATGTCCCACTGTGGGAGAGAGTGCTGCTGTGAAACTTAATTGAGATTTATTATTTTTGAGATTGTTGGCTGAAATGTGAAAGGCTGGTATTGTATTTGCACAGGGATTTCTTGCACATTTCCAAAAGCAGAAAGGACTGTGGCTCAAAAGAAAGCTACTATAGATTTTGAGGTGTACATTTTAATATGCCTATCACTTTCAGGCAGACTCGAGCTTTTAAGGAGAGCCAGTTGTTTGCTAAGGGAATTGCCTAGGGGGAACTACAGCATATTTCCTAATTAATTACTTCACATTAAAGGTATCTTTTAATCCTACTGCATTGAAGGGCAAGTTATATTGGTGCTTTCAACTTACAAAGTAAGAATTACTAATTGAATTTGTTTTAATTAGGGAAAGTCAGCCAGGACTGAGGAGCTGTCCCACATCCTTCCAAAGATTCTTGTAGATTGTAGAGCTCTGGAAATCGCTATCGTTTGCCTTAAAATACGATGGGGCTTTTTTGTTTGTTTTCAGCAGGTGTTAAACTTTTTTTCCTATTACTGGCAAGAGCAGTCTTTACACTGAATTAGCACGATATACAATACATACATTGTGCAGGAAACCTGCCAGGGTGAAATAGGTTTTTATGAGTCTTCACACTCTGACAGTGTTCCACTGAGAGGAAGGCTCAGAGCCTTTTTGCCTGGAGTATTTTACTTCAGTGCTCAACTGAAAACATAATATCCAAATCTTCAACACTTCACTGGAAGTGCAAAAGTAAAGATTACTGAAGTGCAAAGGAAATCAAGAAAAGCCTGCACCTTTCATCTCTCTTTCACAGCTCTACATCTAGGATTTTATGTCAAGATGGTGAGTTTGTAATTAGAGCTGATACCAAAGCTTAATTGACTGCTTCGGGTCATGGAAAAAACTGACTTACGACTGTCTAAAATCAAGGCTTCAGGATCCTAAAGCAAAACCAGTAAGTGGTGCTATTAGCACCTTAATAAGGAAAAGTGGCCGTCTCCATAGAAATCATAACAGATCAGTTTTCTTTCAGTATTCTGATACCTAAATAAAATCCATTCACATCTAAATCCTTCGAAGTCCAGTTCAGGCTCAGTGCAGTTGGCCATGCTGCTACAATGGGAAGTGTCCAAAGCTTATGCTGATCAAAGCAACTTAATGAAAAGTCTACTTTGTCAGCCATGAGGTACATCAACAGGAGCACCTCATGAAAGGAAAGTAATTACTCTTTTGTTTTTGTTAGCAATGAAGGCTTGACAGGAGAACTGCCTCCACTTTTGGGTGTGACATTTCAAAACACAGAGAAATTATAGAATCCAGAGGAGAGAACGTTAGGCTTCTTTAGATAAAGATGATCAAGAACAAGCGATACCATCCTTCCACTAAAAATGTTGCTATGAAGAAAGTGATTCATTGTGCTTCTTATCTTTCAGGGTTAGTAGAAAGGAAATGAGTATGTTGCTGGCTTCCTCTATTTTAGCTCTTAACATGGAGCTATCAGATGAAAGGTAGTTTAAGCTGTGCTCCAATATCCTCCCAGCAAGTGAGAATTCACTCCTTGTTGCTGAAAATGACAGATGACCCACCTGAAACCAAGTCTCACAGTAGTAATACTAGGAAAAACAGTAGGGATTAGTGAACTTCAGCTGGGCATGACAGGACAGCTCCTGCCCAGGATATGGTTCATCCTTCTGTCACCCAACTCTCAAAGATGGATGGCCCCAAAGACTCATCCAAGAATTGCTCACCACGTGACCCTGGCTGTTTAAATAGGATTGTCTTGTGAAAGGGTCAAACAGGAGATTAAGTGGTGGTGTTGCTCTGTAGTTGTGAATCCTAATCCTTCTGCTCAAAGGTCAGGTAGGGCCAACTGAAACCCAGAGACAAGCATGCATACAATGCTTCCATGACGGCTTTCTCACCCTCAGCTATGGGGCAGTGTTGGGAAGCTATAGGGAAAGCTGGACTCCTGCTTACAGGGAAAGGTTCTTTGCCTGCCAGCTTTCCAGGATGAAAAGATCAAACCAGCTATAGTCTTACAGCATTTTTCCTGGGCAAGTGATCAGATTAAAGTTTTGTTCTTTTTAGTACTTGAAAAATAACGTGACGATGAATGAAAGGCAACATAAACTTGTCATATCATTTCAAACCACAGAAAGAAAACCACAGAAAGAGATGGTAGAAAAGAAATGGAACTGCAGCAACTCTAATACAGGGCTTTAGATTTTGGCATCACTAAAGAGTAACGTAAGTCTAGGTTTGAGAACAACTAAGCAGTTTCATAGAAAGGATATAGATCTAGCAGTGCTTTCAGACTGTCCTAGGTACAAAGCAGCATGCTGTTTTTAAGTAGTAAATCCCATACAAGGATGTGATAACTAAAAGCTGCCTGATGTAATCCTCTGGCTTGGCTCAGCTCTGTGAGAAGGCACCAGCTGGAATTCTGTGCCCATTTTGTGCCTCAGGATGAGAATGGGGTGAGCAGTCCACAAAGAAGCTGAACTCATTTGGCTTGTTTAGCAAAGGAGCCTAAAGGGAAACCTGAAACAGTCTCAGCTGCCAAGGATGTAAGAGGAGATGACAGAAGAGAGAGATTATATTTGCTTTCCATGCCCACGATGGACAAAAAGTATGGTCTATACTGGGAACAATGCTCTTTAATAACTTCATCAATTACATCGACAGTGGGATTGAGTGCACCCTCAGCAAGTTTGTATATGACACCAAGCTGTGGAGTGTCGTTGACAGAACCCAAGGAATGGGATGCCATCCAGAGACCTAGACAGGCAGAGCAGTGGGCTCAGGAAAACGTCATGAGGTTCAACAAATCCAAGTGCAACTTGGATTTGTTTGGGTTGTGGCAATTCTCACTATCAGCACAGGCAGGGGGATAAAAGGATAGAGTACAGCTCTGCTGCAAAGGACATGGGGATGCTGGAGGATGGTACAGGACATGAGCCAGCAATGTGCAGCCCAGAAAGCTGACCGTATCCTGGGCTGCTTCAAATGAATTGTGGCCAGGAGGGTGAGGGAGGTGATCCTCCCCTCTACTCTGCACTGGTGAGGCCTCACCTGGAGTACAGTGTCCAGATGTGGAGATCTCAGAACAGGAGAGGCATGGAGCTGTTGGTGCACATCCAGCAGAGGGCTACAAAAGTGTTCCAAGGGATGGAACACCTCTCCTATGAGGACAGACTGAGAGGGCTGGGGCTGTTCAGCCTGGAGAAGAGAAGGCTCTGGGAAAACTTCATAGTGGCCTTTCAGTTTCTGAAGGCAGGATGTAAGAAAGAAGGGGACAGACTCTTTAGCAGGGTCTGTTGTGATAGGACAAGAGGAAATGGTTTCAAACCAAAAGAGGTGAGAATTAGGTTGGATATAAGAAAAATTTTTTTTATGATTAGGGTAAGTGAAGCACTGGCACAGGTTGCCCAGAGAGGTGGTGGCTGCCCCATTCCTGGTGACATTCAAGGTCAGGCTGGACAGGGCTCCGAGCAACCTGATCCAGCTGTAGGTGTCCCTGTTCAGTGCAGGGCAGTTGGACCAGATGGCCTTTAATGGTCCCCTCCAACTCAATTCTATGATGATTCTATGATTTCAATTTCAGGAAGAGTTAAATCAGATAGTAGAAAGCTCTTTGTAGGTAATACCAAATTCCTGAACAGTGTGACAAAGGGGAGGAAATGTTGCCCTGCTAAGTGCCTAACCCCAGGCCCTCCCATCCCCCAGCTCTACTAGCTGAGGATTAGACTGACCTGCAAACAAGAGGGCTTGTGTTTACCTACATACTGAATTGTGTTCTGTGGGAGCTTCTTACCTGCTATCAGAGAAATGCTGCTCAGAAGATGACTTTCAACTGAGCATATGCCTTCCCAAAGGCATGCTTTGAAGCCCAGCCTGGGGAATGAATGCACTCAGCAAGCCACGTTACAGCGGAATTCTGTTCAGGCACCATTTGGTTGATTTTAATGAGCTAGGCTGACAGTTTCTTTCTTTCAGAGAAGTGGAAAAAAACAGCATGGCTTGTGAGCGTGCAGACACAACAAACAGGCTGACCCTACTTTGCCCTTGTCACCAACATACACAAACAGATCTCTGGAACATGCACTGAAATGCATGCTATTCCGACAGTCATACCCCACGTGCCAAGCCCTGCAACTGCAGAAGCTTCTTTCAAACATCCCTGTTTTCCAATGGTCAAAGTTCCTTATCAGCCTAAATCATTTTTTAAATTATTTAAAGTTAATTGTGCTCCTTGTAGAGTGCATCAGCAGCCATGCAAATGACACGAAGCCTCGGTCTGCCCATTGCCCCAAGTTGGGCAGAAGGAGAAGATCCGTCACTGACAATTTCTCTGTGAAAAAACATTATCCTGAGTGATTTCTCTTGAAGACCCCGGAGAGGCTTTCAAATGCTCTGTGAGAGGCTAAACAGATTTAATGGTTCCACGTGGCTTTTAGGCCGCAGCTCCCCATTAATTAGGGAGTTCTGGTTTATAGCCTTTGCAGGACTGTATTTGAAGACTACCAGGTGTCCTTGTACCCGTATTATCCAGAAGTGAATTTGTAACGCAGATAATGTGATACTTATCTCACTGCTCACTGTAGGTTACTGACAGCTCCTTGGAATTCTACAGCAAACCCAGTGCCAGTAATTGCGTTTGGAGGAAGAAAAGGCAATTCCTACGAAAACAAGACAACCAATCTTGAAGAAGTCAAAGAGCCCTTCCCTTCTATGGTTTAATTTCAGGCAATGTGCTTTCTTCCAAAGACGAGATTTATTCAGTGTATGGGAACTGTTGAATCATGGCCTGAACCTCTGATTGACCACCTGAGGCAGGTGCTGAGTCAGCCGCAGGGGCACAGGTGAACACAATTTCACCTGAGTGACTGGAAGACCCTGGACCCCATTTAAGGGCTGACTCCCAAGGAGAAAGGATCTCTATCTGGAGATCACTCCTCTTGGAGCCCTTCTGTGAGCCCAGGACATGGGTAAGCTCTTTGAACATCAAACTTTGAACACTGTGTTTTCAGCTCTTAATACTGATCTCATTAGCCTGGCTTCCTACTCATGGACTGCTCACTCCATGTGGCTTATTTTTATTCATTAGTTTGTGGTTTTCTTACAGTATATCAGGGGTTTGGCACACCTGCTGTCCTCAGGCACCTCCAGACAAAAATCCATAATACTGAAGACTACAGGAATTTTAATTGCTCATAAACTAAATCTGTCAGATTAAACACAAATAAACGACCAAAAGCTTCAGACCAGAAGCTGAAACTTACCTCATGCACTTTGCCTTTTTGAACATTAGACCTACAAACAGGTATCGCAGAATCATAGAATGGCCTGTGTTGAAAAGGACCACAATGATCATCGAGTTTCAACCCCCCTGCTATGTGCAGGGTCACCAACCACCAGACCAGGCTGCCCAGAGCCACACCCAGCCTGGCCTTGAATGCCTCCAGGGATGGGGCATCCACAGCCTCCTTGGGCAACCTGTTCCAGTGTGTCACCACCCTCTGGGTGAAAAACTTTGTCCTAGTATCCAACCTAAACCTCCCCTGTCCCAGTTTAAAACCATTCCCCCTTGTCCTATCACTATCCACCCTCATAAACAGTCATTCCCCCTCCTGTTTATACACTCCCTGCACGAACTGGAAGGCCACAGTGAGGTCTCCCCAGAGCCTTCTCTTCGCCTCTGATACCATTAGCGGAACACCTGCAAAGAATCACTGATTACATACACTCCAAATCTTTCTTCCATTTAAGAAACAGATGTAGCATGAATGCTGTCTACAGAACATGGTCATGCCTGTACAGAGGCAATACAGCATGTGGTTACTAAACTACAGCACAGCACCAGGAAGTACTGCCACAGCTGAAGCAGAAGTAGCTCTCCCCATTCAACATTACAGGCAACTTAAAGAGACCCAAGACAACTCAAAAGGGCATTGTCTCCAATCAGTAGCTAGTGCCAAGCCTCAGTGTAAGCTCCATTTTCATTACAGATCTGCCTTGCATGAGTCCAAAGAGCAATGTTAACTGACCTGAAAACAAGTCTCATAGCTGCGAGGTTAGCCATCCTTTGAGGATACCTCAAGATCTATTTCCAGAAGAGAATAGTTCAGCACAACTCCTGCTGCCTTTGTTATAGGAAGAAGTTGGCTGATGGCTATATGCTGCCTTTAGCAAGGATGTCAAGCTCAAATCAATTCTGCATGGAAATTCTGGACTGACACTCAGTCCAGACACCAAGACTACACCAGCACCAATTAAGGCACCTTCCTGTTCTGACCTTGCATACTGAGCTGGAGAGTGTGGTGCCCAGCGCTGCATTTTACGTTTCTCATTGAGTTGTTAGGCGTCACTTCCCAAGACTACACGATTCAACTTGTATATTACCTGTTTTAAATCTATACCACCTATTTTTATACTGTCAGCATCAAATAGCATCAAGTGACTCCTCAGCTACCTGAATACTTATTCTCAAATGCAGTAGAGGATGTAAGCACGTCAGGACTGGACATCACTAAAATGGATGCTTTCAGATACTCAAAGTCAGCATGCATACTAACTTCATTGCTTTCTTTGACTAATAAACTGAACATGGCTGGGAATCAGCAACTCCAACATAAAACCTGTTTCTTCCTCAAACTCCAAGAACTGCTCTATTAAAACGTGCTTTTCTTGCAGCCCTCCTCTCATATCACTAATCTGAGATTGAACACCTGTGATAAAAAACATGCAAGTAATAAATGCACTATAATACGGTATTTGTCTATCCAACAATACAGGATTTATTTGGTGAAGCTAACTTACAGTAGAACTGCACCCTAAAAAATCTAAACCCCAGATAGTGCTACTGCAACCCAGATCTTGGTACTCCCCCAAAATGAGCTCCTCTCCCAGGCCTGTATGCACAACGATCTGCAGTCAGGTTGGAAGACAGAACTGCCCCTAATTAACAATGGGAAATGGCTTCAAGCTTCCAGAGGATAGATTTAGGTTGGACATAAGGAAGAAGCCTTTTACAGTGAGTGCGGTGAAGCACTGGAACAGGTTGCCTGGAGATGTGGTTGATGCCCTGTCCCTGGAGGCTTTCAAGGTGAGGCTGGATCAAGCTCTGAGCAACCTGATTTAGCTGTGCATGTCCCTGTTCACTGCAGGGGAGAGTTGCAGTAGGTGACCTTTAAAGGTCCCTTCCAACTCTAAGGGTCCTATGATTCTAACTAACAGTGCAGCCTTGGTATTATGAATTCACGATTCATCTTAAAACTGCCAGCGTTTATTTTAAATCACACTACAGCAGACACTGAACCCCTCCCAGAAGTCTAGCTAGGCTCGAGCTTAATGGCTTAACAGGTAAAAGATACTGTTCTTGTGGAGAGAAAAAGACACAGAAATGATACACGAGGTGTTTTTGAGATCATAGTCTAACCATCTCATACAGTCTAGGCATCACACGCCTCTACATATAGAGGAAGATTTCCCTGTGATAAAGCTGATGCCATTGCACTGCTTGCAGTGCTTGTTTCAGCCTCCCTTGTTAGCTGCCTGGTAATCAGAACCTCCTTATAGGCAGCAAAATTAACACAGCCCAAATTCTTAAGAAAAAGCAATTCATCTCAAGTTCTATGCAAAAACTGTTTTGTAACTACAAAGAGCGTTCCCAAACCCATGAGTACCCAATGCTTCCACAGTTGGTACAGTTCCTAGTTTACTCACAATAGTCTGGTCTGTAAGACCAAACGTTGCTAAGATTCACACAATTCCACAGTTTGACAGCATTTGTACTACACTTGAGTTGCAGCAATTCTTGCTTACCACATCAACTGGCTTCAGAACTGTACCAAGACCTCAGCTGAGCTGCAGCATCAGCCACAACCAAAACCAACAACGGCTTTAACAGACTTAAAGAAGTACGATGCACGAAAACTGACTTCTAAATAAATATTTAGAATATAGGAAATTGTGCATCACAAAAAAACCCAACCAAGGCAAAGTGCACAAGTTTCAGGCTCTTGCAGTTAAGATGCAAACACTCGTGAAAACAGCGTCCTTCTGACTGTAAAACTACTCTGCTGGAGGGGAAGTTCTGCTTGGCTGATGAACATCTGAACGGCTTCAGAAGATTAATTAAATAAACCTACAGAAAACACAGTTGTTACTTAATACTCACATAATTAATAATCCTCATTATGAATATATGCCGCATTCAGTGTCCGCTTTTGGAATTAATTTGGCAACTGTGACTTCATCTGAGATATCACTGCTTGCATCAGAACTGCCTAGATTTTAACTGTGGAAGGATTTATGAACTGAAGAACTCCATTTAGTCACTGCTCATCCTCCGGTGCAACCTGCCATTAAATACACCATGCTAGATATTCCAGGTTAATCCCAGGAACACAACAACAGTCAGAGTTTGGAGCAAAAGGCCAAAGATTCATGCCCAGTTGGGCCCTCACCACTTCTAGAGAGCTGAACAGAAAGTGCTGAATTTGCAATATCCTTTACTCCAATACCTCAGGTATTACCTCTGGATTATTTTGATTTCTAAAGTGAACAACATCAGCATCACACACACAACAAAGGCAGATATAATTCCCATATTCAGAAGCCCAGCTATGCTGTTTCGAGCCGAGGCATTACAACTGAATTGTAAAAACAAAGCAACAAAGGTTCCCAACATGTGGATCTGGGCCATCCTTTGGCCTTAGAGCTGTTATCCCTTCACTGTACAGTAAGTCCTCTGCAAATTGACCAACTATGAATACTAACAAAGAAACGCTGACACTGTACTTCTCCTTTTTTAAACAAATATTACAAAATTGGATTTATTGAGTTTCACACAAGATGCACTTATAAAATTGATACAGAATGTCATTCAACAGAAAAAAAAAATGAAAGCAATTCCAAGCTTCCTTTAGCAACTGCTAAGTAATTCAGAAATAAGATACACCAAATTGACAGATAATCTGAATTTCAATATGCGAACATCTCCAATTAGTATAAAATACATCAAAAATTATGGATTTCACATGTTTTTCCAGAACAAGTCATTTTTTTTTTTCCTTCCCTGAACAGCCACCATAGATTTTGGCCACTACGCCACCCACTCTCCATGGGAGTGGAGAGGCTGACAAACTGCAGCAAGTTTCCAGCAGAGCAGACCACACTAACCTGTATGGCAAAGCTACCTCATGACCAGGTCTGCTTGGATACCTCCCAGTTCTGCACTGTTGTCCCCATTTGCTAAACGACTGTAGTCCTGCAAGTTTCAGGGATCAGCATACACATGATACTCACATTTTATATTCATCAATCAAATAAACTCCAGCTTTTCTACGACAAACTGTGAAAGAGTGAAAGATAAATGTTGTCATAATTTGTTCAGCACTGAAGTATTTGGATGATACTTTTCCTTGGAAGGTAAACTGGTGCTTAACTTAAAAACCTGAAAGGCATTTGAAGTTAATGCTGTGTTTTAATAATAACATGTGAAAAATTTACCATTAACCACAGGGTTTCCTCTGAGGCCTAAGTTTAGATAAGAAATGTATTTCATTCTTGGTTTCAGGTTTCTAAACAGCCTTTCATCAACTCTCCCACAAGTGCTCCTCACTCCAGAAAGTAAGATGCATTGTAAAGCTTAAATGCACTTCATAGTTAGTTCATCTATGTGAGTTTGGCTAAAACCAATCAATTAAAATGGATACTTCTGATTTGATTGTCAGTATGTGCTTTTACAAGCATATTCTCAGGCAAGTTAATACACAGATGTCATTCTTAGTAGTTAAACAAAAAGCAGTGTAATATTCTTCTCTGTTGCATCGGTGCCATTCATACAATCCCAAATAACACAGTCATTCCTCAACATATACATGTACTCCCCTTTATTTCTTTTTCCTACAGCAAGAAAAAATCCTGAGCTTTTAAAAATACTTTTATAAATAATTTGTCTTGCAGGACACACAGCTGAACACAACAAGTGATTATACTTCATATTTGCCCAGTTAAGCAGGACCTTCATTGTATTTTGTATTTGAGATCTTTCCTGGGTGTTTGGCATTTAGATAAAATAGTATGCAGTACATCTTTCATTTAACAGCAAATTTTCATCCTGATTAGTTCAGACACACCTTCAAAAGATTTTCTGTTGATAAGAATAACTATCCTGTCTTAATGTTTTATGTGCCAATGCTGAACGTTGAAATAAGCACAAGTTTTGAACTCTCTTTGCAGGTGTTTAATAAAACAAGAAAACTGGAAAGGCAAGCTTCCTGTCATGCTGTCATACACTTCCAGGAGTATCTTTACACTGGAAGAACCTTCACAAAAAGTAGTATGTTCTGGAAGCATGGTTTCATAATGCACAACAGGATAATGCTTTTTTCCCAGTC
Organism: Gallus gallus; assembly: GCF_016699485.2. NCBI lineage: Eukaryota > Metazoa > Chordata > Aves > Galliformes > Phasianidae > Gallus > Gallus gallus. The sequence continues at coordinate 76,012,017 of NC_052535.1, read as the reverse complement.
TATTTTCCAGACAAGTGATACTGCAGCTCTGCCACCAGGCTAGAGACTCATGATCCACCACATTTTCCAAGAGGCAAGTTAACCTGACCTGACCCAAGCCAGGATACCTGTAGAAAGAAATTAATATTTTTTGCCATTAATAATTTAAGTTTTTAAATAAATATTTATGTGCCTTTTTGGGCAACTGTCCATTCTGGTAGCATCTTCTGTCCCAACAGCTCAGTATCCTCAGCACATTGATTAAAAAAAAAAAAAACTTAGTCAATTCTGTTTCCACAAATAGTAAACCTGTCTATCTCCAGCAAGTCTTTCTTCGAAGACCTGTGTTTTAATTCTGAACTGTCTTGGCTTATATCTTTTTCTTCTCCATCAGGAGTTGTCAGGAATTGATCAGAATTGCTTGTTACAAGTAAAGACGGCGGACTGTCTTTCTGATGCACAGGCTGATTGGTAACTGATGTAGATCCATTTTCATCTGTGGAAAACCCTGTTGGAAGAGAAGACAATTGCAAAGATAATCACGAATTTAGCACAGATATACTGATGCATCTTTAACACTGAGGTTCATCCAAAGCTGTCCTGAAAAAAGTGCAATCTATCAAAGAAGCAGATGTGATAGAAAAATGTTTTGTGGAAGTCAGGTAACTTCTAAGCTACTATTCTCTTCTTAGTTTTAACATAAGTAGAGTGATGAACAAGGATGGTTTTTCCTAATATGATAAAGGATAAAAACTGAATTCTAAAGAAGTTTAGATAAGGAGTAACAGCATAAGCAGATGTTTTATTGAACCCTTCTGTATGCTGCAATAAGTAGCCAGAAGTTTGACTCTGCATCCTTGTGCAGTCTATTTTTGTTTGCTTCAACAAGATTTTTTACAGTCGCTGTGTGAGTCACACAAGTATTCTCTACTGAGATAAATAAAAGGAATCTCTGTAGAATTAATTAGATGTGCTTAATTCTCTACATACGTATAGTAAACCTGGTTTCTCTTGGGATGATTAAGTGACTCATGCAGAGCTACAAACTTCAATAGCAAATGATCTTAAAGCAGTACTACTAAAGCTATTTCTATTCCTGCCTCTTACTTCAGTGGAATCCATCACTGGTCCTGACAACTTAAGATATTTAATGAGTAATGGTTGTGTACTATTTCCACATTTTGTTAAACATAAAAAAAATTAAAATGCAAACACAAGTAAGTGTGAAATAAAACATCCTTATTCACTTTCCCCTCTTAACCAAGTATCTAAGGGAATCTGAAGAAATCTGACCACTGTTCGGAGTGCTGCAAAGTGATCCAATGAAAAATTATCTGACAGAATAGCAGTGCTGTACTGTTTGAAGAGGAAGGATTACCCCTCACAGTATTATGCAAGTCAAAGGTACAAAGCTTGCCTCAAAAAAGGGAAGAAGTTACTCCAATGGTGGTTCTTTGTTACAAAGGCATTTTCTGCCCAAGCAGCTTCAGGAGAAAAGCTGACTTACATTATAGGTTGATAGAAATTAGACATGGTTTATTTATTCATTACCTTAAACTTATTCTAGTAACAAATGAATAGAGAGAATATATGGAAAAGACTTTGTAAGTGAGGCACAAGGATTAATCAATATTGCAGAGTTCAGCAGTAATGTTACAGACACACAAGTTAAGGAATGTGAAATCATTCTTTAATGTAATTGAGGTTTCTAATACATATAGAGCTTCAAGAGGGTATGAAGCACTGAAAAATGACTCAAAATTGAGCCTCCCCATCACTGATGGAAGTTAAGAAAAATCTAAATAAAATGAAGTTTTTTAGTTGCTACTTCTAATTATAAAGTTGAGGAAATAAGCATCTCTGCTGACTGAGCTGGTAAAATTCCTCCTGTTTCAGTTAAAAATAGTCTTCAGGATTCACTTACTGTAAGCTTAAGGGTCGCTCTAAGCACAGCCTATTAAACCTCATATCCAAGTGTAGTCTTAGGACGTTTAATTAAAGCATTACCGTCAGTATGATACAGTTCTCTAATGAAAGGCAAAAGGCATTCAGACCAATTCCTATCACATTCTTTTACACTGAAACTAAAGCAGCTCTATGAATTTAAGGTATTTGGAAACGTCTGCACCATGTTACAGCCTGATGTCACTTCATGCAGCTGAGATAAAGGGAATTGTAACTGAAGCACTGACAGACTATTAACTCTGCTATTGCTGGCAAGGTACTCTGATGACTTACATTTCAAGCTGTTCAAGTCTTTGGCAAGCAGAAGAGTGAACACAATAAATACCTGACTGTTAAGATCTGGGCTCTCACTGAACTCTACATAGAAGAAGATATACAAACCAACTCTGCTGACTGAAACAATGAGAGTTTCTGTTTTCTTCTATAACTTGTCACAGGAACATAATGTAATGCCTCAAACCAATTACTGATCAACCACTAACGCTAAGGACCTATATGAGGAAGCAACACTGCACATGCTTAAAACAAAGTAGGTAAAGACAAGCTGAAATGCCTATTTAGATTTCATAAAGATTTTCATTCATGTGTTCATTAGAATTATAAATAGCTATGTCTATATTGTATCATGTTTTAGATTAATTTACATAATGAATGGAATATTTCTTTATCAAGCTTCAGCACTACCAGAGATTGCATGTAAGCATTTACTTGCGTAGCACTGGCATTTCTATCAGCTCCATTGTATCAGGGTAGGGCTTTTTTTTTTTTTTAATCTGAACTGAGAGTATTTACAAGCAAAAGATGCTGCATGAACTAAAGGCAATACATTCTACTTGCAGACATGCTTACACTTGTAATACTGTACAATTAATTTGCCACACACTCTGTTGCTGGACCAATAGCAGCACACATCTGGTTTAACATTGGATTTAACTTGAAAATATTTTCATTACAGCTGAAAACAGAACGAGACATTCAAGCTTACCATGGGTAGATTTAAACATGCTTTGTGGTTTGCCAGCTGGCTTCCCTGCAGAGGCACTCGGGACAGGATTGAATAATTTCTCCTCCATTTTTGCTTCCTTTACATACTGACACGATTTCCCCAGCAATACAATACTGTTAAGGACTTTTAGGGATATTAACCTGGATAAATAAAAGGATTTATTTAAATACATGCATTATGAAGTATTAATATTAAAAGAACTGCATATCATTACTGCCATCTTGGAACAATTAGCTGAGAAATTAAATCCTTCAGCAGTAAGATCAAAAGTTAATTTGCTTTTCTTAATATTCTGTTTCAGGTTCAGCACATAAAAATAACTTCTTTTGCCCCTCAGAAGACACCTAGAAGAAAACATCAAGTTTTATGGAACGACAGAGAAGGCTAAGCCATTTAATACACCAAATATTTCAACAAAGAATTAAAAAGGGCTCTCAACAGAGCAAGTCCAAGATAACTGCATTACTGTTAAATCTGTAACCTTAAGTGTACTCAGACAAAGACTGGTAGCAGACTTGGAAACAAGATGACAAATATCCAGCATTCATAAATCCCAGATTAATCATACAAAGTCCTTTTTGGTATGACAAAAGACAGTCCATAAAGTTCAACAAATCCAAGGGGCAGCATTACATTCGTGGTAGTACAGTGCAGTTGATGGCAGATTCCTTTTCTGTTATCACTGATTTGTAGCATGAATTTCAGTAAAAATCTGAGAATCTGTTTATTATGAGCACTGCTAACAGACTAAAAGGAAGATCTGAGAATAAGTAAACGTTCATGGATGAAAATCCATGAATGGTGTGACTGCTTAATCCTACAGTGGCCCAAACACACTTAAGCAGCAACATTACCATCTCTGTCTGAATTAACGTAATCACAGTTTGTTAAATACAAAAAACAAAGTACATCACATTAAGGAAATTTTATGTAATGCACTTCTTTTTAGAAGAAATTTAGAGAAATGGAAGAAAGAACAGCACAGACCATTTCAGTATTGAGAAGAAACATTTTAGTATCAAAGCAACCACAATTATCTTATACAGGCTGAATACCATGAATCTATAATTCTATTTGGTTATCAGGGCAGATTTTGTAGAAATAGAGTTGAGAAGTTCTCCTATTTTTTTCATCTATCTTATTGAGTTTAAAACTTAACAAAAGTTTAGTCTTACGTTTGTTTTTTTTAAATCTAATATATGCTTTTGTCCAGAAACAGTGGGTGTATACCATGTTTTGAAGTAATGACGGAAACTAGAATGTGTTCTCACTCTTCAACAAGGAAAAAATAAACCTCAAATTTATTTATTCATGTAGAGTAGAACTTTAAACTTTCTAATTATAGGCTTGAACACAGCCCAACAAAATGGTTTTGGTCCAAATCTCTAAAGAAAGCCCTCATTGTTGCCTCTTTCCCCATCCTACAATTCTCCCTTGTTCAACCAAATGTACTTGTCCTTGACTGCACACTGCAGCTTCCCCACAGACTAGCAACTATGCCTTCAAAGAACAGTGTTTTATCCTGTATGTTAATCACTGTACTTCTTTCCTTCCTCCATCCTCCTAGCTACAGGGACATAAAATTCCAGGACAGAAGCAGTGGAACAGTAGGAAAAAAAGGTGCTGAACTTAGCATATCCCAGCATGAATATGATGATCTGGGGGGCTAGTGTTTTCAGGGGAATATGATGTATTCTGGGGAAAAACTTCAAGTATGATGCAGAGGAATATGGCTAACATTTTAACATTTGACCTATTTACATTAACTTCCTAGCTATCCGACATTAAAAAGAAGGGTCACTACACTGATGCGCCCTGGACACATCAGAGTGAGTTCTATCTCTATTGGTAATAGAGGTTACAGTAGACGTAAGAGTCTACCTACATAAAAAATGAGAAGTGATCCCATTTTTTTTCATAAGGAACTGTAAAACAGAAATCTGCTCTTCCGAAGTATCCCTGAAGAACTTCTGCCCCAGATCTAAAAGTCTTTCTTCCTTTAGTAACAAACACAACTAGTTGGAACACTAGAACAGATATTCCCACAATGCTATAGGCAAATATGAATAGTCATGCCATGAATTATCATGTGTGTTACTACAGGATATCTGAAGCTTCACACTGCAGGTATTTGAATTGCTTACTTCTTCACGGTCAATTTTAGGAGGAGCAGATTGTTCCAAAATCAGTCAGTGCTGGGAGACAACAAATACTCACACAGTTCAGCTTTCCTAGAAACTGGCCACCACCATAGTCTATCCAGCATGTGCCTTAGGACAAGCAAACTAGACTGGATTTAAAGTACAACTAAATGCATCTCAGAATTACGTGCAGAGCAGTGAGCATTTAAGGGTAACACAAGTGTAAGCTGACGAGACAGTGAAGGGATACATGCAGGCCAGTAAAGGGACACATGCAGGTCAGTGATTTTATACAAAACTTCTAATTGTGACAGGACAGAATATTCCTTAGCAAAGATTACTTACTGGCCCCAACCCTCCTAGAAAGATATGCCTCAAATCTTGCACTTACGCATATAGCAACTACATAACAAGAAACCATGCGTTTAACTACCAGAAAACAGAATGCATGGTCTGCTTTGAGTGCTTAAACTGCTGGCCATATTGCATCTTCAATTCTTTTTACAAGAAGTTTCATCCCTTCAAATTGAATTTCTCCTTTTATGACAAGAAACAAACGCCATCCCGTTGCATGAAACTCCTTCCATTACCTTTCCATTCTTTATTTTCATTATTAAATTGCTTATTGAAGGCTAAAATCCTCAAATAAATTTACAGTACTTAGGGACTAATCTTATTCAAACTTAGTTTATTAGCAGAAGCATTTTACATATTCCTCTATTCAACATAAATGGTGTTTATATGTATAGCCAGACACATCAACTGAAGTTTTTTTTCCACATCTGATTACATAATGCTAAATACTTTCTGATTGTGTGCATTTACTTACCCACAGTAGAAGAGCACAACACAGACATAGGCTAAGACTCCTTGTACTTTTATTGAGCTTGTTACGACTCTCATGAGCTGTTTGAAGGATAAAAGTTAAACAGTTATAACACACAGCATGCAATTAACAGAACATTCTAACAAACTGCATATTGGGTAAATACAAGGCAAAAATAGAAAAAAAATGTTTTAATAATAATTTATTCTAATGTTCCCCTTGACAGCACTGACTACTCAATAATTTGGTTTAAATAAATACTATACCAGCATCTAGATACAACTCTGCTAAAACTACAGATGGAAGAGGATAGACTTTAGACTACATATTAAGAAAAAATTCTTTACTGTGAGGGTGGTGAGACACTGGAATAGGTTGCCCAGAGTGGTTGTGGATGCCCCCTCCCTGGAAGCATTCAAGGTCAGGCTGGAGGGGGCTTTGAGCAACCTGGTCTAGTGGGAGGTGTCCCTGCCTACAGCAGGGGAGGGTGAAACAAGACAGTCTTAAGGGTCCCTTCCAACCCAAGCCATTCTATGATTAGTGCTTATTTCATCAATGATTTCTAGTAAGATAACAAATCAAAAAGCATCCCTAAAAATCAAGAACCAGAAGATGACCTAATAATCAAGAAGTGCTGATATGGTAAAAGAACTACAGCATTTCAGAAGATATGAACATTACGAAAACAAACTTGTTTTGTGGACTAGGGCCATGAATCCCAAGGTAAAATGACAGAAGATCCTGAATTCTGTTTTTAATGTCAGTATTTCGCAGTTAGAGCTTCAACTTAGCAAAATGCTTTGTATTAATAAATGTTTGTATTAAAATCTGTTACTATCAAGGATAGCATCTAATTAACTTGAAAAAGGCATTTCAATTCTCTCTGGATGCTCTCTATTAATTTCATAGTTTTTTCTTTTTTATCCTGGATAAGAAACAGGAAAAGCTTGTAAATAGTATTTCCCCTTCCCCATCTCTATAGAAAAACACTGCATTTAAAATTAATTCACACAAACAGTCTTCAAGGGAAATTATGAATTAACATATTTGCTTGCAAAGTAAGTATGTGTTCCCAGTATCATAACTGCTGCTTGTCTACATGTGCATAGGGTGAAGTCACAGCAGTTGTTTACAGAAAACATTGTGTAATAGTTAATTCAGAACAGACAGCACATGGATGCAATTGCAATAACAAAGTATTTTTATTTTATAGTAGCATGTCCGTGTGACAGGGTCAGCTCCTTCAGAGCTACGTATTCAAGAACAGCTCAGAAGTACAGTGCCGCCAAGAAAAGAAAACAGCTACCGAACATACCATTACAGGGACAACCACAAGGACTCCTGCAAGAACCTAAAAAGCCCAGGACATCACTGCTAACCTTCTGGCAACCAGCTGCTTTGACTTTTCTGAATGAATGAACAGGATACTTGCCAAAAGGAATAGATGTGTAATAACCACAGATGTACTTTAACTCCACTGCAGCAATCCAAGTGCTGATGAGTTCTACAAATTTAATATATATTCAACTTTTTATGATAGGCTGATACTCACTAACACTTGTGAAGCTCTAACTAGTATGCAGTACAGGTTATACTGAATACTCAGCCTTGTAGCATCTCTTCAGTTACTTAATGAAATTGTCCTGTCCTCAAAACATCAAAATGAGCTAGCCATCTGACAAACACATTCTCAAAGATCTCACTGATAGAAAACCAACAGGAAAGGTACAACTTACTAAAACAGCCAGTGGAAGAGGAATAAAACCCATCCTTCTGGAAACTGAGTCACTATAATCTGTATAAGCCTAGAAAAAGAAAAAAAAAAAGAGGAAGAATAAGAAACTATGCATGCAAAGGAATGACCTCATTTTAGCTTGGTACATCCTCTACATAAGAATCAATCTATGTTGACAAACACTATAGTGGTATAATGTGTACAGATTCACATTTTGAAATGCAAATGCAGATATCTGTACTCACGGACCAAAAAGTGTAATGCTATAATGTCCAGTAAGATCAGCTTTAACAGTGAGTGGAATATTTAGATTGCTGATAACACAAGTCTCTACAACAATTAGGACAGTGAATCCAAACACACTATGATATTTCAGTTGTACATCATTTCAAGCTTAGAGACCTCTTTGTATTAATTTGACTATGATCCTCAAGTATTATAAAGAAAAACCCTTAAGAGGGATAAAAAGCCGCTACCATACCATCAGTTTTAAAGCATTCTAAAATACCTATAATTAACTTGGGATAACTGCCCTAAAAGTCTTTAAAAATGGTCACATTTGCACTCTCAAAACACAACTACTCTGCACAAAACCTTTAATGCAGGATTGAAAGTCATGCTGAAGTCGGGTTGCATCACAAAGGCACTCATTTTGCATAGAAGATCATCCAGAGATGGAATAAAGTATTCAGAATCAAAACTTTTTCTATTAACAAATTATTGACAATTAATTGTTTGTGTGGTATATAACTTCTGTATTAGGCATACCTAATACATTCCTACCAACAGCAATCGAACCTACCCAGGAAAGCAGCCTGAATTACCACAGACAATCAAGCTAACAAATAGAGCATCCATCCAGAGCGCTCATGTATATTAGAGACTCATTTCGAGAGGTGTGCTGTAAATAGCACATCAGAAACAGCACTCATGAAAGACACAAGCAGTCTGTGTTCTGTAAACACCCATGTAACAGCACTAACATACACGGTACAAATATCCACACACTAGCTATCTGTGCAAGCTGATTAGGTATACCCAAGTATACATACCAATATCCTGTTAATACAATTATGATAGTTAATACAAGAAAAAAAAAAGGCCTTCATTTTCAGGCTTACATTTTTCTGTCGACTGCTAACAAGGTCAAATGCAAGACTGGCTCTGTACTCACTGTAGACCTGGAAAAAATCCAGCACATCAGATGTGTGATTAATGCGTTAGCAAACTCTACAGAAGCAACAGAATTAATAAAATATTTCTGTAAAATTATTATAAACATTTACGTACAGACTGAAGGATTCAAACACACACTTCCTGAGATTTAACTGCGTCCTTCAACAGATAAGCCTGCATTTCTGTAGTAACATAACTTATGTATATATACAACAAATAAGACTGCCATGCTTTTGGAATTGAGTGAGGCTTTATAAAGCATTTACTGAATTTGAAGACAATCAGCACCACAAAGTACGAGGAATCACGTTTACTTTTCTCCTTACAATTCATGATTGTTTTGAACTACAGGAAGGATAGCAGAGGGATCAAATTAAACAAATGAACAAGCTTACTTATACACTAAGCAAGTGATCCTGTGAAAATAAGAAATACCTATCAGGACGATGAAGGAAGTTTTCTCTTTTTAAAACAGTTCTATGCATTCAGACAGAAAAGCCTTGATTTTAAGGATAACTTGCAGTGCAACTTGCACAGTGGGTGCTCAAAACTTCTGACAAAGTCTGACCTAGCAAACAAGTCATTAGACCTTCATACAGAAACACTACCAGGTTCATTAAATAAACCTTGCAAAAGTGTTACCTACTGTCCTCCACACCCCAAGCGTGCTGTGTCAGCACACTGAAGCATGCTACATTTGTGGCTACTATGACTTCATTATTTCTCTTCTCTGAACTTTCTATATGAAAGTAGGACAGCCATAAATGCCACTGGCATAAGGGAACTTATCAAGTACATCTGTTCAAGTTGTTTCCACACCATACAATGTAGATAGTTTAAGAGGTGCTGGAAATGATAGCACTTCAAGTTTTGACCTCATTTCCTGAAAAGTGGTTTTAACAGTGAAGAAATGCTAACATCTCTTCGCTAATTTATCAAGTGCATTTGAATTCACACAATGCTCAGGACAAATGACCAGTGTATCATGCCACACTGTGCAATAACTCATCTCATCTACTACCTCAAAGGAAGGATTACATAACATATGGTCTATGAAATTACAGGGGTGAAAAACTAATAGATAATCTGTTTCATTTTTGTGCTGCAGGGACAGTGGAAAATCCTTCTGATTTCAGATTCCACCTTTAACATGCATGCAAGAACAGAAACTCAGCAGCCTCACAAAATCTGTTTGTTTTTTTCCAACTCAGCCAGTAACCACTTCACAAAATTACCTGCCAGTTTTGTGAACTGTGCTTATTAGGTGAACTGCTACACAGTACTTTCAAAAAGTTCATGGATCTGGAACTGCTACTTTAGAAGCAGACATGTTTCTTGCACACAATAAACTTCTGAAGAACTTTTAAAGATCAAAACGTTACGAAGCTTTCCCAAGTTATAGTTATATATGGCAAAAACAATCGTTACATTTTCCATACTGGAATTGATTTTAATATAAAAAAATAGCAAAGTAAACTTAACATAGCATTAAATATTCCAAATAGAATACCTACATCTGCTGTGATGTCATTGAATTTTGTAATAAAGGCATGTTTCACAATATCCACCGCAATTTCTGAAGCAACCACCATGCAAACATCTGGGAATAACACCCAAAGATGATCTGAAGATTGGGAAGAAATAAGTTAGACCATTTAATTTGACTCCAGTATTCAAAATGACAATTACAAGACTTCTGATCAACTGCCAAAAATCCTCAAGTGCCCAAAGCAGTGTCTGTAATTTACATCACCACTTAGCCTGTACTGTGCCAATTCCCTTGAATTTCATTGCTGTTCTAGAAACTTATCAGTGCAATACAATTAATGCCACAACTAAGATCAGTTTCTAAAGCCCTGAATTATAAAGCTTTATCCTGACCAGTATGCCTTTACACATACTGGATAGCACTTGTAGTTTGAAACTTGTAAGTGAACATTTAGGTAGATAAGTAACACTCAAGCAAAATACACCACAGAGATCCACGCTCAACACCACTGAAGCTGTAATAATTTTATTAAAATAAAACCTATATTCCAGTCAATGTTGATTTAATATTTAATTATGAATTTCATTATATTATCAACAGCACAGGAATTTGTTGTTTTCCACTTTATTTTTCTGCTTGTTTACTTACCTGGATTCCATGAGAACTGTTCCATATTTCTTAGACATACAATTAGTAGCAACACATAATTGGTGAACCTCTCTTTTATATCTAGTTAAAAAAAAAAAAAAAAGATGTCAACTCCAAACAAACATTTATCTACATACATGGATATGCATTCTTCTGTGGCTTTATTTACCACATTTTAGATTAGACAATCTTTTCCACAAATTATTTATCAAATTTGAGAAGGGGATGCTGGAAACTTTACCACAGACAGAATCTCTGCATCAACCCCCCCCCCCCCCCAATACTGTATCAACTCAGATTTCTCTGCATCAGAAGAGATGTAAGATTTTGCAACTTGCTACCACCTTTGTTAGTAAGTTAAAATACAGTTATCTTTCTTGATAACTTCTGTGCCTTTCTTGTCTGATCCAAAAAGAATCAGCACCTCCTGGTGCAAAAACAGAGACAAAACACCCACCCATGCTATACACTGGATCCAGGATTAGAAAAAAGGCTTTCAAGCCAACTACAGAGCCTTATTTAGAAGATTTCTTCTGAGTCTTTTATACTGCCACCTTGACAGGGCAGGATGCTATCAACTCAGTTATTAGAACTGTAAGAATGCTATCAGAAAAGCAGGGAGACCTGAGATGGAGCCTTATGATGCGACTTCCCATATTAGGCAGGCAGTTTTTCTTGTTTAGTAGCTTAATTCTAGAAATGATCCATAAAGTTTGCTTCACTTTTTTCTTCTTGCACACGTAACTTGGTAAGACTTTTGTTCTTAAGCCAACAACTTCATGTCATCTTTACATTATTATTATTTATTTTAAAAAACGTATTTCTGAAGCATCCCCATGACTGTCAAACAGTGTGCATTCTGCAACCACTGTTATCGTAGAACACTACAAGATAACTTCTTGAAAATGCAGAAGACCTCAAGGATTTAGAAGTTTGGATACTCTCAATACAATAAAACTCAGATTTTGGATACTCAGATATTGGATACTCTCAACAAAACTCAGATTTTAAATTTGTACATAACAAGCTATTGGCTGTGTACCAAGCTTGGTTCAGTACCTCAAGCAAAAGCTAGCCACCTGAGGAAATATTTTTCCTCAAGAACACTACTGTGTTCTTAAAAGTGGAACTCCATTTTCGTCCCACTAAGCCAAACAGTAAAATGGAAGACCCAGAATTCAAGTGAGAGTGCTCACATTTGAGATAAAGCTGTTCTAACATTAATATTAAATGATAATCAGTCTCTTATTTCACATTTTCCCCGATTAGCACAGCCATACATACCACTATTTGACATTTGAAAAAGATTGTTCTTCTCAAACTTCTTGAAAACACTTCCTTTTATTTCAACGAACTGCAATTTTTAAAAGCAGTTATTTAGTTTTTATTTATGATAAACTGGTGTAAGCAAATCAGACAATCAATATAAAATAGACAATATGGTACACTAGAATGAAGGTTGCTGAAAAGATTTAGGATAGCTACACAACAAAACTATATACTTACATTATTGGACATCATGATGGTAAGTAGTGATTTATTGTGAGAGTTGAAGGCCACGTTAAGGGTTGTTGCTTGAACCATTATAAGAATAGCATGCAGGACTGCAGATAACAGGGTTAAGGAAGCAGATTGGGAAATAATTTTTCTGCACAACAGCACTGAACAGTATCAAAATTTGTTTTCCTATTTTGCTTCCAAAGATAAACACAAAGAAGTTTCCATCCCTGTCAACCTCTGCCTTTTTGCAGCAGGGCATTATCTTAAATCTATGTAATATATCCAGACTGCTTTACAGCACGTAGCAATTTTGTGGGGTTTTTCCCCCCTAAAATAATTCAATCAGACAGGAGAAATAGCAACATTATATGAAAAGAAAAAAAAAAAAAGTAAAAAGAACAAAACAAGGAAAAAACCCACAAAGACTCAGATTTAGCCCAAAGATACCACAAGAAATGGGAAAATGAAAGAGTTTATCACCATCTGTAATTCCATCAGTTCACTGTAACATTACTTCACATACGTGTGCATTTCTCTCTTTATTTTAAGGAAATGTTTTCTAGCTACACATGTGTAACTAAATATGTAACTAAACTACAAAATCACTGTCTTCATGGCCCTGTGACCCAAAATAGCCACAAAACAAATCAACATTCCCATGAAGTACGCGGATACCACTTGTCATCTTACTACTCATTAGGTATTAAAAAAGCTGCCCACTACTGCAAGTGGAATATCATTACAAAGTCTTTTTTTTCCCCAAGATTGTTAGAAGCTTTTTCACTTTATTTTTAAAACATGTAGTACTGACAATCATACTTTGAAAGTAAATAAATACTTATATAGGAATATAACTACCTTTTCAAATATATTCTGAAAATAATTCCAAGTAGTTCCTGCAAGATTTAATTTATAAAATTCTGCAATTTACTGAAGAAAAAAGGATACAGACATACAGCACTGCCATGAAGAAGTGAGGAATCACACCTATATGGGCTCTTTTTCTTTCCTTAGGTTCTGTAGCAGTCCAATAAAGAGCATCCAAAATATCTTGTCCAAATGAAGAAAACAAACGATCAGCCACCTAAACAAAAAGAACTTTTTACTGCCTTACAGCAACAATATTCTCTATGACATGTGGTTATGCCAGTGTGAATACACCTCAAACTAAAAAGGTTTTCACTTATGAGTTTTCACCTCTTTCACATATCAGTCCAGTTGATCTTGCAGTTACATGGGTCCTTGTGTATATATGGCAACTTATCTCTCTCAAGTTTACCTTCCCAACAGTATTCATGATATGAAATCATGTGGTATTATCTTAGATGCTTCCTTGGAAGACATCCAAGTACAGTTCAGACTTCGGCCTCTGATAAACAACTATGCATGTTGTGTAAAACCACCCCATTCTTTCCCTTATCCCCCTGGACTTATAAGAAGAAAAAGAAAGAAAAGTGAATGCCAAATGCATGACAGGGAATATCAGCTCTCAAGTAAAAATGGGACTTAAATTAGGTTTGGCTGTATAATTTCTTCCATCTTGGAATAAGGTACATACTCAGTGCAGATCTCTGCATAAAGCAGACATAGAAATAAAAAAAATATCACAAGGTAACAGCAGGACATTAAGAGGGACTAGACATTCTGCCAAAAAAAACAACCCAAAACGGCTGAAACAAAAAACCCTCACCACCCTAAACCTACAAACACCTGAAGTTTAACCCATAGAATATGTAAAAAAAAAAAAACAACAAAAAACTCTAGACAGCATTATTAGAATAGATAGGCAAAATATGGGCAGCAAACTGAGTTTGTAATTCATTATCACAGCAAAAAAGGTCACACGGAATCCTACCAGTTTTCAACACTTCCTGATTAGCAAGCATATAGGAGTAAAGATCATTACAAGGAAATGCTTTTTTTCCTGCCTATACACTGAAGTTTAGTCATTTTTAAATTAAGCTGCACATGGAAAAAGGAAAATCACTTTAAAAATTACATTGGGTATTACAAGTCACATATATGGTTAAATTAGAACTTATCTTTTAGTACTAATCAAGCAAAAAGTAGGAAAAACTAATGACCTCTACTTAATAAACAGAATTGGTATTTCTTACTGTCCTTCTGGAAGATGACAATTTTGGACATGTTAAAACAGCAAGCAGCAATACAGAACTGAACCTGCATATATTGAACCATACCCTACTAACTAAAAAAAGTACATCGTAGGCCCAACATTGATTTCATATGATATCCAGACTTGGTTAATTAACAGTGTTCTAACAGAAAATATACTGAAGGGATAGAAGTTATGCACTTTAACTTATTCAAGGCAACATTCCTTCAAATGTTCTCAAATATGAGGGCTAAATAAGAACAATTTTCAATATGTATCAAGGGAGCTGGAGACTTTCATCTTCCATCTTTTAATTAACTTGACTGCTACTCTTTAACTGTCACCTATAAAAACAAAATAAACCCTGAGCTGATGAATTCTCATAAACCTGAAGTTCAAAGAAAAACATCAGTTTGAGAGATATTTACAGTGGCACTGTTTTCGGCTTTTCAATTTGTAAGTCTAGATGGTCTTATTTGGTTCCTGCTCATTGTGATGACCCACTGAGTAACTACATCTACTGCAGAATGCTTAGCGTTTCATTAAGATTTCGTCCACAATATTGTGAGGGTTTTAACAGACAAAATGGTGACTTTGCTTTCCTTTTTACTTACAGAACTCTTGTTCCTTATGTTATAGATAGAAAGATATTAAAACCCATCACACAATATTGTTGTCTGCTTTTCCAAATGAGACTTACCTAAACCCTACATGCCGGCTCCAGGCTCCAGCAGAATTCCATGGTGAGCGCTGTCACCAGCATTACGCACACTGGGGCTTCACAAGGAGCAGGAGCCGGTGGGTCTGAATCTAAAAAAGAAAAGTGTCATTTAATTGTGCTGAATGCTCCCCTTAGGCTGGCTACCTGGAGCATTCAGCACATGCTTTGCAGATGTGGCACTCCTCATGTCCAGGAGGATATTCCCAGGACATGCTAACAGCCGAAAACATTAAGACATTGTAAACATCTCAACTGCTCAGTGATTTAACTACACTAAAAAGATGTTCTAATTTTGTAAGTTCGTGAAGATGTAAGGTTTGTTATATGTGTATTTTATTTAAATATTTAAAGTTTATTTTAAGCATAGATTTAACAGCTCCTAAAAACTGCTTGTTTCTCATATAACAGATTTGTAATGAAATTCACTCAAGTAGACTGAATAAATAATCGACCTGTTGAAATCTGACAATCAACAAAGTCTTTCAGTAGGATTTCATGGTTGGTTTTTTTTTTTTGCTGATTCTATAGCTGCAACCTACAGCTGTAAAAAAAACTCCTCAAAAAACACGCCCTCTGTATTGACATGGGGGCATCATGAGACATCAAGGAAATTAAATACCATTTCCAACTTCAAAGTCTGGTTTAAGTTTTCTAATAATTATAGTAACTATGCACTGCAACATTTCCTCCTTTCTGCCCCCATGACAGGAAAAGGAAACTCAGGCACCACCACAGTTCTTCTTCAGACACTTTGGATTCTGCCAAATGTAACAAAGAAACTCAACTCTTAATTCAAAAGGACACAATACAGTTTCGAACTCACAGGAAACACTGCAGTCTCTGTTCAGATTACTTGGTAAGCACTTGGTGTTGAACTTTCCGGCATTAAGCGAAGTGACTCAAAGGCTTCCCAAAGACTATTAAGTGATAATCTCTCACAGGTTAGGGAACTATTTATGGATGAATATTGCCAACACAACTACAATCCAGACACTAAACTGTCATCAAGTTACTGTTTTCTACATGATTGTCATCAAATCAAAAATGAAAAGAAAAAACCAACCCAATAAATAAGCACCTTAAGTGGTTTGTATGATGCTTAGTTGACTTGGGAATTTGTTCTTAATGCAGTATTTTCCATATATTATGAGATGAGAGCAAATGTTTTTAGATAAAATACACAGATTTTGCACATAGTCCCATTTAAGCCAAGGTACAACAGCTATTCAAGAAGAGATGAATATGCTATTCAGAGATCCCAGAACCTTCGTAAAGCACCTCATGTACAAAGCCACACAATCCTTTTAAGAGGTTCCATCACTAGTATGTCCTATATTTGCAGACTGGAGATAAGATTTAACTATAAGGGCTCAATTTACTTAGTGAATCACTGATCACTGAAGCGCAATTAAAATCTCATGCTTTCTATTAGTATCAGAACAGATTTTTTTCCCCCCTCAGGGTTTCTCTTTATGCTTCTTGTTTTATTGTCCCAAACCAGAATTTTCTTTTATTGTTTCTCTAGATTCACTCAACTTACTAAAATGTACTCAGGTTTTTGTCTGTCAGTCAGGACTGAGATAAGTCAAGCAGCAGCATGTGTTACTGCATATAATGAAAGCTGTACGTCTGTAATCAAGAAATAAAAAACAGATTTCTTGATCATCTACATCTTTCTTCTCTGTTCTCTCTCACAACCTTATCACTAATTCAAATCAAATCTTAAATTCCATCAACAAGCTCAAAAAGTCATTCATTCTGCTTTCTGCCTTTCTGTCCTTCTACCAGAGTTCTCAATTTTCATTTAACTAAACAGCTCCATAAGCTCCAGGATCTAGGTAATATGGAACATTACCTAGAAAATTTATTTATCATGAACTATTCCGTTTCACTACACTTAGATTTTATATAATAAGCAGTCGTGCATTTGTGAGGATGAAACATGCCATACTTTACACACAAACATCATAACACAACAGTTTTTAAGCATTCTGAAAACATGCTTGATATTCTGATGTTCAAATTCTTACCTCAAGCATGTTATAGATGATGTAGAGTTTTATGACAGACTGCCCCCTTATAAGGTGATACATCATAGAGTAGTCAACATAGTGCATCATGAAGTAGCAGATGACCAATATCACTCCTTTGAGAATGTCACACACCTGAGCAGGCTGCAGCAAACGTCTATCGCTGAAATACAAAGGGCAAAGAGTTTCACTAAGGGTCACATATCCACAACATACAAATAATAGCAAGTCAGTATGAATCTACCAAAGCTGTTTAGCAAGGATGCATTTCAGCGTAGTCTATTTCACTCCCAACACACATGGAACACCATCATCATGATAAACACACATCATACTCCTGAACAGGATCACCTAATCTGTCACATCCATTTAGTCAGAATATGGCTGTCCTTGGGCAAGAGACCCCACTTGTTAAGAACTTTCTGCATGCGTGACCTTCGGCTTTATTTTTTTTTTTCTCCAGCCAATTGTACTTATCATTTTGACTTCTTCAGTTACAGAAATTATATTTGCTGTAACCCAAATAAAAATAAATCAAGTAGTTATCTTCAATTTCAACACAGTAAACAGATGCTGAAGGACAGTTTTTATCCACAGATCCATTCCTTCTTTTAGCCCTAAGGTCTGCAGCAGACTCCAAACAATTTTCCATCATAGCTTGAGATTGATCCTTACCGAATTCACAAGTTTACCACGTATGGTCCCACAGGCAATCCAGAAGCCCAAATCATTACACATTTTCATGCTGTAAGTTAGAACTTCAGTAAGAAGAGATTTCTACCTCAAGTGCCGCAATACGAGTCATTTGCATAATGAAACTGCAAGGTGGTATTTACTTGTCTACTTACTTTGGTTAGTACTAACGGGATGTCATGCATTTTAGATAAATCTTCAAATTAAATCAGAAGATCGAAAATCACGTATCAAAAAAAAGAGATTTAATTAGATAAATGTATGTATTTTTAGATACACACAAACTCACTGAAGTTCACATTTCATAGAAGTGGGAACCAGTTAGCCTTGAGCTATGAATTTTCCTTTTCTGTATTGCTCAGTCATCAGCTTATCTCAGATTAGATAATGCTCCATCACCTTTTTCTAAACACGGGATCAGTTTGAATACATTGACAAATATAATGCTGTTTTCAAAAAAGATCCGAACAGTTATGTATGACTTGCAACCATTAAAACAATCTCATGAGAAACTGATGCAAATACACACAGCTACCATCATGGGGAAGACAAACCACAAACGTAATCAAGAGTAAAATTACACTTCTGCAAATGGTATTGTTCTGAGAATTAAATCAAGAGAATAATACCTTATGAAAGCACAGCCAAAATTACACACAACATGAACTCTAAAGATGAAGACATTTTGAAAATATGCTGTGTATATTATACTTGAATATATACTGCCACTATTCTATAAAAACCTGTCCAAAAGGGTCAAATGAACTACGCATGACTGCTGTGATTTGCAGGAATTAAGCTTTTCTAGAACAGAGTGCATTCAAATAATGCTGTCATAGAATTTTACTTTTCAGACTTCACTGTAACTTAAGTTTCACTTGCTGTAAATAAGCAAGTACCTAAAAACCATTCCAGTAACATTCCATCAATGGTTCTGAAGTTTTAACTAAAAACATACTCCACCTTCTGTTTGAAGTTGTGTAATAACTTGTACTTCCCATCCAGGAGAAGCAGAGCCAGCACTAATGCTGTGATAACTTTTTCAAAGCAGATTTTTAGAGAAACACACAAAAGTATCTGCAGAATTTTAACTTAATCAGCCTGATGACAGAAAAGCCTCTCAGCATTTCTAACCCAGTCAGTACAAGAGACTACTGCACAGGCTGACTACAGAAAACTACTGTCCAGAAAGTGAATAGTGTAAGAAAGTCCTAGCATTTGAAATCTGTTCCAATGTTCTTTCATTATGCACTGAAAAGACCCCTTTATATTGTCTGGGCAAGCAACCTAGAGCCTACAGCTAACACGTTTCTAATTGAGAGAGATTAACCATGACTATTGTACAGATCTACAAAGGCACTCCTACAGCAGCAGAATTTCCGGTCTGGCTAATGACATTTACAAAAGGATTTTCATGTGTGCTCTGAACATAATACAGAATGGGAATAATTATTTCCTACAAAGACAGAGAAATCAAGTAAATTGATTAAATATAATAGATTTGACACCTTTTTGGCACATATACAGAAATAATGCAAAGCCTGCGATTATGAAACGATGTAGTCAGTATTCAGGGAGAAATGAACCTTACAGTTTTAGTACGTGATCAAGTTCAGATTGGTTCCATCTGTACTCATTGCAAATCATTCCTACTCTTTATATTAAATGATTTAATACATGCATAAGCACACAAAGATTGATAAGATTTTACATCTATCGTTAAAAGTCTCGGGTCAACCACTATATACAGCATTTTCTGCATTTCTTTTTCTCAATATATGTTTCTACATAGTGCTCCAGAAATTCATTAACTCTGTTCACACTCAGTACCAATACTGGAAAATATGTTTAGAGCCATCTCGAACACTAAGCAATACAAACTATAAGTCACAAATGTCCAAAAATGAACAAGGTACACACAGCATAGTTCTGATGCATTCAAATTCTCAAGTCAAAGTAGATAACAGAGGGGTAAGAACGAGGCAGCACTGTGGGAGTATGTAACTCTAGAAAACACTGAACAGCTTTAACTGCTTAACTCCCTTTGAGCATTTGCATTTTTACAGTTGTGTCTGATGGTAACAGAATACAGATGGAAAGATTTCACATGAAAATCTGTTGTTTTTCCTCATGAATGAGAAAAGGAGAACAATGAATAAAGAAGAGCAGGACAACGATTCCATTTTATATTCAATCATTCTGGTTACTGAAAAGAAAAACAACAGAATCTTTCTACAGAAATCAGTATCCCAGAAGTGAATTAAATACAGCCCCTGCTTCAGTCCACTTAGCTCTTCAAAGATAATATCACGAGAGTCTGTGTAAGATGTAGTTCCTCTTACTGGATTCCAGAAACAATGCCATGTGAGAGCTGTTATACAATATGGCTAATTACAGAGGTGAATATTTCACACCTTATAAAGCCAGCAAAGACACAGATTCAGTGCATTAGGACTGTCCTTCAAAAGTGCCTTGATAAGATACAAGATTTCTGTCCTCTCACTCATCTATTTCCTATTATTCTATTATTACTTCTAATATTTTTTGCTGTGCTCTTAAAGATACTCTTCACATCTTCACAGCTTCATTAGGCTAAACCTCAAGTTCTCATGTTTAGCAGCACACACCAACTGAGGAGTCATCACACTTTAAATTTAAACATCTTCAGACATCAAAGTCCCTTCATAGAAAAGAGTAAAGCTTATCCATTCTTTCCATTATCTGTTACATAAAATCTTAGAATGCTTTACTAGCAAAACTGAATACATGGAGTTGTTTGAACATGAGGTGATCCTTCAATCTGCATGACTTTCAGCTGAAAATCCAAGCATTCCTTCACAAAGAAACCTGCAGATAAACTTTCTCCCACAAACTAAGGCTACACAGAAACTCATGCAGGCGCTTACCATTCCACAGCAAGTACTTAACACCACGCTCAAATTCCTCAGCCTATCAACTACTGTTACTATTATGCCCAGTCAATGACAAAAAAATAAAATCTCAGCTGAAACAACACTTAGGTTTCCAAATAATATAACTGCACAAATGCACACTTTGGGGGATATGCACTCCTGTTACTAACTTTAATATAAGGAAGCAGCATGCAGGCGTTCCTGTTATGCCTCTCTCTTTCGCCACAGCAGACTTCTGTTTCAGCCCAATGATCACACTGTGTCTGAGACAATTAGAAGTAAAACCATGATAAAACATACACAGTGCAGTGGCTGGCATCCATCACCAACGAGGAACTCAGAGCACCAGTCCATTACAGCAACTTTTTTTGTCAACTGTGTGTCAAAATATATTTAAGAAGTGTGAATCTACATCACTGGTCTGTTTTGAAAATGATGTGATCTGAACAAACAGCTTCCCTTATAAATACTTAGGTTAATTTCTCATTCCATATGAAAAGCTAAAATCAAATTAGAATACAACTAAATTTTGTTGATACAAAGATTTTTTCTTTTCTGTACAGCTTAGAAACAGAAATTTACATTTGTTTCACTTGTTAGAAAATCCAAAGTAAGGGTCAAATCTATTTCATGATATACATAAAACCCAGTGAAGAAAAGCGTGGTGTGGAACTCTGATTTGACATGAGCCATTTGCTTAGACCAGTGAAAATTAAAGAACCAGAAAACCTGACTGCCTTTTTCAAGGTCTGTCCATCTGATACTATATATAGTATATATACTATATCATTGTCTCCATCTACTGGTTGGAAAAAAACAGATTCAATAATAACAAATAATCATTCTGATGCTATGGAGACAAGTTACCCATATGTAGTGGTAATGCAGTGGCTGTGCCGTTTCAACTGATCATAGAATGGGTTGGAAGGGAGCTCAAGGATCATCAAGATCCAACCCCCTTGGTGCAGGCAGGGCTGTGTAAGAGATTATTCTTTTATATCATCGACTCAGATTTGCTGAGGAACAAGTCCAGGCAAGTCCTGGGCAAAGGTAGAGAAATCTTCTGTCTGGAGGACACTAATGCACAGATCCTGGCTAAGGGTTGTAAAATCCTTTAAGGAACAGTAAGGACAAGGCCAGGGGCAATGAGAGAGGGATAAGCTGCTGATAATGGCTGGGAAACGGTCTTTTGTGTGGACTTATCTCGAGGAAGATGGCCATCTCAGGAGGTACCCACATGACTCTGTGCAAGCACCCAGGTATGTCAAGTAGGCAGGAAAAAAGGAGGATAACAACCATGAGGACAGATTTTCTGCTATCAGATCCCTCACTACGAAAGGCCTGTATGCTGACGGACTCGAGGTGTCTGCCATCAGATCCCTCACTACAGACTGCATGCTGATGGACTTCCCTGGGCCTGCTACCTCAGACCTGCTGCTTCCTCCTGGGCTTACTCTGCGGCTTCTTCCTGGACCCACCCGGTACCTGCACCCTCTCATTGCCCAAGATCAGCCTCACTGCTCCTGCCCTTTGGCCTCAGACCATCAGAATGTCATGCAACGGGACTACTGCCGGATCCTGGTGGTGACTATCCCCGCTTTACACAATTCTTGCTTCTTCCTATCTTTTCTATCGCTCGCCTTCCCTTCCCCATCACCCCAATACGTAATAATGTCTGTCCTCCCCATTCTTCATCTAGGTTATTAACATTTGTAATAAACTGGTCAGACCAACACTTGTACCGTTGTTTCTTAATCTCACACCAGGCATACATATTTCAAAGAACCTCCTCTCCCTCCTATAAATTGGAGCGAGACAGGCTGCCAACCTCCACATTTAACACTAGACCAGGCTGCCCAGGGCTCCATCCAACCTGGCCCTGAATACCTCCAGGGATGGGGCATCCACAACCTCTAATTCGGATTTCACACTATCTTTCCTTCAGGTTATTAAATAAGTGAAATATCTCCAGGCTTTCAGTGCATTGGTACCTACCCTATTTAAAGTGGTTAAACCACTTGGAACATAAAAGTATATCCCAGGAAAATCAGGAAGTTTTTCTTACTATATAGAAAACATTGACTGAGAATCTTGTTACAGTTGTCCATGGCATGCTTTCAACAACTGACAACGCAAAATGAACTTTCTCACTATGGTGTCATCCGTATGTCTCCAGAGTAACCTGTAGACAAGTATACTTATCTATGTGGTTACTTCAGCACATGACGCATAAGCACTCTGCAGACATTATTTCAAATGTAACCATGCAGAGCTGCACACCTATGACTTATTTACTTTTGTATTTCACGCCCACTGGTGCCCCGCAGTTCTTCATCAGCACAAGTGCGTATGATTTACTAGTTACCTTTTAGAGATATGGTTTTTAAAGCATCAGTAAGTTTTTCCCATTCAATTTTACAGCGTGAAGACATCCAACAGAATGACTACATTTTTAATTGGTTCCTTTACTATAACATCACCTATGTAATTCAGGATGCTCTAAACAGCTACGCCTTAATTGGATACCATTGCCAATACTGATGTCACAGATACAGGAATGTAAACGTGACTACACTACAGCTGCAATAATGCTTCAGATGGATTATTAAATCTTAATAAAATCATGAATGCAATCACCTGCATATAAATATATTTGTAACATTAAAATAACATTTATTCTGGAGACATTATTCTGCTTCACACAACCTAAAAAACCTGTGACTTAAATTGGCCTGTTTGGCTAATAAAACACCATTTCAGCACTGAGGTTACAAGCTTAAATGAGTATCTTAGGGCAAATTTTTTTCTAACTTCATCTTTTATTCAATGATAACTTTATTGTTTTTCAAACTTAGACAACCACTGAGGTCTGTATTATTTAATAACACACTTCAGTTATGAAAGCAGTGATCTAAGGAAGCCGTTATATTTATATATCTTGTTTCTCCCTTTTTACATCTCAGATATTTGTATGAAAATACAATATTTTGTTTTACACATATAGTTACACATCAAAGCCTTGATTCTTCAGTGCATTGTTTAACGATGAATGGTGATATCTTAAGTTTTTAACCTTCTATGAAATATTAACAAGAACTGAACTAATTGACATGAAGCAGTGAAGATGCCAGGGGAAAGAAAACCCAAGCAAGTCTGTCTGAAGGATATACTCACACATATATAGCTACGCCCCAGAAATGTTTCAAAATGAGCAAAGTGAAATATTGTAAATATTTTCCTACAACTGTGCTTAAGTTTGGAATGAAGCTTGGCTTCAGAAAAAAACAACTAAGCTGATCAATTCTAATACTTAGTTAGAAACTTAAAAAAAAGATGCCGTTTACAGTACGCAGGACTTCACTGTCATAAGACTGTTGAGATATACAGACTTAGGGCTGACAAAAAAAAAGTTCCAATTGAAGATTTGAATATACAGAGAGCTAAGTTGGCCAAGACTAAATGGTATTTCATTTCTCAAACAACAGAGAGCCTCAACATGCACACAACACAGCACAAAACCATGCTAAGAATGAAACAAAACCAACCTTTCTGTTAGGCCCCGATGAGAGCTGCCTCAAAACAAATTAAAAAAAGAGAGGTTTCAAATAAGTGACAACTGAAAGTAGCTTTCATTAAGCCTTGATTCTGTTATTAAAAATGAAATAAAATGTAAGTGAAGTCAGAGTATGAGCATAAAATAAAGCACTGTATTTTAGTCTACAGGCAATTATTTTGAAGCCTAATACTAATAAGATAGCTGGCAAGAAACTTTCAGAACCCTCTCCACAATTTCTGAAGTGCTATAAAAAACAAAAAAGAAAACCTAAATCAACCCAACTGCTTGAAATTCATGTAAAATATAGCTATAAGCATGACTTAACTGTTACTCAGAATAAACATAAAAAGCTCAAGGCACTATAAATGAAGTACAGCAGGGGCTATGTTTTGTCCAAAACAGCCTATTTTAAATTGGGCTGAACAGGAACACAGGCACTCCACATAAACAGAGTGTTAGACCTACTAAGATTTCAGCCAATTTCCACACGGTAGTGAAGTTGTACACAAAAATATACGTACCACAAACAGCACCAAATCAATTTCACTTACTGAGTATTGAATAATAACTGCTTGTGTCTCCTTTGAAGTATGTTAGTTAACTTAGCTACCCTCTTCATTTGTAACCAGTATTTTTACTGATTACATGCTAATGTGTGAATTTGGCCGACAGCACAGAAGGAAAAAGAAAATCAGGACTTACTCACCAAGGAGGAATCCCTGTGACACCACATTCCATCCTATAAAGGAAGTGAAAGTGCTCTTCCCTTCGGTCTGATTTACAAGAAAGAAAGAAAGAGAAGGTTGTAATGTTGCTACACTATGCACTGTTATGGAAAGGACAAAGGAGTACTTGACCTGAGAGGTTACTACAGAAAATACTGACCGCACCTGCCCTTTTTGGTTGGTAGGAAGTCACAGATACTGCCGGAGAGGTGCATTACTTCACCATAAGCTTAAGCAGACAGCAGGAATTTTAGGTATTTAACAGCTAAAACTAGCCCTTAAAAAACATCAGGCTTGGGCCTACGTGCAACACAGGTTACATTTCTTTATGAACTATGTCTATAATGAGAATGCCAGTGTGGTTTTTGTTTTCCTGAGATGTTTTCTTCCTGCAATTTCTTTCTTGAAGTAACGCTGCTTTCATTTATCTCCTACTGAAAAGTCTACATCTATGGTTTCACAGGAGGGCAATGGGAAATTAAGAGGTATGTGTAGTATAACAAGTGACAGGATTGCCAACTGAACCTAAACTCAATTCTTTCTGGGAGAAGGGAGAACAGTAAAAGAAAACAGAACGTGTGTTTATGATCTGCAACTCCTCTTCAACATGGAAGACAAGTAAAGATCTGCCCAATCATTCTTCATGTAAGAAGAATCACATGCAGCTTCTGTATTTTCTTGAGAAAGCCAGGATTTGCAGTAAATCTCACCTTTCTTTGCAAAAGTCCTTACTTATTTTATGGGTAGGATGTAAAAACATCTTTATGTGTACTTTATTGGGAGTTGTATCAGTTTTACTAAACATGGCCTTCCTATCAGAGTATTTTCCATATAAAACAGAAGGGCATTTCCATCTTCCCACAAAAGGCTTTTCTGATATGCAATGCATTTAAAAAAAAACAAACAAAAAACAACAAAAGAGTAAGCTCTACTGAGGCATTTCAAAATGAGCAAAGACATCAATCTGCCCAGAATACCTAGGTGTGAGGTATTAAAATAAAAAGAAGTCTGAATTGTAAAAAGAAACCACACCTTTCAACCACAGGGACAGTTGTTTTAGAAACCTACTGAGGACTGTATCTGAAAAGAACACCACCAAGTCCACTTCTCACTCTCTTAGATTGACTGTTCCAACAAAGCACGTACTTTTAAGTTGTCAGAAAGCATTTCAATCAAATGAAATTAGCTTTTAAGATTCAAAAATAATAGTTTGAGAAATTTTCCACTACTCAGAATACTGAAGAGCTTTTTTTTTTTTGTTATTTAAAAGTACTGCTCTTGTAGTTTATTTTTGTTAGATGTTAATTTTTTAAAGAGCACCCCATCATTTAAGGAGCTTAGGAGTAATGAAGTTTCACCTGCCAAAAACACCACAATCTGATGATTCAGCAACTGCCAGTTGGACCACAATGATTGAACCAGCAGCTTATAGTTAATGACAGAATCTTGTCATTAAATGACTTTAATGACTTTCTCATTGAAGTTTTCAGATTTTTTTGTCTTTAAAATAACTATGCTAGCACCAGTATAGCTCTGAAAATACAGAAAACTAAATCTACTCAAGAGACCAAGGGACGATTTAGCAGTCAAATGGAACCATCTTGCAGGGTCTAGGCAGATAAAGGAGAAAGTTCAAGATTCATTTACTCCGTTCTCTTAGCTTTCTTAGATGGAAGATTAAAATGCATAGGAAGCTACAGAGCACGCCCCCTACACTTCAGTTCTGTACACATCCCTATAGACAGGAATTAACTCATCTTAACTAGAACATATTTTCATTGTTTTGAAGAAGTGAAGGGTAATATAATCTACACTGTCATGAGGAAACAGAAGAGTTGAAGAGTAAAGAGGAAGGCTGACAGAACACTCACTGATCAGTCACTTCACTAAGATGTTGAGAAAATAGTCAAGATGAAGGGAGGAGCACTTTTATTTACTACACAGAATGGAATATGATGTGGCAGGTTCAAAAACAACTAATCACACACATTTGTGAGGATGAACATGTTAAAAGATAACCAGCCACCTGCTTCAAGTACCTTCTGTAATTATAGATGCATTTTACCTACTGAACTCAATTTACACACACAAAAAATTCCTGAGCTAGAAAAGCAAAAGAAATAATCTTAGTTTTAAC
The DNA here is from genome assembly GCF_016699485.2 of Gallus gallus. Taxonomy (NCBI): domain Eukaryota; kingdom Metazoa; phylum Chordata; class Aves; order Galliformes; family Phasianidae; genus Gallus; species Gallus gallus. The sequence goes on along the minus strand of NC_052535.1, from coordinate 75,984,662 downwards.
ATTAACAAAATCAAATAAGAATGACTGGAAAGAAAGAAAAACAAACAAAAAACAAAGTGCATACTCTGAGTATTTGGAAATGAATCATTCTGTCTGAAGGTTCCATTACATACTATAAATCAACGTGAACTATTCAATAAAAAAACATTTTTAATATATTAACGACTTAGACAAAGCCTCAGTAAGTAAAGACATTCTAAAGAAATTCCATCAATATTTGAAGAAACTGACACCAAAGAAAATGTTTCATGAATTCCTACCATAATCAAACCATCATTCAAGAAGGTCTCAGTCTCACTGAATCTTACCTGATACCATTTTGAAGTAAACACACTGAAGTTGAATTGATCAAACTGCATCCTACCCTGCCTTTCACACTAAGAATATCGTTAGGCAAGCAGACTAAATTTTAACATTGCAGCTGTGTGTGGTCTTCTGACTGTTGCTTTGTCAGGACACTGCCTTACAGTCCAAGCCAGCAACTGGTCTTTCAAATTTTTAATTACCATTTCAGTAGAGTAGAAAATTCATTTGTCAAAAGCAAAACTAAATTTACAAATGACATCTATTAAGTTTTAAAAAAGTAGTATGAAAAAAACAAATAGTATGTTAAAATCCATTACATTTACCAGAATTTTAGTATTTTGGCAATAGCATTCGTACAGTAATGTACAAATAGGCACATAATTTTATTTGAAACTGAACAGCAGCCATACTGTTCTTTAGATTGATAGAAAAATCTTGACAGTTTTAATGAGATTCAGCTCAAAATTAACAGCAGAACACAGTGTTAGAGACTGCCACCTAGTGTCTGTTTTAAGCAGTACCCAAGAACAAACATTTCACCTCAGAACCAAAAATAGTGTTTTTTAATGCAGTAAGATGAGATTTCTTTCTAATCAGAAGATATGTTCTAAGCTGCGCATCTAAAAGGACTACACACGTAAAAGGCTATCAATAACGGAAATGCAATCAATTTGATCAAAATAAAGAATTGGCAGCCATGAATCAACTTACAGCATGGGGAAATTCACAATGAAAACTATGAGGCCCTGACTTATTCAAGGAAAAACAACATCAATATAAAAACTCCTATACTTTTAGGTTACACTTGTAAGATTTTGTCATAAAGTATACTTTAAAGTACCAACTTTTATCATGGAAATTAATTCTGTCCCATTTTTTTTAATTGCTGTTCCAAGAAGGTACAACAGAAATTCTACGAATTAGCAACTTTCTTAGCATTGATCTAAGCAAAAAACCCAAAAAACTCCTAAAGTTTAACATATTCTAGCTAGCTATTCCCATCCCACTTGCTCCCCAGGATTCTAAGGGAAAAAAAGAAAGCCATGTTATACATGAACCCCTTGGGAAAAGGTTACTGTAGAAAGAAGGAAAACTCTTGTAAAGATCAAAACTTTTGTTTCAGTATCAGTCTGCCAAAAACAAGGGTCAAGTCATTAACTCAAAGCCAAACAAATGCTAAAATACTGTTCAAATTAGAAGAACTACAGGGGGCATGTTCCTTACTAACCCGAATTCACTTAAAAGATGTTATCAAACTGCTGTCTGAAGGAAACAAGGAGAATTGGTCACTGATGGCAAAGCTTAGAAGTACCTCACGTGCATTGTTAATTTGGCTAGGTTAGAGCTGAAGAAATCATGGTGGAAGAAATCATTAATAGTTTAAACAGCATTGGAAGGCCATAAAATTAACCACTCAGATAAACAGAAACATTATTTGTGTGTGTCAACATCTTTCTCTTGAAACAACTTACCGTAATCCATAGCAAGGCAAAGTGATGAACCGGAACATTGCCAGAAAAACTCTCAAAGGAAGCAGGGTGAATATATACAGAAAAGCATCCAGGCACAAAAAGATTCCAAAAAACATCAACTAAATTATAAAAACAAAACAAATGTTAGTAGTTTATACATAGTTACAAAAAAATATATACAGAATTATATTGTGTATGAACAATACACTTACACATTACTTCAGTTAACCAAACAAGCACAATACTATATGCACTTGGAAGACTTGCATCAAAAATTCTGCTTCATGAGGCCCAAACAAAGACCTGTACAGATAACCACAGCTTGCTAAATACATTTAGATGTTACTGCAGCTCATTTTCCAACTTCCTTCAAAGTTTACAGAAGTTAACATTTTAACCTCAGGACAAAAAAGACCAACAAACCACTAGAGTGTAAAACATGTGTAAAACCATTTGCCATATACATGTCTTTTAGTATGTCCTTTTTTCCCCCCCTAAAAAAACAGATTTTACCTTGTCAGTTTTCTATTACACACCTGACTACAGCTGTGGTACTTCCCTTCGGGGACTATGCATCCTACTTTCATATGAAGAGGAATAGGAAATATGAAGAAGTAAATTTACATACTTGCACTCAGTTAAAATGCTTCCTCAATTTATAAAAGCAGTTAAAGCCATTTAATTATGGGCACAGGCCAACCTATACTATGGTAATTAAACTAGACCTAAATTGTGTAATTAAAAAGCTGTTATATACCTGATTCTCTCTGGATGTTCCTTCCTCCCCCCCCCCCACTTTGTGAATCTAAGTTTTTCCTGAATGAGACTCTGAGCACCCTCTATTTTCCCTAATTTTACCTAAATATTAAGCTCTAGTGTGTTGGCATTAGAAGTATATGTAGAAAAAAATAAAGCATATCTAATAAAAGTACACTAAAGAATATCAAGTTTTCACCTAATATCAGAGGATAAATTTTATTCCTGTTTATTCTCACTCAAGCTGATTATGATTTACATTCCTGCTCTGCAATTACACTGTCAGGTAGTAAACAATACAAGTCATAAGGTAATTCTTCCATTCCTTTCCTACTGCCTCACATGCTTCCTCTGAATTAAGCAGACTTCTAAATCAGTTGAGTGATTCCTACAATAGCTGGTCTGCACATCATTTAGGTTGCTTTCCAGGTGCTTGCCAGCATACTTTTTCATTTTTTTTCAGTATTATTCAATTTGTTATAGCTAGAATGTGAGTTAGCTTGGACTAAACCCAAGCAAAGAACAGATTTATTTAATAATCTCTCGCTGTAAAAAGACATCCATCACTTTTTAAATCTATCTGCTTATTGCTCAGTTTCATATTCTGCCATTGACATTCAAAACAGACAATAAAGTCTAATTTACTGTGCAAAAAACTCATCAATTTCACTACTTAGAACATCAACCTTATTTACACAAGACTGTTGGCCCTTGCTTGTTCTTACATGTTAAAAAATTATATTGGAAACATATGGTGATGATCCTTCAGAATAATTTCCGTGGCTTTGGGACTGCACATAATAGCCTCCATAATTACAATGGAGACGGATTTAATACTGTAAAACCAGGTCTCATCATGGACTGAGGATAAATTTAATGATACTCAAGGGCTGTGCAAGGCATGGACAACAGGAGCCAGACTCTTCCTCCGCTGCTCTGTGAACTTTCTACTCCTACTTCAAGCTACTCAGCTACCCTCCCATCTTCACATGGGTTCTGAATTAGTGAGAACATAGGCTAAGCAGTTCACTACATGCTATCTTAGCATGAAACATGAAGAATTCAGTGCCAAATTATGAGCTAATTTAAATCTCAGAATGGTTCAATAACCACCAAAGTCCACGAAAGATAAACTGTGTGTGTAAGATGAGGGAGGGAGGTGGGAAGAGTCATGGATCCAGACTCCTACTTCAACATAGCTTACTGTTAATTAGATCAGGTTTACCATACAACTTTGTACCTAGAGGTTTTGAGATATTTAACAGCATTACTCTTAAGTAATACAGTTATTAATGCAGTACAATACAGTTATAATGCAGCCTAGATGACTTTATTACCAATATAGCTTTATACTTCATCCCCTGAGCATATTCCATATTCCAGCTGTCGCTCAAATGTGACATTCTCTCCTAGAGGGTTTCAAAATGGGTGAGAACAAAATTCTCTTCTACATCAGAGCATTGAAACTGGCCTGCTGCAGGGTCAGAATTACATTTAGGCATACAGAATGGAAGCCACAGGAAGGCATCTATGGGAATGACCACAGCACTTGGATAGCAGGGGAAGGTAAGGAAGGTGAGGTAAAGAGTGGCCAGAAGCAAAACAGACGACTGTGAAAGTCAAAAAACCTTAGACAAACTCAACCATCACATTTTTAGACTGAAAAAATTAGCTAAAACAATTGTTTTGTATTTTAATGAAAAATTACATTTTACAGTAAGATTTTGTATTTTGATTTGTATTTGGCTTTGTATTTGAATTAATCCAAATATCATCATCTGGACTTGAAAGCTAGTTACATCTGCTTCTGTTAACAACACTGAGTTGCTCTGAACTGAAAACACAAAGTTAATCATTGCAGATTTTTATCTTATTTTTTGAGTGAAAAATATTCCAAAATAAACGTTCCTTTAAATAACTTAATGCAGTAGATTTAATCTTTAAATTTAAAGAAATATTTAAAAGTACTTCACCTTTTCCAGTTCTTTTGGTATCCGCATGCATGTGTATACTCTCTCTCTCCGCTCTGTGTACTTTGCTTCATTGTGCTCAAGGAAGTAACCTCTTGTTAGCTCAGCACTGATGAATCTCAGCAATGAAAGATCTACATTCAGGGACATACACAAGCAGAAAACACTTCAGGCACTGACTAGGAGTGATAAACCTGCTATGCTTTTGTTACTTGCTGTATTTCAGTTCCATCGCATCTAACACAATACTTTTCTGCTAGTAACAACCAGAAGGTCAAATAACTTCATAAAGAAGGAGCTATATAAGATTTGAGTCCTTCTCTTTCCCATTTCCCTGTCACCTCTCAACAAGAAAAATAAGCTACTTTTCCCAGTCAATCATTTTCATCAGACATCCTACTTCTCCAAAAGATTACTAAAAAAAAGTTATGCTGAATGCTAATGGATCTAATCCTTACCATACTAAGTGTCCTCCTAGATTTATTAAGTCTCCCTCTACACTGCCCTTGTGAGGCCCCAGCTGGAGTACTGCATCCAGGCCTGCTGCCTCCAGAACAAGAAAGATGCAGAGCTGCTGGAGGAGGGCCACAGAGATGATCAGAGGGCTGGAGCACCCCTCCTATGAAGAAAGGTTGAAGGAGTTGTTCAGCCTGGAGAAAAGGCTCCAAAAGTGGAGACCTCACTGCAGCCTTCCAGCACTTGAAGGCAGCTTATAAACAGGAGAGAGAGATGAACTTTTTACACAGGCAGATAGTGACAGAACAAGCAGGAAAGGTTTAAAACTAGAAAAAGAGAAATGCAGGTCAGATGTTAGGAAAAAATTCCTTACTCGTAGGGTAGTGAGGCACTGAAGCAGGATGCACAGAGATGCTGCAAGAGCCCCATTCCTGTAGATGTTCAAGCCCTGGTTGGAAGGGGCCCTGGGAAGCCTGAGCTGGTGGTTGGCAGCCCTGCCCATGGCAGGAATGTGGAACAGGATGGGCTTTAAGATCTCCTCCAGCCCAAGCTATTCTGTGATTCTATGATGTACAGGCCTTCTACACTTTAACAGATCTAGATAGATGTGCTGAAGCCTGACAAGTTTTCAGTCAAGCCACATGGCCTTAGAAGAGTCTTTGTGCAGAATAGTTTTTCAAAGGAAATATACAGCATAAACACGAGAACTGAAGCTATCAGCACAGGCAAGTTGAGCTTATGATTCTGTGCTCACCAACAAGGTCTGTGATCACCACCTCCCCTCTGAAACACTTCAGAAGCGACAGCACTCTCAGTACAGTTCAGTACGTCTGGTTATTACTGACACTTAAAAATAGATGCTCCCAGCAATCACACAACACGCAAAAGATACAAATCACCTATCTAGACAGACAGGTGAGAAGCTACAGTGCGCATTCACCATGGGACAAGAACGTGCTATCTAGTAGAAGATCCAAATTTCAGTGAGTTTCAGTAACAACTGGGGAGGCCTTGCATGGTACAGTGCCCCACATTTGCAGGGAGGATGGTGAAGGGATCAGATTGCCTGCATCCTTAGTAAAACAGCCTTGGTAACAACGGTTGCTGAGTTGGGAATACAAGTAGAGATAGTGCATGTGAACAGCTCACCCCAAACTGTCAGACAGTGGCTTCCCAAAATGGATCTCACCGAATATGACAGCTATCAGCCGGATGAAACAGTAGCCAAAAATTACAAAGAGTTTTGAGGCAGAGAGGAATAAGAGCAGCTGCAAAGGCAGGCTGGCTTGCCGCCTATGCTGCCTTAGGTGGTGAGCGCATGTATCTGCATGGGATTAGAACTGCTGAGGATTACAAACATTTTGAAGTTTGTAACGGTATTTTAACATAAACTTATATTGTTAGGAGATCATTTCAATCATGATTTGTTTTCAACTACGTGAACCTAATTGTTTTACCCTGAAAGGATCTGTTTAAATAGTGTTTCTGACAATCTGTATATAACTGATCCACTTCTAGTAGACTACAGCCACTGTAACCCTCAAGCTGTTTGTTTTAAAAGAACTGAACACCATGTAGTTTAATGAGTAGTGAAAACTAATATTGACATTTAAAGTTTCAATCAAAGTTCATTCCAGTAAAATAACGGCAGAAGTTCAAACCACTAAATGAAGGCTCAGATCTCCTGCAAACTTGTTCTCTCAAGCTCCCCTCTGTATTTGAAACTTCTAAACAAGAATTGGGAAACAAACCCAAAATGTTCACAACATACAATTTGTATATTCTTACCTAGGCTTAACTACTCTGGTAAGTGCCAAGGTACATTTTCTCACACCACAGGTAATCAACCTTCTGTAACTTAAAGATAATGCATCTCAAACAACTGAAGCTTCCGACAAAGTATCTGCGTACAGGCAGCCAATATGGAGTATCTAGAGCTGTTTGGTCCCACTTTCCATCACCTCACATGAACTGGTTCACGGCCCTGTTGTTGAAAAACAAATCACTTTAGCCTCCCCCTCCATCTGGCCACACCCCAGGAACTTCTCATGCCTGCAGCTATCAATATATGAGCTCCAGACTATGCCTGCCAGTGGTGGAGTGTGCTGAGCTACGCAGTCACAGCAATGTCCTTCCTGAGCACCCAGCTTCAGCCCTGCTTCTGCGCCAACACAGCTGTGAAACAGATCAGCAGCTGACCCTGTAGGAAACACACAGCAAGCAAGTGAAAAGAATGAGACATCAAAGCAGCCCAGAGCAATTAAGCACCTGAAAAAAATGGCTTAATTCTGCTACCAAAGTACCACTTGTTTTGAAACGAAGGAAACATTCTAACTCATCCTTCAAATTCCTTGATTTTTCTCTCTGTTAAAGAAAAAAAGTTACAAACCACAGCTTAAGTGTAATAGAAAGCACAGTTTTAATGCTTGAAGTATCTCATTCACCAGTCCACCTCAGGACAGAAAGCACACGGATCTTAAAAACATTAAAGCCCATAGTTACTTCCTCAAGGTGCCAAGATAATGATTTACCCAGGTTATACTTCAATGCATAGCAACACAAAGGATAACCATTAACCAGAAACTGACTGCAAAACTTGTGCAGATGCAAAATCCTCTCTAGCTCAAAAACTTTCTGTTGAGGAACAATCAGAACATTCATCCTAAGTGTAACAGTTTCAGGTACTCACTTCACTCTGAAGCACACAATTCTTCCATAAACATGCAAACCACTCAAAACTAAAGCACCATGATATACATTTATTTCTTTCTACTCCAGACAAATTCTCTGTACAATACCTGTCCTGTTTCACCACCCTACTTCTACATACTATAAGACATATTGCTACCAGCAAATACAAGTTACAATTTCTAGCTGCTGTACCAAGAAACCCATTTTTCTATAATGTATTCTTGAAGAAAGAGAGAGCACCAGTGACTTAGAATCATAGAATCATAGAATCACTAAGGTTGGAAAAGACCCACAGGATCATCCAGTCCAACCATCCGCCCTTCATCAATGGTTCTCGCTAAACCATGTCCCTTAACACAACGTCCAAACGGACTTTAAACACCACCAGGCTCCGTGTCTCCACCACCTCTCTGGGCAGCCCATTCCAGTGCCTGACCACCCTTTCAGAGTAGTAGTATTTCCTAACGTCCAGCCTGAATCTTCCCTGACACAGCTTGAAGCCATTCCCTCTAGTCCTATCACTAGTCACCCGAGAGAAGAGGCTGACCCCCAGCTCACTACAACCTCCCTTCAGGTAGTTATAGAGAGCAATAAGGTCTCCCCTGAGCCTCCTCTTCTCTAGACTGAACAACCCCAGCTCCTTCAGCCGCTCTTCATAAGGTCTGTGCTCCAGACCCCTAACCAGCTTTGTTGCCCTGACTTTTGACTTCTTTTTTCCATTTACGATCAATTGCTGGAAGACAGTTTTTTTTTTCCCCCTGCATACCGATTTCTTTGCTTTAAGAAGTTCCCCGTTCAACTATCTTTCAGGCACAGAGATGTGTATCCAACTGTTTTTGTCCCATCACAAAGCAATTCATAGCATTGTTATCAACTCCTTTCAACTATGGAAACCGCAGCAGTTTCAGTAACACCATCAAAGTGCCATCAGTGATGCTGCAAGTCTTAGGAAATCAATGGCATAACACCCACCAAGCTTAGATGGAACGTGTTCGATTGTTAGTAAACGCTTTAATTGTTTTTTCCCTTTTCTGTCTGGTACAACCCATGGTGTCACATTCAAGCCAACACTGCGGCAGTCGGCCTGAAAACTTGAGCACCTTTCACATTCAGTAAAGCACAACTAAAACTACAGTGCTAATAAGGTTCTTGATAAACTTGCCAAGACTAAATTAACCAGACCACGTTATGTGGCAGTTTGTAATGTTTGTGGGCTGGATTTCCAAGCTGACTCAGTGCACTCCTGAAATGCTGTCCTATGAACTTCAACAAAGCTACGGATGATAGCAAATCCCATCACGCTTTCTTTTGTTATTCTTCCTTGTAAAATCCTTAGCTGGTAAACTACACCCAGTGAGTTCTGAACTCTACACACCATTTCGTGGCTTTGACAGCACTGCTCCTTTCAGCAGCGACGGGAAGAAGCGTTACAGTCATAGCCGGGTGACTTCAACAAGAAATGCTCAGCCACGGAGCGGCTCTGCTACGGGAGGCAGAAAGTTACAGCACCCAGCGCAGCTCAGAGCACGGGTGCAAACACCCACCTCCTGCAGCCCTTCTTTAGCAGCCAGCGGCTTTAACCGCCTGACTTTTAACCTTAGAGCACAACACCAACGCAGATGCCCTCATCGCTCACAAACAGCCCCACAGCTACCAGCGAGCGCGCTGCGTCAGACTTCACAGCTCTCTGCCCGCTTCCCACCGCGCCAAAAGCGGACGCTGAGCCGGCCGAGCGCGGGGCTCCGTGCTTAGGGCCGGGAGCAGAGCCGTCCCGCCGCCGCGGCTCCTGCCGCACTTTTTGAAGTCTCCCTCTCGCCCAAGTTCCTCGGCCGCTGCCACAACCCGTCAGCCCAGGCCGCTCCGCTCACAGCCCGCCGCTCGCTCGCCCCGCAGGCACGGCCCGGCCTGGCACCCGCTCCGGAGCGCGCCCCGCAGGGGTCGGGCCCAGCCCGGGGACCTCTCCGCCCGCCCCGCCGCGCTCCTCACCCGAGAGGCCCCGCTTCTTCTTCCTGCCCCGGTCGCTCTCGTAGAACCCCAGCGTCTCCGTTCGCTGGTGCGGCGACGGCTGCCCCGGGCCGGCGGGAGGCGGCCGCAGCTCGCTGCTCCCCCACAGAGTTTTCGGCTCCCCGCGGCAGCCGTCCTGCTGCAGCTGCTCCGGGCTGCTGCCGCCGCCGCCGCGCCGCCCTTCCCCGCCGCTGCCCGGCGCGGCGGCGTCGCTAACGCCGGCCATGTTCGCCGACCGCTCCGCACCCGCCGCCCCCGAGCCGCGCGCCGCGCCGCGCCCCTGGCTGTGACTCATCACCGCGCGACAGCGGCGCGGCTCGGCCCGGCCGCTCCGGCACTGAGCGCGGGGCGGGGGCGGAGGCGGCGCGGCGCCATCTTGCGCGGCGTTAACCGCTTGTGTGCCGGCTGCCCGGCGCTCGGCCTGCCGCATCGCGGAGCTTTCCCGCGTCCCGCGGGGCCCTCGCGCTTACTGTGGTTTTGTAGCTACTGCGACGTGCAAATAAAAGTGTTTGTCTGAGAGAACAGAGCTGGCGGGTCTGCTGCTGTTGGCCTGAGGAGAGTGTGTGTAAAGGTCGCACGGGCTCTGGAGCATGAGTTCAAAGCAAGTGCAAATAGCGCTATTAATCTGCACCGCACCACGCAAATAAGGCCGCGGTCAGAAAAGGACTGCCAGAAGTGAATTATTAACTGTAAAGCCAACACACGGTACACACCGGGCACCTGAGGTCAGCGGTCCGCTGTCACTGTTTGTGCAGCTGAATGGAGCTGCTGCCCATGAGCCAAGCTGGGTGACCCACCTGGCACCCCGAGGTCCCACAGGCCACCAGTGCCCCGGGCGGCTGCTAAGGCCAACATACCCAGCCTGCCCTGAGCCACTGCAGTCGTGCAGCTCAGTCTTGCTGAGGCTGGTAACGTGTTTAGTTAGTTGCAGTGTGCTACTGCTGGCCATGGTAATGAAAAGTAATTGTTCCAGTCTCAAAAATGTTTGCAATTCTTAGAAGAAAACACATGAAGAGTTGCTCAAGGATATGGCAGAGTACTTGTGTGAAGGCAGGGTTCACATGAGCACAGGGAAAAAACACCTGGCCTAAAATTCAAGTACAAGATCTCCTTCACATTCACTTCTCCTGTTCTTATCATGCTTTCAGAGGCCAGATTTGTTCAGCTTAATATTTAGCTACTTATCCTGCCAAAACAAAGAATGCTTTATTCTTGCTTTGGAAGACCACAGTGTATATAGTTTCCCCCTATAACTCTGAGTTAATTGAAGACAGGGTTGTCTCAGAACATTTCAGGCCTTGGATGGTCTAGAAGTACCCATTTGCACTGCCATTAATGGTTCTGAATGCCCCACATCAGGTAGGATTAATCCAGGTCTTCGTGTTTTTCAGGCAATGGAGTGCTTTTTACAGAGACTTAAAATATATAACATCAGAGAGTTAACAGTGATAGCTACCATACATCCACAGTTTTGTCTTTCTTCTGCCTTCTTTTCTCGGTGGGTTTAAGCAGTTGAAAAGCAGGATGCAGAACAGAAGCCACTAAAAAATACCTGATAACTTCCTCTCAGCAGGAAAACTGCTGCAGTGCATGCAAAGTGACATGACTCCGTGAGAGACTGCTTCTCTCCTTCCAGCTGTGCATAACGGCTATATCTGTCTGTGAGATGCCTCTCACAATCTTAAAGGACAACCAATTGTAACAACCTTGTTATCAATCTTATCCAAATGAAGGCGTCTGCAGCATCAAGCATCATCTAACAACCAGCTGTGTCTTCTTCCTTTAGGCCCATTGAAAAGCTATGAAATGAATTATCTGCATTAGTTGTGACAGCACATACATTTCATATATCTTAGGCTGACCCAAGATAACCTTGCTTAGTTTCCAACATCTTCCAGTTTTCCATCTGAAATAGTTTGGCTGAAGGCACTGTAATGGTATGACTACAGTACTTTTCAGCTAAGAATTCACTTTTGTTTTTGACACCTCAAAAGCACATCGAGCAGATAGTCTCAAGATAATACACACAGAGTCCCTGCATTTCTTTTTCCTGAGTTTTACATGCAGTTTGTAACCCATCGCTGACCAGAATTTTGATGTGCTCATTTGCATGTGCAAAGATGTGTGTATGTCAGGTATTACATGTGGCATTTTTGCAAGTTGGCCACTTCAAGAAGGTCACTCAACAGCAGCAAGATCCAGTCTCAAGGTCTTTGAACTAACAAATTTAGAGGGGAAAAGTTGTTTAGTAAAAAAATATAGTGATGTTGGTACAGGAAGTGGTGGCTTTGCTATGTGGAGTTATCTGGGGCCATCTGTTATTTGGGCACGTCAAGTTGTGTTTTTTTGCTTTCCATAGCTTATCTGCTAAGAGACATACTACTGAGTGACTGTGCAAAGGGTCAGAATCAACTCTGCAGTTTCATAACCATTCACAAATCTTTTTTCCAAATCAATTTTCGTGGAACTGTATATATTCCCACAGATGGGCTTCTGCTTTTTTCCAAGAGATGGTTTGCAGGGGAGGTGGTTTCAAACTAATGACTCGCCCTAAGGAGAAAATGCAGCTTCATTCATGTAACAATTGAAACCATTAGGATAGTCATAGAGTGCATACAGACTGGGTATAAAGAAGTACTTGCATGTTATTAGAAAAATGAGTACTGCTGATTTTTGGAGCTTGTGAAGGTCACCTCTTTTTTTTTTTTTTTTTAACTTTAGATTTCCCGTACATGTACTGGAGTAACAATTATCTACCTATAAGACATCTGATACATAAGCATAATGGAAGGAATATTGCTGATATGATATCAGGAGGTTTCTTCTGACATTTACAAGTTTTAAAACTTCTATAATATGTCCAGCTCAGTTGAGCTTTAGTCCCTGAGTACTGATTGCTGCAACTATTCTGTCTCCTGATGAAGACAGTCTAATGAGCACTTTTATACGTATTAAAAATCTTCCTTTATTTGCAATTTTTTGTCCAAAAGACCCAACAAAGGGTTATGAAGAAGACTCAGATGATGGATAACCTTTCTTTGTAGTGCTTTTTGCTGGCAAAATTTAGTTGTCTTTCCAGACTTTGGCATCTGTCATTTACCCCTACAAAGTCAGAAATCCCCTCTTAACATGCATAGTTAGTCAGTGAGGTGTGCTAAAAAGAGATTAAAGAGATCAAATAAGAGTTTATTTTAGAGAGCAATGCAAACATCAACAGAAACCTGTCAACAAAGTGGTAAGTAATAAAAGAAGTAAATTATTGACACAGGTTAAGAAACGTGAAAGAAGTCTTGAGAAAAGGATGGAGACTCAGAGTACTGTACCAAACAGAGGTAAGCGACTGGAGAGTAAACTGGAGAATACCTAAGTTAGCAGTAAAGTATTATCAGGTGTGAAAATGGTGATAATAGTAATGCAACACACGTAACTATACAAAAACATCTGGTAACTGTCTTTTATTGTTACAGCCTTCGGTGTGATTTTTGAACATTTTTCATTTTAAAAAATGGCATCACCAGGTACACCTGTGAAGAGGCAGGTCAAGGAAACTCATGATGAACCCGAAGTCCAATCATGATATTTTTTCCACAGGAAAATATTTTCAGACCTTTTCGTAACATAAGCAAAACATTTTATATTAGGTTTGTGACTTGTAGTTAATCGATCTCCTTAGTGTGGGTGCATATTCATTCTTCTACTAAAGGCAATGCATCTCTTAGCAACAACCAATATTAACAAACTTTGTTCTAAATCTTTCCAAACAGCAGCTGTCATATATTTGCAAGGTACAAAAGTATTGGTTGGAAGTGTGATCTAATTCTATCTCAGTTGGTTCTGTTTCATATCTGAAGTTAAAAATATCTGTTTACGCCCACAAGAGAAAAATCTTGCAGAGATTCTCTCCTCCATTTTATGTTCAACATATAAGCAGTACAAGAATTTTTCTATCGGATAGTCTTCATATGTGAAAAACAATCTGTGTAAGAAATAAAAGCCATATAAATACAATCTAGCACTGAACATTTTTCACTTACATATTTTAGTTTCTTACCTCAATATAAAATTTACAGTGCTTGAGTTGAGCGTATTTTTTGTCTGAGTTGTATTCTCAGCAAAGATTAGGTTTACTCTTAGGTAAGCTAAGGACATTACTCAGTTTCAGCATGTCCTTGAATAATGCAAGTACAAATTGCGTTATGCAATACAACGCTACCTGAAAGTCAGGTTTGACTTCTCGCTGGTACATTTCCATTATTTGTTTGCTGCAGATACGCTATTGTATAGCAAAGGAGGTGTTCCATAGTCAAAAGCAATGGTACTTTCCAGTAACAGCATAATTTTCCATTCCTGCCATCTTTCAAATTTTTAGAAGAAATCAGTCTCTTAAACTATTTCTATGTAGCATCTTGTCTTGGGACCCCAGTTCAGAAGTTCAAGGAGTGGAGTGCAGTGGTACAGAAAATTAGTTCAGGATCACAGTTTTTCTTAAAAAAAAACATACATTATTTTATCATAAAATACTTTTTGTCATTGCTTTTGTTCAGACTTACACAAGCTCCCTAGTTTAATATTTCTATAGCTCTTTCCCTGTATGATAATTATTCCCCTGTATTTTCCCTGTATTTTTTCAAGGCAGTGCCTTTCTGTGACTCTCAGGATCAGTCTTTTCTTGCCTGTGATCTCATTTCTTTGTGTAAAGATTTGTTTTGGGTTTGTATCTTGAGCAAAACTCCACAACTGCCTCATAGAATCATGGAATTTTTTGAGTTGGAAGGGACCTTTAAAGGACATCTAGTCCAACTCCCCTCCAATGAACAGAAACATCTACAGCTCAATCACGTTGCTCAGAGCTCGGTCCAGCCTGGCCTGGAATGTCTCCAGGGATGGGGCATCCACCACCTTTCTGGGCAATCTGTTCTACTGCTTCACTACCCTTATGATGAAAAAGATCTTGCAGAAGAGAGGCAGCAAATGGTCTTTTCAATCCAAACGTAACTGACCTGTACGATATATAGGGCATTTCCCCTCTAGGTTCACATACTTGGAAGTAAATAAGCAGGGAGATTCCTGAATCTCTTAGATTTTGAGTTATTTTGTCACAATCTTCATCCTGAAGTGATGGAAGAAACATCTATTTTGTCTTTATTTGTTGTTACATATTCATGGCTACACTGCATAGCATTTAAAGATGACTCTGTTGATGGCAAGGTGTTTTTAAATCTTATAGAAGCTGAAGCTACTGAGGCTACTTTTGACTCCAACCTCAGCTACTGCCTTAGCAGATCTAAGCCAGAGTTGAGGTGTGAAGGGAATAGGTGTAAATCAGCAGACAAAATGCAGATGGAAAGAAAAAGAAAGCTTATGGGGGCTTCAAAAATCATGAAATGGAGAAGAGCATTGTTCTCGGCTCTAAATCACAAGTTTTCTGTACCTAAAAATGAAATTCTCAATATGAGACAGTGTTTTGTTGTTGTTTGCTTGTTTTTTCTCAGGTTTTATAAAGTATGTTACTTGTCAATACTGGTTTCCTAATGTAGGAGTTTATGTCTACCATTTCTTTATATTTTTTTCAGGTCCTAGGAACAGAGATGAAAACCAAATCTCAGAATGGTCTGAATTATGTGCCTTGACTTAAAAGATGAGTTCTCAGTCGTGGCAAACCCAAAGAGAGGTGGAAATCCATGTTATAGGTGTCATTAGTAATCAGCGTTGCTGTAAACAGTGCTATTGATTTTAATAAATGCAAAATCTCAGCACAGCAGGAAAATATTTGTTATGATAAAGTATACATAATATATGTTATAATATATAAAGTGTATATATATATCTGCATACTTTATATATTTTTATCTACATACTCTATATGCTTTATCATAACAGATATATTTATATATATATACAAATTTTATGCCTAAAATTAGCATGTGACATCTCTAGATAGCATCTTAAGTCTCTCACTTCTGGAAAGCATCTCTACTCAAGAGAGAATTCAGATGTGTTAGATTTAAACATAAGGGAAAGGGCTTTCCTGATTTTAGGCATTAGCAATGTGTTCTTCAAAAATGTTTAGCCTCCTGGGGGACTGAATGTATCAGTTAAGAGGTCCTGGGATTCCCAGTTTAGATTATTTCAGAAAATTTTGGCCCATTTTTCATTTATAGTTACACACGAAAATACACGTTCCATTACATATATAGAAGATATGTATTGCTTACAAGTATATAACTAGCAGCTCTGAGTCCAAACTTTTAGCAATTATAAGTCAAAATGAAGTCATGTCTTACAAGTGAACTCATACAGTTTTCATGCGTTTGGGGCTGTTTTTGAATTATTTGAAGTCTGAAAGAAGTTTTTTGTTTAATTGAATCAATGGTACTATAATACATACAGGTTATCTAATCCAATGCGAACAAAACTGCGGAGGTAAAAGCCTTATTCAGAACTGCTCTTCACACAGGCAGATAATGTTTTAATGCATATAAGCACATATATTTACATATATGGCAAAAGAACACTGAAATCAGAATTTTAACATTAGCCAGTCTCTTTCAGGCAAGTGTTCAGTGCTACGCTTCTGAATAATTGTCTTCCCTTGAGACTGGTATTTGCTTTAGTTATCGCTTTAGTTATTAACTTCTACAATCCTGTTTTCAAATGTGACAGCAGTGTTTGGATCAAGTTCAACTCTGAATTCATTCCAGTAATGCCAGCATAGTTTGCATGATCTTTTCTATATTTGTGTGCAGCCGTGGGTTTTTGATGTATGCACAAACCATGTCTAGCAATAGATGAAATTGTGTCTATCAGTATTGGTGTCATGGCATTGAGGGAATGATTTCTTATGTCGCTCATTTTCTCCAAGACCCTCTGTGATAGCACGATGAGATAAGAATACATTGTCAACTGCAAGTCCAAATTTTCTGCCCCTTTTCTTGTTCAAAAGCAGGCAATTTTAATTTGGCAAGCTCTGTACAAATCCAATCACCATTTGGAACTCCAGGAGGATTGTTCTACCTTGATGAGTAACAAGATACATTGGAATGTGCTTGGGATTGTTCTTTCAGCCCTGGCAGATCATAAAGGTAGGCACTCATACTGAAAATGGTTGATATTCCTGCAAAGTAACCCTACCTGCCCTACCTTTGCATCAACAAGCAGAACACTAACTAAACATGTTTTTCCCTTCCTTTTTAAAATTACTATTGTTGTGAGATTCTTTAATTTACAAAAAATGATATGCACCAAAGCTGGCTTAATAGTTGACAGGACACAAAGAAGGACATGATGAGTAAAACCTGAAAGTCTGTCTCTCATCTACTTAGATCACACTGGGGATATCAGTGCATAGGCCATGGCGAAACCATAAACTGGTTAAAGAATCCAAAATTTTAATTGTAACCAAAGTGAAATATATTTATTTTTCAAATATCTTATGGAAGCACATTTTCAATCACAAGCAGCTGACTAAGAAAATGTCCTTGTAAATGTCTCTTAATACTATTACATTTAAAGTACTGTCAGCATTTCTGTTACAGGGATTTATTGTGAAGTGCTAGATTAACTTCTTACTCAACCATAAGAATGTGAATTTCTTTACAGCCTTTTTGCAGTCTAATGGCTTGCTTTGGCCTAAAAAACATTCACAGGTATGCAATGATGTTCATATGTTTGTTTAGAGCACCTAAACACTGAAATGCTTTTTCACATACTGAGGTGCCTATACATTCTACAGAGATGTTTAGAAGAAAAAACCCACCCTACACAAGCAATTGCCCAACCAGCGTGCACAGAGATGACTCCCATGCATACAGATATTTTTGTGGACATTAGTCAGCTGCTTAGTTATGATAACTTGATACAAACTCTGGCTCTGGAGTTATTTTAGTGACCAGGATGCACTATTTTCGTTCTGTATTATAAATCCCTGTAATATCATTGCTGACAGAACCTTTAACACAGCATTGCTAGCAGATCATTTGTGATCATTATAATCTGCTAGCAGATCATTTGTTCTTTCAGCCCAGGAATAAATGCTTGTTACATCAATTTTAATAATTGCAGTCCTGCCCAGTCAGGACGACCCCTTTCCAAACGACTGGCAATACCCAGAAGTTATATGACTCATTCCCTCCTTTGTATATCCCCAGCTGGCACATTCAGTTCCCTCTTAGTACTCCTGTATTTCACAATTTATGGCAGTCATTCTCCCCTTTCCGTAAGTGAAGTTATTAAAAATGAAACTTGAGAATTAATATTTTAAACAAATACACAATGTTTGAGGTTTGCCCCTTGGATGAATGCAGAGCTGTTGTCTTTACAGTATGCTGCATACTTCACTTTGTGGCAATATACTTTAGCGCTCTATGCACACCTTGTTTCATACTAACAGTTCACAGTTCCAGTAAGAGGATGGACTTATGTCCTTACTTTTAGAGCACAATATACATTTAATTTGGAAACCATGATGTGTACAAGCAAGACTAGGAATTGTTTAATTAGAACCCGAGAATTAACAAGGAAGGAGAGTAACGTTCACAAAACTAGCATGTCTTTTCATTAACTTTCCTACACACAACACATTCTTGATTTTTGCTGCTGCAAGTTAAGATTGCTTATGGTGCCAATTCACCCTTCACTTCTATAGTGTGCTTCAATGGAAGATCTTGTTCTCAGCTTCTTAGCTGTGTTTGGTTCATGTCCTCAGTAGCCACATTTTACAAACTTTGCCTGAATAGTTGCCTTGACCCTTCAGACCTCTAGGCTGTCCTGTATGAGCTGGTGTACACCTCGTTGAATCAGCCACAGGATCAGCCACATTATGCTCCTGAAGGGACAGCCAGGAGTTGTATGTTTAACTCTGGAAAATAACTGATGTGCCGGGAGAGAGTTACACACTACCACTTGTTTGCAGTGACCATTCTACCACTGTGATGCCAGAAGCCTCCTGCCTTCGGAAGTTATGAAATAGACTGATCCTGCGCCACGGTAGTTATGTGCAACAAAGCCTGATTTCTATGGACTTTCAAGGAAGTAATTGAGCAAATAATTCAGCTCTGAGAATGTGAGAGCAATGACAAATCTTACTGGGTTAGAGGCAATTGTAGGTGACAAGCTGTTTTACAATGAAGCCACTTGTATTCAGAACTTCTGATCCTGGTTGACGAGTGTAATTTTAGCTACACAGGCTTAAAGTTTTTAATTTAAATTCAGGAGGGGCTTACCCACTGAATTTCTCTTGTGGAAATGGATTTCCAGGCTGGGAAAAACTCTAGCTCTTAGGCAGTTTTCCCATTTACTAAGTATAGCTGTTCATTTTAATTTGCATAAAGAACATGGATATGTAAGTCTCCAATTACTTTAAAAGCAGTATTTCAACAGATACAGTGAAGTAATTAGTTTAATGAGGAAATGTCATTACATAGTGGAAAGCTTGGTTTGCCAAGGATCAATTTGTTGACATTTGAATCCAACTAGAAATGAAATGCACAGAACAAAAAGTAAACGATTTTAGTAAAAGCCACCTCGTCCGTTTGGAACAAATGGAAAGTATGTCTGCTTCTCCACCAGAGGGGCTAAGTAAGGGGTTTTTCTGCATTAGAAGTCTTACAAATGATCATTTAAAATATGAAGAGAGTAGGAAAGTTTATTGTGCAAACGTGGGGAGTCAACAAGTTCCTTTTGTGAAAAGTAGAATAATTATTTCCAGAATACATTTTTCCTATATATAAAATGAGGATATTTATTACTTACATCTTTTCAGAATTGTGAAGCCTAATTCAGAAACATCTGGTAATGTCTCTGAAATTCGCAATCAGGGCAGCAAATATCCTAACTTTTATATCTGGATTTCATTTGCTTGACTGTTAACCATTATTGATACGCTGTCATATAAATTCTTCGTATCTCCCATACAAATAAAGCACAAGATATTGCTCTAAGAACTTTCCTGTCTATACTGGAGATTACAGCAGTAATAAATCAAGTTATAACAACGAAAAATAACTACATAGGAAAGCAGTAAAGAATATAGCCATGAGAGGTAACAAAACAGTTTCTGTTATGTACATATTTTATTAGTCCACCCAAATAGCCGAAATGGCAAGATGCCTTTTACCAGGAAGAAGGCAGTCTTCCTCGGTGTACAAAATGAATGTGAACACTGCTGATACAGCAGGCAAATGTGGAATTACCTTAAATGTCTACAACACAGTGATTTTCAGTTCTTGAAAATTACATTCTTGAAGATTATACAATCACTTCACCAACAAAAGCTTGGATTTAAATATTTAAATATATATATATTTATATATATATATAAATATATATATTTAAAATATATGGCCAAAAATGAAAATTATATTTTGTATTTTTCTTTGCATAATTTAAATAGCTAGCATTAGTATTTATTGTCAAGAATCATTAATCCCTATTTTAATTAAATGGAATGGTGGTATCTAAGATCATTCATGTCAGTGTTGTATAAACACTCAGATATAAGCTAGCAATGGTTCACTTTGTCCTCTGGAGATTGTATAATCATGCCTGCCAGAAGTAACTATATTAAAATAATAAAAACCCTGCTGAAAAGCAGAGGCTATCTCCACCGCTGATATTCAGTCAACAGAGAAAAGCTCTTTTAACAATGTACAGCTATGCTACACAACAGCTTCAAATGGAAAATGAAGATCTAATATTCAAAATTGCACTGATAAAGATTCAGTTTTGTGGTAGGGGTATTAGCTGTGCCCCAGACCTCTGCTGTATTCTACTTTCATCTCCTTTTGTGGTATTGACAAAATTGCTGCAGGAGGACTTCAGTCTTGCAGAGATGGTTCACGTTAGATTCACCCATCCCTCCTCATGCTGACACTATAATGGGGCCCAGATGGGAGGCAGCACCAAGGCTTCATGTCAAACTTCATTCCAAAATTCATGCCAAAGGCTTCATTCCAAAATGGTAGATGCTGTTTGACAAACCTGATTTCATTCTATGACAAGGTGACCCGCTTAGTGGATGAAGGTAAGGCTGTCGATATGTTCTACCTGGACTTCAGTAAGGCCTTTGACACTGTCCCCCACAACATTCTTGTGGAGAAGCTGGCTGCCCACAGTTTGGATGGGCGTATGCTCCTCTGCATGAAACACTGGCTGCATGGCTGGGCCCAAAGAGTTGTGGTCAGTGGAGTTAAATCCAGTTGGCAGCCAGTCACAAGCAGTGCCCCCCAGGGCTCGGTACTGGGGCTGCTTCTGTTTAAGATCTTTATTAACGATCTTGATGAGGGGATTGAGTACACCCTCAGTAAGTTTGCAGATGACACAAAGTTGTGAGGGAGTGTTGATCTGCCAGAGGGGAGAAAAGCACTACAGAGGGACCTGGATAGACTGGGTCGATGGGCCAAGGTAAACTGTGAGTTTCAATAGGGTCAAGTGTCGGGTCCTGCATTTTGGTTATAACCCTACAGGCTTGGGGAAGAGTGGCTGGAAAGCTGCCTGATAGAAAGGGACCTTGGTGTACTGATGGACAGTCAGCTGAATATAAGCCCAGGTGGCCAAGAAGGCCAGTGGCATCCTGGCTTGTATCAGGAATGGTGTGGTTAGCAGGACTAGGGAAGTCATCCTGCCTCTGTACTCAGCACTGCTGAGGCCTCACCTCGAATACTGTGTTCAGTTTTGGGCACCTCAGTACAGAAAGGACATTGAGGTGCTGGAGCAGGTCCAGAGAAGGGCAACAAGGCTTGTTAAGGGCTTGGAGAATATGCCCTATAAGGAGAGATTGAAGGAACTGAGGCTGTTTAGTCTGGGGAAAAGGAGGCTGAGGGGAGACCTTCTTGCTCTCTTCCAATATCTGAAAGATGCTTACAGTGAGAGTGGGGTAGGTCTCTTCTCACTGTTGACAGGTGTCAGGACGAGGGGAAATGGCCTCAAGTTGCACCAGGGTAAGTTTAGGTTGACTGTCAGGAAAAGCTTCTTTAGAGAAAGGGTAGTTAAGCACTGGAATAGGCTCCCCAGGGAGGTGGTTGAGTCACCATCCCTGGATGTGTTTAAAAACTGTTTAGATGTGGTGCTCAGGGACATGATTTAGCAGAGGGTTGTTAGAGTTAGGGTAGTATGGTTAGGTTGCGGTTGGACTTGATAATCTTTAAGGTCTTTTCCAACCTGAGAAATTCTATGAGTCTATGATTCTATGTCCCCTTGGCGGCTTTCCATGCAGCAGCTGTCAGGAAGTGCAATTTGTCTGGGGGGCTCTCACCCAGGCCCTCACCTTTTTTTGCTCTGTGGGCTCTGAAAGAGGAAAACGGTGCAGGGACTGATGGCTTCTGTGGTGAGGAAACGCCTTTAAGTGCAAGCATGCGTTCTCTATGTGGGTATTTTGGAAACACCAGTGACATAGCCTACTGAATCTGTGTCTTTAATAATGATGTCAAATTGGCATTCTGTGTTGACATTAGAGATTAAGACTGCTGCACATCTGGGGAGCATTGAGAAGACAGGACGAGTTATGGCAGACATTTACAGTAGGCCACTATACTGCAGGAGCTGAGCAAAGCTGCAGTAGCCTCAAAATGTCTACGGTGTATTTCTTTTTTAATTATGATATTTCTTAGCTGTCCTTTTGGCCTCAGGGCTTTCAGGTCAGAACCCTGTTCACTACACTATGGTGCAGATGTTCCCAAGCCAATACTTATACATAATCCCTTCATTTTTAAGAAGAGTCTTTCAATTCAATGTAAGTTTCATTTTTAATGTGGACTTCTGTTAGATCTAAATAATTGCCAGAGAAGAGTCCTTGCCAACAGCTGAATTATTGCAGTCTGTGCTATAATTCCAATGTGAATATAAATTGTTTTTCTTGTTGGCTTCCAAGTACTGTTTCTCTTTGAAAGATTGGCTATGAAGCATATCCAAAGGTAAGCAGATTTTTAAAGAAAAGCCTGAAGTTCTATGGGAAAATGTGGAATGAAAAGATGAATACACTTCTGAAAAATACTGAATAGATTTACCACAAAGGGTAAAATGTTTTTGGCACTGCTAAAATCAACATGCATAGTATAGAATCAAAGTGAAATTAAACTAATGTACATTAGCGACTTCAGTGCATCAGTAATTTTTTATTCTATGCTGCCACCTTGTGACTACAAATATGATCTGCTGGCATATAATAACTAGAGTGAATAAGCTGTTTAAATGTGACTCGTAGAATTCAGTGAGGACACTTTCTGGAAAAACTCCTTCAGTTCTTACATAGTTACTACATTCTGAGTCAATAGAAGGCAAATGGAAAGAACAGGGAAAATTTGGCAGTATTTCTATGTATGTAGTCATTAGTGAAGTGTTGTATGCTTGTTATATAGATACGGTCTGCTTCACTAAATGCAGTGAAGTTATTGTCCGTGAAAGTTTCTGAGATGAAAACTTCTGTAAAGATCCATTAAATTAGTTCCTACATGTGGGTAAACAGATACACCAGGTAGCCCTTCTTCAAAGATCCATACAGAAAAGACTTAGCTTTCTTTCAATAATGGAAAGCAACATTAAATAATAACCAACCTACAAGTTCCTTCTCCTCTCTTCAACAAAAGGAAAATGCATTTTGTTTGGGGGTGAAATTCAAGGCTGAGTAAGTGAAAGTTATAGAGTATTATGTTTTGTACAGCAGGTTGGTGTTGAGGAGCCTCAAAGTAAATGGCAGCTAATGCAAGAGTGGCTGGTAGCTGCTGAACACACAGCAAGATATGCAATACCATGCATTGCACTGCTAGTACCAATCTGAAAGGCCTCCATTTGTAGTGGTTCTACTAAGGATGAAGTTTTGCACGCCAAGGCATGCTGGCTGTATGGTAATGGTTAGATGACAGAGTAGATATTCACTTCTAATGCTTCCAGTGCACCAAACTGTAGAAACCAACTTTCAAAGCTGGAGGATGACTGCTTACCAGGCATTTTCGACCATCTGGGACTGGAAGCACCAAGTTGTTATGCAGGTATCATCCAACAGAACAAAGGGGCATAAACTGTGCAAGAATGAATTAACCTAGAATTTAGAGATGAGTTTCAAACCACTTAATCAATGAGAATCTGAAATAGTTATCATAGAATCATAGAATGGCTTGGGTTGGAAGGGACCTCAAGGATCATCAAGCTCCAGCCCCTCTCTCTTATCTGAGAAAGCAAAGGAAATCTGACTAGTAATAGGGTCAATCTTGTTTTAGTGTAGAAAGAATTTTTCAGACAGATTGCTGGTGAGAATTTGGGAGATTGTGTCCAGTCTAGTCCAGTGTTTGCTGAAGTTAAAGACACAACAGATTCTGTAAGCTCAGAAAAATTTTAGTTACATGAACACATGGATAATGCAGCATCTTAACAAAGCAATGTAAATAACACTTTGTGAGACTTAGATGTAGCCTGAATTGAAATAGGGGAGAGCATGGAGGATGTAGGGGCTCATGCACAGAGAGGAATTCATTTCCTATAAGGAAAAGAAATGGAAGAGAAGTGGACGACCTGAGTGGAAAACAAAGACTTCTGCTTTATCCCTGCTGAGTTGAAACTCCAGATTCAAATGTTAATTTAGGACCATTGCACCTAAGTGTGTCTAAATTTCTCTCTGACACTGGTGAAGCCTGGCAGTTTCATTCTTTCCCAGGAAAGTGTACCTGCAGCAAGAAAGCACTGCTCAAGGAAAGAATTTGCCGTAGTAGATCTAGTCTGGAAGTTTGCCTAGGGAAAAGAGAGAAGGCTTGTTGAAGCATTCCTGTGCTATTAAATTACTTTAAGTATTTCCTATGTTGATTTGTTGTTCACTTTCAGCTTCATTCAAATTGTACATCATTGCTGTGATCTAAGAAATGACATTGCTTAGAAACTAGGTGGAGCTATTTGTTTAGTACAGGCGGTGGTTTTAATGTGTTGCACTCTGCAGAATAGAGTGCACGGTGTATGTACACAGATGATGCATGTAACATCTCTATTTCATCATGCACATATTTGATAAGTTTAAGTGGATACAATGATATATTTAATGATGTATCTGAGAACTGTCATGCTGCACACATAGCGTGCATTTGCAGAATGAATGTTCTTGTGTTAGAAAGTGTTTCAGACAGCTTGAAGAAGTCAGTTAAGTGAGTGACACAAGATAGAGACTGCATTAGAGAAGGAGTGTTCAGGAAAGTCTTAAAAGAAGCCAGATGCCACAAAAATAGGTATTTTGAAATTACTGAGCTGTATGTAGCAAGTAAAAATAAATACATTACCATTTACAGGTGCTTAGAAAGAAAACAGCAGAACAGAGATTGAGGACTTGTGTCAGAGACAGGAAATAAGTCTCTTGAACCTGAATATACGGTAATGGTCGGTCCTGTTTTCTCAAGGTTTGCTCTGACAAATGCTACCTTCAAGAACTGCTTTTTCTAAGTATCAGAGGACTAGTGGTGCAATACACAGCCTGTACACCATCTGCATCCCAAATTTCTTAATGTACTTGATGATTAGAAGCCAAAACTATGTGGTAAGGAAGCTAGGTTGAGTGCCTTTTAACAAGGTCTCATGGCCTTAAGACCTCTCCTTCACTTAGTACTGTTCCCCAGGGTGCTCTTCAGGCCTCCCTCATTCTGCGCCTCATAGATACATCAAGAGTCCTCTTACACTAAAGAGCAAAACTTGAAGCCATCTCCAGAATTCTAATTTTTGTGCATCAGCATCTGGAAATCTCGGCATTTTTGGCAAAACACAGCTGGACTCCTGGATGTGCTACATCTTGAAAGAACTGGGAGGAAGACCTGGGTATCTTCTACCTCTGGTGCTTTCATCAGAGCTTGAGTGAAAAGGCTGGCCTATATTTGACTTGTTCAGTGTCAACTGCTGGCTTTACAAAAGTAAGTAAAAGCACATAGAGCTGATTTCTGGTCTTTCTGACTTTGCAGCTAGTTTGGTGGCCAAAACAGGACTGTTTGCAAAGTAATATACCTGTTATCAGCCATGATGTTGCAAATAAAGCGAGACTTTCCTCATGCATTTTTAATGTGTTAGAAAACAGACTAATCTGTTGTTGATCTGGAGTTGCTAAGCTTATTCCAGTATTTATAGACCACAGACATTAATGATAATGCTTAGCAGTTAAATACTCTTTGTTAAGACAAACAACATTTTGGAAAGAGAACAAAGAATTTAATCAAAACTGTGATTGGCTTCCAGATAGTCCCACTGCTCTCATTCTCTTGACTTCGCAAAATGTTTGTTAAATTTATCTTTTCTCTTAACTGTTCTGAAAGTTGGCAGTGCTTGCAATTCAGAGCTCATTAATGTAAGAGGCTGCTCTGCTTCTTATACCTCTCCCGAGTTAAGAATCTGGTAGAAGTTCCCATTTCTGCTTGCATTTGCCTTTCCATAAAACTTACTCCCTCTGATATCCTGAAGCTTACCTGAAGTCTTCTCCTACTTCTCACTCCATCTCCCCTCTTCGTAGCTCAGAGCTTACAGCCACTTTTTGTAAGTACATCCAGTCTATGTATTTCTTATCTTTTCTACGGTCAGTTATCACTTTCCTTTCTCCTTTGCTGCCTTAATGCTGCTGCATTTATGTTGTCTTTGCCATATCAGTTTGAAAGAGGCAAATGATGTTATTTTTTTACTCCTTACAATCCATCACACGCTATCTCTTCTGCCCAGATTCAGGTAAGTCAACAAATAAATACTTTTTGTGAGATTTCCATCTTTTGTTCAGCTGTAAATTAAAACAAAAGAAGTAATACCCTCAACTTTAAGATTAAGAAGGAGAACGTGTGAACATGAATGAAGACTAAGAACTCTTTTCTGGTGAGAAAATGACTAAGTATTTGATATAATAAGCATGTTGACACAGTAGTACTGTACAAACATGTTTTCATCAACTCAGCATAAGTATTCTTACCTAGTTTAGATTATGTTGCTTGAGTGCAGCATAGGTAGATCAGAGGTGATGCAGCAGTGTTTCCATAAATCACTTCCAAGCAGTGCTAGCTATTCTGTTAACAATGTGTTCAAGGAAAAAAAGACAAGCATGGTATGAAGTTTTGCATCACTGACTGTAAGTGATCTCTCCATGTGGTCACTAGTGACTTTCACAACCCACACCACAGCTGTGTGTTACATCTAACTCCTGGTATACTAAGCACAGGCAGAATTTATGAGTGCACAACTACACTTTAAATAACAGCTGCATTATCAGCTGTTGACTCTAATTTAGAATTTCAGAGAGTCTAAGACTAACCTATTGCTCATAGTGCTATAATTAGAAAGGAAACATACCATAAATATTCTGAGGCTAGCACAGGACTGTTCAACCCAATTCAAGCCCCTTATCACAACTTTGTGTTATTATCAAATTAGATCATTCAGTTTCACCTTACATGCTTTTGCTATTATGTCCAGACTGGCAAACACAATTATTTACTGTCTAGTCACATGAGATGAATGAGTGCATGAGATAAGTTTTATGCTTTCCTATAGAACTACTGCAAAAATTCCTTGGATACCTGCTACAGGACTAGCTGATCTCTCTCCCAGCTGCTTCATACTTCAAATATTGTTCATCATAATATAACTGAAGGAACTGAGATTAAAATTCCTTTAAAGAGAATTTATTAAATCCCCAGAAGGTCTATGAACAGGAGAAAAACTTCCAAAGCTGAGATTAAAGCTGGCACTTTAATAAAGATTGAGGTGCCTGAATAAATTGGTGGTCCCACAGGTGCTGAGCCACTAACATTAGCTTCTGCAAGGGAAGAAACTAAGCAGCACATTGGAAAACTAAGCTATTTATGTAGGTACTTGAACATACCAAAACCCAAGCCTGTGTACCATACATCTTGTCCCTTTTATGGACCTAAGTTTGTCTAGCCTGCTTTCACTTGCTTACTTTACAGCTATTCAAGAAAGCTCTGTAAGACCAGGGACAGACGTTAGCACATAACTGTACCCATTATAAATAGTCTCCCTTCCCCCCAAGCTGCATGCTATTTGCTTATACTAGAGATTACTGTTCCCATGAGGAATCATGTCAGCATTTGCTAATCTGCTTCAGTCAACCACAATTGGGTTAATTTAAACAGATGATGAAAGTGGTTTGCACTAGCAGGGTGAAGTTTGCCTGAAGCATTTTAGCGAAACCACCCAAGGTCTCTTCCAGGAATAGAATGGTAAAGGCAGCTTCCAACTTCTGGCAGTGCAAACAGTTGGACGTAGTAATGGTGGTAAAGGCACTTCGGAGTCTGGAGGAGGACATCTGCTCATGGCCTAACATGAAGTTATCTGAGACATTGAGAAAACAAAAGCAAGTTGCAAGAGAAGCACTGGATATGGACTGATCCAAATAAAGGATTCATCTCTGATTCCACTGTTTACCATGGATGGAAGTTTCAACTGGAATTCATTGGTTACATCAACGTGTCATTTAGCATCATGAGGAGAACCTTCTCCGATGAAAACGTCTTTAATGCTCCTAAAATTACAGAGGTACCTGGGTTTGCAGCTGTATAAACTACATACCTCTTCTGCTTTATGATTTCAGAAGACAAAAGAAAATGAGAATGAGCAAATAAAATGCCATCCCTCTTCAGACAAAAAAAAAAAAAAAAAAGTCTATATTAGAGTTCACAGATACATCTGTTAGCTTTCAGGCATTATTCACAGCAACAACGTCTGCCTCTTCTGCTTTCCTCACAGCAGGAAAGTGAAAAGCTGAAAAACAACTGTTCCCTTTACCTCTCCCCAACATCTAATATTTTCTTCTCCTTAGTCAAGTATATAGCTCTGTCTTCGCATCTGTATTTTCTCAGTTGTTGTAATCCAGCATTCTCTGGGCTGCCTTTTGCTCTCTGTTCCAAGATATATTATTACCTCCTGTATATTATGCTCTCTTCCTTGTTTTGTACCCCACTACGTTTCTGGCACATTACATGCCCCATGTGCTGGATGAGAACATTACCTGATCCCATGGTCGTAAATAACTCTGTTAATAGATGTAGATTAATGCCAGGTTTTGAATAAGGCTACTTCTACAGCTGACTTTCAAGTGTATGAGTACAAACCAGCCTCATCTGAACCGGTTTTCACTGCCACGGTGCTTTATCCTGCAAACTGTAAGCAGGATCCCTTCCTTGGTCCCTATCTCAAGACATAACCCTATGAATTAACAAAAAGCAGTAAGATCCCCTGTCAATCCCCCCAGCCACTTACTCAGCTAGCCAACTGCATGCTGCTTGATAGGATGTTTTTAACTGATATCTCCAGTCCCTATTGTATTAGACACCAAAAGTACTTAGTAGCTGTACGTGGTCTGATGTATTTTGCAAGGGATACACTCACTGGTTATTAACTGGATAAAACCTGGTATTAGCTTGGCTTTGTTTAATTTCTAATGTTATTTACTCTGCGATAACTGACTAACCTCAGTTAACATTGTGATTTGTTTGCCCTGTAATGACCAGATATTCCATTACATTATGTAAATTATTTGCATAGTGATTGTGATTTAATGTTATTGGTAATTAGAATTATTTGCCTGCTGGTAATGCTGTATAAATGATCTGTCATTAATCATGGAGCACGCCTTACCAAGAGCTCTAATGAGAAAAGCTGCAGTATATGTCACTAAGCTATCCTTATCCTATGGGCCATTGTTTCACATCACAGGAAACTCGTTTCTGTATTTATTGATCATTTATTGATTGTTACCCTAAAGACATGGGACTTTGTAATTGTTTCTGTATTCTTTGATGTAGGATATCACCTGAGATCTTTCAGACTGAGTCACAACAATCAAAACATATATCTGATAAAATTTCCTCATCAGATTTTGGCACTTTTAGTTTTGAATCACACTGGTAGTTTCACCTCTCAAAAGAGGAAAATCCATAGTCCAAGCCCCTCACATCAGTATCCACGGAGTCAAAGGCACATCTTTGCCAAAGGAGAGTAGAAAAATTTGGACTTGGTGATCCTTCTGGGTCCCTTCCAACTTGGGATATTCTATGATTCTATGGAAGGTGCAAAAGGCAGGGGCCAGTGGGACCCCAGCCAGCAGAGCATGGTATTTAACTCAGGAAAGCTAATTTCCAAGGGCCAGATCCTCTTTCTCTGAGAAAATGTATCTTTCATTC
This sequence comes from Gallus gallus, assembly GCF_016699485.2. Lineage (NCBI taxonomy): Eukaryota > Metazoa > Chordata > Aves > Galliformes > Phasianidae > Gallus > Gallus gallus. The sequence continues at coordinate 75,954,869 of NC_052535.1, read as the reverse complement.
TTTCTGCTTCATTGCCAACATTTTTAGGGAATTCTCTTTATCCACTGTATATTCTCCTTATAGCAAAGCACTAGTAAATTCAGCAGTGAGAAGAATGGCAAAGGTTCACTCAGCATCCTTCCTACCCATTTGGTGCTTGCCATGGATATTTCAGTAAGTTACTGCTTAAGGAGAGGATACCATACCCTAGGAAAGCTGAGCGTCCGTTTAAAGCCGAGTCATGAAGCCAGACCCCTGAGCTCTGCAGGGATGAGCCTTTGGGTGACAGCAGGACCTGATAAAGTAATCCTGTGTGAGAAGATAGAGAGATATTCTCAAATGAAAGAGACATCTGAAATGAGAATCGTGCCTTGTAAAGAACCCCTACTATGACTTAACTGCAACACACATAGCATAAATCCTTTTTCTGAGTGTCTGAAAGAGCTGGAACTGTATAAAAAATTAAAATATTTGTCACAACGCTTTCTGTACTTTTTAAGGAATAAAGAACTGTTTACCTATATAGAGATGCAGGCAAATTGTGTTGCCTGTTCATCATAGTAAAAATCTGAAGAGTCTGAAGGAAATATCTGTGCTGAAAATCTTGATTTAGGTTTATAAAGGAAATAGCTGAAACCACCTGAACCAGAAAATGTATGCAAAGAAATATCAATGTGAATAAAGTTTCTCTTTTAATTTTAATATTTTACCGGAGGTAAAACCCAGAATTGTTAATCCTATTTTTAATTTTGTACCCCAGTAAGATTATGAACAATCTTGATTTTCCCTTGGAAGGTTAAAAAAAGAGTAGTCTGCTGTATGAGAAAAAAGGGACAATGGATAAATAATAACCACGGAACATGAAGAAGAGTCTCACATATCTACAAGGCTGATTGATGACTGATCAAGGCAAATAAGGACAGAATATGAATTACTTTGATGAGCCTTTATCATGGAACTTCGTGTGCTTCATGGAACTGGAATAGTTGAAGTCTAGTAGAAGACGTGGCAAATTGGTCCATGTATTCTTAATGAATAGTGAGGAAAGGCATGTGAATAAATTTCAAAGCACTTGGTGACATGTCCTTTGCACTGGTTTCCAGCCATCATAAAACATCCACTGGCAGAATTAAGCAGGCAAATAGTGAGATGCACATACTGCAGTGCACTGGAAACCTGATGGGTATCTTTGGTTAATGAAAATGCAACAGCTACCTGTTTTGTGAAGCCAAATTAAATCAGGTAAACAGTTCATCCACAAACATTAGTCCCTTGTCAGAAATGAACGTTATGTTCCTTTTGATAAACAAGGAACAATTGCCCCGTAGTTACAAGAAAGTGTGGAAATGTCTTACATGGATTCTGCTCATGAGCATTTTGCTAAAATAGCAGTAAATGGCTTTTCCCATTAACGTAAGGGTATATCTTGCAGATTGGCTCATTTAATTTCATTTATTTCTTTCAGTGGTAAATGGAACCATAGATTCTTTTTAAAATCCATAAAATCCATATATTGGATTTTTAATTGTTCAGTTATTATTTTTATAACAGTGAGTCCAACAAATATTGTTCAGTTTCTGTTGGAATGTGATTGTCCATCAGACAGCAGATGAGCTGAAGCTACTGCAATGACACCACATGGGCGTCAGGTGCTATGGGTAGCAACAGAGTAGCTAATGCTACTCTGCCTTAGAACACTAAAACCCTAAGTCTGATTTAGAATGTGGGAATCCCAAGTCAAATATTAGCTTCAGCAGCATCAGCGACCTTTTCTCCAGACCCAGTCAATTAAAGAGATTAGCAAATCCTGTTAATGAATCCTCCGGGTCTTTGCAGAGAGGTACAGAACCTCTGCAAACCGGAGTTCAGTGTCACTGAACTCAAGGCAGCCAGGTGTGCAATACTCACCATGTCCCCTCCTCATCTCTCTGGCAGTGCCAGTGTGCCCCATGCAGAAAGGGCACTGCCATCTTCCTGCTGAGAGCCCACCAGTTCTCTCTTTCTTTCTCTTCCCAAGAAATTTGGGGAATTTCTATCCATTCCTTTTTTTTTTCCTCCAATGTGAGGCTGGTTGATTTACAGATACTGGATTGATGCCACACTGCAAAGGCTAGAAAAGCACCTCAGAGGAGGAAAGAATTACATAGACATGTATAGTAAAATACAGCCTGTACAGAAACCTATGTAACAGCATAGGATAAGGAAATACGTGCAAGAAAGAGCTGATAAACTGAATGAATAATAGTTGCAGAATTTACAAACATATAAAACAGTACAGCAAGGGTATGCATGTGTACATTATAAAGCATACACAGCCCCTTAGCAGTTTAATTTTTAGTAACATTGACTAAACTCTGCTTGGCCTTCAGCTGAGAAGTGAAAAAAAGGTAGCATCTCACGGTTATGTATAATATTACCTCAGTGCCTCCCTAATCCATAACGGAAACATTAATCACTGTGTCTTTGTCATAGCAGCAAGGCAGTTTGCAGTCTGTCTGTGCACTTGATTTATGAACAGCTGATGGCCACTGAACTGCAGCAATCCACCAAACAGTGTTTTGTACTTCCTTCTGCCTCAAGTGTAAATGTTACAGAGCGCTAACGTTATATTCCTTCTCATATATACAAGGTTAATTTTGTAAGCTCTTGCGCTCTGGCCTCTCTTTGGCCTGGTTTCACAGACACCAGGTGCAGGCCTCGGGCTGCAGTCTCACCTGTGTGTTGGGAGGAGCACTGCGTACCTTCCTGGCGTGTACCCACGGTGACATGGCTGTGCCAACCCAAAGAACCCCACAAATATGCTCACCGTGTCCATGTTTTCTGTGTGGTCTGCTCCTGGAAGGAAATGAGCTTCTTTTTGATGAAATACTGTTGTCCCCACTTTCTCAGTGTTGTCCCATTCCTCTGTGCTCCAGTCTACAGCTTCTAATAACCAAGGCTATGTCCACATAGCCAAGGCTACTGTAACGCAAGTATGCAACAGTGCAGTAGATTGCTGCATTCTGCAGTGGATAGGAGGATATTGCTTCATAAACTGTACTGCTGCCTGTAACAAAGCACTCTTTGTTGGTTATCAGTGTCCAGAAAACAATGGTTAAATTTAAAGCATCTCGGATTCTAAGGAATGTGTTCTGGGGGGAAAAAAAGTCAGCTGCTGGGAAAGCTAGTTTTTATAATGCTTTCTCTCTCTTCTCTTGTTAAGAGAAGGGGATTGTATTCATAAATACTCAAAGGGTGTCTTGGAGAGATAGTGCTGCCCCATGGGAACTATTGGTATTGAAGGGTGCACAGTGCGATGAATCAGGCAATAATGCTAACCAGATATGTAGTCTTAAATCCTGTAAGCATACTGCAGATGTGAAGAAATGCAATAGAGATTGCAAGAAAATGTTGCCTGTCAGTCAGGTAAGGGCTTGCTAGGAGGCAAAGGGGCAGAGGATGCTGAGCTGCAGCATCCTTGCATGTGAGTGAAGCTGAGCTCAGGAGCAGCACAAGGCTCCTCTTCACACTGTCAAAAACAAACGAACAGAACAAAGGACCCAGGAGCTGGACTCAAGGATCCTTGTGGGCTCCTTCCAACTCAGGACGTTCTGTCATTCAATCATTCTTTGATTCTAATGAGAGGGAGTTTGGGTAAAGATGTGAAGCAGAGTGAAGTCAGTGTTGGTATCACATTGATTGGCCACTTCTGGTTTGCTGTTATTTTTCAGTAGAATCTTGTATTCTCATAATGCTTTTTTTCTAACGAGTGAAAGTGAATAAAATGTGTATTGTGGTAAGCAGGAGATGGTTTCACACCCACTGTCACCCACGAGATGGAGCTCTGAGCTCAGGAGCACAGAGCCTTTTCTTACTGTTATCGAAAAATGAAACATTTTTACTCTCACCCTTTTCTAATTTTTATCTTTTGCTAATATAATGCAGATTGCTTTTATACATAATTTATGGAGGCCAGAACTGGTATAGGGAATGCTGTCATTCATTTTAATGATTTAGATATGTTTTTTATTATTATTATACTGTATAGACTTTGGAAAACCTTCATTTGGATCCCATTTAGAACACAGGAAGTTGCCCAAAGCTTGGATGTGAACGTTAATTTAGTGAAATCCTTGTAAGGCTGAGAATATTTACTACTGGCATTTATTGCTCCTGTGAGAGTCAGAGCGAGGGTGGAGGGGGTGGGGGGAGACAGAGAGGAAGGGAAAGACAACCGTAACTCCAGCCAAAAAAGCAAAGAACATATGTTGGAGCCGTGTTCGGCTGTGCGAGTGTAGCAGAAGGGTAATCTGAATCTGAACCCTTCTGCTGGGACTGGGAGGTGCCTTTCTGCCTTGGAGATTTAGGAGAACTTGTCCTTCACAGAGCTGAGCTTGCTTTTCTCAAGCCTCCCTTTATAAAGTGGGTTTAATGAGCAGTTAGGACACTTGGCACACTGCACCATGCAAAGGATCGGACCCTCTCTCTGCAGCACCAGAAGTGCCTTTGGACTTCTGGCTGCACTCTGGAAGCAAAAATCACACGGATTTTAGCGGTGCTGTGATATCTGGGGTGCTTTGCAGGCAGCTGGAGAAAGTGACCCAGCAGCAACGAGAGCAGGATTTTTCCCCCCAGTTTCACCTGCTTTGGCCCTGCACAATAACAGCAAGCTCATAGAAGCTTTGTTTGCTAAAACTTGCAGAGAAAAATATTCCTAGGACACGAGCACTACTTGCTCAGGCTGCCAGTACAGGCAATTTCATCGGTCTGCAGGCTTTCAGAAAATGAAACCTCTGCACTTCAGGGGTAAGGACAAGAGCCCCAGCGATTCCCATGGTGTTTCTTATTTTTTAAAAAAAGCAGAGCGAGATTTTTTTAAGTAACATGTTTGAGTATTTGCTTTATGGTCCCCTCATCTTCCAACCACATTCCATTCAGCTGCTTAACTTCCCTTTCAGCCAGTCTCTCTGGTGGCTTGTTAGTCCTGCTTAGCGACAGTTAAAATGACTAATAAAGCAGCTGGCAGGAGAGTGAATGAAGGGACCGTGCCAGCTATCATGAAAACAAACCAACCAACCAACCACCAAAACAATCCCCCCCCAAAATCTACCACCAACAACTCTACCAATACAACAACAAAGATGCTTTGATATATCTGCACCAAGATTTATTCAGAAACGTAATGTATGGAAACACTGTTTTGTGAATCTCAAATGAAATTCAGTATGTTTCTTGAAACTACGTTCTGTTTAAGAGATTGCCTGTTTACCTGACATACCCACTGCTGTTTGTTACTATTATCACTAAAGCAGCGTTTGATGTTACGCTGTCATTGCTTTTACCTCAGTTATGCTTTGTTAGTATCTGTTACTGTGAAAGGACTGAGACATTGTTCTACAGCTGTACCAAAGCATAGAGAGAAGACAGTGTTTCCTCTCAGAGGTCACAGTCAGTGACCAGACAAAAAAAGATGGGCTGAGCACCTAGGAGATGGCAGTAGGCAGCAAAATCCATCTATGTAAAGTGTTGCCTCTCTTCCATAAGCTACACTGCATGCAATAGCAGAGTGCATCCCAGATTCAAAAGATTACTGCCAAGATCTCAAATATAGTTCAGTTAAAGAACATGACTAAAACATCAAGTATATAGAATTGGAAGATCTGCATTCACGATACACGATTATGCTGTACTTAGTGTCATTATAATCATCCCTCCAAATTGTCTCCCACATAAACACCTAACATCTTTCTCGTAAAGACCTTCTGAAGCACCTTGAAAGATGTGCAGGTAGCTCAGATATGCACTGCCTGCTCCTAGAATTAGAAGAACTGAAATGAGGGGAAGGGATTTCCAAGAGCTCAAAAGTTGTGATCATTTTTCATTTATTCTGTGTGTGGGAAGGCACCAATCCTGAACAAGCTGCTAGACAAAGCTGTTCGTTTTCACATCAAAAATGAGTTTTGCATTAATATAAAGGAGTCCACTGTGAAATATGGTGACATAGGAGTTTTTTGTTATTGTTATTTGTTTTTTTTTTTTAATACAATCTCATTTTTTTTTAATTTTGAGAAGATGTTTAAGCACTGAAATAAATAATAGAATGATAATGTGAAAATTTGTTCATTAGTGTTGTTTAGAACAAGCTGGAAACATGGCAGGAATGATATAGGTATAATGGATTTCTCTTTGGGGCAGAGGAGTAGATGATGTGACCTATTAGCTGTTTTTTACTAGCTGTGCAAGACTAGCTGTATATGCTTCAATGCAGAAAACAAACTTTGACAAAGTAAGGGAGAAGACTGACCGTATTGAAATGAAGCTTAACTTACCCTGAAGAAGAACAAGAAATTCGTTGAAGCCATGTTTAAAAAAAAAACAACCAACCACAAATAATATCTAATATTCTGAAGGAAGGTAAAATTTTATGAAAAGGATAGAAGACAGAGGCATCCAAGCAAGCTTAGCCCTGTTGTATGATGACATTACCAAATAACGAAATTATTGCAATGAGGGGTATTTTTGTGTTTCCAGTTCCAGATTCAACTGATTACTTAAAAATAAAGATTACATTTCTTTTTCTTTTCTATTTGTGCCTTCACAGTGCTCCCATTAAGAATACAGCCAGCAGCTACTTTCATTAGAAGAAGCCTGTGATCTCAGCTGCAGGAAGAACAATGGAAACATGCTGCTCTTCTCAAAATACCCCTGTGGATATAGACGACTTCTACTCCGCTTTTTCATCATAAGTGCTCTTCACACCAGTGCCATAAGCCTCACAACAGCCAAGGAAGATCAGGGTCAGAATGGATTTCCGGGTACCTCTGTGACCTGGCACAAGTTATGTCCTGTTGGTGTCCACAAGTTGTATGGCACAATATCTGGGGTGCCTCTCTGCTTTAGCCAGTACAGTGCCATGATCTAGCCAACAGCCTGCAGACAAGATTTCTTGGTAATCTTTCTAGAAGGACACTCATCCCATATCTTATAAGGGTAGCTGGGACTGAGGTTTGCATATTTTGGACATTTGGAGAGTATCTGTAGTTGTCTTGTCCCCGTAAATATGCCCTCAGAGAGGACAGGAGATTAGGGAGTATACTGGGCTATACCCTGTTCACATACCCAACATACAAAGATATAGGTGCAGCATCATTGTTGGAACTTCAGTTCTACCAAGAAGCAAGCAAACGATTTGAAAGTGAACTTTTCACGCTCTCCATGAATTTTTCTGTAGAAGTGCTTTAAAAGTAACAACAGTTAGAGGATGGAAATGATTGTTAATCCAACAAAAACTATTTTCAAGTGCAAGACACAAGGACTTCCATAGTTTTAAGCACTTGAAAGGCATGAAGAATTACCTGTTTTACTAAGATCACATAATTACAGGAACTGAATGATGCTTTCATTCAAAAAATTTAATTACTTGTTAACTCCAGAACTGGCAGCCCAATTTATTCACAGAATCCTAAGAATTTATAGCTATTTGTGCTTTCCCCGTAAGCAAGGCAGTTATACTTGGCAAGATCATGACCTACTATGATCATTTGTTCGATGTCTTTGCTGACTGTTTGATGGCTGTGAGGAAGAAGAACCAGCACCTTTGAGTTGACATGGTTTTACTCCAGGATATCAAATGCTAGAAAGACAGTATCTTGTTGGCTCTATCTGATGAATTCTTGCAGGTGATGTTCAATTGAATGTGTAACAAGCAGTATACACTGACCTGATTATTTATCTTGTCAAATGGAGTCCCAGGACATAACTATCAAGCTGCCATTGGCGCTGGAGTATAATCAGCTCTGTATTAGACTATCCAGCTGTGAGATGGATGCTGCAGCAATCATATACTTCAGAAGCATAAGACATATTGCTGGTGTGTTTGAAAGACATGAGTGCTTGTATAGCAGTAACAACTTTCTCTGCTGCTTTCCTGATGGTGTCCCAATCTCAAATGCTCACAGGACTGCTCTAAAACTTCATACTTAAACCACCTTTCATGCAAAGTAATGAAACAAGCCCATAATTAAAAATGTTTTTATTCTCAATAGTTTCATCAGCTACTCCCTTCTACATACTAGGATAGGACCAGCTAAGAAATATATATCTTGACCACAAAATACCACCTTTAGATTTCTTTAGTGCCACTGTAAATGAAGGGATCTCTTGCAGGTGCTTTGGTTTCCCTAATAGGGTTATTTCAATATGAAAGTTGACCTGGGGCAATGGTGACATGGGAGTCAATGGGATAAAGTTTCGGTAATTTATGTCAGATTCAATCAGTGATACTTGTACCAAAAGTATACTGGGAACTGTTGGCATGCCTAATCAATCTCTTTGCACGGAATCATCAGCACACTTGGTTGGTGAAAACCAACAGTAGAGGAGGATGGTGACTGGCTGATCTCTGATGTGGTTCCACTTCAATTAACTGAACTATTGACCTTATCCTCTTTGGTTCCTATATAATTAGGACAATTAGATAAAACAATAATTATTAACTTATCTTAATTACAGACTATTTTCATCGAGTACAGCTTGTGCAAAAGATTTCAATTAATTTTGACTAAATTGAGAGAGGAGATAATCTGTTGTTTTAAGATGAATTGCGACAAAGAACAGATGCTAAATTTCTTTAAATGACCAATTTAATTTTAGCGCAAATTAACAGATTTATTTATTATTGCTCAGAACATTCATCCTGCTTTTAAAGGATGAGAAGTGTAAATTTAGGAAAGCTGTGCTTATTTTTCCATGCATAATAAAAATTCTGAATCTTCTACTAAAAACAGAAGTCTGTAGAGCTGTGAGCAGAGACTCCATGCAAGAATAGGGAACCCAATAACACTGTGGTTAAGTGAAAGAAAGCTACACTTTTCAGGGAGCTTGTCTATGGGGAAAAAGCTGCCCTGAGGGCTGCCCCAGGGGTGGGAAGTCCCTCAAAAGTCACACTTCATTCTTGTGTTACTGTACATGTTTTTTCTGCTTAGCCTTCAAGTATTCTGGTCATCCTAAACTCACGTACATTCACAAGCTATGAGATGATGCTGTATTTTAGGCAGAAGAACCAGTTTCGAGAGGTCCCCTATGTCTGTAGAATACTGTAGCATCAGAAATGCTGTGTATCAACACCTATCAGAATTCATGGTTCTCATATTCATGAGAATTAATTGGCAGTGTGAAAGCTGCGAATTACACAGGTTCACTGCTAGAAGTAAGTCACAATTAGTACCAAGTGCTTTTACCACTAAAAAACCCCACGGATTAGGCCTTTCAGAATAAAGAAAACCTGCTTCTGAACTTTTTGCCGCAGTTGGATACTCGCTCGCAGAATAGTCCGCATACTGCCAGTACATTTACAATGTAAACGCTTTCTTTTCAAGGTCATGGTTTTAAAGCACTACACTGCTATTGAAACTGCAGGGGCAGAGCCTGAACAATTCTACCGGTTTTCTAAAAATAAGGAGCTTTATAGCTAAACTGCAGGATGTATTTTAAAAGAAAGAGTCTCAACATTTTTCTTTTTACTGCTACTTGTATCCCATCTCTACCAATTTTTACTGCTTTACACAAAGGCACATCTATTGCAAAGCACGGCATGAAATCAACACTCTTGCATTCTGGCAGCTCAGCCCAATCTTACAATATTTGTAACGCCCCACAATATTCAAATGCATTGACATAAACTTGATCCATCAAGGGAAGTATACAGCTTTTAAAATAAAATGACAGAAAGCAAAGAGCCTACATGGCTACTTCAGACTTATCTGCAACCGCTTTGTTGAATTTTTACATTTTAAAATGTACTTTAGTTCAAAACCCACCTCCCTCATGAAATCCTGCATGACTGTGAGGCACAAATGAAGCAATTGCTTCCTTCATTATAAATGATTAATGTTAATCAATCAGGGCTTAGCGTTCCCAAACCTTCAGAGCAATCCTATGGAGCTTTTGCAGCACATGAAAACATTTGCTGATGAGAGGATAGAAATAGTTTTTCTCATTATTGGAAAATATTTTCTGTCCACTGTAGCGTCCCAGAATTCAGAGGACTGAGTTCTGGTCAGTATGTAGGTAGGCACTGTGACAGAAAAATAGTAAGGAATCTGCACACCTGTAAGATTACCAGAAGATTGTCCAATCCTGCAAGTAAAAGATGATGCAGAGATGCTTACATCAGTGATTCCCTGTGGGCTGTGACAAATGGTCACATGCTTTCAGGTTTAGAGGCCAACTTGGCCTCTAAACAATCCAGCTGTTCTTTCTTCAGATCCCAGAGTAAGCGTCTTCGGCCACAGTTCAGCTGACCATTTTTTCCCAACACAGCTACAGAGCACAGCTCCAGTGCAAAGCCCCAGTAAAAAGCACTGCAAGGTGTTCACTGAATGGAGGTCTCACCTTCTGGTACACACCGAGTACCAGCACTGAGAAGCAGATGATGGTGAAATCCTGCCCACATGGATTACAGTGACTCATCTCTCATTTTCTTTCACAGGATTTTCTCCTTAGCTTTTAGTACAAGATTTAAAGGTGAAATACTTAACCTCTGATTTATACACACCTGAAGTTCATGTTCTTCAATTCCTAGCAAATCTAATACAGATGGTATGTTATCCATCATTAGCTAACTTGGATAATAGAATCTTTTTTCACATACAAGCTTTTTTTTTTTTTTCTTTTCTAATTCTAATGCATGTAATGTTACAGTGTAGATATTATACCTAAATAGCTATAAAGTGGTGTCACACCTTGGATAAAATGTTCAACTGAGTAAGTATGGAAAGATAAACAAATGAATTTGTTTTCTTTTGTTCCCAAATTTATAGTTCTGAACATGAAGCTTTCCATTTTCAGTTATCCTAGCTTTTATCTTGAAGAACAACTTTCATGAAGTCAGAGAAAGCATGGCAATTTAATTGACAGTCAACATGTGTCTTAAAGGAACTTAGATACTGGGCTATAAACCTTAATTTTTCTTCTCTAGATGATCCCTGAGCATCTACATCTTTCAACTTTTTTTGGTGTTTCTATTAAAATTTGAAAAAAATATAATTCTGAAAGAATAATTCTGGCAATTATTCTAGAGGTAACAGGAGCCCTACAGTTTCAGGAATAGAATCAAATATTAATAGTTTTAGAATGCAAATTTTTTCATGGACTTACATTCAATTCATTTTGATTTCAATCAGTCTTAAGCCAGGTACACTAACAACAAAATATTTCCTTTTATTTATTAATTTATTTTTCATTTAGAAACTTCCAAAAGTTTGCTATTACTGCTGCCCAGAGCCAAAGCTAACAACTCAACTTATGCAAAGAAACATAAGGACAGCCTGTCGGTAGATTCTAAGTATGAAACAAAAGCATTTTAGGAAAAGAAGGGAGTGGATGAATGAGAGACTGTGTGCATATGTCCAGAGGAGTTAAGCAGTCAGAATAAACACTACGAAGATGAAAGACCAAGATTCAAATTCTTTTTCTACATGATCTGAAGAATTTATGTGAACTCAAGCTTACCACATTTTGAGTAGTCAAGCTATTTGGTTATTGCATCCTTTCCAAATCTCTGTGAAGTCTTTCTTCTTAGAGACATTCTATGATTAATATATAAAAGATATCCCTTGGGACAGAGATTAAAAAAGTTTGATTTTGTCCATGCTAATTAGCTAGTGTTCTGTATGTTCTACCTTTTTTGGTTCCTACTGTGGTGACTATATGAAGTGGAACAGCACCAACAGCACCTGCAAATCAACTGCTTTGGCTCCTGAGTCTTGTTTATTCCTCTAAAATGCAATTGTATTTGATAAAGCTTCTCTTCTTCCCAAAGTGTTCTCCTAAATCAGGCAGAGAGATGGTGTTAGAAGGCAGTCATCTATGAGTAAGATATTTCAGTGACTAAGTTAGTTTGAGGATTTATTCATAGTATTTACTGAAATCAGATGAAATACACATCAAGATTTCTCTGCAAGTCAAACCATAGGAATTTCCACGGGAAAGGAATACCTGGGCATCATCTGTGTTATGAGATTTTATTTTTGATGCTTCCATAGATTATATAGTTTTTCAAAAACATGGAGCAAGCATGGAATTTATTGCTTATAGTTTATCCAAGAAATGTGTCACTGTATAAGACGGAGTGAACATAAAGAATAGCTGTTTTGGTTTTGCTTTTCAAATGTTAACAAGTATATGGCAGTGGTCTGTAAAACCGCTGAACAGATCAATAGATAATTCCAGTGATAGCATATTGAATTTCAATAGTCACTGGAAACCAGCACATTTCAAATGCTTAATTTTTCTTTCCTAATGACTGAGTCTGTATCACTTTACCACAAATGCTCAACTTCAGTAATTAGCATCAAGGCCATATTCAACAATTTTCTAATTTTAACAAATACAATTTCCTGCAATAGTGAATTGTTGATGGGACACCTTTTCTTTATTCCTTGATTAATTTTAGCCATGAATTGATTATGTAAATATAGATATCCACAAAGAATTTCTGAAAATGTCTAAGGAATTGTAGGGGAAAAAAGAAATACTTATTAAGCTATTGGGATATAGAATGGCAGGTCCTTTGAAGTTTGAGTTTTCTGGCATTCAGAAAGCTGGCAGTAGTATTCTGTTTAGGGAGAAGTTCGTGTATCCCATCTTGCCTGCTGAGGTATGAGAAAGAGCTCTCTGCTCTGCAGGGGGGTGGCTGCCACAATCTCCTGTATTCAACAGCCAAGGGTTGTTGCTGTGGGGCATGTAGGTCTTCACCACTGAATCACTAGTACCTTATCTAAACATAATGTAGGCTGCACTGTTACAAATATTGCAAGTATATATATTATTTTGTCACAGCCTTCTCAGGCAGACTGGATGTAGGTGCATGAGGGCATTTCCTGTGATTAACCAAATCAGTCCCATCTCATTCTGTGGTCACTCCTAGCTTCATTGGTTCATTTCTTCTCTTTGTCTTGATTTTTCATTTATTCTCATCTCTTCTAGACGAACTCTGTCAGACAGACTTACTTTCTAAAACATTCCATGAGAAGGCCTCATGTACAAAAGCCTGTTGGCAGTACTGCAGCTGGGATTACTCAGTCCAGAGAAGAGGAGGTTCAGGGGAGGCATTATTGCTCTCTATAACTACCTGAAGGGAGTCTGTAGTGAGCTGGGTGTTGGCCTCTTCTCTTGTGTAACCAGTGATAGGATTAGAGGGAATGGCTTCAAGCTGCACTAGGGGAGATTCAGGCTGGACGTTAGGAAATACTACTTCTCTGAAAGGGTGGTCAGGCACTGGAATGGGCTGCCCAGGAAGGTGGTGGAGTCACTGGCCCTGGAGGTGTTCAAGGAATGTTTGGACATTGTGTTGAGGGACATGGTTCAGTGAGAACTGTTGGTGATGGGTGAATGGTTGGACTGTGTGATCCTGTGGGTCTTTTCCAACCTTGGTGATTTTATGATTTAGTGGAGGGTTGTTAGAGTTAGGGTAGTATGGTTAGGTCGCGGTTGGACTCGATGATCTTTAAGGTCTTTTCCAACCTGAGTGATTCTATGATTGTACTACATCTCCTCAGGCATCCTCTTTCTCCATTCCTGTTTTATTCTTTATGTAAGTATAATTTTTTTTCCTTTGTTGATGTTTGCACAGCATCTAGTCTAGTAGGGTTTTGGTCTCTCAGGTCAGTGGCATGGAGTAGTAACTCAATAGGATATATGAAACAGGTGTAATTTAAGCCCATGACAATTAAAAATGAAAAAAGAAGCTGAGCGAAAGTTGAAAAACCACTGTTATTTGAGGTAGTCAGAACTACCTATTAGACCAGGCACCAGACCTGTGGTAAACAGGGAACATACCTATCAAATCTGTTCATATTGGGCATGAAATATATCACAAGTGTGCCAAGAAGATTAGCACGCTGGATCATACCTGAGGAAGCATCATATGAAGCTTCTGTCAGAAAGGGAATTTTTACTGTGAGCCAAAGGGGTTTCATACAGTAGGAAAATATCTCTAGGAATAGGTTTATAGTGAAAAAAAAAAACAACCCAACATTATAATTTGTTGTCTTGGGCATAATGTTCAACAAAACTGCCATGTTTCACGTTCATGTTGCCAGGCTGGAAATTAAATGGTTCAATTATAGCCACCAAAATATAAAAGTAACACATATTTCATGCTTTCCTCTCTGCAACACACCCGGTAGCTTCTGCAGGTAAGCAACGTGGTGCATGTAACACTGAGCCTAAGACCTACATTCTTATGTTAGGACTAAGCTGTCCAGTGACAATTTTTTGCAGCCTCCTTCCCTTTCTGGAAAAATAAATTAACTGGCCGAGGAATTCCTTTTCATAGCATACTGTGCTATTCCTCATTCCTGTGTAACATTGTATTCTCTGGATAAATAACATTTAGTAAATCTGTATGGCAAGTGGAATGCAGTGCAATTTGTCTAAGATGGTCAGGTTGTTCTCACTCTGGTTTGTCCCATTCCCTGCCACTCCCCACCCCGCAGCCTTCCTGAGTTTTACAATAACACTTTAATGATTTTGTGACCTACTAAGCATGAACATTGTGGAATTTGTCTGGGAACTGTAGCTCATCACCCATATTTTAACTCAAATACAGTACTTGAATAAAAACATTGGGTTCACCATCTGGATGGCTACAGAGTTTCGATGGCATCAATTACTTACAGGGTATTCATGGCAAAGACCTTGACAAAGTCTCACACATTACTAATATTACAGTTCTTATAAATTTACATGATCTTAAAGAAGTGAACGAGGTTTTCCTCTTATTTTTGGTCTGTAGGTGATCCTATTGCTGAACGGTCTTGGCTCTTTAGGGAACAGCGATAAGCACTAACCCAGAACATGGTCAGGCTCTTCTGCTCTTCTTGAAACTAGCTGTAGCTGCATAAAAGCATGCCATGCTATGTCACACAACAACATGCAGAAATCCCTGAGTTTGTGGTGGGACTAATTATTGTGGTCATAATGTGTCATCACTGCTTGTTCAGGAGCAGGCCTGGGCTGCTTCTGCTTTGGGGATTTGGGCTGAGCTGCTCATAAATGCTTCCAGGTTGGGATCCATCCAAGCCTGGATCAGAGCCTGATCTGATCCTGTCAAGAGAGAAAGCTTTTCCCATGCCCCAGATACTTTCTTTAACATTGCCTACTTCACATTACAGCCTGGATGCTGACTCCTCAGAGGCAATTTTTACAAGAAAGATGGGTTTTCAGCCTTTTCTTGGAGCGTTACTGCTTTCCACTCCTCGTTAGAGAAGTGTGTATTACAGTGCATCACTCTTTCTCCTGCAGGTCTTCTTCACTGAAGATAAATCATCTTAGCTACTCTTCACAGACTTGGTCATACCTAAACCTGCTGACTTTTCCATACTGCTCCTTCAGGCATTGGACTTGTCAAGAAGAATCTCTGGGGCTCATCTCTGTGGGGCAGTTTGATGCAGAAGAACACAAAGTCAGGACCTGAGATCTGTGGTGTTTTCGCTGCTTGAACTTACTGTGCTCTAGGTTTCCAAATATGACTCTGACAAACTTCTCAGAGGAACACATCCCACAGGGGAGGTCACACAGTAGCTGAAAGTCTGTCACAGTTGCTCAGTTTAATGTGGGAGAAAAGGGGCTGTCTCTTTTGCTGTACTGTGGGTTGTTAAGCGCAGTGCTGACCTAAGCACGGTGGCAATACCTACATCCTATATGCAGTAGGATTTCGCTTCACCTGAGTGCGTTATTTGTCTTGCTTAAAGCCCCATTTCCTGCTTTTTGTTTTGTTTTGTTTTGGTATGAATGTGTTGTTAGGGCCTAGGTAAAGAAAGAACAAGTGCCCAGTCCAATCCTGTCTGCTCTTTGATATGTCTCTTGAAGTGACAATATTCATCCCCATAGGATGCCCCAGATAAGTCAGCAGTACTCTGCTGTCAGTGGCATTAAGAGCTATACTGCATGGAGGCAGTGAGGGCTCTTCTTGCTCACAGATCAGGTGGACAGGGCAAAAGCCACAGGTCACCATCAAGAGGTTGTTATACTATATCTCCATTTCTGTGTTTACATATGCAGGCACTCTACTCTGCTTCGGGAGTTTAAACATGCAAATTTTTATCAATAGATGAAGTTTTGAGTAGATTCCTTCTAATCTGACAAATCACTGTGGCACCATCACACGTGCACGGTTTGTTAATGCACTATAGCGAGACTAAATATCGAATTTCTCCATCTTCACATCTCTCTCTTACACACTTTCACTTCCTGCAAGTACAATTCATAGAGTCCTTGGAGTCCAAACTATCTGTGTGCATGGCCCCTGTATTTGCTGTTTATTTCGGAACAAGATTGGGGAATTTCAGACCATTT
Source organism: Gallus gallus (assembly GCF_016699485.2). Taxonomy (NCBI): domain Eukaryota; kingdom Metazoa; phylum Chordata; class Aves; order Galliformes; family Phasianidae; genus Gallus; species Gallus gallus. The sequence continues at coordinate 75,938,552 of NC_052535.1, read as the reverse complement.
TGAATGCTGGTTTTGAAATATACCCCTGGTATAATTTTTGGATTATTCCTTTTTATCACATCTTAACTTTGAATACCAAAAATCTTTCTCCTGTGGATAAGGGTAGTTACTGCCAACCTAATTTCAAATGGCCTTTAAAAATCCAATCTTTTTAGCTCTTTAGGTTTGATTGTGCATGGCCTGTGGGATTATAGCTTCTTAGTTTTAATGTCTATTTTTGAATGCTGGTTTGGGGTCAGCGGTTAGAAACTCTCCATATCATTTTTAGTGCTGAAATATCCTTTTGATTTACATGTCTGAAGCGACAAAACCTCTTATTGTTATCATTTTTGAAAAATTGCCAAGATACAGCCAAATCTTTCACTGCTTGCTGCACAGAGCTGGTTCTTGCCTTCCTGTCATGTACTGTAGAATTCATTATTGTAATGCCTTGTTTACTTACATTTCTTTCTGGTGATAATAGGCTTTTCAGCCTTCAGCATTCAAGGCCTTTGTCCGCAGAGGAAAAGAAAAGAAAAATCAGGCAAAACATCAGGCTCTTTCATCAAGCTTTTCAAATCTGATTTCAAAAGTTTGCTGTTAACCATTTCTGTGTCATGACAGAGGAAGAAGGACACTCATAATAAAATATCAAGGATTAGAAATACCTCTGCAGGGAAACAGCTTTTGCTCATAAAGCTGGTTTGATGCAAAGTATCTCTTCCAAGATATGTATTCCCCTTTCAGTAGTACAGCCTACTTTCAAGAACATTCTCCAGTCTATTTGTTTCAATAAAGACAGAAAATAGTGTGGTAGCAGCCATTCCATTGATGCAGTACGTATGGTCATTAGCCTACCAAAATGCCACCTTTAACTGCTAATCTACACTTCACCAAATCTGCGATTTTTCTTGTACACTTCCTTTAAAGAACAGCAGCCATTTGGTTTCAGATGTTTGTGGAATAATCATGAACCAAATATTTTCTTTCTTTCTACACCCAAAATATTATCTGAAAAAAAAAAAAAAGCTGACATTGTTGAACATGTTTTGGTTTTATGAAAAGTATTTTTTTCATTTATTTAAATAGAAACTGGTCACAGAATGTTATTTCTGGCTGAAAAACACATACAGTGTGACGATAAAAACAGTATAAAAATTTTCTTTAGCACCAACAAACCTGCCAGTTAGAAAGTGCACATGTACTCCTGTGTAGTAGGTTTTTGTTTTAGAGATGATTTTAAGAAGTGTTTTGTCTTTTTACTGATGTCTTCCCTGCTGTTATGCTTCCTCTGACTTTCCTGTTTTAAGACCTGTTTTAAGATGTAGAGATGCCTTTCAGATTGCTGTACCTTGCCAGTTTGTTATCATGGATGTCTGCTCAGAAGGTCGCTTTAAAAACTTCTTTTTATTTCAATAAGCAGAAGTTAGCCATTTCCAAGGACAGACAACATCTCGCTTCAGACCTCCATCACATTTCCATAAACCCTGCTCACGCTGGGCACTGGACAAGATGGTAGTTTTACTGGACAGAAAAAAAGAAAGTCATTGTATGTTTAAAGCCTGCACGTGGCACAGAAGGATGCAAATTAAAGTTCAGCATCTAACATCAATTCTAGGGTTTTCTTACTGCTCAGTGTCTGGCTTTGCAACCGTGAGTTCTTCAGACCCGTAACCATCACCTTTAGCAGAGGACTCAGCCGTTCCTGTTACGTGATCTTATTGCTTCAGCCAGACTGAAATTCTCTGTTCTTCTGCCTCAGACTGATATTTTCCAGAGAGCCTGAGAATCAGTATTTCAGGCTTTGTCAGAGTTAAGACTCGGAAAGATTTTTTTCTAATGTTAAAACTATTTTTTCAGTAAGAGGTCTCTATCATACCTATAGCTACAGTAGAAGTTGAAATCTGACCTGTGTGGTTGGTTTGATGAAAATTCCTTTGTGTGAGTTCTCTGTGTGCCCTGTTGAGACATGTAAGGATTTTGTAGCTAATTGTCAGATTTTATCCGGCTGGGAAGGCTGCATCTTCTTGCAGCTCCTGTCTACCCATTCTGTGCACAAGCCATCTCCCAGCATGACAACCACTGAATATTAGCTGAGAACTGCTCAGACATTCCAGCAGCAGCTCTGTTGAAAGCAGTTGCTCAACTAGAATACAAGCAGACCAAGGGATCTTTCAAAAGACCAAGCATGCCACTTTTGTAAGAACTATGTGATTGTGCGGATTCCAGTAGTCTGACAAGGACTGCCAACAGTAAGCTTTCCTCTTCAGTGTAACGATTACTTTTGATTTTGTTTACTTGATGCTTTATTTCTGAGTAATCACTCTTAAAATACCCAAGCTATGCCTGAGTGCCTAACCTTCCCCATATCGTGGAACAACATAGTCCATCTGGAGACATATCACACTCCCTATAGTTGTACTGAGAGAGTATTTTTATCTTTTGCCATCACTTATGTAGTATTTGCTGATGGATAAACACCATTACTTGAATTTCAACCACAAAAAAGCAAGCGTATATTGGAATATGGAATTTGAGAGTTTTAATAAACATTGGAAGGAGGCCAGCCAGGTTCCAATTTTATTGTAAAGACAAAGAAACTTCTGTGAGTTGAGGTAAGGATTCATACAAACAGACATTATACTTGCTACAGAAGCTTCTTATCAATGTGTAATGAACTAATTTTATTCATAGTGAGTATTGCAGTACTGTGAAGAGAAGAATCTGAAATAAAATATCTTTGGAATTGCATGTTTTAATGAATGAATACTGCACACACAGCTGTCTGCAAAGCTGAAGTATAGCTCCAGGTAATAACTGCACTTTCATTTTGGCATCTATCTTACGGTCAGTACTACAGTGCTAAAATTATTAAAAAAGTATTAAGTGTATGAAGATCCTCTGTTAGAAACAGTATTTTCCTAAGCTATTTTTACTTGCAGCACTGGAGTATGATAATAAGTTTCTATTCCTTTAAGGATACCAGAGCTCAGTGAAGTCCAGGACATTCTGTGCATTCCTGTGGGTTTTGAGTTGCGCTTAATGGGTGAACATATGAAGACGTAAAAATGCTTTTCCCCCAGACATAAATTATTCACACCAATGGGCCACTGCTGCTGGTTGTGCACGAGCTGGGGAAGTTGGTGAACAGCACATGGACAGACTGATATTCCTAAGTGCTTTTGCATGAATCATGTTGAAGAGGTGTTAAGACAGCCAGCAGTTCCCTAAGGATGGAGCCTGTGGCTTTCCTCTTGGAGCACGTGCTCGTAAGAAACTCTCAGCTACACTCCAACTGGAGTGCGTTTAAAAAGGTCCTTCTCTGTATATTAAGTAGAAACACTTCAGCCTTCATTGGCAGACCTAAACGTGAGCAAGAGCATTAAAGAAAGTATTGACATATCAGCTAGATATGATCCTGAGCTTGCAACAAGTGGCTTCCAGAAAGCATTAAGGCAGGACTGAGTCTGTGGCTTGCAGAACATCAAATTCAAAGAAAGAGAAACCATGAGAGAGAATGTGTGAAGCAAAGGCAAGAAAGTCTGCATCTAAGAGAAGATGCTGTGTCCCAACACCTCAGAGCAGCTTGAGCATGCAGCAGAGACCTGCAGGCTCACAGTGAGAACACTGCATAAAATGGACACAGAACTCTACAAAGACGACTGCTAGTTTCCAGGACACATATGAAGGTCTCGAGTGTAGTTATTCTCCACGTTTAATTCTGTGATGACAGCAGCCCCCATTCTACAGAGTGCAATCATATATGGATGTCAGTGGGATTTACGCACATACGTAAGCGCTTTGTTGAATTAGGGCCAATGGCACTGATGATATCAACATGTGAGAACCAGATAGTAGGGATGTAATAGAATCATGAACCAAAAACTGGTAAGCTAGTATTAAAAGCTGCAAAATTAGTTGGACGTTTCATCTTGGCACCCACAGGCAGGGGAAGGCAGATATATAAGATTTTAAGTAAGGACTCTGAAGAGGTTTTTAATTGCTTTAATTTTTTTTCTACTTCTGTATTTTATGTCCTTGATTCATTTTCACTCATGTATTTAAAACTAATAACAGTGTTATTTGAAATTATTTTTTTTCTTAACCCAGAAGATATGAAGCTTTACAAACATAAAACCAAAACAATTACTTCTCCCATTAGGAGTCTTTTTTTTGATGAAAAAAGCAGTATGTTAAACTTAAAATCAAAAAAGACACGGTTCTTCAGATCTCCAGTCAGAATCAGAAGAAAAGCCCTCAGAAGTGAAGATCTGTTACAAAGGCAGATCAATCTGAAATATAAGGCCAATGCACTTGAGTAGAAATTAAGGATTACTGTAGGGTCTGGATGCTTCTTCGTAGTCTCATTTTTGTTTGTTTTAAAACAGAACAATAGTCATTGCATTTCCTTACATCTATGTAATTAATATATCCTCATTAGAAATCAATTAGCTCTGATTATTCCCATTGGTGCCATAGTTTGTACACTGAATGCCAATCAGTGTAATAAAATCGGTGTAATAAAATATAATTTCTTGTTGTTCAAAGTAATGATCAACTAATCAGCAGTAAATTTAATCAGAACATATAAACATCAATCATAGATATTAGTGCTTGTAAAACATAATAACCAGCTACATCTGACAAGCTACGGGTATTGAAACAATTGTAGACTATGCGAACACTTAAGCAGATGATTTACACATACATATGCAAGCAGTTTAAACTTAAGAATGTAAAACTTTCATGAGTAAAGTAGTTAACTTTGTAGTAAATGTCCATTGCTTGAACAGCCCATGACTTCTAAAATCTACAGCGTGCTTTATTGTTAATGGATCCAACAGTCTTGCAATCAATGCCAGCTTTTCTGCCAGCCCCATAAATGAGTCCTTGTCTCCCATTCATCAGAAAAACTTTAGTCTCACGCCCATTGCACTGCAAGGCAGTAACGAGAGAAACGGACCTTGCTGATACATTTTCCACAATCTGTTTTCATTCCTTACTCAAAACCGTAGGGCAGAGGTAATCGAGGGGCTCTCACCTGCTCCACTGGTGGGAATTCTGCCAGGTTTAAGATGTCCCCCTGGAAAAGAGCTGGGCTGAAGGGACCCTATCTGCAATTGGAATGGCCTCCAGGGTAGTTCTCAAAATTATACTGGGCTGTTTTTATTCCAGAGATCAAAATTCAAACTATTTAATGGAGAACTTGAGCTTAGGCATATGTGGGATTTTATTAATTCCCATGCTGGAAATACAGACTTCTCCATTCAGGTCTTGACCTTTAAAATGCATATATTTGTAGTATTTAATTCTGCACTGCACATGTTCTTCTTGGTAATGACTGAAGATCTGAAAGAGCACTTTGAAGAGTATTTATTTGATATTAAGGAAAGCATTTTCATTTATCTTCAAATAGACCACAAGCACACATCAGAATGGTGTACATCTGTTCAGGGTTAGTTCCTACGCCTGAATGAGTAGTTTCCAGTAAATAACCTACTTAATTGATTTAACCTTTCTCTGTTTGCATATTTCTTGAAGACACTTTATAATTTTCTTGAATTAGTGGAAATTACTGTTTCAGTAGGTTCTCTCAGATCACCTGTAATAGTTCATCTTCTAAATACTCAGCTAAACAAAACTAAAACATAAGATTTTTCCAAGTATCGCTTGCCACGCATCATTATTTCTATTCACAAACGAAGAGAGATTTCTAATGACACTGTTCAGAGCTACGAGTTTAAAACCAATATGTGAGCAGTGTCATTATTCACAGGAGTTTTCAACACTCCTGCCTGTGAACTCATCTACGGGGAAATTCAAAGGAAGTAAATAGAAAAAGGACAAACAGCCAAAACACATTCACTGTTTTACTCGAGTGAATATTCTTAGAAAATATTTAGAAGCATTGGCTCTGTTATTAGTTGTATAAATATTCATACAAATCTGTCCATCAGATTGCCTCCCTGAAATTACACAGGCTTTTTTAGGAACTTGGAGAGAAATGTCTCTTAAAAATATATTTCTGCACATTTTCCAGAAGTATAATAGACTGGATATGGCCTTATAAATTACAGGCTTTCCCATACTGATCCAGTCATGGGGCCAAATCTCAAAGTTAACTTTAATGGGATTTTGGCTCGGCGAGGTTGGAGGTAGGGAGGCAGAATTTAGCCGATGATTTATACAGCCTTCAGAAATTGCTCAGAGAAAAAAAAAAATACAGCAATGGTACTTATGTAGTACAGTTGTATGTAATTTATTTTCTGCATAACCCACATGAAATTTAATAAGATATAAAAAAGTCAAATTTTTGACTGAAGTCTTACAAATTCTAACTCTTGTGAAAATAACTACTGGCTTCTCAAATGAGTTGATCAAGTAAGGTAAAAAAGTGGAAAATATATATTCATTGCTATGTGGTTTATTTGATTATTTTTATTTAAAAAAAAAAAAGGAATTGCTTTTTGCAAAATACACTGACATATGATAAAAATTAGGAAATGTGCTGTATCTGTGTTCTCAGCAGGGATGAAAAATGAGAATGCTCTGGCAGTCGAGAGAGATAGGGTTCAAACTCCAGGGCCAGGAGTTATATTAGTCTCCAGGAAAAAAAGGCTGACTTTCATTATAGGCAGTGATGGTACTCGCTGCCTTAAAAAAAATTGTATATATATATGTATGTATAAATTAGGACTTGGGAGCTTCATTTGTACAATGTCATATACTCATACAATTACCATAAAGAAAATGTCAGTAAGCTACCAGCTTCGGTAAGTTTCCTCTAGATTCTTATTCACTCTTGTGTATGTTTGTTTGATGATCAGATATCAAGATTACACGGCAGTCAAACCTTGATGATGCCAATTAAACCAGTTCTGTGGCAAATAAATGGAATTTAAGTGAATAACATTGTTTATGGAGTTGCTGAGCTAAACCTTAAGGCAAACCAACAAAGCAAGGCAGACTGCTGCCTGCATTCTATACACTTGGGATTTCATTTAGTTGGTCACCCAAAGAAGAGTTGCCTTGGACGTTTCCTGTGTGCCTAAAGAATTAGGGATCTTCTGCAGAAGAAAAAAACCAATACAAAATTGGAAGCTATGTGTATAATTTTACTTAGGCACAGTAGTATTACTTCCTTTGTTGGTTACAGAGATAGGCACAATAAAAACATAAGCAAACCAAATGAAACAAACAAAAAAGATGAAATTTTAATTGCTGCCAGTTCAGTAAAACTTGCTCCGTGTAGCCACAGGGATAATATGTGCTTATTGTCCTCTATAGCACATTAGATGAGAAATGCTCCGTTTACATTTGGAGCGAGGACAACTCAGATTAGGCACTGGGAATAGATTGCCTGGGGCATCTTCAACAGTGGGGGTCCTTAAGAAGGAATCAGATAAATATTTGTCAGAAATGTAATAGATATGGCTTATTCTGCCTTGGTGCAAATTGCTGGACCTCCAGCAGCTTTCCCAGATTTATGACTGATGACTAGACTATGTGTACAAAGATACAGCTAGGTCAAAGCTATGGATTTGATAAACAATTATCGAAAACTCTTTGCTATTATTTCATTTTAATACATACGTTTAAAATTAATGTAAACCAAAGACTTTAATTCTGCTGTTCAGGTTTTAAATTTAACCTAAAACATATATTTCTCTATAAGTAAATACAAAGATAATCACAAATTCTTGATTTTTGAAGAAGGTTGCTGTTGCCCTGTGTTCAGAAGTCTACACTAAACATTTAGAATTCCACTAAGGGCAAAATCTTTTCTTTGCATGCAGTGTTCTCAGAAATGAGGTCAGGCATTTCTCAATCCCTGGCAGGAAAACTTTCTGACTCATTACTCCACCACAAAACATCCAGAATTTCCCCTTGGGTCTCAGTCAAATTGTTGAAATGCTTTGGAAAAATACATCATTGACATCCCAAGAAAGGGAATATAGAAAAGATGTCCTCATGGCATGAAAAGATTAGGGTCTTCTTAGGTTTGAAGCAGAATGTCTTGCAGTTTCCAAGCTACTATTATTTATTAGTTCATACAATGTGTTCCACAAGCACTGAAGTGCTTTACAGAATTATAAATTCTACTGTAAAAACAGAGATGTGAGACTCCCTTTGTTACAGACAATGCTGATACATAACCAGTTTTCTGGTAGGACTGAGGAGTTCTCAGAAATCATTGTTAGTGGAATGGGAACGACTGAATTATCGCTGCATTGTTGCTGGGCACCTTCAAGCTCTCTGCCACTGCTACCCAGTTCTGTCTTTAAAGAACCTATATATTCTAAGAATGGGTTACAAAATGTTCATCAGAAAATAGTGTGAATACCGAGGGCTGGTAGTGGAATGAAAAATGAGAACACACAGTTGGTGATGATTTCATATTCCTTCATCACATGTCCATCTCAAGCTAGGAGGAAGAATTATGTATGCAAAACCTTCTCTTATTAGATTAAACTGTAGAAAAATGGATAATTTCTCCAGAAAATACGCTGCCATTCAGTGAGACCTGGACAGGCTGGATACTTGGTCAGAGATGAGTCTTATGAGATTCAACAAGGGCAAGTCTTACACCTGAGAAGGAATAACTGCATGCATTGGTACAGGTTAGGGAATGACCTGCTGGAGAGAAGCTTTGCAGAGAGGAACCTGGGTGTTCTGGTGGACAACAGCTGGCCATGAGCCAGAGGTGCCCTTGTGGCCAGAAAGGGCAGTGGAACCCTTGGATACATTAAAAAGAACATGGTCAGAAGGTCGAGGGTGGTGATCCTCGCCCTCTACTCTGCCGTGGTGACATTGCATCTGGAGTGCTGTGTCCAGTTCTGGGCTCCAAACTTCCAAAATAACAAGAGTCTCCTAGAAAGAGTTCAGTGGAGGGTGGCAAAGATTAATAAGGACCTGGGGCATCTCCTACAGAAGGAAAAGCTAAGAGCCCTGGAACTCTTCAGTCTGGAGAAGAGAAGGCTGAGAGGAGATCTCACAACTGTTTATAAAAGTGTGGGAGTGAAGTCAGTGGGGGAGGACTCTTTTCACTGGTGAGCAACCACATAGCCACCCCTGCTGCACCTTGTCTGCTGGATACCTTCAGAGATCACATCATGCATCCCTGTCTGGAAACTTGCCTCTGTCATAATAAGAAAACCTTTCCACCCCTGCTATTCCACATCAAGAAGCGTTAACAAAAAATAATGTTTAGTGTGAGATTATATATCAAGGCAAGTGGTAACAGGCTGCTTTAGAGAAGGTGAAGTGTCAAATTAACATATTATATTCTAGTATTAATAATTTGATTTAATATTTAATATTTCCTTTTTGTGTTTAAATAAGAATTCGGTAAGATTTCCGTCATCTCCCTCATTTCACTTTCTTGAATATTGTGTGCCCTGTTCCTTAAAGCACTTATTCACACATTAGGAAAATATTGACATGGTGTCGTTATCTGATTTGTGCAAAGGTCTCATCTGCTGTTGATGTCTGTTCCTTTAATCAGCCGTAAGAGTGCTGATGTGTTGTGCAATCAGAGACAGATATTTGTGACTCCGACCCAGTGGCTCTTAAGTATGCACAGCTCCCATTGATTGAAATGGGAATTTTATATGCTTAAGGGCAGCAGGATCAGAGCAATTGAAAAAAATGATCTCAGCCTGCATTCACTGAGGACAAAGTGAAAACTCTTGACTTTCAAACTGATCTTGACTTACTGGAACTTCCTACACCATACTTTCCATCACGTTTTGGCTTTATATAAACACTGATTGTCCTTGACTTTGCTTTAGTTCAAGTGGGTAGAAAATCTCTTTTTCACCAAGTGTACTGCCCAGCTGTTCCTGGGAACTCAGCCCCTTCCAGGCTTCCAGATTAGGGCCTAATTGAGCACATTTTAGGAAATCTTGAGACTTGAAAGATTTGCCTTCTGCAAGGACATGAGACATGTACGTTTTGTTGCTTAGACCTGATCAGGTAGAGATGTGCCTCTTCAAGATGCTGCTATCTCAAATCAATGTGGCATTAATTGTTTCACACTTTTTCTGCTCGGTATTCGTCATTAGCAACACCTGGCATTGTTTTCTCTTTAAAAACTGTTTGTCTGTCCCTTACCCCTCACTAGTACAGTGCAAATAGGACAGCCAGTAAGTCACAGAGCAGACAAGGCAGACAAAGCTTTCACTGCGAGCCATGATGGTATCCAGTTCTGAAGCAACGCCTGCAGGACAAAGCCATAAAAGCAGGAGTACAGAGAAATTTGTATTAGGATGAAATCTCTCTGTCTTATTACTCTTCTGTTTTTGCCACCTCATGACAAATATGAGGCACACCATAAGGTAGACAGAAATATTACATGCAGTTCGTGTTAAAACGGAGGGGTAATTCCTTCCACCATAGGCAACAAAACTGAGGTGCTGAAGTTGAAAGTCTCACTTGCATTTCTTCTTATCTGAGCAATGGATTCAGGTAGACATCTCCAGGCTGTTCTGTGGACTTAGGGTGGGCTGAATCCACCAGTAGAAAAACCTTCCTCTCTTCCCTAATGAAGACTTCTTCGCCTCCTGACTTCTTTTTGGTGACAGACTGAATACTTGAAGCACCCAGACTGGCTTCAGAAGTTTGAGAAGTTTTGCAGTGCTGAACCAAACTATCAGGAGGAGGAAATGTGGCAGATAATGAAGGAGTGTCAAATAACAGAGACTCGCACGGACCGTGCTGAACAGGGGTTTAGAGGAAGCTGTATTTCATTTTTATGATGTGTGTGTGATTTAGAATTCGTTTAGCTTTTAAGCTGTCAGTGAAATGGCAAAACAGGGAGCAAATTAAAGTACACAATCACTTGGTCTCACCTTCAGCACTATTTCAGTGCTTTGCTGTTACGTTCTAAGGAAAAAAAAAAAAACCAGTGTAACAATGATTTCAGGGCATAAGGCTCGGATTTGGAACCGAAATTTCTCAAAGCTTCCGAGTATGTAAAGTTAAAAGTGTGTTTCTGCCTGTTCTGCTGGTGAGGCAGGAGTTCAAATGTGGGCCTTGGTTTTCTTCATGTGCTGGCATAATCAGGGATTTGGGTTTTCGTTTCGCCCTGCATGCTTCTGTTCAGCTGCTATCTTCTCTCCCGGGCATGGAAGAAATGAAAGGTTCGATGGAGAGAGGAATTTATTTCATTAACAAAGGGAGAGAGGGCTTTTATTCTGAAGTATCGCGAAATTAGAAAATTAATTGAGGAAATAGTCATTATGACATCTTGTCATTTCTACTCTACCTTTCCTCCAGGTCTCATAGGCTGCAGTGACGTGCAGATATCTGCAAATCTGTAAGGTATGAATCATCTCACACATTGCCGAGGTGAAACCTGACAACTATTTAACAGCACCACTGCAACACTATGGAACATTTTAAGACAGGAAATTAAGAATACCTGAGCCAAGGAAAGCCACAGGGGGAAGTTTAGATGGACAGAATTTAATTACCCGTACTGGAACTTGGCCAGGACACCAAAACCTGCACTCCATCTCTCCTGTAAAGTGCCATCAGACCTTTAATACTAACAAGTGGTCAAAACATCAGCTTTAGATCTGCTCCAAATGAGTACAGCACTAAAAGTCATCTACGACCTGCTGAGGTATTCATTTACTATTGACTGACAGGACAGGGTGCAACATACCAAATCATGCCAAACAGCTGTAGAACAACATGACAAATACCTTTGCTAACAGCATTGGAGGCTGCTCTTCTCCTCTTCTCTAGACATAGCTCAACATTTTTAGAAGAATTCAGTGTATTTTCAGAAATGCATCAAATGACTTCATAAAAAAAAAGCACCATTTAATATCTCAGAACACAAAACATATTTATGTCCCCATATGGAGCCCCCAAATATACTGCAGTTCTCAGCCTCTTGCTTGTTGCCATTGGTAGTCTAGAAAAGAGTCACATTATATTGAATAACAGCATGTTGACTTTAAAGGGAAGATAAAAGCCTGAATGTTTATACATTTTTAGTTCTCACATTATTCTTCTAAGGAAAACTGTATACTATTTAACATATATTTGTGGCAAAGCTAAAAATTTCTGTGGGTTATCTTTTCTGCAAGAATAGGATTTCTACAAATTGAGGTTCTTGAAATTCCTTAGGCTGAGGAATTATGTCAGCCCCGAAAAGCATGGGTTCATTATTCACATCGTGTTACACTGCTGACATAATTCCTTAACAGAGTGGGACATGAGGTGTCCCAGTTTGATTCTTCAACTTGCAGTCAGTGCTTTTGGCTTCTCTAAATAGTAAACAGTTTTGTGTGCGAGCTCCTGTTTTAAAAATCCTTTGAGCAGTGTATCTATATAAAAAAGAAAATCTGGGTTAGCTGTGGGCTACCAGCAATTTATCAAGCAGTATTAGTTATGTCTGTGGGATATTTTTCATTATCTGAGGATTATTAGTAGAGACACTATATACATAGTGATTATTCCTTGACTAATAATTGAGATAATATCGATTTGAAGCCCAGTTTCATTAACACCTTAGCACAGAGACTATGATCGTGAAGGGTATTTTTTTTCCCCCTCCAATTTGTAATCAAAAGTTATTTAATAGTAAAATCAGTCTTCACTTGTAACAGAGGTTGTGGACTTCTGGAGTTGGCAGAGCCAGCTGCTGGGCTGCTGGGAGCCAGACTCTTTTTGATCTTCGTATTGAATGGTTTCCTTTGATCACCTTGACAATAGATCATAAAAGAACAGAGCTTTTACCCATATCTCCCTAAATTTGCAGGTAAATAATGAGATGGTCTGAACTGAGGCTGGAGTGTAAGATTTTTAACAAACAATTCTCCCCTTTGATGTAGACTTAGCAAAATTAGCATATAAATGAGCAATGCTGCTACATAAGGACATGTGGCTGAAGAAAAGGGATAATTGGACTGAGGGGGTTAGTTTCTAAATGAGGTCATTTGCTAAATGACCAGCAGTTAGACTACAGGTGTGTTCATTTGGTGAGCTGAAGATGAGATTTAAACAAGGGAGGTATGCAAAACTTGGGGTTTTTCAGTGGGTGTGGGGAGGATTGAAGCTTTGTAATTGACTGACGACCCACAAAGTTACTGGGAGGCAGTGCAGGGGATAAGAACTGCTCTGACACTTCCTAACTGACATTGTAACATCAGGCCATCACAACAGTATTTGTCATTACTGTCTTCAAATATGCAATGCTATCCAACACATTCATCAATAAATCTCTTCAAATCTGTGACAGGAGCTCTGTGGTGCCTATGAAGGACCATGACATGGAAATATCTGCACTGGTGGCTGCTGCCAGGGCCTGCACAGGCTGAACTCAACATGAAAAGCCAAAGATACAGCTGAGTGCAGTAGTACTAAGTTACCATTAACACCTATAGGCCTCACAGCTTCTCATTTCACCGAAATTGCCTACAACGGGGAAATTTCTGCTTCAATACAGGGCATCTTGAACTCACTCATCTTTCACTGGCAGTGGCAGACCTGCTGGCACTAAAATGACCACATCTCTCCATGGCAAGAACACAAGACTGAGCTCTCTCAGTAATGTCATCTTCCAATTTTTAAAATGAAAAAAAAAAAAAAAATTAGTAATACATTTTTGAGTTTATTTTTGACCAGAGTTTCATGGAATTCTTGAAAGAAACATATTCAGTACACAGAGACTTGTTTCTTTCTTTATTTTAACAAAAGCCAAACTTAAGATTGACAGGAGGCAGTAGATGAAGGGAGAGTGGTCCCAATGACACCTGAAAAGGCAAGAGGAGAGTAGTATTTTCTACATCGTATGAAACTGGAGCTTGAATGCTCCTTCTGACTCCTCTGGAAAAGAGGCATGCGCTGAGTTTCTGTGGAGGGTGTCAACATTGCCTGGAGCCATACACTCTCTTTTGGTCCTGGTGGTATTGGAATCATCTTTGCCTCTCAACAGAAGATGAGATCACTCTCCCCCCGGAGTAACCCTTGCGTAATGTGCAGACTGAGGACCGTATCCAGCTCTTTTACACCTTTAGTGTTAAGAGCAATTTTTTTTTTTTTTTTTTGCCAAAATATAAATTGTATTTCAACTTATTGTGAATCAAACCTGAAACAAAGTTTATGGACATGAGGTTTTCCCTCACGCTATTTCTCTTTCCCTGCACTTGGAGTCCTGTCTGGGTGGGACTCTACTTTTGCTGATTGCAGCAGCAGCTCCCTGGGGTCTTTCACTCACTACTGGAGAAAAGTCAGAGGCTTTTTTGGAAGGCAAAGATGGGTATGGTAGGCTGCAGCAGCGCATTGAGTTTGCATGGAAAGGCACTGGCATCCAGGGTACCTCAGGGGTGGCCTCTGTGAGCAGTGCCCAGAAGCTGCCCGTGTCAGAGAAAGCCAGCTCAGCTGCTCCAAAAAGGACCCCATATGGGTTAGGGATGGAGTGGGGTCATTCAAGGCCAGGCTCTGATATAGTGGCTGGCAACCCTGCTCACAGCAGGGTGTTTGGAACTAGATGATCTTTTGGTCCCTTCCAACATCAGCCATTCCATGATTCTATGAACGTGGAGGAGTGGCAGAGATGTTTCATGGGCTGACTGGAATGCCCATTCCCTGTGTCCCTGTGCTGCTCAGGGGAAGAAGGTAGAAGAGGATGGATGGAAAGGTTGGGAGAATGTGTTTTTAGTTTGCTTTTAGATCTCACTGTTTTAGTCTTTTAGTAGTCGGCTGTGAATTAATCACTCTCACGCTGAGTATGTTTTGCCTGTGATGATAAAATTGGTGAGTTTGCCTAACTGTATTTCAGCCCATGGGCATTTTTCATCACATTCTTCCCCCTTTCCTTTTGATCAGGGGAGTGAGAGAGCAACACTGTAGAATTCAGCAGCCGATCTTAGGAAAACACCATAAGCAGCCAACAAGGAAGAGCCAATTACCTGCTCTGAGGTTGGTGTCTGAAATAAGGAGGGGTTGGGAATTTCTGCGGATATGTCTGAGATTGGGCAGCTCTGGGTGGATTTGGATAAGGAGCACTTCAGGCAGAGCTTTAGAAAGGGAGGTGTGGGATGAATTATAGAATGGCCTGAGTTGAAAAGGACCTCAAAGACCATCTAGTTTCAATCCCCCACTATGCACAGGGTCGCCAACCACTAGACCAGGCTGCCCAGAGCCACATCCAGCCTGGCCTTGAATGTATGATGGCTCTGCTAGAACCTGGGCACAAGATAGGAAGGACTGAGGGTTGTGAAAGTCTGTAATAGATGGGCTCGTCTACATGGCACGAGAGAGATGGGGCAAAGCCTGAGCAGTGGGGAAGATGGGTGCTAAAGGGAAATAATTTCATACTTCTGGCTTTTATATTGGGTTTGGGGTGAGAGACTCCCCTTCCCTTCCTTCTTTTGTTTGCTGTTGGCAACAGGAGCAGTCTAGTTCAACTAAAATGAGCTGATTTGTTTCATAAAAATTGATATGAACTACTTCTGCACTTGTGAAATCTTTCTGTCCTCACCTCTTATATTTATTAGTTCAAAGTGATTCACCAAAAGTTGACCTGAATTCTTAAACTACTTTTCTTCTGGCAAATAAACTCTTCACTAAAAACATATGTGCCCATCACTGCACTAAATGCATGCCGTCTATTAACTTGCTGCTTGCTGACGGCTGGCTTCTTCTCAGCAGTGCAGAGGAGATGGAAGGCATTAAGAAAAGCCCTGAATAGTGCTGGTTGAATAGTATGCAAAAAATAAAAAAATAAAAAAAATAGAAAAAAGAGAGGGATGATAGGAATGAAATCTTAGCACTGGTAAGCAGCACTTGGAAGATTAATGAAGTTTCTATAGAGGGAAAAAAAATAATTGATGGAAGTCATACAAATAAAAACAGCACACAGCACTTGGAAACCGCACCCAGGTGCCTCCATAAATGCATGGGATTAATTAAAAAAAAAAAGACCATAGTTGCAGGCAATGCTCTTTATTGCATAAGCTCAGTATGGAATAGCCCCATGAATATACATCCCAAAACATGTCTCTCAGTCACACAGAGGAAAGAGGCAGGCTGAGCTGCAGATGTGGGGACGCAGCATCTGCTGAGGTTTCACTAACTGGTGTGTCCTGCTGAGCGCGTCACATGGTGGCACCAACTCCAGCATTATGCTAGTGGGCTCCTCTGCAATCTGCAGGCAGAAGTCCCAGAAAACAGGTTGTTTTTATGCAAGTGGGAAGCTGAATGCAGAGATGCTGCTCATCTCCCTGTACTACGAGAAATAGGGCCCCTTAGTAGAGATCCTGGGGCAGTTTGAAGCCTTTTGAATGGCCAAAGGAGAGCTCCTGGTGTTTTCTGCCACTGGGGGTGAGGAGGCAGAGAGTAACAACCATGCCAGAAAGGGACAGCAAGTCCCTTGGGTTGGAAAGAACAGGCAGGGCTGTGCCCCTGACATCCCTAGCAAGGGCTTGCTCTCAGAATAAATTAAGCAGCCACCGTGGGAGCTCAAAATACCAACCATTTCCATGTGGAAAATAAATAGATAAATAAAATAGAAAAACAACCGCTTTCCAGACCGCCATAGGATGTGCTCAGAAGTGTGTCACACACATGGAAACGTGACATGAAACTGCAGGAGGAAGGGTAGAAGGGGGACTTCCCATTCAGTGGTGTGCAAGATGTTTTAATGAGAGATTTAAACCAGGTAACACTCGATTTTGGGATTCTCCTAGAACTAAAAATGTATCTCAAAGGAGGGTGAAGAATGGGAGAAAAAAAAAGAGCCTCTCCCCCCCCCCCCCCCCCATAAGAAGAAATTAATTTGGTAGTATAGGGAGGGAAGTGTTTCACTATGAAATAGGAATATTCATGAAGAGGAGATACAGGAAACAGAAATTAAAGGCTGAAGCAGGCTTAGTAGGAAAACAATTGGGGGTTTGAAAAATTACCAGAAAAGTGATATTCTCAAGGGTGTAAGCAATAGCACAGGCTGCACTGAAAATGAGGTTAGTTTTGGAAATTAACATCACATCTGTCTAGTTCCAATAATCCCTGTCTGTTTTAAAATGGAGTTTGCTCCACAAGATACTGCTATAAATAATCAAATACATTATAACCTGGACATATCCTCTACATCGGATAATCCTGCTATAAAAACCGAGAATAAAGGAATTTGCTGGATGACTAGCACTTAAGAAATTGTTCCCTGGTGGGTTATTTGCAGCCTATTCTCTACTTCAGTAGGAGTTTATGTTGAATAACTCACAGCTGTGGAAATACCTGCATGGCAGCACTGAATACCACTAACAAAGGGACACAAACTGGCGTGGCTTTGCTCAAGACTAACTAACCTTGGGTTGTGTGAAGCGCAGAGGGGCTTCAGCACAGAGCTGCAGATGCTCATGGTGGCAGCAGGTGACAAAGCACGGCAACACGAGGGTTTGAGCACTCAGCAAAGTGGGTGGGAGGGAACAGAAATACACACAGGCTTTGAGAAGCACGAAGGTGCACTTCCATAGAATCATTAAGGTTAGAAAGATCTTCGAGCTGGTCTAGTCCAACCATCAACCTATCACCCCCATACCACTAAACCGTGTCCCTCAGTGTCACATCTCCACATTTCTTGAATACCTCCAGGGATGGTGACTTCACCACTTCCCTGGGCAGCCCATTCCAGTGCCTCACCACTCCTTCTGAGAAACTCACCACTTTGCTGGCAGTGCTGGGATGTTACAAGTCAAACCAGCTTCGTTCCTGCTTTTGGTAAGAGTCTAAGCTCCAAAGCTTTTACCTCTTTACATAGAGCATGACAACAACATAGATTTGGTAGGAAATCTAGAAAGAGGCTATTTATTAGGAATTACAAAAAGAGAGGAGTTGGTCTCACTTGCCACATAACCTGAAAACACAGTAAAACCACCTAGTTACAAAATGGCACACTCCAGCCAACGCTGTTTACTTCAGGTCGCGTCTACCAGCAGATCACACAGAGATGCTTCTGAGTGGAGAGACAGAGCTCTACCACTCTTTATCACTACTCTCTGGGATTAGTCTATTTTGATAAATTGAAGGGAACGGGAGGAGAAGGGAGGAGAGAAAGATGAAATAACTGATACTTTGTGTGGTCTATATTGTTACATGTCCTTCAAGGTGCATCTCTGCCACCTCTACACACGTTTCTGTAGAGCTTGCATTCTGTGTATTTCGCAGTGTGAGGCAGCCAGCCAGGCTTTGTGCAGCCCAGTGGCTCTGCTGGTTTCCCTGCAGGCCTTGCCATTGCATGGGCTTATTTTACCTCAGAGGTTGTTTCAAATGAATCCCGCCATTATTGAGTTAAAGGAAGTTGTTGCAGTTCTGCAGATGACCTGCCTTATCATGGATGATTAAAAACTATCAACTCTCTGTTTTCCTTTCCAGTCTTGACCTTCCCATGCGGGTCCATGCCTGGGCCTCCATGAACCCATCTCTGGGATACTTCCTTTGTTACTGGTTGCAATTTTTTTCTCACTTCACATGGGTTTTTCTTAGATATGGCCATGAATCAGATTGCCACTTTCTGAAGGCGGTCACCGTACAGGTCCCTCCTTCCTTCCCCAGCAGTTCCTCTCTACACCTGAGAACTGACCACACAGCATGGCTCACAAGAACATCGCACACTTTGACAATTGTTTCCATTTTAAAAGTCCACATCCCTCTGTTGCATGATCCCGAGCTTGCAAACGTTGACTCTCTAGAGTGCCACTGTTCCATCACTCATGATAAACTGGTTGTTAGAATCATTTTTTCCCCTTCACAGCAATGCAGCTGACATCTACAGTAAAACCAAACCCTACTGTTTGAAATCTTTGAGTTAGGCCCTTCTCAAAGCCATTCTGGCTTGACGAATAGAGACATATTTAAAAATTACAATTTTTCTGAGAGAAAGAAGAATCAGAAATAACAGCAAACCTTAGAAATGTGCTGGACAAAGACAGGCTGAAGCCCCCGTCCCCGTTGACAAAAAGGTGAGTGGAGGAAGCAGTTGTCAGATGCAGCAGTGGCTCTATGCTGGTGCTACAAGGCTGGGGAACTACAGCACAGTTTCTTGATCTCAATCCAAGGACAAGTGGCTGCAAACCCCACTCCTATAAACTGAGCTTCTGTCACACTGCACCCAATGCATGTCAGAGGTGCGGGTGATTTAAGAACAGAGATCGTCATAGAGCTGGTGAAAAACCTCTATGAAAAGACAGCTGTCCCACTCAGTTGCACTTTATTACCACCCTCTGGAAGGTTAGCATAACCCGAGGGGAGACTTCCATGAAAACAGCTGAAAATTCCCCTTCAAAATGGAGTTTGCTGTTGAAGACAGACACAAGCCCCATTATCCATCACAGTTCCTAAATTTCACACCTACTGTCTGCTGAGTTTGATTTCTCTTGGCAGTCCAGGAACAACCCACCTTAGTTTTGATGGGTTTGTCTGCATTTTGCTTTACACATAGCCAGGAGAAGGTGGAAGGTTAAAAACTCTGGGCAAACAAATTTTCATAAGCTATCAAAGAGAGATGAAAGAAAATTGCATTGGTGGAAAAAAATAAATAAATAGAGCCAAACCAGCATTTGAAAGCACCAAACACAGTTCTTAAAAGCTTTTCCAGTACTCAGACCCTCCCCAACCCCCCAGGAGATCGCTGAGGGAGGATGAAACTTTATGTGATAAAATGAGAATTGCAGTCAAATGTGATTAGGAGTGTTAAATGCCTGTTTCATATCAAGCACTTGCCAAAATGTCTCCTAATGCACCTACAAAGGAGACACTAGCCTTATACATTATAGCTGTTCAATACAGAATTGTACATACTATTTCAGATGAATTCAGAGTTGTTGAGACAGAACTATTAATTAAACTAGGGCAACACACAACTTGAAGCTCTCAAGAGACAGAATTCCTTTTAGCATAATATAGAATATTGCTCCCCCAAACACTCTAATGACTGCTTTGCATGCCACCTTTTAACTAGCAAGATCCCAGACACTCAAGAAATACTTATATCATAGACCTCAGTACAAACTTTCACCAAACAAACCAAACCCCAACTCAGAAAGAAAATAAACCTGAAGACTTACAGACCTTAGTTATGAGCACAGGCTGGAAGGTCCTAAATTTGGGTGCCAAAGAGAAATGGAGTCGCACCAGGTGAGCATCTATTTGGTTCAGCTGAAACACGTTCCCCTTTCTAATGGGCAGTGATTGCATTCTGCACCTGAGTTATCAGGGATATGTTTAGTTAATTACCCGAACCAAAGCCCGTTGCTTTCATCCAGCTCTCTGTAAAGTTGATGGAAGAACGGTTTCTTGGGGGAACTGATGTGTTTGTGCTCTGTTATGGCTGAGTGCTTTTATCAAGTTTTTGACTCCGTGTGCACAAGTGTATTCCCCTCTGATGTCATCCTTAATACATAATGGTGTTTTAAAATGTGCTTATAGATTAAGACTACCCATAGACCCATTACAATTATTTCTTGATGTACGGGGTGTAATTCTTTTATTTCGAAAGTGAATCATAGGGTCAGAGAAGAAATGATCCTGCAGTTACATTGCTCTGTCTCTGTTCCCAATAAAGCCTCTCCCTTTGAAAGCACTGGTACTAGCTGCTGTCAAAATAACATACTAATTCAGAACAGATTTTAATACTGTGACTATTCAGTGGTAATTAATATCTTCTAATGAAACAGCAGCATGGACCATAAATTTGGGGACTCCCAAAAGTGACTCAAGCTAAAGTTATCATCTCCCAGTCTGCAGTGCTGGGGTACCACCAGACTCCTAACAGAAGCATAACAACGTGCTGGAGTAGCATCAGATCCTCTGGATGTTAAATATTCAGTAGCTCCTCTTACAAAGGAGAAGATTCTGGCCTTAGCCTTGTATAGAAATATGCTGTCAAAAAGCTAGAAGAAACATACATATCATCCAGCCCTACGCAGTAAAACCAGCTACTGGGGTTACTGGTGCCCCAGGGCAGCTTTAATTTGGACGTGCAATATATCACCATAGGACTGCTTGATCAGAGTTGCAGTCTCAGGAAATATTTTCAGAACTATTCAATTTCCATTAGCAGTTTCTCCAGGATATATTAGGCACAAACTGGGCTTCCTTGAATATCAGTCATTCATGCTTTCTCTTTCATCCCGTCTTAGCTAAAATGGGATTTTTCATGGAGGCCACGAAATTGCAAAATTTAGTCTGTTCTTATAGCCGGTTCCATCATTTAGACTCCTTTAATGGCGTTCTGCAGCAAGAGGTAAGGAACCTCTGTCCATCCTAGAACTAGAGAACACTCTGCAGTGCCCCATGTTTTGCCTTTTCATTCAGTAGTTTCCTCCCCCCTTCCTTTTCTGCGTACCTTAAGACTATTATATCTTTTGAGCTCCCTTCCAAACTGAATCACCCCATGAAGTTATTACATTCACCCATACTGATGGTAAAGATGCCTTCTTCCTGAAATATACCACGGAGCTGCATATACTACTTCTTTTTGCTCATTGCAAAAAGAGAGAAAGAAGCCTTAAGAACTTAAATGTCCTCATGAGGGGCAGTTGGTGAGACTGGTTGGTGACGGTGGCTCGGGAGCTCCCTGAGAAGCTGGCTTTGCTGACCCAAGGGAAAAAAACACGCAGAACAAAGCAATTCAAAGAGCAACCAGGATGTACTACTGCTTACGATTCTAACACAGTCCAAGTCTTTTGTAACAGCAACCAGCTTAGTTATCAGTTCTCACTTGCTCACCTTACTAATTATATCATCCTGCTTTTCTAAGTAAACTTGCAGAATTTCCTCCCTGTGATTTGAGAGGGCACTTCTCAGAGCCAGCATTTCCCTCTATTTAGCTAAAGCAAACAAGAGCTTTCTCTTTGAAAGTGTTTCAACATCACGAGATAAGTTTCCTTCCCCCTTTCAATAATTGCAAGGCTCCCCAGAGGAAAGTGCCAACAGCGTTATTTCCTTCCAAATTCTGAAAGAGATACAATGTTCTTGGAGGTGGTGAGATTAGATTACAGCACAATTAATTGTCGGGGTCAAGCTTTCAGTTTTGAGCTCAGCCTCGGCTCTCCTAAACGTGGTTCTATGATCTTTAGTCATCTTTCCCCCTTCTCTGCATGAAATAGGAAAGGAACACACAACAGCCACAACAACCACAATGTCACTGAAAAAAACCAACAACCAAAAGGCATAAAGTCCAATGCTTAATGGAAATGCTATAGCTTAATCCTCTGCCCACAGGGAACGTTCCCCAGAAGAGGGCACGAGCAGATGGGAGGACACGGGACCAGAAGGTCTTTCTTGAAGAGTTTACCATTGGAACATGGTAAGAAAAGCCCACACAGCGTCCAACATGAGGGGATGGAGGAGGCAGCAAAGAAGAGACCACGCGGTCATCTGCTGTGCATAGCCAAGCACTTCATTAAGCCGGTTTTATGAATAAGTGAATAAATAAAATCAGCTAGCTCCATCTGTTATTCACCCTAACCACAATAGGGTGGATTGATAGCTTATAGAGTGGGTTTTTGAGGAGATATGGAAAAAGTGCCCTTCCAGATTAATTCAAGGACAGCACTCTAAAGAGCCCGTTACCCATTTTTCAAACGTTCTTATGTTTATTTACTGAAACAACAGGAGTAATATGACATCATAAATCTTTTAAAAATTGAAATAGTAGTGCCAGCCTTGAAAGATTAATAATAAGGAACGCCTTTTAGAGTGCGCTCATGGAAATGTAATATGAATGATTGGTGTTTTTGAACATTAGAATTACAGTGTATAATTGTAATGTTATAGCAGCTATATGGGAGCCAGTGATCCCTTAATGGAATACAGTGTGACTTTAATTATTTACATGGAAAAATCACTGCTGATACAGTCCCTGAATGATAGACCTGCAGTTTCCTGCACCCTGCAAGTGTTGTGTGGGAACAACATCACTATCTATGCTGATATACCCAGCCCACGTTTATTATTTATTCAGTTATAAATTCTACCCTAAAGGGAGCTATGTGCTGAGGGTTTAGATCCTAGAGAAACCAGAGTGGCTCAGGCTGGTGATGCATTGGCACAGGCTGCCCAGAGAAGTGGTGGAGCCACTGTCCCTGGAGGTGCTCAAGAAAAGGGGAGATGTGGCACTGAGGGACATGGGTTAGTGGTATGGTGGTGAGGCGTGGATGGCTGCACTAGAGCAAGTGGCCTTTCCAACCTTAATGATCTTACGAGTCTCATCCTCAACAGCATGCTTAAAAACATAGACGTGTACATTTGGGACACACTTCTGGAGAATGTATGTGAAGTCGGAAAGATAATCACAAAAAAGACCAGGAATTGTTCAGGCGCTTTTCTAATGCCTGGAATATCAAAAGCATAATAAAATTAAAAGCAAAACATTACTATCCTGCACAAAAGGCAGGACCTCGTATATCCAGTGATGCATGCCAGGAATTCCTCATCCTGTGAGTACGACCACCTGCAGGGAGCACCTCGCAGGTCACAGCTGCCTGGGGATGAAGGTTTGCACCCCCCTGCTCCCAGCCCCAGCTGAGGGGCTCGTGCACGCCAGGCTATCTCAGAGCAGGCTGCCCCTGCCTGGAGACCTTGCTGTAGAGCCTTGCTCCCACGAACAATCGATTTGATAGCAAAGGAAAGAAAGAAGCAGCATTTTTAAAATCCTCCCAGCCCCAGTCGAGGGACTCATCGTAAAACCATCAGACAGAATTCAGCAGAGTGGAAATCCCTGCTCTGATAAGCTCCAGCCACGGAAGGCGAGGGAGGCCAAGTTCAGGGTGGAGGTGCTCCCGCTGGATGCCCCGCGCTCCCTCGTGCCTGGCTCCCGCCGCTGTTAGTGACTGACCTGTGCTGTTACACATCATTAATGTTAAAAAAAAAAAGAGCAGCTAACGAAATGGAGCTGCGAGAGGTTCACACCTGAACTGCAGCCTGCCCTTTTTGCTGGAAAAAAAAACCTTGTGATTTGGTGAAACACAAATCCCACGCACTCCTGGTGCACGATCGCGCACACGGGCGTGTGACTTCGGCACGCACCGAACTGTAAATGCAGTATAGAAGAGGCCGTTTGTTAACACAGTTTATTGGCACACTTATTGGCAAAGCATACATAAAATACGGTTGTATTATATAACACACTGACTCACTGTGTCTTTACATGATGAGCTGAACATATTAATATGTAAATGAAAAAAAATTAGTTTCTTTTATAAAGTTTCACATAAATACACTGGAATCCAAAAAAAGCAAATCAAAACAAAACAAAACAAAACAAAAAAAAAGGTTTGAGGGCTTTACAAAAATATTATACAAGAAATATACTATGAAAAGAAATAACAACAAAGCCAACTCAGATACAATAATAAAAACACAAAAGTTTTAGATTTATTAAGCTGCCCACAAAGTTAATGGATTACATGGCTTTAAAATATCTGGATCAACAGCAATTTTACAAAGCATAAACTCTCATAGGACTGGGTGTCTTTTTCCACATAAAAATATTTCTCATGTCTTTGATGAAAAAAAGACATTTCTTGTTTCAGTGTTTTCAGTGAGTGATGGAAAGAGTATCTACTGGCATCAGCTACATGTGAATTAAAAATGCTGGATCCTTTAAACGATTAACCAATGAAAGGAAAGTCAAAGAAAGAACAAAAGTTACTTTAAATTACTTTTCCTTAAAAGCTGGTTTTTTGATTTTTTTTTTTTCTGAAACAAGAAATTTCAGGTGCAAGTTGAAAAGCAGAAAATATATTACAATTGTAAAAAGTTTTACATAGTTACGTTAATGAGATCCTGAGCACTGATGATTTGGTAAAATATGGCCATTGTTTGATGAGGAAAAAAACAACCCCTCCAATAGAACGCATGGTCAGAAATTTGCCATGAGACGCTGCTTAATTTTCCATTATTTTAATTGAGGTCAGTGCCAGTATCACGTTGTATGTGAAAGCTTCCAGGAAACGTACATGGAAGCTCATACAAGATTTTTCTCTAATTAAAAAAGAAAAAATCAGATAGATTTAGTTTAGAAATAGATACTGTATCCATTGAAAGGTTTCTTTAAATTGTTTCGAAGGATGCTTTGAAACAGTAATTAATAACCCCCTGACACACACGGCAGTGGGCACTGCTGCTGAATAACCTATTGGGAAGCTTGTGGTGTGGGGTTTTCAGATTTAGTCTCCTGGTTAGCAGGAGGTTTGCTGTTCCACGGGCTGTTATTTCCCAGTGCAGGTGAATTGTTGAAATCTTCTTCATCATCCATGCCGTTTGCTGCATCATACTGTGTATTCTCTAATCTAGTGATAAGCCTTTCGTCTTCGTCTCCAAATTCGCCTCCCATCAGAGTTGGTTCTCCTACCACCATCACATCCTGTGAACAGCACCCAATATTTGTTATATGGAAACCTTGAGAGAGAAAAAATCAACTTAAAAAAGTTATGTTAGAGAATTTGCATCTCTTAATTTTGTGATATTTGAACAACAGAGTTAAAAGTGCCTGCACAGTAGGAGCCAGGAGACAGGCTTGCACTTTGTTTCTAGTTTGGGTGCAATACCATTAACACGACATGTCTCTAGCCACATGCTCGTGGCTCTGCATCTCAGGAGCCCCAGAACAGAAAAGCAGGTAGACTGAATTTTTTGTTAGGAAAACAAGCAGGCTATGAAACTGCCTTAAAGTCCTGCTTGAGGAATTTGGGCTTTATCCAGTCTTCCTTTCCTGAGCCGTTTCATATGGAAAGGCACCAGGGTGCTTCTCAGTTGCAGCTCTGTGCTACGCGTACTTTAGAACTAGTTTTAAAGAAACCACATTTCTTATCCTTAGACTTTTCAAATGTGGAGCACGGCACTCTAATAAAGATGGTAACTCTCTTATCCTTAGCCAGCCAAGCCCTTTTACGCATCCAATATACTTGACATTCTGCTACTTAATTATGGTAATTAATTTAGGTAAAGTTTTCGATAAAAACAATGTTCACACTGATTTGACAATTTGCATAGCTAATTAAGTCATTAGCAAAAACCTGCTGATTGCCAACAAGCCCTGAATTTACCATCTGTTATTTCATGGTGCCTGTCACCTAACTCCATGTAGGCAACCCTGCCGCCAATCTGTGCAGTAAGAGGACCAATCTGTCCAGCTGGTACCGTACAAGGAAGATGAAGAGGGCTAATTATAATTACACTGATGAAGCTAGTAGTCATCAAAAACTGAAGCATGCAAGAAAGAAAGGATTCATCTAATCACTGCTTTAGGTACAAATTGTCCTTCCATGAAAACAAGTAAACCGCCTACTGTACTCCAGTGCATCACAGATTTGCTGCAGTAAACCTAACCAGCATGGGATAGAAAGGTGCAAACTTGAGATTGGAAAGCAAAGGTGCAAAGCCAGAGAGCTCTCTTGTTCTCTCTGAAAATTAGGCTGCTGTGCTAGCCACTACAAGAAGTATGTGGGATGCATATTTTCATGCAGCTCAGGTGGCAGGGCATCAGGTAGCATTTGGCTAAAGTGCAGTCATTCCAGATGTCTAGCTTTGTACCTGCTGATTTAACAAGCCCTTCACAGAATCCTAGAGAACAACAGATTCATATTTTAAAGGATCTGTTCCTTCTTATGAATGTAAAAGCATTTGTAAAAAGGAAACAGAAGACAAATGCTTGCATTTAATGCTTTTTGTTAAAATCTGCTATGTACTTAATTCCCCACAAAACAATACAAATTACTGCCTCTATTTACGCTGCCTCTTGATATCCCTTAGCAAAGGCTGACATGCTACAGAAGAATGTTTACATCACATCTTCAGCCTGTGCTACGTGACAAATCTGTGAGTAGATGGATACTGCTGCGTGATATCTTTTTCCATTCTCTACATTTTGTTACTCCACCTATCCATAAAATCCTTTGTTAAATCAAACACACATAGCTTTGCAACATAGAAGTTTAAAAGACAAAAGTGTATATAACCTAAAGTCTCTTCTAATTTATTTCATCCCTCTAAACAACAGAAAATGTATAGTGTGCACTGCTGAAGCGGACCTGACCCCAATGCGTTGTGAGAGCATTAACGACAAGAGACCTGGCAGAGAGCAAATTGGATCGGAGCGTGCAGTGATACGTCAGGCAAAAAGGACCGCAGTGACTGAGATACAGAATCACAGACCGAGGTGGCAACATCTCCCTTTACTTCAATGCTCGTGAGCATGGACCCTGATGCTGCCTCAAGTGCTGTGCGTTGCCATACCAGGAGGAGGTCAGCAACTTGGATGAGACTTAGAGAAGTGCATCAAAAATAACTGCGGGGCTAGAAAAGCTGGCTGGGGAGGCCATGGAAAAGAATTAACTGTGTATTGCATTGTCCAAATGACTGGGAGGGGTAAATATCCCTAATAGCTGCTAGTGCTGAAACGAAGAGTATCATCAGTTTAGGCCAATCTGAAGTACTAGGGCACTAAGATGACATTAAGTAAATGAAAATGTAACCCCCACTGATAAGACAATATTCCTGTTGCTGAGAACTGCAGACTGAGGATTAATGACCCCAGTAGAATAGTGCTAGCTTCGCTGCTTGGGTCTCCTCACAGTGGACTGGGAAAAGCCTCAATCTGCGGTAGGGAACGTTCGTGCATCAGTGGGGAGATACTCAGTGACCTTGTAAGTATTTCCATCTCTAATTTCTCAGGCTCTTTGCAAACATTATTCCTTAATTTAATGACACCCACTGAGAGGACAGTTTGCACTTATATTTCTCTCCATGCCACTGAGTCTTTCTCTCTCTCTCTCTCTCTCTCTCTCTCTCTCTCTGGGAATTAAGCTACAATTATATTGAGGTTATATTAGCGGAGTTTTCCCTCATTCTATTTAAGAAACAGATATCACAGCATTAGTTACAGGACATTAGAAGTATATATATATATATATCTCTATGTATGTATATTCTTGACAATCCTGCTGCTTATACTGTGTCAGGCAAAAATACTTTCTCAGGAAGCGCACATGCTGGTTCCTCCCCGGAGAGGATTCTGCTCCTCAGACTGAAAAGCTGAAG
The DNA here is from genome assembly GCF_016699485.2 of Gallus gallus. Lineage (NCBI taxonomy): Eukaryota > Metazoa > Chordata > Aves > Galliformes > Phasianidae > Gallus > Gallus gallus. The sequence continues at coordinate 75,910,517 of NC_052535.1, read as the reverse complement.
ACCCCACCAAGTGTACCCCATTGAACCTCCACTCACTAATTCCCGTGCAATGACCACCAACCTCTGAGGAGGACTGGAAGTGACTCCTTTTAGAGCCCCTCAATGCTTCTCCTTAAATTGGCCAGTGGGGGTCACTGCTGTTGAATGACACAAGGCTCCATCCCTCCCAGGGTTGAGGCTGCAGCTCTGGAGTGCTCCTAGCTCCTGCTCATGGAGTGAGAAGCAGAATCCAAGAATTAAACCCTAGTCTCTTGCACGGCAGCATACACTGCTATGGCCTAGTTATGGTAGCACATATTTGACTAGATTAGTTTAAAAAAAGATTTAGACTGTAGTCACTCAATCTTATTAATTTACTCTGTGATTAGAAACAACATTTTTGGTCAAGGAATGTCTCACGATAGTAAAATATGATCTCAGTGAAGCACTGTAAATAACGCAGTGGCTGTTTTACATTATCCGATAGAAATGTATTATTTTATATTATAACCACAAAGCAGCTTTCATTTATATCACACCTTTCATCCTGCAGTATCCCTAATTGCTATCCAAACTTAAATTGATGTACATAAACTACACACAGATCACTTCAGACACAACTCAAATGCAAGCACTTCTATTTAACAGACCCGTTGTTTCTCAGGCTTCCACTTTTTTATACCTAGCCTCAATGTTTAGCTCCGCGACACCCAGTTACATCACTAGACTTTTTAACTTGGGATTTTGAAGATCATCCCATGACTAATCAATGTCTTACTGCTATCTGGAGGTTACAAAAAACAGTGAGCAATGTAAAATTCCCCATGCCAATGCCTGCCATCTTTGCTTTGCTATTTCGTTTTGCTTTGTTGTTAATTTGCTTTGTTAATATGTAATCCAGCTCAGGTGTCACAGTCCTCAGAAGTACACAAACAGTGCTTCACAAGCCTGAGATAACTAAAAACACCTGAAACTGTCAAGTAGACGTTTTAAACAAGCCTCACACTCCAAGGACTGAAAGTTGCACAAGTTTTAGCAGCCAGCACATCTGTAAGTGCCAAGGCAAAAGAAGAAAGGTATCTCCTCCTTACTTTTGTAGTGTTAGTGGTGATTATTTTAATAATTGGCTTTGTAACTCCTTGCCACAAAAAAATATTAATTACTTAGAGCCCCACTGTTGCCCTCCACAGTAATGGTCACTACCTCCAAGACAAAAACATCAGACTGCCATTTGTGTTGAAATGATCTGTAGAAACAGAACTGACATTTTAATTAGGTTTCAGAGTAAACACCTTCTAGAGGAAAATGGTTATCTTTCACATCTCATCATAGTCCTCTCTGTTAACTTGACATCCTGGTCTTGTTTGGTACATTTTTCTTAAAGCGCAACAACTGGAAACCAATTTGCTCACTCTCATCTGCTTAAGGCTAAATCTTAGATTCTGAATTGCACTGTTCTGAGACACAGTATAATTTCTGACACTAATCTTCAAACCCTACAAGTGCAGGTTCTGTAGTACAACATCCATTACAGAACACCTGAACCTACCCCCTTTTTCTGAAACACGTAAGAGATTGTATTGCTGCCTTTCACATTAGCAGGTTTATTTATGGATTTGGCTTTCTGAGGAGCTTACAAAGAACTACAAAGAGAAACAGAGATTATAGAGGTATGTAAATCATTTAAAGAGTGCAAGGAGGCTCTAATTAAGACTTTGGACGTAACAAAGAACATTTGATTTACTTAGCAGCATGTAGTGATGCTTTATTCTTTTCAACACAAATGATATTTCACTGGGTTCTTGGTTACAGTATTACACGCAACAGGATCTTCATTAGTAAATGAAAGCAAAATCCACCTATTAGTTCTATCGCATCCTAGAGCAATGGTTCTTAGAATTTGCAAGAGTTGTGGACTGCTGTCAAATTTCCAAATTCAAGTAGATTAGAATGGATCAATATGAACTTTTTTTCATTCAACTTAACTGAAAGTGATTTTTAAGCGATATGTCTGTATGGACCACTTCTGATCATCTTATACCTGTAATCCACAAATCACAGTGTACAGGGCACTTGTCTGCATACAAGGGTATGGTCTTAAAAGACAGTTTTATTTGAAACAGAAGAATAAAAAAAAATCAGATCTCAACCTGTGAAGAAGCAAGAAAATGGAGCAAAGACATGGAAGAACACAGCAGTTAGCTTCAAACATTAGAGGACATCAATAAAGTGTAAATGATAAACAATGAATCACGCAAATTAGATAACTAGCTTTCTTTGAAATTACAGGAAAGATAACATAAGAAAGACAAGCTTTGTATGACCCTTGCAGGAGGAGTCTTGCTTATCTTTGCTCTCTGTTTGGAGGAAAAAGGTAATCCCAGTAACAATGGGTTGACATTTTTCCAAAGATTAGATATGATCAAGATCAGGAACAAACTTGAGAACAGTTCTAATAAATGGAATCTACTGAGACTAAGACAGATGAGTGGACAGTTTCTGGGTCCCTGTTTTGTCAACTCTCTCTACACCCTAAACAAAAGGCAGTACATTTGTGGAAACATTGGAAGTACCCAGCCTGCACCAACAGGAGTCTGAGAGAAGCAAACTCCTGGTGAGAGAAATATCTCATTACTTATGCTATTGGATGGACTTCAGTGGCATTTGGTTCTGCTTCCAATGCGCTGCAGCATATTGCCTCAGCATCTATGGATTCAAGTCAAAAGAATCACCAAACAACTGAAAGGCCAGCCTACACATGAGTTCTGCAGTGTAATCATGTAGCCCGCTGGCTAACTACATTTGTCCGAAGAAAGCTCCCAGTATGTAGGAAGTGTTAAACAAGGGACTTGGGAAGAAATAGTCCCATTGAAAAGAGAAGATGCTGAAGGTCTGCAACCAGTAGCATGAGAACAAACATAACCATAGAAGCCACACTGTAAGGAAAAATAAGTACAATAGAGTGCAAGGAACTGTCAGAAGGGCAAAACATTGTATTTTATTTAGCAGAGCTGAGGAAGTATAAAAAGGCTAGAGATATGAGGACAGCATGAGAGTGACCCTGTTGAAATTACTGATGAGAGGGAGCATGCATATCTATTCACTGTCAGAGACCCTTAAGATAATTTTGAAGACTGTGTCATTAAAGATGTATCTGAACATGTCAGCACAGTCAATGTGCTAATAAATTTAAGGCAACAAAAAGGGCACAGACGATACTGATTGGTTAGGTTTCAGCAGCTGAACTTCAAGGTGCAACACTAAACTGACCCACACATGGAAATACAATGCAATGATTTCACTTTCTGGGCTTGGACTTGTATTGTCAGTGCGGTCCCTGCTTGAAGAACAGATCAGAAAATACACAGGTAGAGGGAATGGTACAACCTCCTATTAATGAAGAAGCAGCTATATAAGACAAATACAGCTACATATCAAACTTTGCTTAACATTATGTATTTATCTGAAGATCTGCAAGGTGCTTTGGAGAAAATGAGAAATGTCTGAAGCTTCAAACTTTGTCACAGCCAACAGCTTTCAAGTCACTGTCCTGAAAATTTACAATTTGCCTTTCCAGATGTGAAAACCTCATTACAAAAAGAGAAGCTAATGGTGTGAGTGAGAAGACTGGATGAGAGGTATGGTATGTTCACCTACTTTGTAGAGTGTACACGGCAGTACTATAGAAGCAAAACTGAATAATTATTAATGTTCTAAATCAGGAAACATTACATAGAGTAGAGGTCAAGGAAACGTTCTCTAACCATGATTAATTTACTATCAAAGAGAAAACAACATAGAAGCATAAAATGGACAGGAAATTAGATTCTACTATAGTGGAAAGGCTATCTTTGCTAGCTGGAAAGAAACCATTGGAGAAAAAGAGAAAGCTTACATCTGGACTACACAATTTTACATTACTGCAGCTGTGGCACAAATGTAAGCCTGTTCCTGGGGTTCTCCAGAAAGGATGATGGGAAAAATGGAACTGGAACGAGCTAGGTTCATGTGAGTCATGTGGACAAAAGCAGCAGTGATTTCATTCCTTTATTCTAATGATAAGACTTTTGATGTGGAAAGCAAATGATTTCAGAAGTTGAAAGCTTTCCCGTGTTTCAAGATATCTTCAGTTGCATATAAGGAAAATAAAACACTAAGTATTAACTGATGCACTGAGGTAAAGTTAAGAGAAAGGAACAGAGTGTCTCTCTTATGAAGATAGGTTGAAGGACATCTGATACTGATTGGACAAGGGGAAAATGAAAAGAGGGGATTTGGGTTTGATGTTAGGAAGAATTCCTTATTCAGAGAGTGGTGGGGCACTGCAGCAGGCTGCCCAGAGAAGCCGTGGATGCTCCATTCCTGGAGAAGTTCAGGGCCAGGCTGGATGGGGCCCTGAGAAGCCTGAGCTGGTGAGTGGCAACTCTGCCCATGGTAGGGAGATAGATCTAGATGATCTCTAACCCTTCCAACCTAAGCCATTCTGTGCTTCTATGAAACAGAAAGCAAGTTAATGCTGTCTGCTGCTAACTTCAGAAAGCAACAGCATGTCTGTGTAAGAAGGCCCACTTGAAAGACTGCAAAATTTTGAAGAAACACAGTAACATCTCCCTATTTAACTGAAAAGTGTTGAATAGTTTTACACCAAAATATCATACCACTAAAATTATTTTGAGTTCTGTCTATCCTACATTTTTGCCCAAAAATCATTTCCATCTGGTTTGCTATCTTTGCCTTGGGGAAGATGGGAAGAACTGCTGGTATGTCAAATCAAACAGCTAAGTATTTTCTACTGTGCTAAGCAGAAGACTCCTAAAAACGGAACCTGAGCCTCCATAAAAGAATAGTTTGGACCGCCTCACTATTCTGGTACAGGAAGCAAACAATATTGAACAAAACATAGCTACTCAGCTTTCTAAAAATCAGTGAAGACTGAAAATCCATCCCTCATACCATGATAAACTTCATCACGATGTCTCAGATGTTCAACTAACATCCCCATAGGAAGAGTAGCCTTGACTGCTACACCTGTCAGGAGCAGCCCCTGAATACCTGAATCAACTTGAGTATCAGTGGGAGTGACAGACAGCTATCAGAGGGCCTAATTACACTCAAATGTATGAGTACACACGGCTGCCACTGAGGCCAACAAAAGTCAACGACGCCTCTCCCGAGAGAGCAGGCCTCGGAGAAGCAGGGGGTCAGACTCTGCTTGTGCTGAATGAAGCAAAGGGCAGAGAGTAGCCAGGATAAAGTGATCTTCCTGACTTTCAAACTTGGAGACAGCAAGGAACCAGGAGGTTGCTCAGTTTTATACCTAATTGCTGTTTTCTCATAAATATGGTTGATCATTGATCCAAGGGGATTTCTGGCAGACAGTCAGTGAGGCAGAGTGGCCTGTGCCACGAGGGGTTCAGGTAGCTGGCATTCTGACTGCTTCGCGCTGCCAGAAAAGCCCAGAGTTGCCTATATTAGGGAAAGAATCTGACTCTAGACATGGGAGCCATGTGAAAATTTTAATACAAGGAGAAAATATGAGTTTAATGTACTGAAACTCAAAGCTGTTGAAAGCTAGTGGATTATTGAATTGATCGCTAAACAAAAATCTTCATTTCATTTCACTAGTGTTAGTCTACTCCTCTTTTTCATCTGGGTATTCAAGTTTTCTAGGAAGTGCCTGCTTCACGCTGACAAAAGGCCTGTATTCTTTCTCAAGCTTCAGAAGAGATCTAGCTCTTTCCTATCTGCTGATCAGAAATCCAATAAAAATCCCTGCATGTTATCCCCGAGATACCACTTTATAGTTCCTATACTACCAAATTAATCTCCCTAGCTTTAAAATGCATGAGCTATCTTCTTATTGATTAAGGCACATTTTGTCACAATTCAGGGTCAGATTACCCCTATATTGTGACTAAGGCAATAAATGTGACATCATTAAAATGACAAGAAATGACTTGGTGTTTCCCTACATAATTAGGATGCCAACAGTTACAGCTAGCAGGGTGAATAAACTGAGACCCATATTCAAAGGGATCTACCTTCTGCAAATGGAGTGGTTTGATATAGAGATAACATCTGCAGGCAAATTTACTCATAACTTGTTCAACTTCAGCAATTGAACTCAGCACCAATTAAAGATGAGGCACTAATGGAGAGAGATGAGCAATCTGCTCAGGTATGGTAACCCTGCTGCACAGCAGCTCACTCTCACTTAGCAGCGGGTGGGTGGATGTCTTCGAGACACTCTCAGTTTTCCTACTACAACTGAAAACACAAGGCCCCGTTGAGTCCTACCACCACTGGAAAAACTCCTTTTGATGAGTTGGCCCCAGCCCTGAAACTCATATCTACTCCTCAGGATAGCCCTGTGTGAGGGTCGGTCATTAAAGCTGCACTGAAGAATGGCTTCTTCACACCTCCCCACTAATTCTCCAGCTTCCATGGCATACTACGCAAGGTTGCTTTTTGCCCGTTACAGTTTTGCTCAAGAATGCACCTTCTTTACAAAGAAAGAATTTAAGCACTGTAAGTGATTCAGGCCTAAAAGGAAAGTGAGACTTACAGGTACCTGACTTGATAGACTCAGGTTTGCAGCAGCTGACTTTTTCTTGCTGTTGGTACTATTTGCGTTGTTCCCAGCACTGCTGTTCGAAGTGCTGCTGGTAGAGTTTTTCCTTTTCCTCCGTTTGGTTGTCGGTTGTCTTGTGGGTTCTGCTGCAATAGAAGGGTAAGAAGGAAAGCCAATGGTAGATATTGTAAAACGTTTCAGAAATGCTGAAATATTTTTTTATCTCGTTTTAAATTCACAAGTTTACTAGCAGTAGTAATAGTAGTAGTAGTAATAAGTAGATTTAGATATGAAACTTAGAATAATACTTGAACCAAAGCCAGTGGTTTCTGCTTTCAGTTTTGTGTAATAGAAGTTCCTTTTTCCAGATTATCTATAAAGATATTTGAAAGTATTTTACTAGTGGGAGTATCATGGTAACAATCAGGAAACTCGAAGGTGCTGTGCAGCTTTGCTAAGAGTTGTGCTAACCAAAAATCCAGGTCCTGTTCTGATGTAGGTCACAGTCTCAGCTGCCCCAGCCAGAGACAAAGGGACAAGGCAGCCTGCTGGCTGCTATTGATACAGTATATGAGCACGTAGCATGTAATTCCTTTCTAATTCTGATACGGGCTTAATCTTTAAAACTGATGCATGCAAGCAACGTTTTAAAGAGTGCTGAATGCCATTTCTTTGTGAATCTTCCAAACTTAGACCGAATCAGGACAATTACATAACTTCTCCTAAATCAGAGTAGAATAAAGGTGGCAGCTGCCCTTATCAAAATTTGGCATTGGCACCCATGTGAACAGTCTTAAATACACGGAGCTTTAATAATCTGAGAAAAGAGAGAACTTTTTTGAGGTGTAAGAGGAAAGAGACTAAGTCCAGGCCTGTAAATAGCATTATATGGGTCTCAAAGACAATTAATTATGAATTGTTGCTATAATTTCAGACTCACAGCAGGAAGCTGACTTACACAAGCTATGAATTCTAATGGAGTCAGTAAGCATTTTGCATTCTATCTACATGGTTTTTTGTACTAAATTATATCCTATGCATTTGAATGTGCACATCCATAATACTTGCCTTGCATTATGTTGCATCAGACTGAAATCATGGAAAATCAAAATAATTTTCAAGAATACTTCTGGAGCAGTGCTAATTGTTATTACTTCCCTTTGCAAGTAGATTTGCAGCAAAATTTCCCAGTGTTTTTATATTCTCTGAATTATAAAATAAATAAAATACTGGAAATCAAACATACCTGGTGGGGCCACCATTCTCTGCCATTTTTGAAACAAGCAAGTCTTCAAGCAGTCTCGAGGACTTAGATTGTAAGTTTTGTGTCTTGACATCAGTTCCTGCATTGGCTCCAGTATTACACACAACTGGAAGAAACAAATCAAAATCAAATGATTTCATCTGACGAGAGATTCAGTTGATCAGTATTTACATAGCTGGAAGGTACATCCTTGGCTTTTTTGTTTGTTTCTTTGTTTTGCCCTTTGTAACACAGCATGCCTCATATGGCTCAGTTCAATCTGCACTGCGATCGCAGGATCAAAACTCTGAACCGAGAAAACTTTTGCTCACTATTTGACATCCTAAGTATTAAAAACCAAACAAAAACTGATAAACTTCAACTCTGGTCTTCCAGACTACACAGATTTTCATGCTTGATTGGCAAAGCTGCAAAGATGACTTCATAAATCCTAAAATGCCCACAGCAGGTTATCATTCCAGTACAGCAAATGTACATACAGTGATCTTCCGACCTCCTGCACCTCACAGTAAGGCTTTCTCAGGAATGAGGGCTGTAAAGACAATCTTTTATCTTGCTGTTCCATGCAAAATAATTCAAATAATTTTGCTTTCTTCTTGTTATGAGGACCGTACGTTATCTTCCCATCACATTAATGACATGTCCAAGAAAAAAGCATTTTATTTTCCTTGTCAGCTTGAATGCTCTATTACGTTGAAGCTGAACATTTCCCGAAGCAAACCCTCTCTTCAAAAACAGTTGCTTCTTATACATTTTCTATCTGCTCACTTAATAATTAAAATCACTGTTCACTGCTTTTTGCTCCTGTTAGCACAGCAGATCTAGCATAAAGAACAGTGAGCTGGTTTCTATTCCCTCCTGTTTATCACCACAGAATCATTTCCAGTCAGTTAAACCTTATGCAAAGCCGCAGAAGACAACAGAACTGCACATATGTAACTGAGGGCTTACTCTCATTTGCAAAATCCTTGGTTTTTGGTTATCCTACATGTGAAAAAGAATCTGGATTGGCCCCTAACTTCCACCTGAAATATGCAAGGCTAACACAAAGGAGGAAAAGGTTCCTTCCTTGTTAACTGAGCACATTTGATAAGGAAATAGCTGACACAAACATGTTATTTTCAGAGGTATTTTCAAAGCAAAACTGCATTTAAGAGCAGGGGAAGGTTTGGCTTTTTACCAATAGTAGTAGGGCAACAACTTGGTCAAATTAGCAGAGCTTAGAATGGCCACTGCGAAAAAGAATAATATAATTTGACTCTTGTTTTGTGCAACAGTCCCTCACTGAATTTTAGTAGGTCTTGCTGAAGAAGCACCTTGGATTTATTTCAGCTGGCGAGGTTTTCTTCTGTGTTTTTACAAACATGTGAGACGTGAAGCAAATTCCTTTCTCTGGGATGCACAGCTGATCAAAGTTTGTACCATTCTCCCTTGCATACTTACTCTCATTCATATAAATGGAGATTCCAAGCATGCAGGGAAAATAGCTGAAAGGGAGCTGCCATGAGGACAATGAGATGAATTCAGAATTTAAATATTATTATGTATTGGTGCTATCATCTGATGAGCCTTTCATTAACAGCAGTTAAAACAGAGATAACATAAAGCAGCAGGGAGAATGAAGAGCTCCAGAATGAGGAATTACTTTTTTTCCAACTACAGAAATTGAATCTGCAATTGCTTCATTGACTTGTTTTTCTTACATGGGCTTTTTACGTGTATTTTTGTACACAAGCATCTGCAAGGTAATAGACAGAGAGCTACTATCAGATTGTGCACACTGGACTCAGACTTTCCTCTGGTACAACAGCCTACCAAAAACTAAGAGCATCAGGCTCTAAAATGCACACGGGGTCCAGTTCATGCAGTGAAAGGAATGTTGTATTTTGAGTTCTTATTCAATTTATTCTGTAACCTGCGGGCTCTACCTCAAGTTTTGGGTGTGTGTGAGAGAGGCATTTGTGATCATAATTGACACCATTGTTTTGGTTTTCAAAAATCTGTGTTTCTGGCAGGGTAGTTTAAATTGTCTCATTACGCACAGATACTTCTAACTAGCATGGAAAAGATTGCTGTGGTAATTCTTAACAAACTAGTTAGCCCGGGCAGAGCACTCACTCACACAGCTCTACTGCTGCTAGGACTGAATGTAAATACACATGTAGGGACTTCCAAGATTTCCTTAGGGACACTTTATTCATGACACATTTACTTCTCCATATATACTTATTGTTGGCAACAAAGAGAACGTTTCTTCTTTATCATCTGGCAATGATGTTTCCTATTGTGTACAAACTAATGTGCACTGAGAAGAGCTTTGCAGTCACTGCTGTCTGTGGATCTCTTGGCTAAGATAGCAGGCAGAGCCTGCCTGTAATTTCTTTCATTTCAAACACAAGATTAAAATTGGACACAAGCCCAAAACGTAGCAAGACCCGACTGATGTCACACACATGGATTCAAAATGTTGAGCACTGGGGCCCCTGCACTGGAACATGGGACGCTCTATCAACTTCTGGATATTTAGGAGCTGCACGGGCTCACATGAATTCCTCTTCTGGTTCCGGGGCTGGGGAATTCTCAACCAGTTTCTCCCTCTGAAGTCTACAAATTCTAAGGTCAGCTTTGGATGCCTGAGTAATAGAAGGGTATTGCTCTCTATAGTGACAAGTCCACTTTAAGTGCATCTAGCTCATGGGAATGGGACACAAATGTAAAGCGAACTGGATTAACAGTGATTGATATTAAATCTCACAGTCTTTTTCCGTGCCCTTTGAGATCTGCCCAAAATCTAATGTGACTCAAAACCAAACGAAAAGATGGAAAAGATCGTGGTCCGATTATCTTAAGTCTGAGGTACCTGCCAATGACAATCTGTGTCTTGTTTTTTGCAAAGATATAGACAAAAAATGCAGGGAGAAGATGCATTTAATATATGGATTGGCCAAAATCACAGAAACATTGAATAATGTTAGGCTGGAAGGGACCTCAAGAGGTCATCAGGCCCAACCTCTGCTCCAGCAGGGACACTTATACAGGACTGCATCCTGAACTCTGCTGCCTGCCACCTCCAGCTGCTGGTGAGCTGGGCAGCTGGCACACAGCTCCGACTGTATCGTTTTACAAAGCGACTTCTTAAAACAAAGCTAACAAAATGTTTTACATACTCCTACATTCATTTGCATACAGAAGAAGCCCGAGGCTTTGACTGCCTATTCCCCACAGATCGCCCCATCTCACTGTGAGATTCCTTTTCAAAATATCTATTTCAACATTTTTCAATGACTGGGTACTATGAAAATGTACAATCCTTTACTGTAGCACTGCAATAACACTATTTCGAACACCAACAAAACCAATCTCTTCTGCAAGCATTTCCTGCACAGCTCAGAACCAGTCACCCAGGAAAACACCCTACAGACTTAAAAGACTTCAGTGCAGTGACAGTGTGTGATCACAAGAATAATTTCTACATTTCTAGGGACCCAGAACCTTTAATAGCAATGCTTGACAAGACACAGTTAGACATTTCCATGCTCCACACCTAGACAACACAAAAGGTGGGGCGCATTTGCCTGCACACAGGGTCTAGTGCCAGCTGAATTGCCATAGGTGATGCTGGATTTGATTCAGCTGATCTCTCCTGCTGTCCAAGAAAGACACAAGGCTCTGCGTGGATGTTTAAGGCTCTAGAAGCTGTCTTTAGTGCCTGGGCGAGGGAACTAAGTCTAAGGTTAAAAGCAAAGATATGTTCCTTAGTAGCTTTCGAAATACATTTGTAAGAACTAAGATCATAGTAGAGAATACACTTTCTGTCTGCAGTGCTAGAAGATACTGAAATAACATGACTCCTCATAACCCAAAATGATTAGAGTTAGTTGCCAGTCACATTCTGTTATATGAACTCATCACCATGATACCTGACCATTGCTGCAGTTTCACTGCGAAGAGCCGTGGGCAGGATTTGGTCCTAGAGAGCATCACAGCACTTTACAGTGAGAGAAGTCACTGGCATGGGAAGTTTATGTTCTTGGGTGCCCAGCATACACAGGGCACCGTATATGCACACATTTTGCTGTTGTATGGAGTGTCAGAGACTTTGGTGGAGTTCCATATGGATCCTACGGACAATTCATCAATTACAGGGCTCGGATCCAGCTTGAGAAAATGGTAATGTTATACCCTTGGGGCTCAGGGAAGTGAAAGTAGGGAACATAATAAAGCACATGGCTTTTTGCATTAGTAAAGCACACATCTGGAAGGATTTGATTTATTTTATTTTTGTAATGACTTTTCTTTTTTTTTTAGAGGAGAAGACCAGAATTTATAGGTTTCAGAAAGCAGTGTGTTTTAGGAAGGCTGTTATATGAGGAGATACCAGAGGCACTGCAGACAGGAGTCAGAGGGTTCTGAGAATATGGATCCACACGTAATTTCCTGTAGCGCTTCAGTTATCAGCAGAGCCAAAATCTGCCTGTGTAAGTAAGGGGTCAGATTCAGCTCAGAGATCACTCCAGCCACACCAAGAATGTATCCAGCTTTGTGAATTTTGTTCTGACGTTGGCTTTCTGTTCCATTCCGAGAAGAGATGTCTGCTCAGATAGCAGCGAGGATTAGCAGAAAGACCCACATGGAAGCTCTCTTTTACCTTACTTTAGCATGGCATACATAAGCTTTCGCATCCTATCGCTAATTTAATTTGTGTGTGCCCTCTCAGGGAAGCCTCTCGTCTCCACCAGAATCCTCCCAGTTGTTACAGTGGAGGTCTGACACACTCCTGGCGAGGATGCTGCTGTTCTGCCAGCTCTGAGCTGCAGGTGGCAGAGCTGACCCAGCTTAACAAGCACTCCCCCTCCGCACAGGCTACGGAGCACAAAAGAACTGCATCGTTTCAGTCGTTCAATGCCTTTTGCATTTTAAATAGAACTCAGACTTGCAATACTTACGTGGTGAGACTGACATAATCACCACGCCAGTTTCCTTAAAGAAGGAAACACACTGAACGCTGGACAGCCAATGAGTCCCAAGTCTACCAAAAGAAGCCATTTTTGAGAACTGTGTTGACCTCACTCCCATCATTAGCAGTTTTGTCCATATAAAGCAGAAGTTTCACTAGCCACAAGCAAATAACAGAATTATCTACAATTTCATGTTGATGACACTTAAAAACATTAATGAACGATGAAGTAACCTCAGCATTTTTGAATCAAACCAGAGAGGAATCTAACAGCAACGAGAGCCTTTGCTGAAGCTTTATGAAATTTAGTCTTAACTCTTTGATGCTTGAAACTTTTCCTGGTTTAATGCCTGTATTAATCACTCGAAAACTATGGAAGCTGTTGAATAGCCAGAGCTCACAGAGATTTACAACCCTTAGTAGAGGTGACAAAACACATTTCAGTAGGAGTGTTAGTCACTGTCTAATGTTCAGGTAGGCTGTTGACAGTGAAAGTACCCCTGGAACAGACGCTGCAGCCTTGAAGGGGTCCAATGCTTTCCTTCAGAGCTCAGTTTTTTCTCCTCCATGAGACTCAGAATTATTAACTAACAAGGCTGAGCACAACGGTGTTCTATTTCTACGCTGAGATGCAGCCTTTCCTCTGCATGCCCTATACGTGTGCTAAAGAGAACAGCTCCAGTTAACGTTGCCAGTGATATTCTGGCCCCAGTGTATTTCCCTGGGAAAGGTCCCACTGACTTCAGTGGGACAGAACTTTGGAAAAGAACTGAAATATCTTTGCGTGCTGTTTCACGGATTACCACCCATGGAGGCCCATGACATGTTGCTGATACAGCTGCAGTGAGGAAGGGACACATAACAGGTATTTTTTCAGCCACTGTGGAAGAGCTGTACCTGAAGGTCTGACTTGCAGGAGCAATGCCAAGGCACCGTGCTCTGCGCTCCCGGCATTATGGCAATGAAACAATAATGCTTTGCTGCAGTCCTGAATACAGTTCATTCTCTGGAGTTGGAGACAGGGGAGGCTTATAGCAGACTTTAAATTTCTCTGCTCATGCTCACTTTTCAGAGTTAATGGAAGCATCCTTCCCTGCACAACAGAGGGAGGAACGAACATTTCCTAGGAACATATTGCCGCTTCTTTCACTGGCCGGCTTGCAACACACTGCCAAAAATAGCTGAAGAATCACATGTGAATACAGAACATTTTCATCTTAAAAACTATCTTTGTTTTCCATTAACAACATGGAGACATAAAAAAGAAATGTTTGGATTTTTTTTTTTTTTTCCCTTCTCTTTTTTGACATACTTGTATTTCTGGAGGGGATTGCTTCTGCTTTGTTCTGAGCTCCTGCCCAGAATGTCAAGACAAATTTAAGTCTCTTCCATCAGAGCGTTTCAGTGGATCAGCTACACGCATGCTCCTTCCCTACGTGATACATCTTAAGCCAAAATAAGTGTTTCTGAGATTCCCGTCACTCTTGCTACCTGCTTTCACTTTTTCAATTGGCCGGATACACTCCTGCTGAGATGGGGAGCCTAATAAGAAACGTTCATTGTGTGACCACCACGTAGTACAGTAGTACATGCCAAGCTTTGCTAAATAAATTACCAATTCTTAGATGCTGCAGAACTTAACATAGCAAGCAGCAAATTCAGTAGCCACTCTGATTTAAATCATAAAAGTAGTTCACTGGACCTGGCTATTTAAAATCCAGTCAAAATCCATTTATTTTAGTGATGATGCCTCAGATGATCCTTGGGCATGAATGAAAAGGCAGCTCTCAACTCCAATAGCTTAAACAGTCCCATACTGTAGGCTATTCCCTGACTTGTTTATTGTGACTACTGTTCTCTCAATTTTTCCAAATCCTTCTGTTCCAAAGACTCTCAAATTGGCAGTGTGTAAGCAGATGGAAGTCCTTGGTTTTGCTACATCGGTAAGGAATAATATGAATTTTTTATATTCATGCAGTGAAAAAGTGCTTGTAAATATGGTATAGGGACATATACTGCATTTATTCCTAAATTAAATACACTTACTTTAAGCAGATAGCAATGAAAGGTTTGTCTCTGAACTTTCTTTAGGCTTGGACTTAAAAACTCATAGAGATAAATGTGACCGCACCTCTCAAAGAAATTGTTTTATACTAGTTCAGAGCTCGGCAAGACAGAACTGCATCGGCTTGAACTTGGCTCACATTGTGAGTACGTCTCCAAAACCATATGGAGTGGATATTTTGTGTTAGTTTTAAAAAATGTGGGACGAGTTTCTGCAGCACAGTTCTGTAGCGAGAGCAGATTCTGGGACAAGTTCCACAGCCTGAGATTTACTGGGTCTGGGATATACTTAATAGCCATCACTCCACACAGGGTAAGGCTCCACATTTTGTGACTGCTCACCATGCTGAGTCAAGAAATATTTATACTTGCAATTACCTAAGAAACCAGGAGTGAGAATTTCCAGCTTAACGCTTGCAATATTAATGATCATTAGCATCTAGGGCTTATTATTTATTATTTATAGAAAGCCAGAGATATACAGGGCTATTTTACAAACTACTGAGGCTCTCATTCTAAAGAGATTCCTATCTCAAGTAGATAAGAAAGAAAATACTAAGCCAGGAGTAATTTGGCAACAGTAAGGTATGCACATGAAAATAACAATTTCACGTAGCGATCTACAAGTCCCTTGAGGACTACTGATATATCTGATATGTATTTAAATGGTTCTCACGTGTTGTCACTTGAAAATATGGCTGTTTTGCTATGCAGATCAACTGCTGCACATGAAGCAAAATGTCATTCATTTCGCTGATAATTTAGTTATTTAGAAAACAATACGAGATCAATTTTGCCACAAAGCTTCGGGAATGTGTGGTTTCTCTGTGTCCTGCTAACTCTGCAAGACGCAGTCGGATGACATGCAACTCCAGAAGCTCCGTGCTGCATTTGCTAGTAAATACTCAGCATCAGTAATGTTTATTCATCCTATGCTCTGCCCTGAATGCCAGTCTAGGACTCTCCAGTTTCTCACTAACACCCAGAGGTAGCGAATGATTTCTCAATAATGCAGTGTTCAGCTGCTCAATTGCTCCCAAGCTACATAGCTCATCATGTTTTTACACTGCTCTTTATCTGCAGCCATTTCAATTCCCAGCAACAGCGAGAACAGAAAGAAGCAGCATTCATTTCAGGTAAGGCTAAGCTTAAAAAAATGTATTTTTCCAGGCAAATACTGTGTGCGAGTAGCACACAGCAACAGCACACAGCTACGCCCAGCGCTGCAGCTAATTCTCATCAGTGTGCTGGATCCCAATTTCATTTCTCTCTCTCTCCTTTCCTCTCCTTTTTAACATATCCGTCAGCTAGCAGCTTCCATCAGGGCCCTCTCCTCCAAGCACCCCACAGCAGTGCAGGTGACTATGGTAACTGCTGGCCCTCCTGGCCATTAATTCTGTCCTTCTGTGTGGCGGCAGCTAGAGCTGCATTTGTGGAGACGAGACGAGCCTGACATCTGCCTTATTTAGTTACCTCTTTGGCAGCATGATCACCTTATCAGTATGTGCTGGAATGAATTCTGTTTTGCAATACTCCTAAGCACTGAAATAAGTATTTAAGGCCTACCAGTCATTGCTATTTCCCCTCAAACTATTGGTAAATGTAGCTCTTATTACTTTCTCTGATATTTTGCTCAGTTTTTCCATTTTGATCTATGATTTGTGGGTCTTTAGTTTATGGGTATAGTGGGGGCTTTATTGTTCATATTTATGCTACTTTCTTTTAAGTTTTAATACTGATTTTAATAGATCTGTATTTTTTGGATATTTTGCAATCAACTTACGCAGGTTTAAATTACTCCCCCTTTCTCTCATTACGCAGCTATCAAAATGATGCCCTTTCAGTCAATGTCTTTTTTTTCTCTTCCCCCTCTATATAATGAGATGTTCTCAAAAACCTTTCCCTCAATGGCATCATACTAGTCCTGTGAGCTTTTAATATTGTTTGTGCCAGAGGAACTCATGCCACTTTCTACTTCACTGTTCACCCAAGTGAACAGTGGAGGCTATCTAGTTTGTTTTCTCCTAGCTGGCAAATGAGGTTAAGTAAGGGCAGCTGGTTTCCATACCATGAGCATGTATTACTGGAATCCCAATGGCAGAGACAAACTGCATCCAGCTGCTGTAGTCCAGCTAATGAAAACAAAAGAACTTGCAGAAGTCTCACCTTCCACTTGACAGGCTTAGTCTGAAGGCTGTGAAAACCCAGAAATTGAATAATTCATTACCTCTTTGCTACGGACCTCCTGGTGGAATCTGGCTTCACCCAAATTATATAAATTGATTGGTGTATTCCACAGTGAGGTCAACCTGCCTGAGCCTTCTCCTTGAGCAGAGATCCCAACTGCAGGAAGGGATCAATACATCACATCAAAAGCCTGTATTGCAACAAGAAGTCTTGTACAGACTATCATATTGTGTGATTCTTCTCTCCCAGCTATTTGTATATTAAATGATCAATAGGCAGGATATGTATCTTACACATCTGCGATCAGAACTGAGTTCTGAAATGTTTTAAGAGAGTCCATAAAATTTACCTTTGTAATTTGATTTAACATTAAACTGTATCGCGAAAGTGCATCATGTTGACTACATAATGGGATCCCTTATATTGCACTTGGTATAGCAGTGAGTATCAATCTCAGAAAGCTTGTCAGGACAAAAATAAATTTTATTGTAAATGGGAACAGATTCATTGATTTCAGCCTATGCAGCATTCGGACGGTGATCCACCATTACGTGAGGGTTAAGGTTGGTCTATAGTAATGAAGGGGTTGAGCTGAGTACTTTGGACCAAACTCTTTTTACTTGAGCCTTGTTCTGTGAACGAATCTCTTTTTTTTCCATGCCCAATTCTAGGTTATGCCACAGCTACCCAACAGTTGTTGCTCCACCTCACTGATTCAGTGGCCTGGTGCAAAGCATGTGACACTTGAAAGCTTTCTTAATTTCATTTTCTCTAGATAGTTCAAAAATGACACAGCTTACAATTTATTCTCATTCCATGATTATTGCCCCTTCTCCTAACACAATCACCAGTTTTATTTCTTACACAATACTGAGTTAAGGACAAAACAAGAGCGAATTCTGAGACTGTCATATTCTTCGAGAGATGTTCCTCTCGTGCTTTGCCAAGTGCAGATATTTAATAATCTGAATTCCTTAATAACCCACCATCACAGTCAGCCCAAACAGTATCTTTAGGAAACAGCATAGGAAAAGTCTATTTCCCCATTTGCCATCTCCCATCACTATCATGTGTGATGCTGTTGCATGACATTTCCTTCCTCTCTATTTCTCTAAAGGCAAACAAGCCGTATTCAGCAGTTCTGAGTCAAATCCTAACACCTGATATTTCTGATATGCAAACTGTTAGCTTTTTCTATTTGTGCAACAATGAGACCTTATCAGTTTTGCTGCTTTTCATTTTGACTATGAGACGCATCCACTATCACTCGTCACCTATGTCCCCGGCAGCTCCCTTAGGTTCAGATGGAAACCGGTACGCTGTTTGTCTTGTTCACACTGCCGCTGATCCAAAGCAAATCACAGCGTTATAAGAAAGATCAAGAGCACGGGGACCGCATTTGAATGCTGGCAGTTTTTAGCAGGCAGCTATATTACAACTTGGAAATAAGTTCAGAGATGTTTTTGCGGTGAAATGCTCTGCAGACGGCAAATGCTGCCTTCGAGATACTGACAGCAGAACAATAGGAGAGGTTACGCCTGGCCAAAACGCAGTCCTGAAAACGCAGGGGTGCAGCTGAAGTTTTAGTTCAGCACGTAATGTTTTGAGGACGCTTCAAAACGTGTCACACATGAGGACACCCTTTGTAGTACAAAACAAAACATCGCTACGTGCCTTTCGTTTCGCAAATTCGCTTTCTTACATTGCACATTACTTTCAGGTTTCCTCGTATGAGAAATCGGCTTTCCTTCGTACAATAGATACACAACCACATTCACACATACTGAGGCAATACCACCAATATGATTCATCCTTCCGACTAACGCGTACGTAGCAACTCTAATCTTATTTACAACCTTGCAAAAATGAAGCTTTTTCCAGAGTATAAGCAGCGAGCTCTTCTGTGTCATGAATCCGTTCCCCGTCCACATAAAATCCTCTTGTTTCTATTCTGCAGCTCAAGCACAAATGCAGTGTTTTTCACATTACCAGTTCTATTTTTAGCCTGAATTGTAGGAAGTCTGCAGCATTAATAAATGGAAGAGAAGTATAGAACTGCACCGCATGGTAATGTGCCAGTGCCAAAGCTAGCTTGGCCATTAGCCAATGAACTGTGGTTAGATGTTAGAGCAACGAAAGTAAAAACACCACTTATAATGGAATGATTAATAAGCTGACAAACTTCCACGTATTTGTTTCATACTTTCTGATGCCAACCTTATTAATACTAACATAGTTTCTATTTTATTAGCAGTATCTCTCAGCCTGAAACATACATATGTGCATACATGTATATGTATTTTATATGTGCAATTGAGGTTTCCTTTATTCTGCATTGAAATAGAAAGAACAGTCAAAGAAGCAGACTATACTCTGCAGTGTAAAGCTTGACATAAGAAAAAAGGACTAAGGAAGGAGCTTTTCTTTATGAACTAATAAGCAACTCTGCTAGATGCTAAATCCATTGTTTCATGATTTTCTCTCCTATTGACTCCACAGTTGCCTTGTTTGGTACTGAAATTATGAAAGCAAAAATCCTGCAGAGCCTTCACACAGAGGACAAAAGTTCACAGTTCTTACAGGGACACAGCCATCCGTAATCTCTCCACTTCTCACCCAATCTACAAAACTTGCCCCAGCACAGTTACACGGTGGACAGATGGATGTTTATATAAAAGACCTTGTGCCTCAATAAAATTCCATCTCAGGGTTATATAAACGCAGCAATTACCGGAAAATTGAACTTTTTAATTAAACATATTCAAAGAAAGTAGGGATTAATGACTTTAAAGTAGAGAGCATTTAATGCTTACATTCATAGATCATCCACTATAGCGAAGCTGTATTATCACAATCAGCCACTGAAGCTTTTAAGTATTGATACCGTGTGTTAATGATGCTTTAAAAACTGTCTTCGTAAGAATATAATCAGTAACACAACTAGCATATACTACACCTAAAGCTCTGCATTCAAAATCATATTTTAGTAAACTTCACCCACAGCAACATCCTCAAAAAATCATGATATGCTTTAGATAAGACCAGCTGCTGGTTGGCCCAGCGAATTGCACATCAGGTACATTTTGGATGTTTTTAGTAATGCTGAAAGAGGAGGGTGTGGTTCCTGATAACTGCCCCAGAAAAATGCAGAAAAACTGCCCGTCTGATTCTCTGATTTGTAGGAAGGAAGGAGAGTGTTAATTTGCACCTCATTTAAATACACGTGCAAAATTATTTAGTGATTGATACTGAAATTGTGTCTGCTCTGATTGGAGCCTTGGTTGCGTTCATCTTAAAAATCAAGCTCTACCTCTGTACTTCCCATGGATCAAATCCCACACGGTGAGTACAGAAACCCACACACAAAAGTCAAAGGGAAAAAAAAAAAAAAATCAGCACAAGGTTTGTTTTCCTGTTAAGAATTCCATTCAGGCACAGCAAAATCAATACTGTTTCTCTGCCTGTACACAGCGTAATGGAGCTGTTCTGTCAGGGTCTGTACAAAAACAGGGATGGGATTTAAGGTGGGTGGATGTGACAGGGAGGTGTAAGCTGGCACACGCTGCCCTGTGTCCCTGAGCGTCTGCATCTCGTCAGCCCATGGGGCCATCACACGTGGTGCTGGCACTGCCTGGCAGCCCTGCTGACCCTGGGCAGGGAGAGGGAGGCAGGCCCTGGGGAGAGGCACCCAGTGCCTGTGTGGGAGGGGAGCCGGCCGCCAGTGCTGGGGTCTGCAGGCGGATGGGGACAAGCAGGCCTCCTGTCAGCCCCTGCTGAGATGGAAAGGTGGCGAAGCACTGAACTGACAGCCACTACATGCTTAGAAAAATCAGATGTCCCAGCCTGCCTGTTAGCTTAATAAATTAGATACTGGGTTGTTCAACGGCCTTAGAGCACGTGGTGTTGTACCTCCACTTAGCCTCTCCTACATTAATTTTCTGTGATGTTCAATGACAAAGATCCACGCTCCCTCTTTCCAACACGCATGTAAAGAAGTGAGCTGCAAAGTAAATGGGAAAAAAACAGTCTCGTTAACCCTCTCCCTGTTTCTGTTTTCACTCCCTGGTCTTTCACACACCCGCCATGCTGCAGTTCTTGAGGTGCACCGGCACCTCCCAGGCAGCTGCCAGCTTTTGGTGCAGCCGATGGCAGGTCTGATCTGTGCCTGCTATATCTGCTCTGAATTTCTGGGCTACTTGTAGAGGTGAGATGGAAAAAGCAGAGAGCAATAGCACACAACTGTTTCACAAGAAGAAACCTTTCAGTGGTTGTCAAATTACTTAATCCACAGACTACTTAGATGAATAACCGAGCTGCCAGCTGAAAAGGAAACGTGTTTTCTGGGAAGTCTTTCAGATTCATCAGTTCATTTGAAGTTCTCTGTAGAAGTAATATTGAAAAAGGTCTTCAGTGTGTGTATCAGTGCCACTGACTGCACTGCAGCTCTGCCCCCACTACTGATATCTGTGCATCTAAGCTGCGCTTACCGATACACCAACCCTAGCAGGAAGGCTCCTGGACACCAGCGAAGCAGAGGGCTCTTCTTGTAGAAATTAACTTGGCCAGTTCAAGTTTTTCTCTAAACTATCCAACAGATTACTTTTGTATTGGTATGCTTCCTGCTTTACGAGGTATCACCTGCCACTTCCACTCCTGCATGAGATTAGCTACCACCAAAATCAGTCCTAAGTGCACAACGAATGCTCTGCTACATTGACAGAAATGTGATTTTGCTCACATCCAATCTAGGCTAGGTTTATATTGCTTGGTGATACTGTGCACAAAGGGTCAGTACTGATGGGAATGGACCCGTAGCCCTGTAGTGGGTGCATTTACCCCTCAGGTCAGGTAGGTGAGGCCCATCCACCAGCCCTCAGGGTGCATGACAGTGCACTGCTGAGTGTGTAGAGCCACGGTGATTGGGAAGTCTTGTTTGTTTTCTGACGTGAAGAGGAGGTTGACTAATTGTGCAGGCCTATGTTTCTGGGTTGGGAAGCCAAAATCTGACTGCATGCAGACAGCCCTATCCATACCTTCCTTACGCACACAGGCAGTGTGCAGTGCTGCTGGCACCACTGGGGGCAGTGCAGCTGCAATTTCCAGAGCGCTCACAAGGTCCCTGGAAACTCCGACTACAACAATAATTACGATTTGGCTTTTAATAATTTATGTATAGAAACATTTACCATCTACATCTTCTCATGTGAGCAAGGCAATGTGAATTTTACCTCCAGTACATTGCTTGGGTAATTTTGCCTGTGCTAACATACCAATTTTCTTTAGGCAGCTCAGTGCTTTTAGAGAGCAAGGGCGGATTTTGAACTTTTCTGCTAGTGTGATCACAGTAATGTATCCTCTATCTTCAGAACAACTTTTTAATGTGTTTCAGCCAGGACTGAAAATATCACACAAGCCACAGAACAATCGTCAAATTCTCATTATCACCACCATTGTTAGGAGGAGTCAGTTTTACGAGGAAGGAGTTACTGGGACCTTAAGATTCCTGTGGTGTTCATGTTGTTTTTTCACAGAAAATAACCTCCTGGTAGAGAATGCGGCATCCAGAAAGGCCTTCCAACGGTTCCCTGAACTACTCTGTGTCCCACCTATATCATAAGGAAAGTAATAATTCCATAATTCAAAATGCGTACTGTGAGGATACTTTCTGCTCTTGCCAAACACCAGTTATGTCCCTGCGAAATGGAAACCACTGGGCTCAGCTTGGCAGTAATTCAGTAACGCGTAATGGCCTATGATATACACAAAGCCAGACTTTATTCTCTGCTGATGCCTTAGGTCCTTTAACACCACCTAGCCATGAATTAGTGATGCTTTTATCAGTAATTTTGAGGTGCTCTGATACTATAAGAACTGCAAATGAAACTGTCTAAACAATTACTACTTTTGGCTGCATTTGTTTAAGGAACTCTTCTAAAATCATGCTCCAAAATATAGCCCGAATTCAACTCTAAAGGAAAGAGCACAGAATATCTTTTCTTGAATCTAAATCAGAGTCTAAATCAGAAAGTATCTAACAGCGGGCTGCGTTTGCAGCTCTTATGCAGCTTCTCACAGAGAAAGACATTTATCACCAAGTTAAACTTCTTTGCAAATGTCTTTTGACTTGCACAGCCATTATCTTTGGCACAGATCGTTAGGAGTAATTATTTTCAATTAAATAAGTAACAATTCAATTGCATTTCTTATAGCAATCTATATTATAAGGAAAAAAACGTAACTTCCAATATTTAAGCAGCATCGATGAAAAGAAATAAACACATATTTTCAGTGGCTGAAATGGGTCGGTATATGCTAATATGTCATATGACATACCAGAGATGCACCTGCCTTTCCCAGACTACTGGAATACTGGGATCTTTTTTCCCTTACATTCCTGTTTCTATGTTTGACATCATATAAACCCAATATCACCTTTTGATTAACACACATATTTCACGATAGTGTCTGAAAAACCAAGTTTCTTAGCTTTTGATCTCATTTTACATGAAAACACCCTCGGTAACATTACTGATCCAAAGATCAGCTTAAAGGATCTAAATGCCTGTCAATCATTCTCATCGACACAACACATTTTCAGTAAGCAACTGCATCCTCTCCTCTAAACCATCATCTAAACCTTGCATGTACTCACAGAATCCAAAAACATTCGAAAGATCTTTACTTCCTATTCTGTGTATAATAATTTCTGTACTTGTGTTTTCCATAGTTAAACAGAAATTCCTATATGACTCTGAACTGGACTCCAGAGTAAAAAATATTAAGT
Source organism: Gallus gallus (assembly GCF_016699485.2). Lineage (NCBI taxonomy): Eukaryota > Metazoa > Chordata > Aves > Galliformes > Phasianidae > Gallus > Gallus gallus. The sequence goes on along the minus strand of NC_052535.1, from coordinate 75,886,711 downwards.
TCCACAGCCTTCCCACTCTTAAAAAGCGGTAAATGAAAAAATCAGATCTCGGAGGTCAATGAAATGACATCATTCTTCCTTATCTCTCCTGGCTGCAAACTTGTAACCACCCAGATTTTCGTTCTCATTGCTTTTTGAAACAATCTTCTTTTTCCGAATGTATTTCAACACACAGTCCCATGTGCCTACTAGCCTTTCCCCTTCTGATGCTTGTTTCAGCAGATGGTGCAAATGAACTGGCATATACAGTATTTGCTTAATCCTAGGATCCTTTGAATTGCTGTTCGGAGACTAATGCAACTAGTTTATTATTGTGAATAGCCTGCAGTATGTCCTTGGATATGTTGTTTGTTCTTCCACAATGGGTTCACTCTGGGAGCCAATGATGAAGAATTTTACAGCTTTGAGAACCAGCTCTGCTGAAAGGTGGAAACTCCTGCTAGGAAATTTCCTGAAGTCTAAGAGACGGCCAAGTATAAAGTACAGGTAAAGCCAGAGATTTCTGAACATTACAAATATTCTGAGATTGAATGGGAAAAGTATGAGAGAATTATGGCATGAGTCAACTGATCAAGACATGAGGATCAACTGCTCTGCAGGCACAGCTGACCTACAAAGTGGCAGGAGTAAGCTTCTTAATGGCACTTGTTTTTAAGCTTATTCTTAGTACCAAAGACAACAAAAGAACTCTAGCCTTGGCTTCTGGGAAGTAATATGGTATTTGCACCATGAAGTAAGCAAACGTTTACAGAATGGAGAACGTGAGAAATGCTGGCAGTGTTTTTTATATTCCCTAGGTATGCCCTTGTTTCCCCAACCTGGCTAAGTGGAGAAATGAGTTGAACTGTTGTTGAGAAGCAGAAGACTGCAAGCATTTGACTCCAACTGTATAACCTATGACTGAATGGCTCATCAAATACTGAGTAAGCTACTACTTAGGAACATCTGGTTTCAAAGACGTTCTGACTGGCTCCTCTCCCTTCTCTCCCTCCAGAAAGCAAGCCTAGAAGAAACCACATGGAAGCTTCATGAAGGGACAGAATCCAAAGGATGCTACACTATAAGACTGCTCTCTCCTAGATGACAGTGTCAGCACCGTGCAGAACCTGTGCTGCATAAGCTCAGCTGTTTGTGTGGTGGTACAGCAAAATAACCAAAGGAATTGGTCTGTGAAAAATTATCAAAGGAATAGGCAGTATGTGGGCAGAAACCTGTGGCTGAAACTGGTGATGTGGGGCAAATGCTGCTTAAGAAACTGATACAGACTGCCAAACCATGTGCTGGCTTCTGAAAAAAAATGGAGCTTTTCTCTGAGCCAGAACTGTGTTGGCTTGTTAAAGGCAAGCTATCTTTAGCTGCAATTAGAGCTGATTATTTCAGCTCCCCCAAAATGGTCACTCCAGAGCAGAGACTGGCTGCATGATAGTCGTGTGGAGGGTTGTGGCTCTCAGGTCCGGACTCATGAGGAGCTCCTGGGGACCACCCTGCCTCCAGAAGCACATTGTGGCTGGACTGCATGGGGATTAATAACTAAGCTGATCTAACAGCTGGGGACCAAAGCTTGGCAAAAAGCCAGGACAGATGACAACAGAGAAAAATAAATTTCTTTCTAGACTGCACTTAGATTTCTTTCTCTCTGGGTACGACTCTCCTAGTTTTCCCAGTAGCCAAGTATGGTGAAGAGGAGGTGGTGGTTTAGAAGAAGCCGTTTCCTGATGGAATTCCTAAGAATGATCATTTATCTGATAGGCAGAGCTGAAGCATTTTTTCTTCCTAATGGGACAGAAGCTGTCCCCCGATCCTGGCAGAACAGCAGCACTGGGAATTCATCCTCCTTCAGGGTTCGCTATTAAAGCAAACGTACATGTAAAGTATCAAGGAGTGGCTCTGTGGATGTCATTTGCTTTTGCATTTCCGTTTTCTTTTTTATACTGTATTTTTAAACATATCTTTGCTTCAGAACACTTCTTAGGAGTTTAGAGGACGCTTTTCCCCAAGTTACTGAGCATACAGCAACAGAAAAACATCAGCGGTGGCAAAACTTTTCAGCTTCGTGAAAGCAGACCATGGATGTTCAGCCATTTAGGATTCAAGAGATTGTGTCAAGTATTCCCTGAGCCTTGGTACTCAAAAACCTCACATTCTGTGTGACCTGGAATTTAACATACCTCTGTTCCAATGCCAAGATGGGAAGAGGCTATCCCTGCATACAAACAAGGTTAAATTTCAGGCTCCACTGTTTATTGTAAACATTTGCAAGCCTCAAGTCCCCTTGCACTTATTTGCTTAGTTCTGGAAACAGAAAGACAGGTTGGTCATGAGAGGAGCAGGGGCATAGCTGAGCTCATTCCCAGTCCCTGGCCTTCACTGCAAGCACAGCACTGCAGCCTCTTTGTTCTGTGAGGACCACACTTCTATGTCAATACCACTAACACTAGTGAACAACCAGGTTTGTAACATCCTCTAAACATTTGGTAGAAGGAAGCCCATTCCTGCTTCATGTCAGCATATCCCCCCTTGTCACTGTCTTCTTGCCAAAATGTCATATTGTAGGGGGATTCCTGGAGCCCTTCCTCATGCAGAAAAAGCAGTTGGAGGAGAGATGAAGCAACGCTGTGCTACTCAGAGAAGAAAAGCTATGTGTGTATGAAACTCTGTTACAGTCTCTAGATAACTGAATCACTTAGCAGTCTAACAATGAAAAGAAGTGCCATTTTTTTTCTTTCTTATTGACTATAAAATAGCCCAAGGTCACCAACAGGCAAAACGAAAGCTCAAAATACCAACTTCGAAACAAAAGTTATAATTGTATCAAATCAACAATAACTCATTTCCACGGTGTTCCACCTGCCCTCATTAGGTTATACAGAACAAATGTCAGAGAGATAACATTCAGGAAAAAGGTGTTCTTCTGATAAGGACAATGGCTTTGTAGAAGTTCCTCTGGGGGGAAATAAACAGTCTTCCTTCCCTTCTTTTAAAAACAAACCATCTGATCTTTTAGTAGATTTGTGCAAAGTTTCACACAACTGCTGTTACCCTTCATTTGTATCTCTGTGAAATAACGTCACAAGGTCCCAAGATTCCTATCTCACAGTGATGCCCAGATAAGACTTGCAGCTTGCATGTACAAATGTCCTTTTCCTAGCTGCTAGCGCCATGAACTCCTGCTTGGAGTTTGAAAGTCAAGCTGTGTTCTCTGTCTGATATATCACCACAATAAAACACTGCACTCAGCGCTTCACAATTCTGTAGTAAAGCACAACTCAGAAAGGAGGAAACCTGCTAAACTTCACAAGCTGCACGACCGTGCTCAACTAACAAAAGAAATCAGAATAAATTCTTACTTCATTCAGACATGCACGTAAGAACCAGAGGGACTCAAGGTGGCATTTTTTCAGATTTTAGATTTGTTTTGTAGATCCAGATATATGTTTCAAAGAGCTGGGGTTCTCCGTGGCACTTGGGCACAGCCTTCCTATCTTGGAACATGCGTTATGTACCACTTGGGTCCTTTGGAGCTTGGCCACTACATGCCTGTCTCCAGTCAAGGCTACTGGTCCCTTCCAGAGGGACAAGTAAAGGTATTTCTCTCACTACTAGCAGCGTATATGGGGTGGGAGTAAAATGAGACCATTTCTAGAGCTAATGTTATTACAGCTGAGATCCCAGCTTGCAGGCAAACAGTAGCATTTTCCTACACACAGAAATAACAGACACACACATCATGTGTTTTTCTTAATACAGAAGTCAGGAACGAAAGAATGATAAAGATATGAGGCAAAAAATTAGAAGATAAGGTCTTCAAGCTCATACTTGGTCTGTAACCTTGGTCATACCACTAAATGAAACAGGACGGAAGGATGGAAGGAAGAAAGATCCAAAAGCACTTTTAAGCCTTCAACTCCAAGAATGTGATCCATAAAGTCCTTCTGAAGCACCTGTGTTTCATCTGCTGCAGATGAGGTGAACCTAGCATGTACTCAAATATGTTCAAAATTCACAGGATAGCCACCCTCTGTGCTTAAACCCCTTGAGCCTGCAGCAATGCTAATAAACCAAACTTGCCAGCACTGGCAGTGAGGCCAACTGGCAGGGAATGCCCCATATTCATCATGTTAAACCTCATGCAACAAGAGACGCTACCTACAAACGGCACTCCAGTGATGAGCTCTATGTCACACTAGCTCCTGAACTGTTCCCCTGCATTATTTGAGAGTCAGTGTGGGTAAAAAGCACGCCAGGGACTGCTCTAAGGGAGTACAGACATTGCATTCAGGGGCCTAATAATGTCCCTGGATGCTGTTTAATATATGAGGATGGACATAACCTGAGGGTCTTGAATAAACAAATGGAATGTTAAGTCTGCCTAACAGATTTGGATGGCTTAAGTACACAGAAAGACAAGCTGAGCACAGAAAAGAGCAGCCATTGGTACTTTCACTCCAACATGACACTCAGTGGCTCTTCAACAACAACAAAAAAATGGATCCTGAGAGCCAAAACTGCAAAAGAAGTCCTCATTCTTAGTCAGACATGCTCCCTTATCAGCTGAGACAGCCTGCCATCTCTTCACACCCTCCTCTGGCTCCCACACACTGTGTGCCTTCAAAGGGCTATTTTTTGAACCTGGACATGGCGTCTCAGCACATGAGAGTTTGAACTTCCTCAGGTTAATGAGGGCATCAAAGATTTCTGGGCAAGGGTTTTGTATGCTAGATGAAGCCAGGCATCCCTGGTCACCTACAACACTGCTGCAAAAATGAATTAAAGAACAGCTGCCTGATTCACAGAACTCTAGAATAGTTTAAGCAAGAGACCTTCAAGAACATCAAATCCATCCATCAACATGACCAAGTGGTTTAATGGTGTTTTATATAAATTACTGGTACCCGTTGTATTTAAATCTTCATCTAGATGTCTTTTGCTTACACTACCATTATTAAATTATGATCAAGTTAGCAAACTTTTAAAGCATGTTCCTTAAACAAAACAGAACAAAACATTTGAACCAAGATGGCACAGATGCCTGTGGCATCCCAAGTCACAAACTTCAGTTGAAGACTGAAAGTTTTAACTGAAGGCTGCAGTGAATCCCCTCATTCTGATGGGCTTTATGTACTTCTGAGCATCTTACAGCTCCTCGCATGTGCAATAGACATGATAGCTCTTATAACAGTATTGTTAGAATGAATAATAAAATTATTTTAAAAGATCAGATACTGTAACAATGAGAGTGCATTCAGACCTAGATTTTCTGAGGCTACAGAAAATACGAGCAGGCATGACACCATTTATAATATGAAATGGCTTTACTATCCCAAAACTTTTAGGCATGTTTCAATGATGTCATGGACATATATTTTAGTAAATGTATGTGGATGAACCTTTTTTCCCCTCTACATAATTATTTCTGTTTTATAATAGTTGCAACAGCCTACAGGCAAGGCACTTTCTTGTATTTCTTGGATGGCTGAAGTCATCTAGCTTTTCTGATGCACAATTCATTCAAGGTGTTTAATACTGATAACCAACCACAGACGCACTCCCTGGACTTTCCCATCACTTCAGTAACACACTGTCTAACCTGGACAACTTGTGTAGTTGTGTTTTTTGTTGTGGTTTGTTTGTCTTCTAACTAAAACTGGGGAAAACACTGAATTTTCTATTCATGCAAAAATACCTATGAGGTAAGTAAAAAACAGTGGAGCCATCATAGATTAATTCTGGTTTTTTGTTTTTTGCTTTTTTTTGAGTGCCAATCGAGAGGTCAAATTGTTCATCGCCAAAGGCATTTTCTTCACAACTATGACTTCTAAGATATTCTATAGATTCAAGAAGCTTATTTATTAACACGCAGATTGCCGAGTGTTATTAAATGCATGCTTCTGACAGCCCCTGCAGATATGAATAAAGTAGCTAATGAGAAGAAAAATTGCCCATATTGCCGTATTCCCAAAGCACAAATCATCCTTAAGCTAGATTGTGATGACAAATGGTGTTTTCACCTTTGTATACATCACCTTCCACGATTACATATACTGATGAATAGCTTTTTGGAGTGTATCCATATGAAGCTTTAAGAACTTGGTTCCAACCTTAGAAGTAGGAAGCTGAGCAAAGAGAAAATGTATTAATCGCTTTAGGAAAGTATATGTTTACATGCCTAAAAGAAAGGGGTCTAAGGAAAGTTTTAAGCAGGTCACCTTTTAAAAGCTTTGTCAAAGCACACTCTAAGAATATTAAATGCATGTGCTTTTCTTCTAAGTCTTTTCTTTCCCTGTTTTGGCTTGATTTTCCCTAGAATCAACAACGATATTGCAGTTGATATCCTCTGAAGATCTTTCTCATCTAATTCTTGTCCAGAAAGAAGCTATGAAAGAACAAAACTTTGAACAATGAAATCAAACACTGTAAGTCAAAAAATGTAAGATCCCTTTAGGCTTGTTTAAGAATATAAATTAGGGTTAAAAGGTGGTGTGACACATCCATCTCAAGAAGTACTAAGCAGCCACAACATCCATTTAAATGGAGGAGCTATCAAGGACCAGTAACTGCCTTCACGGCAGGTGAAAAAAAGGCTGCTTTCTTCTTTAATTTCACTTAAAGGAAATAGAAAGAAAAGAGCCTAAAGTATCACTCCAAACCAATCAGTGTTAAAAAAGTATTTTGTTTTATATTTTGACCCTTCCTATGATCTCTCTGGTTTTCCATCCTCTTGAAGGAAATGGTCATTAACAGTATTTGGTGCAAGAAACGTGGGAGGAGAGTATAAGCAGAGAATTGAGAGCATCTTCATAGACAGCATACTTCTGCCTGCCCTGGGGGGCCACAGTTCACAGTAGGCTTTGTTTCTGCTACTTTTCCTCTTGCTTCATGTTTCTAGTCTCTGCTGCAGTAGTCAGTTAAAAAATGAAAAACTGAAAAGCTTGTGAGGCTTTTGTGTTTTGTAGTTGTTTTTGCGGACTAAAAGAGAGGCAGCTTTCTCCCTGGGTTTGGACTCAGAGGAGCCTTGAGCAGTGCACGGCTTCTCACCATCATCTCAGCAGAATTAGAGCAAGCCTTGGAGGTTAGACAAGGACAGTGTCTGTAAGTCCTTTGCTGCTGTGAAGTCCACAAAATTACCGTATGGTCCTGTAACTGGAAGTAGGGGTTTTCCTTACCATCTATTACAGCAACAGGAAGCTTATTCTAGGCTGCAAAGTGGTCCACAGTAGGAATCAAAATATTAACATAAGATTGTAGGAACCAAGCTACCCTGACACTGACCCAGGAAGAATTTGAAGCAGCTGACAAATAAAGAGACCAGATGGTCTTCAGGATACAACTAGCCATCAAGAAGGTGCACAAAAGAAACAATAAGTAGTATGAATATGATTTTGGTGATAATATTGACTCCAAGAATATATGTTTTTGTTCTGAGTAATTTTTTGCTCTCCTTATACTATTAGCTATAATAATGAGCTAGCTGTATTTCATGTTCCATGTATTTCATGTTTCTTATTGTAATTATTTTCATAAAATTAATTCATTTTTAAAATTACATTGTTCACGGTCATAGCAATAGAATATATGATATTCTCTCCCTTGTACGGCTGAACATTTCACCTCACACACTAGAAAAGAAAAACAGGAAGGCACCCAAGGATACCCTGGAATACCACCATGATATGGAGAGTTATAAAAGAAAGATACTTGCTATTAAAATAGACTATAATATTTTACACAACACCGTAGCCCAATACATCTTGTCAAAAGCTAAAAAATGGAAAGCTCTGCTGTAGCCTTTAGAAGATTGAAACCTTACTTCCTTTATTTGCATATCACAATCAGAAGATTATTCCATTTTCTAATTTCATTAGTTTGCATGGGAAGTCTCTAGACCTTCGCCTTCCTCTAGATCTGGGATCTATAACACACTGGAAGACAGAGTAGCACTACCTGTATTGAGGCTGGTGCCATGAAGCATGAGACCAGATCTGCTCCAGAGAGTGTGGTGATCTCTGCTTAACTGCCAGCACCATTTTTCTGTAGATAGTGCTCATGGTTTCCTTGGAGCTTTTGCTCCAGACCTGGCTGGGTCCAATCCTGCTTCATAAATGAGATGCTATGCAATCAGGCTAGGGAATATGCTGCGGGCTTTTTTTGTGTGTGCTTCATACTTACTTTATGTAAAATCGTCTTATCTTGCGTAGAAATGGTGCACAGCCTTTTAATTAAACTAGCTCTAAGTTTTGCCTGAATGATTAATAAAATGAGAAAATTCTCTCTCTTGCAATGAAAGCACTACTCTTTTGTCTTCCTTCATTCTTTTATAATCCTAAACCTTTTCTTCAAGTCAGATCCCTAAGTTGATATTTGTTCCTTGGGGCTCACCTAAGAACTATAATCTGCGGCTAAATCAAGTTAATTTTCTTTTGTCGCAAAACTCCAAAACAAAACAACAACAAAAACGCAATAAAAATAACCATTTGTTGTTGTTGTTCATGCAGCATGGCATTTTCATGGCTAAAATTGCCCAAGGGAATGGAGAAATTAATTTTGATAAATTGGATTTTATGGGTATAAAAGACCTCTGAATAAATGAAAAACTATGAGATGACATTTGGATCAAAGGACAGATACCCATTGACTTCAATGGATGTTAAGACTGGTTCTTTGATTAACAATCTGCCTTATTATGAAGCAGTGATGAGGTAGAAACACTGATGGGAAAAAGGTGACAAGGCAGAAGATTAAAGAAGCCATTAGGAACACGGAGAAATATTCAGTATAGCACTGTTTTCTAGCTGTGCAGAACGCAATGCTAGAAGTGAAGCAAAACAGATGGAAACCACTTCTGCTTACACTGCTCACAAGCCTCATGTATGCAGCAGTACAGACCTGGTTCAGTACTTCTGCTCATCAGCACTGCATGTAGATTACATCCTATGGGCCTAATGTAGTTGAGGTAATTGCAAAATCATGGGCTCCTGTTTATTAATTAGATATCCCTGCTGACATCCATTAATACGAACACAAGGTGTGCTTACAAATCAAAAGCAATGCACAGACTTGCACACTTATGACCACCAGATAAACACTGATATTCGTCTATGTGTACATACAGCACTGAAACAGCTTACCAAGATTTTCTAAAAGGTGAGCACAAACAGAGAGTATTTTCAATTAGTGCAATTAATTGGTAAATTACAGTATGATTCCTGTGGCACTTACAAAACACTACATTCCACTTGTATCTACACAGACACACACACACACAGACACACACACACAACCTTTCAGTGGCAACAAACTTGGAGATGAGGTCTAACTTCCAGACAGAAGCCAGATGGTACACATCTCTGCTCCCTGCCCTGCATGAGTAGCACTGGGAGAGCTACTGAGGATGATCATCACTCGGGTGGGAGGGCTGGATGAATTTCTCCATCAGATCAGTCTCCTGACCCAACTAACTCTGCAGCTCTGAGCATCTGCAAAGTGCACAGGAAGGGATTGGAAGAAAAATTTAGCATTGTGTAAGTCGATCTGTAAAAACCACAGAAATGCTGGACTATTCTCTTTTGTTGTGCTTATTTTTTACTTCTTAGAGTCAGTCGTTGCTTTTTTAGTGTTTCTCTTATGAATAAAAATATGGTGAATTTACAACAAAGAGGGATGATATGGACAGATATGGACAGACTCCGAATGACAATGTAGGGAGGCATCATCTGTACAGACAAGGATCAGAGTATCACACGGGAAAGATAAGAGCTTTATAGGAGCATCCTAGAAATAGGATCAAATTCAAGAGCCCAAAGCAAACCTCCATGTAAACATGGAAAAGTCAAATTTGATCTTGAGATGTGTCAAAGAGAACAGGTAATGAGTCATACCATTTTACCTTTAGAGGTAATTGTCAGAGGAAGGGGAAGGGCCAAGTTTACCAGTAAGGTTAGCTACCTGGAGAAAATTATTGAAAAGATCATGTAACATGGTTATGTAACATGGTTGCTTGGTGAAATCAAGGTAACATGGTGAAATCAGAATAAACAGACTTGTGAAATAAACCTCCTGAAGATTAAAAACATGGGGGAGACATAGGATTCGCTTTCCAAACAGAGAGCAGTCCATAGTGCTGCCGTAAGCTTTCTGAAATCAATATTTCAGACCCTAAGACAACCACTTCCAAGAACAAAGATGTGAACCCCAGGCTTTGCATTAAAGCCTATTTCTTGACCTCTGCAACCACTCACCCATCCCTGCGTAGCAATTTGCACCGAACACCCATGGATGTTCAATATTCAACAACTAATTAAAATTCTTGCTGTTTTCATTGCTTTGAACAAGAGCTGGTTTTGGTGTTTTCAGGTCTTCACACAAATCATACCTCTGCAGCTCCCATTCCTAAACTTAATTAATAGTTATTATTATTTATGACTGCACTGCATATTAGTCCAGGCTTTAATTTGGTCTTCTAAAAACAGAGCCTGCAGCTGTGTTCTTGGACTTCTTTCCCCTCATCTTTTTTCCTTTCTGAAATAGCATTATTAGTTCAAATCTTGTGGCTTGCTTTTATATGGCTGATGATTTGTCCATTTCTCTCCCTTTTACCCTTCTAACATTTTATTTTTAAAATGCTCCAACCTAACTTCATTCTGATTTCTCACTCATGGATGCTTCGAGGACTCACATCGCTGGCTATCATCCTTCCATTCTCATTACTGCAGAGCTTAATTTAATTTCAAAGGTCATATGGTCTATATATCCAGTGGGCACGGTAGCTAGCTTGTGTTCATACACAATACATCTTTCTGAACTGAAACTCATGATCCTGTTAGTGCCCTTTGTGTGAAGATTGGCCATTACCATCTCCAGAATATGGGTAAAATTTGCTGTTTCTGCTTAAATCCCGATATCTTCTCTAATCGCTTACTTATGCTCTGCTTCCTTTCCCTGTTTTTAACTTGCATCCAAAACTTGTGCTATCCATAGACAGTGAAACCTGTTTCTCAGCCATAGGAAGTAGAGTTAGTCACTACTACACCAGCTCATTGCTCTCTGGTCTCAAGTCTGGCTTAAAATTGTTATCTGATCTTTTTAAAAGCCATTGGATTTGCTACATCTTACTTTGCTCTTGATGAGTCACAAATGACTCATTTGTAACACGCCACATTTGTTTCAAGACAGTGCTTAGGGATCAACTGAAAGGCACAACACTACTATTGTCACCAATATGAGTATTACTTTATCACTCATGCCCTGACTGCTACTTCAGATTCCATCTTCTCTTCACAATATTACCAAGTTGGTGCCCCATTCTCCACTTTCCTGTCTCTTTGCCATCCTTGCTCCCTCATCCCACTCACTCCATCCTGGTCACTTCTTTTCAAAAACAATCTGGTCTATCACTTTTCTGTGTTCTCTTCTGCTTATGATGGGATAATTTGTTTTATAAATATTCTGCAATGTCATGTCTTTATTAAAAAAAGAGAAAAGCTAACATTGGATTGCATGAGCTGTCGCAAAGAACACATTCTTCTCATTTATTATTCTGAAAGTAACATATAACATTGTCTATTAAATGCATGAAATAGAGGAAAAGAAACCACTGTGATCATTACTGATATAAACACAAGAAATTACACTACGAGAGAACCTTGGCAGAATCTGCTAATTACAGTTGGCACAGATAGAGAATGGATAGTCAGTTAGAGAGATCAGAATCCTTCTGTGAGACCCTTCTGATTTTGACTGTGTTTTCCCACGGAGATCTGCCCCAAGCTCAACTGTCTCAGATTGAAAAATTCTACCATTTGTAGGAATAAAGTCTACAAAATGTTGTGTTTCTGGTTTTGAGGATTCTTTAAAATTTCCACAGCTTTCATTAGGAAAATCCTCAGAATGATTAAATGACCCCAAACCTGTCCTTTGAGTGCTTGTGAATCCTTAACAGAACTTGTTACTCCTATCCATTAGGGTACAGCATCTCGCTACACGCTCAGACATTCTGCTTCTCTGACACCTCACACTGTGCTCAGAACAAAGTCAGTGCAGTTGCTATGTGCAGGGCTTCGTGCTTATCTGCTGAAGCCATTGAAATGCGGCAGAAGAACGAAGTGGGAAGCAACAGAAGAAAGGATGAGCTTAGATTTTAGAGTAACCAAATGCTGCTCTAACAAAATTCCCCTGCCACCCAGCTCTACTGCGGTAGTAAGTCATGGGAAAAGCACTCTTATCAGTGTGCTCCCACTTCATCCTGCAGCGCCACTTCTGCTTACCAAAAGTGGCCCACTGTAGTTGAAAGCGGAACTCATCTGTTCCCCCTTCAACTACAGAGCTAGTATGAGACAGCAGACTGATCAATGCCAACGGTCAGGCCCTTGCTCTTTCTGAATGGCTACCTCCAGTTAGCTGATCCTGAGCGACCTCAACATCATACGTGCAAGCAGGGGTGACAGTGCTCTTCCACGTGTAGGTGCTACACAGCCATTAGCATCTGCAGAGGAGATGCTACACTGACACTGCAAAGAAGTTCATAAGGAATTCTTTCAGTACTTAAAGGGGGCATATTAAAAAAAAAAAAAGAGAAAAAAAGATGGAGACTTTTTACACAGGTAGACAGGGGAGAAATTGGAATGGTTTTAAATTAAAAGGGAGGAGATTTAGATGAGATGGTAGAAGGAAATTCCCAGGGAGAGGTGAGGCACTGGCATAGGCTACCCAGAGATGCTGTGGGTGCCCCATCCCTGCTGCTGTTCAAGGCCAGGTCGGATGGACCAGCCTGAGCCTGGAGAGTGGCAGCTGTGCCCATGGCAGGAGGCTGGAACCAGATGGGCTTTAGGGTTCTTTCTAACCTAAACCATTCTGTGAATCTATGAAATGAGTAGCACTGGAGTGCCTGGTACAGAATGGGTGCTAGCATTCCTGTGCTCTGCCTGAGCCAGGGGCTCTAAGGAAACCACCACATGCGACGTTGTAGTCAAAAGATGGCAACATCACATTACTCACACAGGGAAATGGATTAGTGCTGCATGGGTGACTATAAATATAGCATTTCTTTACCCAGAGCACCTGACTTTGCATCCTTAACAATGCTTGCACATAATCTTTCTCCCTCTTCACTGAAAATACACAAACTGCTGTTAAGTACTGACCAGATAGCTGCCACAAACCATTGCACATTAGGAGGAAACTAGCACTCAAATGATCTGGATTCATTTCCTTTCCATGCATGCAACCATATTTAGAAAAACAAATTTCCCGGTGCATTAAAACTGTTGCATGTGCGTCTATTTTGGATAGGCAAACAAAAATTTTGCATGCACATTGGATATAGTTACAAATGGATTGACTGCAATGTGAGTGTTGCCTTAAGAAAACTGTGTCCCATTAAATAATTCATGTTATCCTCCTAGCAGAAGAAATCTGAGTGTCTAGTGAGAAGCTAAATTAGTGAAAAGGAGGATTCAGAAAATATTGTCCTACGTTGCAATAGCAATGCTTCATTATTGCTTGTACAGAAAACAAACTGGATAATTTGTAGCTCTGATAAGCCCCAGTGAATGTGCCTTATGGGACTAAGGGGAAGTGCTGCACCAGCTCTACCTTTGCAGAGGACAGAAGCAGGCTGGGCTCCACTAACTCAAACAAAGCAGTTGCTGGAGCAGACCCACGGCACGGGGTTGGTGCTGGATCCACACCCCAGGAGCAGCTCTAAGAAATCACTCCAACTCACACAATACAAGAATGGAGAAACAAATTTTGGAAACCTGCTGGGCAAGATACAGCTGTATGTCAAGGCTCAGGCCAGGTAGTCCTGCCTAATTGGCATTAGGGGCTGGCATTTCTATCCTATGAGAAATTTTGGGAGAATAAATCATTTTATAGAAGGCAGCATGAATTCTCTGAGCTCCAAACTGAATAGTGCTGCTGGCATACATCTGCTGTTTAGAGTACATTCAAATACGTTATGCACTGAAGAACTACATAAAATAGCAGAGCAACAAGAAAACTACGCAGACAAAAATTAAGAAGGTAATGTGTGTGGACTAATTCATTGTAGCCTGGTGGAAACTGGTCTTCTGCACGTTATCTCCACCTTTCTCCTCTATAGTGGATCCCTGTTTGTTCCTGGAGTGGTACTGACTGAGACTAGGATACAGGTCTTGGACTTATTATCTGATGGTTTGTAATATCGTGTAATACTTGATGACTTGATGAAAAATTACCTTTTAAAAAGCTTGATATTAATTTAAAACCTACAAGGTTTTGCTTATTATTTCTGAGACAGCCTGTTCAGCTCCTATTCAGCAGTTACAGCAAAGTCTGCTGACCCCATTGATGAGGTAATCAATTATGCTGGAACAAAACAAACTAGTAACTGCAAGGGAAGGAAACCTATGGTTTTTTACAGTGCCAGAGAAAACAGAGAGGAAAAGCATTTGGCAAACGAGACAGGACAAAATAATTCGTTTCCAGGTTCTGGAATACATTCCAGAAAAAATACTTAAGGTTTGTATTAAATATGATTAAAAAAAATAATTGATGTTCTTCTGCATGGTACACCTTTATTCTGAATAAATGAAGACAAAATAGGGCACACATCCAAAGCTGTGGCTCCACAGGCATGTGGCACTCTGGAATGGAGGTTAACATGCCAGCAACTGCAATTATTCCAAATAGCAATGATTTAGCATTCTGTGATGTCTAGAGTGCAAAAAATACAGGCTATGCCTTTATATCACAACCATCTGAAATCCAGGTTTAAATTCTGCCTTTAAAGAGACTGCAGCGCAGCTCGCTGCTGTGTGCACGCTGGAGAATAAAAATGATTAATTCTGCCCATCAGTGAAGTTTTTGCTTATGAGTACTGCAAGCCTTTGCTGTGTGCAGCAGAAAAAAAAAAAAAAAAAAAAAGGAAATCATTTTTATGCTTAGTGTGAAATCCTTATTCAGAAACATCTAACAGTGCTAATTGCTAAATACTGGGAAGACTGGGTAAAATATCCTTTAATGCTGGCTTAAATAAAGGAGAAAACACCTTAAACCTCAGTGCATTTACCAGATACTTCTAGCTCACGGTTTTACAATCCTGAGTTGAGAAAGGATTTTCATTTTAAAATTAGCAGAAGAAAGTGATTGGAAAAGAAGTAAATCAAATGGAAATATTTCATCTCATATGAGCTCGGGCTGAACATCTGAAAAAAAGAAATAGCAGAATGATCAATTCCTCCCTGCAAGAAAGAGAGGTACAAAGATTGGCTTGTAAAAAAGAAGAAAAAACCCTTTTGGAATCACCACAGCAGGAGCCAGAGGAAGCTTTGCACCCAGAGACCTAATGTTGTCTGTTAAGCTAACTAAACTAGTAAGGAAGGAGAAAAAAAGTAAGACTTCATCTTTTCATCCCCTTTCACTTCAGTGCTCATCTCCTCAGTGCTTAGCTTGATCCCAGTTTGCTTTTCCTGAGGATTTTTTTTCTCCCTCCCCCGCTTTCTTCCTTTCCCTTCTTTTGATGCTGATGGGAGCAGTGTGGGTGTGCGGTGCGGTTGCATCCTAGCGGGGCCCCTGCCTTTCTTGTGCACACCATCATGAGCGTCAGTTGCAGAATGTGCCACAAAGGACCTGGAAGGGATCGGGGACGGGGATGTGCTGCAAATTTGGCCTGGCCTCCTGAGCCCTGCGGAGAACATGTGCTGAACCAGCCCAAGCACTCGCAGGTGTGTCCAGCCACGCTAAGGGAATCAAAGACCTCAAAAGTCAGGCGATGTCCTGTAGCATAGGAAAACTCTGAAAGAAAAGATGGAAATAGCCTACTGAAGACAGATGCCTGCTGCTGTTTGCTGTAATGCAAAACATGGTGTGACTTAGGAGGGATCCCCGGTGGCCATTTCTGAAGGACAGCTCCAGTATAGCAAGCTGTGAGATCACAGAATCACAAAATGGCTTGGGCTGGAAAGAACCTTAAGCATCATCTAATTCCAATGCCTCTGTCATGGGCAGGGTTCCCACCCACCAGCTCAGGCTGCCCAGGGCCTCAGCCAACCTGGCCTTGAATGCCTCCAGGTATAGGGCATCCACAACCTCTCTGCACAGCCTGTGCCAGTGCCTCACCACCCTCTGAGTGGAAAATTTCCTCCTACCATCTAATCTAAATCTCCTCTCTTAATTTAAAACCGTTCCCCCTTGCCCTATCTCTATCTGCACGTGCAAATAACCAACTCTTCAAATCCTCAGCTCTCCAAGTTAGAGATAAGAGATGTTGGAGAGAATGCAATATATACAACATAGACATACTGTCCTCGACTTTACGGGGGAAATTCTAATGTAGCACCTTATTCCTCTGAGGTTTTATGACAAATTCTTCTTTCAGTTACAGCCAACCTGCCCTGTGTAACTCAAACTATAATTTGAACAGTAACTTTTCAGCCAGCACCACATAAACAACTACCAACAAAGGCTTATTATCCTGGAAGAGCAAGGAAAACTACAGCCTCTCTATAAGCCATAGACATACACAGTGAGAGAAATCTCACCATGTCTCCATCCTGACACTGCTCCTCCTTGGAGTCCACAACACTCTGGGATAGGACTTCACCATAAGAAAGATTTTACAAGGATCACAGCCCTGAGAAAAGCACAGCTACAACAGTACAGTACAGGCTCTCGGCTCTACCTTGAGCTGAAAAAAACCTGCACTTTCCAGTGTGTTCTTGTCATCTTCAAGAAGCATCTTGAATTATTACACAATTAGAAGGAATAAAACCAGATTTCTTGGACAAGTTAGCTTGGTTTATTATTGAGTTATCTGCCCCATTTTATCTATTAATGGCATGTTTAGGAATAAGAAAAATCTTAATTTTAACCTTGAAAAATGAACTCTATGAACCCATATTTCAGTGTATGCATTGTAAGCCCACACCAGGGAATACTCTGAAAAATAAAAATAAACTTATAAACTTTGAATGCACTTTAAGGGTCAGAAAGCAATGGGAACAAATGCATTATTTAATCATAAAAAAACCACACTCGATTCAATGCAAGGCTGAGGAGGGAGCTCAGGCTCCCAGAAGCACGTGAAGCAAGAGCTGGTTTGAGGAACTGCTGCAGCCAGAACTGGAGCTGAGTGTTTGCTCAGAGAGGTGGGGAGGTGGAGAATACGGGCAGTTGTTAATGAGAACAAGCTGCCATTTTCTCAGGAACAGTGAAACAGTTTTGCTTGAAAAAAAAAATCACTCCTTTTATCAAACATGAGAAGTAATACCATCAAAAACAGTGTTGTGCACACATTCCTTCAACTCCATGACAAACTTCTTATCCTTTTTAATGCTGCATTATTAGCAACCACATCTTTATTGCAGTCTTCTGCATTCCTGATAAGAGTTAGGTCCATCTCCTACCTGTCTGACACAGGCTCTGCTCTCATTACCTTGACTCAAAGCTAACAGTAACTTCTAAAAAATGCTCACAATAAATGTTGGCTATGGTATGCTTACCCTGAGGTAGTTGAGGGTGAAGTTTGTCAGACCCATTCGAGTGATGTTTTTGGACAGCTGCTCCAGCACCTGAGGGTCTTGTGCCTAAACAACAGAGAGAAAAAGAATTTTCACTTTGCTTTTCATCTATTTGCTTTTCTTTATGCGCTTGGTGGAATGTGGGGAAGGTTCTTTGAAGAGAGATGTCATTCCTATTGATAATGAATTTATGCCATAAGCTACAGAGCTTTGTTTGCACAGGAACATGCAAAACCTTAAAAAATTGAACCAGAATGAGGAATTGTTTTCCAATACTTCCTCCTGTCCATAACCATTCACGTAATACACCTTGGAGGTCTGGTCATGCATAGGGCACAGACAAGCAGAGCACCCCTCCTACCCACCCCACAAAGAGCTTCCTGTAGGATCTCGAGCCTTACATTTGTTGGCTGGAAAACAAGGAAAGTAAGCAGATAAAGGCAGGAGTAAAGAAGGTATTGCTTTCTTTTTGTGTATGAGAAATTGAAGCAGAGAACTCATCAAAGCACTTTCTAACAGACCTAATCATGTGAGAGGCACTAAGCACAGGCTGGAGAACCCTTCTGGTTTAGGTTATTTTACCTCAGATGAAACTGGAAAAGCATGAGCACAATCCTTCTCTGAGCCAAGCCAGGAGCTTTACCTGTGAGACCAGCCTCTGCTTTAGAATGAGATCAATCTCATTTCTACAATTAATACCTGCTGGTTGTTAGCTAATGTGGCTCTGGTCTCTTTGAATCGTAACCTCCCTAAATATAAAATTGTGCCCACAGCCATCCTTATTTAATGGGATATTGTCGAATAGTTCAGAAGTTGAACCCTCTTAAAAAACAAAACAAAACAAAAACCTAGGAAAAAAAAAGGATAGAAATGGAGGAACACATTTCCAATAAAAGTCTGGGCCACTTAAGTTATTTAAAACTCCTAATATATATATATTTAACTTTGGATATCCAAGTAACTTGATGTCAAAATAAGGACGTATATTTGGGGCTGTATTCTTACCCTCTACAGCACGATAGCCCTGTAATTAATTTTGTACATGGAGCGCTACTAATCTGAATGCTTCTGCAATGCAGAACTGAAAGCAGCAATAATACTCCGTTCTTTGTTTCCCCTCAGTGATTTACTTTATTATAGTTTGACTTCATCCTGTAGAATATATAAAGTTTTAATGTTCCATTGTGTACGTTTTCATCCAATTACAAAGAAAAAAAAAAGCCTTGAAGTATTAGGAAGGGAAGACCTGGATTACAATTCTGAAGTATTTTGAGTAAATATGTGATATTTATTTATTTTCTGCCTTATGTAAGGACAAAATTAGTTAGCTGAATTTAAAGACCAAGAAAATTTGTGTCTACAATGATGGAAATTCTCTGATGTTTAGTTGATATCAATAAGTACAGATTTTCAGCCAAAACCATACAGACCACCAAACGGGATTAAAAACAAAACTGTGCTAAAGCAAAATCAAAATACAGCAACAGTGGCAACAATAAAGCACTGAGATAGGAAGGAGCAATGAAGGCACTTGTAAATGGATGTAGTTGCAGGCAAAAGAAAATATTTATAGTTAATTGCCTTGGGTGTGAAATTTGCTGGAGTTCTTCATAAACCTAATCTCATCTCTTTGCATTAGGTCAAGTGAAATAAGGATTACTTACATGCATGGCTAGAATGCTGCGTGGGACTAATTCTCTGTATTGTCTAATAGTAAAGTGCCATGTTTTTATTCTCATAAGATCATCAAAAGTAAACTCCAAGATAAGACGTCCTTCTGTGCATACCTAGAATACATAAAAATGCATGACATAAATTCCCAGGAATTTTGCTTTCAGTGGTACTGTATCATCGATCAAACAACATTCAAAAATATCAGAACAGTATTCTATTGTTCACCTGTGCTGGACTAATTATTTTTCTTTGTCATGGGTGGAAACAATGAATGCGGGAAAATGACTTCAGTGGCCTTACTGCAGAGCAGATAGTACCTTATAGTACTAAAGATTTTATAGCATTTCACAAACAGAGCATTGTACTCACTAAATCTTATTTATTGCATCAATTCTCCCTCTGTCTTGGTTCAGGATTGCTAATTAATGACCCACCCTTGCAATAGAGGTGACTGAGGTCCAAGTGTGCACACCTGATACAAAGCTGCTGACCCCACTGTTTCCAACTTTTCTTAGGTTGATCTTGCCTCACAGTAGATGGGCATATAAGCTTTCCCTTCCTATGCACTTGGAGTACAGGGTACCCTGAATGGCATTTTTTTTTCTTCTCATTCTTGTCTTCCAAGTATTTTTATCTTTTTATCTCATTTTTACTTTTCTTTCATTTCTTATCTACTTTTATTAACGCTGCCCTTCCATGGCATGGTGGGACAATAGTGAAAAGCCAGAGGGTACAGTGGTGCTGCATCTATGGCCAGTGACTCCTGCAGCGCTGTGAGAGCTCTTATCTAAGGAAGAGACACATATGGGAGGCAGCAAGGGGGTACTACCTGGAAATGACGAATAAAATAAATTACTGAAGACTTTTGAGTAACTGTCCACAGCTGTATTTGGAAAAAAAATGCTATAGTTGTGGTCTTCTTTAAAAGAAGTAGGTGCAAAATACATGCCTGCCTTGGGGCACCCTGGAAAACATAAACGAGGCCTGATCCAAATTTAGTTACCTCTGTTGTTGATTGTTTTTTTTTTAATTGAATGCTTCGACTTACAACTCCTATTCCAAGCAGAATTTCACAGTACATGGTGCAGAGATACTGTAGAGACCTCGTGTAACAACTTCTAAAAGAAAAGGTTCTTGCAAATTCAATTTTAATACATCTAATATCTGATTGAGCAATGAGCCATCCTAGATTTGGTTGAGGCCATTGGGCCTTTTTACAACCCTAGCTCAGATCAGACTAGTTCCTGCTTTGCCAATGCGTGGCTTTTCTGGTTAGCAGTTCATTAATGGTATCACGACTCTTTCTCATGGTTGTTTCTACAAAAATACACAGGTAATTTTAACAGGCATATTATACGGATAAATTACTCTAGAAGAAGAATGTTGCAACAGGTTCTCCTCTGCCCCCTTTAGCACACCTTGGTGAAGCCTTCAAATTCTTAATGTAACTTACGTTGTCGTTTGACCCTGATCTTGGTTTTCACATCACTTGTAGTATGATAAGAAATTACCCAGAGATATACACATGTGCAGATAAGGATTAAAACAAGAAGAAAAGCATTCTGCTGTATTAACGTTACTGTGCTGAGGTCAGAGTTCCTGATTACTGACTGGTTAAATGAAAATACTTCAGGTTTAAAATATTTCTTAATAATAATACCTGTGGCTTCTCAAGTGTTTCTTCTGCGGCTCAAAAACCCACAGCTCTTAACAGACTTGTTTTATGCACTAGCATTAACAAATTCTAA
Organism: Gallus gallus; assembly: GCF_016699485.2. Classification (NCBI taxonomy): domain Eukaryota; kingdom Metazoa; phylum Chordata; class Aves; order Galliformes; family Phasianidae; genus Gallus; species Gallus gallus. The sequence continues at coordinate 75,865,797 of NC_052535.1, read as the reverse complement.
TAGAAAAACTGAAACGCATACCTCATATCACAGTGGTAAAAATTTATACATCTTATAAAGGAATTTAATTTCCTTATGTGGAGCAGAATTTTACGCACTGCTTTTAATCAATAAAATCGGTGCAGTTCTTATTTTAAATGGGCCTTTTTTTTCTTTTCTTTTTTTTTTTTTTTAATGCTACCTTTTACATAGAGTCCAAAAAATCAAAAGGGTCTCCAATTAAGAAAACATTTTCTGTTGTGCTGAATTCATGTTACCGTACTGTGAGCTCTGACATTTTGTTTCTGTGGTAACCAAAATCAGCTGATTAGTTGGCATGGCAACAGAAAAGATGTAATCCCAGCAGACACACTCTAATCAATGCCCCCAGCACAGATGGTCTCCGGAGGATCAACAAGAAAGAGGCTGGCAGGCATTCAGCATATCACGTGGTTGCTCTAGACTAGGCCAGGAAAAAAACTAAAAAAGAACGTTTCTCAAACTAACCAATAGCTTTTTAACCCCTTCGCTGCACTTATTAATTGCAGGAAATTCAACTGCCTGCGCCTACGAGAAATAAATCCATTCCTGTCCCTTAAAGCTCGGATTCTTGTAGTAGTGATACAATGCACCTATTAAAACTCTTTCCCCTTTTGTTAATGGCCATCTCTCAAACCTGACTCTTTGCTTTAAAAGAAAGCTGATGCTTTTACAAATCCGGAATGTGCTGGAGGGCCAAAATCACCGGGAGTGTTTGAGTGCCACGGTTATAAATCAGGTCGATGGAGCACAAGAGAAGGCCTGTCCCATCAGTGGGTGCTCCTTGATCTCAGGGTGGAAGCAAAGTTCACCTCTGTGATGTTATCAGGAACTACAAAAACCACGAACTGCAGAAAACCAGTTTGGCTATACATGAAGTTGGAGTGTTGGAAAACAGTCAAAAACAGAGTATTGGAAATACTCATTATTCTTTCCTTTGCCTGGAAAAAAAAAACACCCAAACATCTGCCCGGGCAAATGAACATGGCAGTCAGGGCTTTGGTCTCTTCTTTGCCACTCTAATTCATGCCACTGAAGTGTGTTTATTTTTTACAGTACTTATTTATACCTTGATAAAATCTGTTCTTAAGTGTGCACCTTACTTGATGTGGACAACAGCCTTCTAAAGACAAGCAGAACTATTTGTATCCTCACTGGTAGGCACATTCTAGCCATATTTGTTGGAAAAAAAAATGGAAGTGCTGTGTTATATATTCATCCAATATCGCAGTATGCAGAGAATAGCTCTAACTGGGAAAATGTCTAAATGAATAAAATGCAGCTGCAGATTCCTGATTCAATATGTGATGAGAACTGTTCCAGCCCATTATATTAGATGCTAGTGAATTTGTAGCTTACAAGTTGTTTGTGAAACTGAAATAGCTATTAGCAAGAATAGCTTATTTGTATTTTTGCACTAAAAAAAAAACCCTTCACTGGGTCAAATTCAGACATGATGTGAGGAGTTACTCAGTCAACTGGAGCGCTGCTTATGGGAGTTCTGTTCTTCCAGCAATGCTGTGGGAGTTAAGAGTCTACCTTTGGGTTCAAGATCCATGACCTCACTATCTCTGCTAGAAGTTACACATGCACAGCTGAGACAGCATTTGGCTCTAACTTTTTTTCTGAGAGCAACGTATTATTCTTTTCTCCTTTATTCGACTAAATGCTGTCTTCTATTTCAACAGTACTACTTATCCAGCCATTTTAACATACAGGCATTACAGAGAAAAACAACCTTTAAAGGCAGCTCCACAAAGAAGCAGCCACCCTACACCTCTCCATGTTTTCTGCATGTGGCAACCATGGACAACTGTTCGTGAGCACTGAGGTGGCAAAGAGGTGCCACCCAGGAATATCTCCATGTTTGTCTCTGTGTAAATCACAGGGGGCTGGAGTGGGACAGCTGGAACAAATATACCATAAAATGCACACCTCCCAGCTCACCAGTGCTCCGCACATGGGTGGCTTCTTCTCCCCATCCTTTAAGCCCCACACCATGAGGAATAACATTGTCACAGAAGACACACATGCTAAAACTGCATGTGCCATGCAGCCCCTAAGCATGACGTTGTCATAAGGGCAATATGGATGGATTATCTCCTCCTGATGCACCTTTTCTTTTGTGCTTTTTTTTTCCACATGAAAGCTGGCGTTCACAGAAGTGAACAGGTACAAGATACAAAAGAAACATTTTCTGTTAAATTATGAAGTGTGCCTTTCCATTTTCAAAATCGGTTTACTGGTTTTTAAGGTAGATTTTTATTTTGACTTGGACTTCCCATCTTTTTGGTACTGTTTTTATAAATATACAACACACACTTCAATTGAAGAATTGAAGTAGCCAATGCATGAAGATAATATAATTCATTATATTCCATAATTCACTATCAGTTGCAAATATTGAATATGTACTAACTGCCTGACGCAGAACATGCTCAAATCAATTGAGTCCCTCCACTGACTTCCCTGCCCTTTGGACCAGCATCCTGCTGTATTAAATCACCTTTTTCCTGGGGCTTTACAGTCCTTAGACTGAATATCAAGTGTAAAGTGAGCCACCCAAAATGGTAGGTACCAGCAATGTAAAATCTCAGTGTTGCTTTAAAATTGAGCCAAGAGAAAAGGAGATGGGCAGGTTGCATTTAATTCATGTACATCTGATAGTTCCAGAAACCTGGCAGTATGTACTTCTTTTGCAATCTTTCTGGGAGAATTGCAGAAGATGCCCACAGGATTTTCCAGTCATGTAATGAATACAGAAAATAGTAATTAAAGGGATCCAAGGGTTTTCAGTATTAGAAATAACCTCAGTCTACCAGAAAAATGCAACAGCCAATATTTTTCACTCTCAGACACACTGGAAAGAAAGAAAAAAAACCCAAACAAAACAAAAACAAACAACGTGCTTTTTTGAGTCTTCCCTGTTACCTTGGTAAACATGGGTTTTCCATGCTGAGTGACCATGGTGCATTGATCACAGTCCACTGTGATGGATGAGTTGTGGTATGACTCTTTTGAGTGCTTGAGAATGTAATACAGGTCTGTTACACCTCCTTCAAAGACAGTGCTAAAATAACGAGGAATGAGGGTCCTTCCAATTGCTGTGAGGAAAATACAAAGCAGAATTCAGCAAAGGCTCTAGGTTATAAAATCTTCAACCATTTGCTAACAGAACATGAATAAATTTAAGTGCAATGAAATCAAACTTTCATTTAAGTAATATAATACATGTTTTCTGTCTGCTGTAGAAATGGAGTTGTGCCTGCTCCCAGTGAAATCAATGAAAACAGCTTATTCTGATATTCAGAGACAGTGAGCTCATCTTATTTAATCTCTTTACACTGATGGTGAGTTAGAGTCACTTTTGAAACCATCTGCAAGTTTTTTGTCCCAAAGTGATTATCATACAGAGATATCATACAGATTATCATCAGAGAGCCACATGGTGTCAATTATGACTGAAAGTTGGATATTACTCATAAATGTATAAATACAAGTGCTGAGCACTTACAGAAATGCATTTGTACACTCAAAAAGGCAAAGTGCATTTATATAGAGGTGTTGTGGACACAAATACGTTTGCGTGTGCACACGTGTATGTATATACAGCCACACACATGCACACACACACACTGTTGACTGAATAGGACAGCTACAGCTATCAATCTGTAGAGTGAAGGAAGACCTGAGAATGCAATACAGTGTATGGTATACAACATACGATTGCCAACAGAGAGTCTACCTGAAATCTCTCTTTAGACTGAGTGTATTTGTGCCACAGGCTAGAAGGTCTGAGCAGCTGTAGGAGCTTATATATATATATAAGCACCTGCAGGAGCTTATATCCACTCTTACTCCTCAGGAGTATGGACTCCAAGTACTGAGTTCTGCAAGTAAGTAATAGTAATAGTGAGCACGGCATGCATTTTGGATGCACAGAGTAGTAGAAAAAGGTATCAAAGGCAATTATCTCGTACGCAACCAATGTTTTCCACATCCTTTTTTACAGATAAATTTGGATGCAACCACAAGCTTGTATGAAAGAACACTTTAGCTTATAATAGACTGATAGTTCCATACTGAATGAGTCATTGCCTTGCATGCATTAATCAATCCACAGCAATTCTGAGTGGTGGATACATGAAAATTACCTCCATCTTCAGAGGGAAAAACTGAGAGATCCAAACTAAGTGTTCTGGAACAATGAGACAGAAAATCACCACCAAAAGGCAAAATTAGAGTTGATTAGCTCCTAATTCTTATTTATCTACCAGGACTATGCGGTGACTCATGCCTCTCTTATTTGCTGTATACCTTTCAGAGTAATTTCTGAAAAACTTATTTTCATGGGAATTTTACCAGCATACAAACAAGGGCACTTGACCCTAAAAATGTATTTGCAAGTGGGTGTTGTAAATTAAAAACTATGGTGTTTTCACAGAAGTGGTTCTGTGAAAGCTGTTTCTGCTCTGTGCGTTACAACGTGGAATACTGCATGTGCAGTTATAATACACATTATGTAAGGAAAATATACAAATATAGAAAATAAGGACTTCCTAAAGCTTTTACTGCAATGTTAGATATCAACATAATTTTAAGGATTAAAATATTCTGTGCTCTCTGGATGTGGCTGACAGTTCAATGAATACTTTGAACAACTATTCTACAACTCAAGCTCCTAAAAAACCCACCCACTCGCCGTGCATATATTAATTTTCTACAGTCTTTTAATTCAATTTAGAGAAAATGAAGTCCAGTGTATCAGCATAAGACTTGAGCTTTAACTCAAATTTTTCCATCTTGGTATGGTATATAGCAAAACCTGAAACTTTCCCATCATGTTAATTTTTTGCTCCCCTAAGGCTAATTAGTGCAAATTAAATTTCCTGCTAATCATGCTAGGCAGCAAATGTGTGATATGAAAATCCAGCATTCCTACTGATTGTGATAAACCTCTACTCACATGACTTAGGCACCAAATAAATATCTTGAAACTTCTTTAACTGCATTTATAGACTATTCCCAAAGTAGCATGGTCATATGGTGCTGGTTTCAGCCTTGTAACCGCAGCTACAACACATTAAAGAAGGCTAGAAATACATTAAATATCTCATTATTTTTCCTACTAAGCAGTGTCTGTGCTTGCCACCAGGATCTGCTACTGAGAATAACAAAGTGGGGAGCCAAAAGGATGAGGAGGAACAGAGGTGCACACAAGGAGATGCCCCACGGAACCTTATTTTCATCTACAGATGCCTGTGCAGACTCTGTCTGCCTGTAAAAGGGAAAAGTGCTCATGTGAGTGTCAGCATACACTAGCATAAACCTCCAGGAGAAACACTCACGAAACCCTACTAACAAGCAGGCTGGTCCTCAGCTCACTGAGCTGCTTTTGCTACAGAAGGCTGAAGCAGGTCCAAGGCTTAAAAAGATAACTTATTTTCAAGTATAAACATGACTCTGTACAGTGGTAACAAAGCTTATTTGTGCAGAAGATGTTTCCAAGAACAGCAAAGGGCTGTGGAACAAGCCCTTGTAACCACAAACTTTCTGTGTTTTAAGAGCAAAAGGCTTGCTTTGATATTTTCTCCTCCAGAACATAACTGTGTATATGATCATCCAAGTGCCCTCAGCTCCACTCTTTATTTTCCCCCTGCAGTCTCCTTGCTCCCCTGCCCTCATGGTCCTTCTTCTTCCCATCTTATGGTCAGTTTATATGCACAGGTTATCTTCCATGTTCACAGTTCTCATTGCCGCCCTGTCCCTTTTCCCCCTCCTCACACACTGCCTGTTCTCCTTGCTCAGGCATGCTCACTACCCCCCCTACAGCTTCCCAGATCCCTCATTCTCCTTACCTAAAGGGGACCATGCTATCTATTTGCAGTCTCCCTGTTCTCCTCCTCTCTCCCCCTTCATGCACACTTTCTCAGTGCCCTTCCCAGCCACCCAGGCTGCATACAGCTCCTTGCCTCTACAGTGTAAATCCTTCTGCTTCTGAATTTTGTGTACTTTTCCCCAGGATCTTCTGTCTCCTACTTTTCTGCACTCCGCCTTGTCCGACTCCATCCCTCCTCCCTTTGCTCAGCATTCTATCCAGCCAGGGACAAGGCAAGAGCATCTCTTCGTGCCCTCCATGCAGCTAAGCAGCTCCCCATTCGCTGTCCAGGTTTTCCTCACTGACTTCTAACCCTCCCATAATCAGCTTCCCTCTTTCCCTTTCACCTTCCAGTTAATGCTTCTCTCCACTCTCACTCTTCGGTGCCATCAGATTTCTTTCCTGGTTTAGTCCCTCTCTTTTTTTGCCTTCTTTTCCCTCTTTCCTCTATTCTTCTAATGCCGCATTGGAGTGAGAGAGTTTTCTTCCTGGATTTTCCGATGACAAGGCCATGGTTAAGCTGCTTCCTTCTCAGGGCCACCTGGACCCCACTGCATCTGCAGGGAGCTCCGGAGAAGGAAGGGCTTCCTGCTTTCACGTGCAGCACTGGCTGACCATACATCAGGCTCTGGAAATGGGCTTTGCAGTGGAAAAATCCAGGAGTCCATGGAGCTCTGAGTCCAGCTACTCTTTGCAGTACATGTGGAGACAGCCCAGTGGACTCCAAGAGCAGGGAAATCTTGGAAATTTCAGCTGTCAAACTCCAGTGAGGCCTGAGATGAGTACTTCAGAACGGTGTTGTTTTTTTCCCCAAAGATCCACAAACGTCATAAATTTGCTAAATTCAGTCAGATTTACACAAGGAGGACAAAAGGCAGCCCCTGCCACAAAGGTGAGCAATCGCGCTCCACAACACCATATGGATGTGAAAATAAAAAGTTGCAATGATTTTTTAACATGGACAAACCAGTATTTTCTTTTTCCATTCTCAAAGACAGAAATCCTTTTTGGCTTAGATAAGAGAGAACTAGCTACAAGCAAAATAAACCACAATTTCAGCTCTCTTGGCTTAAGTTTGGCAAAATTATAAGTAACTAGAAAGAAGTTATTTTAATAGGATTTATTAAACAGTATTAATAATAGATGCTATATCATCTGCCTGCAAGAACAGATTAGAATAGTCATGACTGCAGATGTTGAAGCTCTGAGCCCAGCACTCAGGGTTAGGAAAGCAGGCGCAGATTCACACCTGCATCTGTAAGAACTCTAGCAGGATCTTACAGTGCCATTATCCAGAACAGGCTGTTTCACTGAGTGAAATGCAATATCCTGCGCTGTAAGAGATTGGATACACTATTGGAACTGGAAAGAAAATTCACCTGCCCCTCCCTCAGCATTCAGGCATTAATGCCAGATCCCTGTAATGCTACTTTGCATTTTGTCCTGAGCAGCATCCTTCATCCCTAACTGAGTATCTGAGGACATACCATTTCCCAGGAGAGTCAGGCACTGCCCCTTAACGTTTGCTTCATTTGTGCTAGCAAATCCCCAGGCAGCAAAGCAAACTGGCAAAGATCAGCTGGATTTAACAACGGGTGATGATGGTTATTTATATGAAGGTGTCTGTAAGAAAGGTGTATCTGAAGTGATTATTTTGCACCAACTACGATGCTGTCACTTGCTGGGATGACAAACCTTCAGCCTGCTCACTCGTGTGACAGCCTGGCTACTCATGGCTCTATTTACGTTTCCAGAGGATCAGAGACCTAACTACAATTTAAGAATTGAAATATAATGGGTAGATATGTGACACTTCCCTGGGTAGGAGCAGTCCAGAAATCAATTAAGCCAATCCATGTAATTGTGGTACCACCACATGCCATGTGGTGGTGGTACTGTTGTTTTGTTTTGTTTTTCCTAAGGAAGATTCAAATAAAATAGAAAGTAAACATGTTTTTTCAGTTCATAGGAAACGGGTATTATTGGCAGGCTAGGAATAGAAGAATACTTCCTCCCTTTGTGTCCCAAAGATATGCTGTCAAATTCTCAATGCCCCCTTTATAGAATGCAGGTTTGTGGCCTCTGTTGCAGAAGCAGGGCTCGACAGCAAAACCCTCCTTGCTCAGTGCACTTGTCAAGGGTTGCCTTTACAGTACAAGCTCTCAGCAGCAGAGACTTAGATTTAGCATATATGTATACAGCATGTAGGATAACTGCCAAATTGGTATAGAAGTCAAACAATAGAAGTGTTAACCAGTGAAATAAAAATACTGGTTTGATTGCTTCCAGACTGTTTTTTGCAGCCTGTCAAGTCCTGTGTCTTCAATTAGAGCTATGATATAAAATAAGCAATAAAACAGACACAAATATAAAAGCATAAAATATAAAAAGCCTACTAAAGTTCCGAAGAATCAGAAACAGAATGAAAAAATGACAGTGTGCCTGTAGCTTAAATGAGCTCTGTCTGGAAGCTGTGGTGCAGACTGCAGCTGATTATCTCATCAACACGTTATATAGATGGGATTGGTGAACAGCACTGGTTGGGACTGCAGGTTTTTTGGCTCCCAAACCAAAAAGTTGAGATGCCCTGTACAGCTCCAGGCAGGTCATGAAAGTCTCTTGCTTGGGAGATTATCACAGCTGGGGTTCAGTAATTAAATGGAGATGCTAAGAGCAACTTTCCCTCAGCCAGATCTGAGGGCTTGGGAAGTCTGGAGACGACTTCTCACTGATTGCAAATGAGCTTTCCTGAGCACCACAGAAGAAAGCCTGAGCTTACTGTTATTTGTTAATTGACATCTCTGGCCATGGCTAATTGACATCTGTGTGGACCAGAGGCTGGTGCAGTCATTTATGCATGCATTTGTAACCAAAATAAATGAATGCACAAAAAGCAAAACATTATGGAGTTATACAGTGATGTCATTGCTCTCCTTCTGCCCTTACTTTTGTTTGAATTTGCTCAGATTTGTCTCAGTGAAATATCACATCAGGTGTGTTCCCTCCCAGATGCAGCTCACCTGGTTGGGATGCAGAGGAGGTTGGGATGCATGCTTTCTCTAGACTTTGCTCAGCAGCTCTGCCTAAAGCTGGGGAGGAGGGAAGGGAGAGAACTGAAGCTGGGGAGAGTCCCAAAGTCGTACATGTGAACAACCATCCACATTTACAAAACCTTTTCTGGTGAGTGGATTCAAACCCAAACAAAATGAATCTGTCAGTTCCCAGGAAAAGCTACTGCATGAAGGGCAGTGAAAAGACAGCCTAATTAAAGTCCAAATTCTGTTTCAGAGATGTGTGGGCCACGTTGATTAAACCACCCACATGTGTCCAAGGCAGAATCTGGCACACAAAGACCTGTCCTTTTTTACTCCCTATCTAGTGGGTAAGACTGGGCTCCTATCCTTTAGGCTACTTACAGAATAACTGTTATACTGTATGATTGATCTGTACTGATGTTATGGGAAAATTCCAGTGATCCATACAAATAAAGTATTAAGTAGAATAAAATGTATGATTTTAAAACTATTACAACAGGAATGGTAAAAATAATACAGTATTGTATACTATTAATAACAGTACACTACTAATAGTAATAGCAGTATTTTACATTCAGAAAATATCTGTGTAACCTGCAGATGGAATGGTTCAGAAACTATGTTCCTGGGTAATTCAAGCAGTAATTAGATTAGACTCTTCCTTTACTTCCAGTAAGTATTTTCTAACACCATTTTATCCTGGTGAGTATTTGCCTATATTATTTTCATTCAATTGACAGTGTATTTCCTTTTCTTGTAAGTCTGTACCTAGCACTCCAATCCTCTAAAATACACTTGAGTCAAGAACAGGTAACAGAAACTTCATGCCAATGAGACCTCAGCTTAATTCTCCAGACCTTTTGACTCTTATTCTTAGAGACACATAATCTGCAACTCAGACTTAAATCGGTCTCTCTGAAAAGAGATAATATTTTACTATAATGCATTTTGGTGAAAATAGCCAGAAAACATCTATAAAAAGCTCTATATGTCTCAAGAAAGCAACAGATTGGTTTTTCATTAAGGAACTCAGCCAATCTACGTATTACAGCCTCCCTACCTTTTCCATATTATACTATCAGCACCCCAGCAAAGTTTTTAAGGAATTGCATGCTATAAAATTCAGAGCCTTCAGATCTGTACAGCATTTCAGCCTAAGAGCGAGAACCTGAGGACCAGAGGATGTGAAGAGCAAATGGCAGAGCCTAAAGTCCCTTTCAGCAGAGCACAGCCCATGGCTAGGCTTGCAGGGCCTCTCTGGGTACATTTGGTCTAGCCCCCTCAGAGCAGATCAACCACAGGGGTTGCCCAGAACACTGTCCAGTTGGGTTTTAAACATCTCTAAGCATGGAGCCTTCATGACCTCTCTGGGCAGCGTATGGCAGTGTTTTGTCACTTTTCAAGGAAAATGCTTTTTCTTATGTTGAAATGGAACTTCATGAATTTTGCTGAGTGACACAAAGAAGATTCTGTCTCTGTCTTCTTTATTTAACCCCCATCATATAGTCATTTAGATTGAAAAGATCCACTTTCTCCAGGCTGCATGGACCCAGCTCTCTCAGCTTCTCCTTGTCCAGCCTGTGCCCAGAACCTTTAGTCACTACTGTGCCTTTGCTGGCCTCACTCCAGTATCGATGTGCCTCTCTTCTACCAAGGAGCCCTGCCTGGATATCCTGCTCCAGACATGTCTCCTCAGCAGCAAAGGAAGGACCACCTCCCTTAAACTATTGGCACTGTTCTTATTGCAGCCCTGGAGGATTCTCTGACACACAGGCACATTGCCAGCTCATGGTTAACTTGAATGTGGGGTCTCCAGCTTGGGGATCAAGGCTGACTGCAAGAGGATGCACAGAAAGTGTTGAGCAGACTGACTACAAAAGGCTGATGTATCACAGCCAGCACCTTGAACTCCAGCACAAACAGCAGAGTATGCTCCTGCATGACTCTGGACCAGCTTCAAGCTTGAAATCTTTGCTCCACGTCCAGGGATAGTACTGTAATAACCTAGGGAGTCTAGAATATTCTCCTTCATACAGACCAACCATAAAATAAAAATTCAGAGCTCATTTAGTTTGTTCCTTAATTTAGGTTTAAATTAGAAATCTGAACTGGGTTTCTAGCAATAAGGAGCAGACCCTTATCTGACACTGAAAAATTCACAATTTTTTAATGGCAGCCACAGTATATGCTGATTTGTTAGGCTGGAAGGGAAGTGGTTTGAGGGGGTTACCCATATTCTTATTTCACAGTCAAAAGATCTACCTTACATAAGGAAGCTCTACTTCTAACTGTAAAATGTCCACATATTATAAATCAAATTCATAATTCCCCAGCAAAAATCCATACACAGATACTTTAGTGAAGATAATATTTATATTTGCATAAAAAAATCTGCACTTAGAATGCTAATAAGCCAGAACAACTGGTTTGCCTGGTTGCTGTATACAGCCTGTGCTAATCACTGTTGGAAGAAAGACCATTTCAGTTAACTTTGTTCAACAACTGCAATGAAGAAAGTTTTAAGGGCAGAGCAAAGAGGTTATTCACAGCTGTATGACAAACCACTGTCAAAATATAACAAACCACAACCAAACTCAAGCAGAAAATGACAAAATGTAAGACCGTAAAAATGATGGAAATTGTGCAGGACAGGCATTTTAGATGAACAAATGCAATCTGTACCAGCATAAAGGACCAGCACAACACAGAAAATGATACCCAGGAAAGTCGTCTGAAGAAGTAAAGGCAAAAACATAAAATTCAAATGACAGGACACCAAAAGGAAGAGACAAAAAGCAGGCAAAACATCCAGTTGTATTAAATCAAGCACACTTCTGACCCCTGACTTCACATGACCTACTAGAATACTAAACATGGCATTAAACAAAAAATCACATAAAAGCAGAGGAAAAATGACATTAAGATAAAATGATATTGGCCATACTCTCACATATTGCCACAATTCTTTCATACAGATAACCACGCTTCTCTGGGGCAGAACCTAGAGCTCAACATCCAAGCTTAGCTGCAGCAGAAAATGGGTTTTTGTCTGTCCACAGCGTGTCTATGTTGGCTGCACACATTTCCTAGTTCTACTCAATCTCTTGTTGATTTCAACTCAAACCATTCCACAAAAATTAAGCACGTCACTGGAACCACCCCAACTACCACCTACAAAGATTCTGGCTATTTTGCTGGGGATCTTTTGCCAAAAATTGTATGCAAGTGTGCAACAACATCTACTGTATTATGTATACTGGCACAAAGTTGTTCTGAAGGCAGATGTCTGCAAACGTAATCCCACCAGCTCCTGATCTCTGGTGTTTTCTCTGAATCAAGCTGAGGTGGGAAGCTGAAGCAGCAAGAAAAACAGTCTTACGTGTGCTCTAAAAATAGTACGAAACATTTACAGCTTGCATGAAGAATAAACAACTGACAAAGTACTGATCTGAATAATGTATATCTCCCTTTAACCCACAGAAGCATTAAAAGAGTTGTGAGTGACTGAGCCAGTGCACTGTATGTTGCCTTTTCACTTCTAAAATTCCTGATATATGCTCAGGTGAAATCAGCAGCAACATACACCTCACACGAGTTGTAACACTGATAAATCATGGTTTGAGGGTCAGTCCAGGCTGCAGGTGCCACCACCCCTGTAGGCCCAGCACCGACGTCCTGAGGAGAGGCCTAAAGACAAACATGGCTCAGCTCAGGCGGGATTTACTTTCTTCTCAGATGCAATTTGCATCTCCTTGCAAGCCTCCTATTCATGAGAGAAAGCTACTAGCAGCACTTCAGCAGCGAGTTTAAGGTTAGTTGTCTAACCTTAAACCTGAACTATGAGTACGTCTGTTAAACATGCTGTAAGCAGATACCAACTTGTGCTGCTAATGCTACAGGGAGCCCAAACCTACATGCCTTGTAGTGTGCCACTACAGTGACACAAGCAAACCCTCTGAAGAAGCAGGACATATTATTTTGGACTCTGAGCCAGGTGTCTATGGTCACATGGCTTCTGGTCAGCTCGGTGTGTGAGGTGGACAGGCTCATATAGGCCTTTGCATATAAGCAGAGCTGGGCTCCTCAGCACTAGAAGACTTCATGGCAAGATGCAAGCCCACAGGCAGGTGATATGAAGAACAATTGTCCCTCTCCTGCATGCAGGACTTCATGCTTATCACAGTCAGTCAAGCATCACAGCATGGCCTGCATTCAGGTTAAAAATACTAGAGGTGAAAAGTGTTTACCCATGCATCAAAGGGGACACAGCATGGTGGGGAGAGTGTCTGGACAACTGGTGGGAGGTGAGGGGTTACAGGGATATGATAAAAGATACACGAGGCATTCTCGAAACCCTGAAACTGCACTGATCACATGTGGATTGATAGCCAGCATGATTTTTCTGGTAATTTTATGCTGCAGACGTATGAACAATATCTCACCAGTGGATAATATCAGTTGTCGGTTATATACATGTTTTATAACAACCAGAACACTCTTTCTCAAAGAGCCGTCGGTGGTTAGCTTTGATTTCCTTTTTTTTTCTGCAGCAAAGCTTGCTTTCCCACTCTCTTTTACTTTAAAGCTAATGGAAGCTAACTGCAGAGAAAGTAAAAAGGTATTCAACATGTTAGACACAATCATTAGGAAAATATTCTACCATTTAAAAGTGTTTTGTTGGTTTTAAAAGTGCTGCTTGTTTATTATCCTTAAAAAGAAGGCAAGTGCCCTGTGTTCAGCTATACAAATCAGCTGTCTGACAAAATAATGTCAAATAATAAATAACCACTTTCAGAAAAGGGCAAGCAATGTAACAGGTTTACAAACCCCAGTTAGAGCACACATTATATGTGGTTTTAAATAAAATTTTACACAGTAAGTAATGCGGAATGCTCTTAACTGGAAAAAGGCAACATCTGTAATAAGTGCTATAACAAACCTATACTGAAACTGCAATAACCTCTTTCTATGTTTTCTGTCATTTTATCTGTATGATATATTTTTTCCACATTTCACGGACAGCCCTTGTACCATCTTCTTGATATACTGTTGTTGCAATGACTGACTATGACTTCTAGAACCACTGCATGTACAGGCATTGTGACAAAGCTGAACTGCCACCGTAAGGACACCTCCAGGGACCTTCTGAGCATAAAATGTGGCCAACAAGCAGGGTCATCCCAAATGTCTACCCACACCAACATCTGTGCCTGGTAACAACCAAATAAATATAACAAAGAAGAAACAACAAAAAAAGACAACAAGTGGGACATGATCCTTGCCCTGGTCCACCATACCTGCTTCCAAAAATTGCAGGTGGAAAGCGACAAAAGTGATGGCTTCATTCAAAGACCGGCTGAAAGAGCTGGGGCTGTTCAGCCTGGAGAAGAGAAGGCTGTGAGGTGACCTGAGAGCGGCCTTTCATTCCCTTAAGGGGAACTACAGGAAAGAAGGGGACAGACTCTTGAGCACGGTCTGTGGTGACTTCAAGCTTAAGGAGGATAGATTTAGGTTGGATATAAGGAAAAAGGGTGGTGAGGCACTTGAACAGGTTGCTTAGAGATGTGGTCCCTTCCAATTCTAAGGATTCTATGATTCTAGGATTCAATTAGGTGTGGAAGCCATAGCTATCAATGCCTAATAATATCTACATACAACTCAATCTCAGGGATCCAAGCATCAGCCTAACAACTCTTATTTAATTACAGAAAAAGCTACGCAAACTTTGTGATCTCAGACTAGAAACACATCCAATAATGTCTCCTGGAACATTTCAGTTTGTACAGAACTAAAACAATCAAAGTAGGAAGCTCTTCTCCAAAGGTTCTGGGGAAACATTTAATTTTCTGCAATAGCCTCTTTCTATATTTTCTGTCATTTTAGCTGTATGATACATTTTTTTCCACATTTCACAGAGAGCCATAACAATTTCTGCATTTTTTTTTTCAGTAACAATTGGGATTAATTCAAAACTGTCATTTTGCTATCAAAAAAAAAAAAAAAAAAGGAAAAGAAAAAAGAAAAAAGAAAGAAAATAGAAAAGGAGAAAAATTCGCCCACAGTGAGGCATGAGGAAAGCAATGTGCATGAGTAAGAGCTGTTCCCAGATCTCTGCACAAACCCTGGACTGAATGCGACATTTCTAATTGTCTTGGATCAGCACTCCTGCACATACAATGCTTTACCCACACCCCTCCTATCCCTCTCTTCCTAGAATCAGCACAGCTAGCGTATAAATTAAAAAGTTATTCTTGCATACCTCACATCTGGTTAGAGTTAGGAAGTGCTAAAAATCAGGAGTGTTTATTCTCTCAGGCTTTTGAGTCTAAAATTCTAGCTGTTTCCTGCCTTTTTGAGAACCTCAGAGGCTTCAAAATGGATAGCAACTGCTTGCCACCGATGATCTGAGCTGCAGCTTGGAATGCATAAATCACACAACTGTAGGGGTTGGAAGAGACCTCCAGAGATGATCCAGTCCAATCACCCTGCTAAAGCATGTTCCCCAGGGTAGGTTACAAAGGAAGGGGTCCAGGCATGTCATGAATACCTCCAGAGAAGGAGACTCAACACCCTCTCTGGGCAGACTGTTCCAGCTCTCCGTAACCCTCCAAGTTTTTCCTCAAGTTTGTATAGAACTTCTTATGTTTTAGTCTGTGCCTGTTGGCCCTTGTCCTGTCACTGGGCACCACTGGAAAGAGCCTGATCTCATCCATTTGATCTGTAGATATTTATAAGCACTGATTCACTCCCAGCCTTCTCTTCTCCAGACCAAACAGCCCCAGGTCTCTCAGCCTTTCCATAAAAGAGATGCTCCAGGCCCCATATCATCTATGTAGCCCTCCACTGGACTCCTAGAAGTTCCACCTTCCTTGAACTGAAGAGCCTGGAACCGGACACAGTAAATAAACAACTCATTAAATGTTTCAAAGTGTGTATTTTAATGTAGAAAACAATTCACAGCAACCAGTGCAATACTAAAGACTCTTCTCCCTTGGGCTTGGTGGCCACTAAGTGCCCCACTGAATGCATGATACAACACAATTGCAGGCTTTGATTTTGCCACATTTTACAATCGACTCTCACCTGTCACTGCAGCTGAAACAGTAGTATCTGCATACAGGGACTTATACGCATGAAAGAAAATCACAGAATCATGAAGTTGTTTGGGTTGGAAGGGATCTTAAAGACCATCCAGTTCCAACTTCTACCAAAGGCAGGGACACCTCCCACCAGATCAACTGCCCAGGGTTCCATCTAGCCTGGCCTTGAATGCTTCCAGTGACAGGGCATCCACACCTTCTCTGGGCAGCCTGTTCCAGTGCCTCAGCATCCTCACCACGAAGAATTTCCTCCTAATGCCTAACCTAAATCTCCCCTTTTTTTAGTTTAAAGTTGTCACCTATCACTACACTTCCTGATAAAGAGTCTCTGTAGGCCCTCTTTAGGTAGTGAAAGGTAGCAACCTATGTTACAGTATGTCCTTGATGCCCGAGTACATGCCCACTACCAGTGGAATCAACACTTATCAAAGTCATCCTGAATTTCTTTAGCTGATCCTCTTTGCATACACATTCACGCAATATCCTACTGGGGTGGAACAGGAACTCCCAGCCATACCCATGCTGTGCCAGCAAAGTAGCGCTTCATTTCCTGGAGCTGTTCCAGTGAGGTGATGCGCAGTATACTCACAAGTAGGGGCTCTAAGTGACATTTCTCACCCCTCATTTCTCCTATAAAGCTGCCACTTCCGAGGCAGATGGCAGGGTACACCCCCAAGAGACAACTTCACAGGAAGCCTTTGCTCTGCGTGGGGATGCTGTGGAGCACAGCTGAACTTTCGCTCCTCCTCTGGTATTTTTGCCTGCTTTACTTTCTGAGTTTCATCACTTGTATATCATCCCATTCACATTTTACTCTCCTATTTCATAAGCTGTCTGCTCCATTCAGTGTCCTTCAAATGAGGGCGCAAATGGAAGTCACTCACATGGAAGTCACCCAAAGCCTTCCCATTGAAGAATTTGTGTTTGCCACTTGTATATTTGTTACATTAACAGTGCTCTGTATGTTCTGGATAGTGATAAGTGCACCCAAAATTGCAGAATCTTAAGAATGGTTGAATTTCAGAATACAGGCTTTCTTGCAACCGTGATAAGACTTAAGAGCAAGTAGCAGTACTAACAAAACAACATTTTTGCTTACTGCAGCGAGAGCTACAAGATACACTTGAAGAAGGACATTCTTAGCAGTGTAAAAAAAGATGGTGTTTACTTTAGTAGATAGATTTTAACTCAAATGTGATCAGAAACTAATTCTTTTTTTTCAGAGATGTGTACCCTTTTTGTCTCTCTGGGCATTCCCCAAGTTATTAATATTTTCATATATTCTATAGGATTTTATTTGAAAGATGAAACCCTATGCCGTACTCGCTACACTGCCTATAGTACATTGGGTTGACGTGTCTTAGGCAAACATTGCTTTGGTGGCTGCCAGTGGATGTTTATTAACGGGCATACTGAGATGATAATCATGAGAGCTATTTCAACTACCTACTCATTTATCTCCTCATTTTACCAGGAATTACTGCCTTGTCATTATTATGCACGATCCTGAGCAGGAATTCTGCTGAAACACCAAATAAAAACTGGACTGCCAGCAGCACCAGCTATGTTGAAGGAAAGAATCATTGGCTACTTGCATATCTGCTAACCTCTGAGGTATAGTACTGCAAGATGGATGATCCATACCACTGATACCAAACTGGTATCACTGTAATGGAAAATTACATGGGTTTTCTTTTTGTCTTTCTCACTATTTTTTCTCAATGTATCAGTGACAGTAGTAACACAAATCTGCTCTTGTTAGAAACATAAGGGCTGATGCGAGCATGCTTGCAGCAGAAGAGAGGGATCCCAGCAGGTTCCCTTTAGAACCTTATTCCGGTATGGGTCATCTGTTGCAATATTCAGCAAATGAAATGTCATGAGAGGAGATATTCCCTACTGTGTCCTTTCATACCTAACACTTTTTTGAAACAAAAATGGATGTTACTTCCAACGCATATTTCTGAGTGTCCTGCTGATTCTGATAGCCCTTAAAAAACACCCTAACAAGTATCATGTAGTATTGCTGCTTGTATTGGCACAACAGTCCATGCTACAAAGTGGTGTGTCACCTGGCTCCCCTATACTGCAGTTCTACTTCCTCGCTCCTCCGCGATGGTTACAAAATACATTTACTTCATACACGGTTTTGCTGGTACTGTAGGACCCCACTTCTTGAAAAAGGTTTGGAAATACAGACTGATTTTAAGAGCAAATCCCTATATGATCTACCGCAAAGTCACTATCATGAAAGATAATAATAAAAAAGGGATGATTTTCTTCCAGAGTTGGAGGATATATTGAAAACAGAAATTGTTTTTGCTGACTTCTGCTTTCTGATTTTTCAGTACAGAAACTCCCCCTCAGGACCACCGGGGAGAGTCAACAGCAGTTGAGTCTGTGCTGAGATACAAAACAGACCCTGCACTTGAGCAGACAAACTTTCCAATAACTTCTTACACTTTAGGCTGACTCCATTCTGCACAATTTGGTGCTGTGATGTGCTGTGAATTAACATATGCAAATTATGAATTAAAATATGCAAATAACACACACATCACACTTATTTCTAAAAGACTTGCCTAAGAAGGAGGATGTAGCTGTCACTTTCAACAATAGCCAACACCTAATAGCAAACGCCTACCTGTAAAACTACTAAAAAGACAGAAGTAGTGCAATGTTGAAGCACACCTGAACCCACATCCTCTTTCAAAATGCCAAATGAGTTCTTATGAGATCTTTTCTGGTATTTGCTTATGGTGCGCTGCACTCGTATGCTACTAGCAAGTGTTTCAAAACAGGACAGCAGGAAATATTGCAACAGATAAGCCTTCTGAGAACAAACAGCCCTTTCCCCTGAATATGTAAGTGAACTGGTAATGCACTGTAAGATGGTAAGAACTGAAAAACCCTTGCACTAATAAAAAGGAAAAACCTGGCCTGCGTCGTTATGTCCCTGCTTTTCTCTGATAAGCTGAGCTCTAAAATGGAATAACACACTTACGATGGACCCCAAGGTCTTAGCTTATTTATCATCATATTATCTTGAAAAACTTGACAACAAGTTTCAAAGCCTCTCCTATGTCTTCCATAACATCCTATGGTGCAGCGTAAACTGGAGGTAATTATCAATCAAGAAGAAATTATTTTCAATTGTATCATTTAGATGAGTACTTAATGTATGGGAAATTACTGCAAACACATTTACAGGAAATCTTGTTCTTACAGTCTAGTTCCTAACCTACACAGTTTGGAAGAAGCGTCGTTGTAGGACTACAAATATTACTGGATTCTACAGCATATGCAGTAAGATATGTCATTACCAAGGAATGAAGCCCCAGCATTATCTCAAATCTTGAATCACATCTACTGCATTCAAACACGTTTTTCATCCCCTACCTGGAACAGAAACCTCTGAGGAGGAATGTGGCTCAGTGGGCATGGTGAGGATGGCTTGATGGTTGGACTGATGGCCTTTGAGGCTTTTTCCAACCTTAATAATTCTATTATTGCTGAACCACTTAACAGCAGTGACATTCCAGGAGTGGGCACAATAGTGGTGGGTAAAAGAGTAGTATTCAGCTGAAGGTTATGCTTCTTCGTATGGAGGGAAGAGGCATGCTCCTATAAATGTATTGACACGAAAGGGGTACGACCATGCAGCTAAAGGATGTCTTTCATTGCCGACAAAGGCTCACGCTCACAGGCCAAGACACACGATGGAGCACGAGCAAGGCAAGGCGTTGCCAGCTACAGCTGCTTGCTGTCAGCCTGCTGGAAGCACAAGCCCACAAAGAGACACCACAGTCCTGTGATGGTTTCTGCTCCAAAGGAAGACCTGGCAAAGAGGCGGGTGGCCAATGCAAACAGCAGGGTGGGTGGCTTTTAAATGACTAGAACTGCTTCCAAGAGTGACCACGCTCCAACAGTGCAGTCTGCAACCATTATTTAATTCTAATTTCAGCTAACCATTTTGTAGTAATTGATGTCTGAATAAGAAATTCAACAGCTGCCTGTATGACTGAACAAATTATATTCTGCTTATAATACTTTCTTAACTCAGCCACCCACTATGGCTGAAATATTTGATTGCTAAATTGATTTTTCATTAATTTAATCTTCAAGGATGATTATTATTCTGAAGCTGGACCACACACAATAAAAATAAGCATTTTATTAGTCATATAGTCATAGGGCACATAGGGAAAAAGACACGTGCCCTGGCTGATGAATCCAGGCTGCTGCATAATTTGTTGTTCTAATGCCAACTTGCAGAACACCACTGCTTCATCACTGTTGCTCTGACAAAAGTGAAAAGAAATTTGGGTCCCATGAGTCCTTTCAAAAAACCTTGACCTTGAAAATATGAAACTACTCAGAAGAGGTTATTAATAAATGTAATAATATTAAATAATCTCAATATTGAAATTTTAAATTAAGAAAAGCTCTTCTCCATTTCAGGAGGCATTTGTTAGCAGGAAGACTGTGTATCCTGAAAGTACTCTGTGATAGTTTCACAGTAAATATATGCTTTTAAATGCAGGGAACGTTATTACCATAAATTACATCCTTGCAAAAACATAATCAATTAGCAAAAGGTCATTAATACAAGGCAGTTTACAAATACATGTCACTGAAACTACTCACACAATTCACCGCTTGCCGGAGAGCAAGAGGGAGACCTTAATACTTTTGCAGTGAACCAACCACGCTGTCTTCAGTGAATAAGCGACATGATCAGCACTGTAAATTAATGGTCAGTGCAAACCATCTCAAAACTCCTACTTGGCAATGTTTTCAAATGACTTTTTTTTTTTCCCCTGGCAGTCACTATTTTGCAGGGCTGAACTAACCTAAGTCGCTGCAAAGCAGCAGAATACTGCTGACCTCCTCATGCCCTAGAGAGGCCAGTTTTATTTCTAAGGTTAATATTCTCTCTTGTCAGTGAGATTTTTCCATTCATTTCTGAGAGTAACCCAGGCCCAGAAGACTTCAACATGATGCCCCAAAACTAATGAACTAATTAGCTACACCAGAAATGCCTAAAGCCCTGGACTGAGTTGAAACTGGTAATATCTCAACCTGCTTAGATCCACCAGGGATCTCTCTTTAACACGAGAACTTAAAAAAAAAAAAAAGAGAGAAAAAAGAAAGGAAAGAAAGAAAAAGAAAGAAAGAAAGAAAAAGAAATGGAGAAGAAACAAAGGGAAAACTAGCTTTCATGTCATTTTCTCCATATTACGGGTACGTAAGATATTACATAAGGTACATAGGGTACAACAAGTTGTGTGATTAAGAAATGAGGATGGGAGGTGTAGTGGTAATATAAAATACATATATGGTCCTTGACTTATACTCCTCTTTTTGCTGCTTAGCAACATGCCAGCATACTATGTTTTTTTTTTTTGTCTCAACTTCCTGCTGAAAGTGTGGTCATATTGGAAGAACAGAACTTCTGCAGAGCCCTGTGCACAACCTTCTGCACTGCGCATAACGGTAAGGCAGGGACAGTTTGGGCTGGAGAGCCCAGACGGTTCTGTAATCGTAATCCTTGTCAAACAAGTGTTCTCCAACAGCGTGGGGCAGGCAAACCTAAGATGTTCCCCCATAAGAATTTTCTTCTACTTTAGTTCAATAATAATGTTTGTCACTTCAAGTGCTCTATTAAGACACAGCCCACAGAATCTATTACTGTAGGGGAGTAATGTGAAGAACCTCTGTATAGATGAAATCACATCACCTGGACTTGCTTTGTTCCCTGGAGCCCATTTCTTTCCTTGTATATATTTTTTCATTATTTTTATTTCAAAATTCAGAAATTAATTTCGCCCATTAGAAATATTTTCAATAGGGAAACTTTCCCCTGTAGTTAATTGCTACTGAGAAGCACTGAGAGAGCAACATCTATTTTTAGCTTCATAGAAGCTTTGTGTTGATCACCCTACTAGAAGGGATGCACACTGGAACTTCTACTGGTGAAATTCACACCGCAGGACTATAACCTATGAAGGTCCTTCTGTACTCTGACACAAATTCGACCTCTTACTTTGGTAAAACTTACTGTCACTCTTTTCCCGTGAATTAGTTGTGGAAGTGAACACATAATGGATAGAGCATGTTTTCCTTATTTTTTAAGGTTTGCACTTGTGTCAGCACAGAAGACCAGATTTTTAGTGATATTAAAGGCATTTTATGTCCTCTTAGCAGCACTTTTCAGGCTGTTTTCTTTGCCAAAATTATGTAACGCATCCTTAACATAAATAATTCCACAATTTTACATAGAATGACAACCAGCTTTTGGAAAATCTATCTAGTAAATACAAAAATCTTGTAAGTTTCTGTACTTCTGAGCAAAGATTTAGATATGAATGAGAACATCTCTCAAAGAAAGGCTGCATCTTGCTGCTCAACATCAATTTCAGGGTAAACACGCTAGCAAGCTCTAGGCAAGCTGTGTCATATACGAGGTGCAAACAGGTGATTAAATGCAATGTAGAACATAACATCTCATAAATCTAAAGGTTTAGTCCCCTACTTAGCTAGCAAATCACACCATATCATTTTTTCCACAAGTTTCCTGAGCTCTGCCTTAAAACTGGTCCATTTCTTCCTTCATGGTTATTACTGACTCAGACACCATTGATCTCATGACTAGAAACACTCTTCTAATTTCCAGCCTACATCTGCTCATATCCATTTGTTTTATTAGTGTCAAGTGCTGCTTTCTCCCATGCTGCTGTTTCGTCCCCTGAAGAGCAAGCTATTCTCCTCTCAACCTTTACATTAATGGACTAAATAACCACAGTCTTTCACTTTCTTTGCACAATATAAGCTCCTACATCATTTTAATCATCCCTACAGCCCTTTCTAACACCGTTCCTGTTGGATTTCATCTTTCTTAAAAACGGGTGGCTTTTTTCCAATAAGATCTCTCCAGCACTACTACAACATTAACATTTCCCTATCTCCACAGGAAATATCTCATTTGATACTTTCTAGGATCAGATCGCTTTCTTCACAGCTGCATCACATTGGTGACTCATAGTTATTCTGTGACTGATTGTTACACACAGGTCTTTTGCCTCCTCTGTCATTTTCAACTGATAAGTCTCTAGCAGAAATTCTTTTTATCAGCCCTTAAGTGCTATCTGTACTCTTAAATATCATCTCTTTTCTATTGCTTGAGAACTCAAGGTCAGAACATTTTTCCTGTATAACATTCTGATCATCCTTTATATTAATGATGCCTCACAATATTTTGCCATCATCAAATTCCATTCCTCTACTTCTACATTTTCTGCCAACATCATTAATTAAAATGTTAAGTAAGTCAAGTCTTTGAGATTGATCCTTGAAAAATTCTACCGTCATCTTCCTTCCAGTGTGACAGTTCTCCATTTAACACAGCCTGTTGCCATCTCCTTTT
This sequence comes from Gallus gallus, assembly GCF_016699485.2. Lineage (NCBI taxonomy): Eukaryota > Metazoa > Chordata > Aves > Galliformes > Phasianidae > Gallus > Gallus gallus. Next base: position 75,842,340 of record NC_052535.1, on the reverse strand, counting down.
TAGTCAGTTTCATCCCATTCTGTGAAACCATTACCAACATCCACCTTGTTGAACTGGACTAGTAATTTCCCATAAAATGCTGAACTCCAAATAGTATCAGACCCATCACATTTTCTACCTCTAGAAATCAGTGTGGTTTTGGATAATAACTTTGGTAAATCTCCGTTGTGTTTGTTCAAATGTCCTAATACTGTGGTTGCTTAAAACTGATTTAAAGGTCAGACAAAATGAAATCATAGTATGTTACCTCCTAAGAAAAACTGTTATTAAAGAAATTTTATTTCAGAACAACCAATGAAACAAAGGCAACAACTCATAGGCAAGAAATTAAATTAAAGTACTAAAAAATCAGCTATTAACAATGATCTAAAATGATACTAAGAAATAGTGTAAGCTATCATGTACCTTTGTTTTAGAGCCCTAGAATATGTTGTGTTTTAAGAAATAATCATTCTTATACAAACTTGTGTTTTAAACACAATTAATCTCCTACATCTGTTAACAAACTAAGCATTCATGTGCTTCCAAAATACGAGAAGTCAAAAAAGCACAAATCTGTGACAATATATTAGACTCCTTATAGAAAATGGAGCAGAGCAACAAAAACCTATTTTAAGTGCTATGAAGAAAAACCAATTGACAAAATTACGAATTTCTATTTCTCAAACAGATGATAACTTGCTTTTCAGGCTGGTTAGAGACTTGATGTGATACTGATTAGCACAGCACTCTAACGGGGTTATTGAGTTTTGTACTGCTAGAAGATAGGTCAGCATAGATGGAAAACTGGTAGATTTTAGCTTAATTTCAGTAGCTAACGTGACTGTGAAGAGAGTTTTGGAAGCTATCCTGCACCACTGGACCCAGTTCTTCCTGGAATTTTTTAGATATTTACTGATACTCACATTGTGAGAACTCAGTCAGGAGGTACCGGAATTGTTCAAGGCCAGGGTGGATGGGGCTTTGAGCAATGTGATTTAGCAAGAGGTGACCCTGTCCACAGCAGTGGGAGTGGACTAAACGATCATTAAAGGCTCCTTCCAACCCTACACATTCTGTGATATGATGATATGACATGCTGTAGCTGCCTGGATCATGAGACAACCACATGTGTAGTCAGTTGACAGAGGGCCACCAAACTCTAGTCTGGTCTCTACTCGCTATTCCAGTCAAAAGGTTTGCAATCCTGTCAAGAATATGTCAAACCTGTCACCAGTAGGTATGCCAGTTCCCTTAAGAAAATTATATTAAGGTCAGTGTTGCAGACTTAGCTTCAAATCACTTAAAGATCTGGATGTAGAATGTTTAAAAGACTGTTCAAAGCTCAGGAGTGATGACCCTTTTCCTCTGGTGCAATGTCACTTTCTATCACATGAATAAAGTTCGTTTCTGCAGCGGCTTCCTACTCTCCCCTGCTAAGTCTGAGACACACTTCCAGGTTTGAAGACCAGGGTTTTAATTTATATCCTTCATTCCGGACTTTAATGTAAACTCAAAATACTAAAATGTTTCAACAATTTAAGTATGATCTATTCATGACAATGACAGGGCTCCTACATCATTCTACTAAATTTCATCTGGATTCTCAGAATCATTACAGAACACCATGAGATGCTGCTGCTCCCAGATTATTTAGTTACTGAAATTACACAAGACCTTCTGGGATACACTGTAATGTGCATGAAGGCAAAGTTAAACTCAGCAGGAGAAATGCTGGAAAAAAAACATGTACTGTTTTTACTTTTATTTATATTATGTTAACATGCATGTTGTGATCATCGCCAAAAATACTTCTATAGGGTTTTCATCCCTCCCAGGGGAGTTTGAAACTCAGAGTTCAGGACTTTCATTTTACGTTCTTCCTCACAAAATCTGATGTTCCCTTCCATTTAGTAAATTTTAAGTGCCCCAAAACATGTGCACAGAAAATCAAGCAGAGCAGCCACACGCACCTGGACATGAATTACAGAATGATATAAGGTAAGAACTAAAGCAGAATCTACAATCCACACTTTCTGGTAAGTGTTAGAATTTCTCTAGGAGAGAAGCATGTTCTGTTGGGATTCTATTTAATATGGCAGGCAGATTCTATTCAGTTGCTCCTTTTATATCCAGGAAAAGCATACACACACACAAAAAAAAAACAACAGGAAATGCATCACTATCATTTTTGCAAGTTCCTATTTTGAATGAGCAACTTACAATACAGAAAACAGCTTACTGATTCTTTAATGAGTGGGACACATAGCACAGTATTTGATCTCATACACCAAGTACTTCTTGGAATGAGAATTTATTCTACAGCTGAGTACAGAATTAAAGGCTGAATGATCTATTAACAGGAAAAGTCAACAGCACAGATATGCTAAATATCAAAAACACAAATAAATGAATAATATAATTCCTGGGACATTTGTGAGAAGTGTTAATGTTACTACATTAACCATATTAGTCATGCAAATCATAATTAAGCCAAAATTTTATTTAGGACATTCTTAAGGAAAAAAACAACACAGCGAGAGAAGCTGAAAATTAAGTGTTGTAAGCATCTGCTGTCACCAGCAACATCCATTTGACAGCAGACCAAAATTTTTCCAAGGAAAATCAAACTCCTCCATTTTTCATTAACAGATTATAGCCAACATCCTTCCTGAGTTATCAATTATCAATAAGGGTATAAAGAATCTTTTAAAATAGCTACTGTCATCACATAAAAATGTGGAAGTACCTACACTATCTTCTCTTTATAAAGGTGCCAGCAAAAAACAGTTTTCAGCTAGGGAAGAGCAAGAAATCCCCTGCCCTCCTGGTGCAACATAAGAAAAACAGGCTAATAATTCTCAATACAGATATACTTCTACAGGAATTACCATCATATTAAACATAGCCACCCAATACAGTACTGCACCCCCTCCTGGGGGGACTCAAGGTTTTATTTCCTCTGTACTTTCACTGAATCGCATGGAGACAGAATGTGCGCTACATGGCCGTGTGTGGCAACTCTGCTGACATTACACATTAGAGAGGCTCATGCAGCCTGGAGATGGATTTAAGATCCTAGGAAGGAGTGCGTGAATGTTGACAGAAAACAGATTTGTATCTAATGCAATGGAAGACAGTATTTAAATATTTAACACTGGGCTTTAAACCTGCAAAGTGCTGCCCAAACATTCAATAATCTACCTTTGTTTTGTGAGACCATGGTACATTCATCAGCATATCAGGTGCAAAGCAGAGAGGCCAAACTGCTGGGTGATGTTTTTGCCTTCCTTATTAACCATTCTACGGTATAAACCACAACAATAGCAGCACACAGTTCATCTTCAATCATACGAAGTATCAGGTGCCATTCTCTAGATAAGGTACAACATACAACATGACAAGCTCATGGATGCTGAATGTATTTTCACAGGCTTTCATATACAGCAAAATGGGGTTCGTTGGTATAAGATGGCAAGAAAGAATTTCTCTTCTTCAAGTCCCAAAACATTGTGTAAGGTACTAAAGATCCTAGCTAACAGATACCATATTCCTGCAATCTCTGGTAAGATCATATGACTCCTTCAGCATTTTGTGAGTATTTTACCTTTCAAGAGACTTTAAAATTAAATGTAGTTTCAAAAAGTTAAACACTCCACTGAGGGTTTACATTCTGTATACATTTAATCCAGCTGTCCTATACATTCTCTCATTACGTGTACAGGGAGTGCCAGTGTTAAATTCAAAACAGATACATTCTGTTTCTCTTTCAATAGCATGAAGTTCAAAGGAACAAACATTGCCTATTGTTAATTAAACAATATATATGCTTATATTTCTTTTAATCATTGTCAAGACACGGGTTGAGTACCTAACTGCATTGCTAAATCAAACAGCAAGACAGAAATCAGCAAAAATTACAGCTGTCCACTGCAGCTGTGGTATCTGTAACACTCGTCTTTAACAATAGAACACAGAATAAAACCTACTGCAGGCCAAAAATCTAGGGACAAAAATGAACTACAAATCAAGCGAGTAGCATCACTGAAGCACTGTTAAATGGCATCGCTCAATTACAGATATCTCAGAAATGGGTAGGCAAATTGTATAAGCATTATACTAGAATCCTTAAAATAGACCACTGACCATTGTCATTGCATTTTTATATAAGAAAACAGCTAGGATTTAAGCTTCACATTCACGTGACTTTTTGAACTAACCTATTTCAATGTACAGATACTGGAGTGGTTCTTCATGGTGGCTCTGGGAAGCCGGGTCTAGTGGTTGGTGACCCTGCCTGTGGCAGGGGGTTGAGACCAGATGATCTTTGAGGTCCTTTTCAACCCAGGCCATTCTGTGACTCTATGACTCTACAGTGAAAAGGTTACATGCATGAATTTTTATTTATTTATTTGTACGCACAGCACCAAATGCTCTTAACAACAGCTGCAGTAGCAGTGTTTTGTCTCATGACACCAGCTGGGCTGGGGAAGTATATTTTGATGTGTACATATGTCACACATGAGGCAGAGCAGGAATGAACAAGACTATGGATGCAACAAGAGAAGGTTTTCTATTTCTGTGTGAAGGGCATATATATTCCCAAGAATAACTTACAAACCAGAACAACCTACAAACAGTACAACCTATAAACAGAAACATTCCTAGAAGAAAGGTAATGTATAGGCAAAAGGTTACACGCTTGCACTTTACCTTAGTTGATTATTTATAAACCTAATATATTAGCAACATTTTTGCCAATATGTGGACTGTGGAAAACTAATACAGAACCGAAGGTGCTGCCTTGAACCTAGCAGTTGTTCACTCTGCCCAGCCAAAGAGGTCCTGATAACTTCAATGGCCTAATCTGACCCTTCGGTGAAAAGATTCACTGCAATCTGTTAGAGATTCTTCCACTGCTATTCCACAAAACAAATCAACCTTGAAGGAAAAAAAGCTACCAGCCCATGAAGCTTCTGTTTGTCCTCATTTCTTCATGTTCCCATGGGATCTATTCTCAGTAGCTTTACCTGCAGGCAACCTTCTGCTGACACTCTAGAGAGACTCGTGGAAATCTAATACTATCATTTTTCATTGCAGAAAACACCTTTTAGATTTGAGATGGCAGCAGTGTTTCCAGAAAGCAGATTGATTTTTGGTACACATTAAAATACACATTTTAGTCACTACTCTTTAGTTTTGAGGACTTCCCTTGATATAGAATTGCAGCCCGATTTATGTAACCGTATTTTTTTCCTAGAAATTCAATACTTGAATTCGTTGGATGATTTGCATCATTATAAAACTTACAGTTAGAATGCAACTGTACCTATGTGTGCAACTGTACGCATATGATGACTTCTTAGCTGCAGATGTTAAGAGGCTGAAAATTTCTAACAAATGCTAAGGACTACAAAAAGTTAATATATAGAAGTTTTGAATAATATAAAACAAAAGGAAAGTAAAACAAAGAAATCAGAGTTTTGAAACTCAAATTATTCCCTAAAAAATGGTGGAGAAGTTATGTGTCCGCAATCATTTCAAAGCTGCCAAATAACGTAGCGTCATTTGACACAATCTCTCCTTAATGCAGTTTGGGATTGCATGAGCTCTGGTTACAAATTACTTAGTATCTACAAGATTCTTGCCCTTCTCCTCAGTTGCATTTCTTTTGGGATATCCTAAAGACTCCAAAGTGTTAATACCACTGAGGAGGTGGAAGGAGTTCAGAAAGAAATGTGGCTTTCCTGTTGTGTCTTCACCTCCAGGGCCATAGTCAAACTCCAGTGAGATCTGTGTGACTATCAAACCCTGGCTTTTAGCCTTACATCATGGTCTCTCCTTACAAGAGGCCCTTCACAGTGCTTCATTGTGGTCTTCAACACAATCAATAGAGACACCAGGAGAAAGAAAATTACACGTAAGAAGTGGTTGTATGGAATGCTTTTTTTTTTTTTCCCCTGACAGATCCTTGGGGTCTATGTCATGCTCTCACATGAGCATAGTTTGGCTGATTCCTCAATGTCTCAGCCTGCCCTTTCCTCAGACCAGTCACAGCTGGGCTGTGCCTGAAACTTCTACTGAAACCTCAAGCACTGCCAGATGGAGCAGCCATCAAACAAGCCCAGTCTTTCCCTTTAGCTGACCTACTGTCTGGACAAGGTGTTAGATGGGAAGGTCTACACAGCTGGGGAGAGCAGCTTAAGAAACCCACAGCCCTTAGCATGCACACTCAGTGAAATGTCTATAGGACTTCTCTGGACCTATTTCCGTGATATCTCCACATGCCAGTTCCGAGATTAATTCTGCCTGCAGGTTGCAATTTCTTCTCTACCATTTGCTGTTTATCTCCCATTCTACCCTAACTTGGTTTTGTTTTATTGTGAGCAGGAGCTCTGTTTCACATGACAGAGCACAGCCATACAACACATGATCTACCTTCACATCTTCTGACTTTTTAAAGGGTGGCTTAGTCAGTGCAATTGATTCAAGGGGTATCTCAGTCAAATAACTGCCGTCCTAAAAGTGAGGTGAAAGTGAGTGACAAATCATTATTTTTTAATTTTCAAAAACACACTATTGCTTCCTGCAAAAATATTTTGAGTTACTATAGTTTTCTGTCATTGCCTGACTAATGTCAGAAACATGTAGGAAATACCCAAAATTTAACAGAAACACTTCAGCTAAGGAGGAGATAAATAGACATTCCTATTTGAAATAGACTTCACAACTTAAAGATCTGATGTTAGTCATTATTTCTCTATAATTCTTAGCCCTTTCATGCTTGTTTCTCTTTTCAAAAGCCTTAATATATGTTTCAGCATGACTGAAAAACCTCAAAAAATTGCATTTTTGTTTCTACGGAACAAAAACTTTTCCTAGCACTCACCTATCCATTTCCATTTATCTAAAAATGCATTGTATGGAGAATTCTGAGTCACTGCAAACTCCGGCATAACAAAGCTCTTCTAAGTTGCTTTTGAAATGTGGCTGGAAGTTTTAACTTCCTGAAAATAACTTTATTGTACTCTGTATAACTTCAGCACCAAATCCCAGCCTCAGCTACCCATCCACGCACAGTTTCCCCTGTAACTTAAGAGTCAGGGGAGTTCAAACAGATCAGACTCCTGGTCACAAAAGAGACTTTCAAAGTACCTGCTTGTGTAAAGCTCTTTATTCAAGCAGAACTAAGCCAACAAAGGACCCCAAACAGCCTTCTGAACACATGTATCCAACTATAGCAGCACATGTGGTTTCCAACCTGGCCTTGCCAGTAGAGGATTCATGCACCCAGCTGTCAAAATACACTCTAAACAAGCAAAATGCAAAACTTGTATCTGAATGCATCTTCCCTCCCCTTTCTCTTCAAGAAGAAAAAAGAAAAAACTGTAAAGCTACAATAACTTGTTCTTGAAAAGAAAAATAAATTACATTTTGTCTTTTTTTTTTCAATGTAATGCAACAATTTTACAGAAAGAAAGCATGAAAATGGAGAACGCTAGGGTTTGTAATTTAATTGCCACAACGTATGTAGCCATATTTTAAAATATTCTAGATTTTTAGGCAGGCAAGTTCATAATGTGAATACTGCATTAATATTGTAGAATATGATCCTGCAAAAGAGTTACACATGTATTAAACTTTACATATACAATGAGTCCCATTGAATTCAGGAGCTGGCTTGAAAGAGTACTGCAAATGACACAGCTCCAAAAATAATGAACTGCATTATTCATTACTTATATAGGAAAATAGCATGGTATATACATATGTATGCATGCGTACATTTTTATTATAGACAAGAGCTCCAGTTAAGTTTGCCTAATGTTTTTTTTTTTTAATATAATACTTCAGTTTCAGTTGCTTATGTCTCTGCTGAGCTGAAATTATTTTGCTTAAGTTTTCCAGGCTTGATGTCTGCCTCCAATGAAATTTTATTTTTCAACCTTCAGCAAAGCTATTTCTGTCTTTCTGTAAGAAAAAGAAAGCTAGGGAAACACGTTACTCACCTGCGTTACACAAAAAGTCAAAACCTTTCATTTGTAAAGAAGCTCTAACGCCTGGATGCATTGAAAGAATAGGAAGTATGGTAGGACGAAGAAAAAAGTGACATGCAAAGGCTTGCCTGATATCCAGGATGTGACTGTGACTGAGAATCCATTCCTCAAAATCTGTACTTTACACACAGTAAAGTACATCAGAGGCTGCTACATCAGTCACCTCAGTCACCACATGCTCTGCTGTATTGACCATGAACCTTTGGTTCTGGCTGCTAAAATACATCTCTTACAGAAGGAGCTTCCTGTAGCTGTTCAAGAAATGGAGACCTATTCTGTGTAGCAAAAGAGTCTAGCAATACTCAAGACTGTTTGTTTTTAAATTATAGAAAAGAGGATTTTCAAAGAAATCAACGACATCAGTAACATCAAGGTTGCTGACTCAGAAACAACATACCTCTCATGGCAGGAGATGAAACAGTGCACATAAACCCGCCAATTATGCAAGTCTTGATTCAGGTGGACAAATGTCAAGTGTCTATTGCCACATGAGGTGCTGTATGGTATCTGAGACATCCCCACAGGGCTGGAATAAAATGTCAGTGGCCTCTGGGGGACCTACACTCTTCCGCAGTAGTAGGTGGAGGCCATAGCAGGCAACTATCCTTGGGTACAGCAATCCACAGCCTCTCAGCTCTACACAACTTTGTCACAGAGGAAAAGAAGGGCTTGATTGAGTGGGCTCATGTCATGAGAAAAGACTAAATAAGAACAAAATTTTTCAATATAGAGAAGTGAAGTCTGAATTTGTTGCACCATGGCAGCTCACGCTGATGTAATTTACAGATACATTATGCTTGTCCTTTCTTTCTCTCTCTGTCTTTCTACTGCAGTGACATGGTCCCTCCCTTTGCACTACCACATGTGCAGTTTGAGAGCACATGTTTTGGGAGCTGCTGTGGCAACCAAGTAACACAGCATTTAAAGTAATTAAGCTTCCGTGGACCTGCAGTCTGAAACATATGATGTAAAAGGAATCAAGGGAAAGCACAGGAGAGGCAAAAGAACTATTTAATTTAAATAGAATGTTGATGTGACAAAAAAAAATAGCTCTAAGCAATCACAGAGAAATGTAATCTAGAAATTAAAAAAAGTCTCTAAGCATTACCACCTTGTATTTTAACACAGCCTTCCAGCAGCACTGATGAGAAAAACATAATAAATAATAGAACTTGATCAATGCCATAGAGGGATTATATGATGTGGTGGCCTGTTCTACCACAACACTGGACTTACTGCATTTTTTGTGTTAGGTTCTTTCAGCATTGTCCACATCTTTCCTCAAGACCAAATTCCTTGTCTGCAAAGATGAACACAAGCACAAGCCATCAGTGCCATCCAGAGCACACAGGAGCCCATGTGGACTTGGTGTAATGTGTGACTGAATTAACTACCAGGCATGGTTGCAGCCTACACACAGCTTGCAACAAACCATATGAAGTTCTCACACAGAAAGCCGTACTTTATTATGTTGCTGAGTGAGTTGTATTTCTGTCTTCCTAGAGCTTCCCATTCCACTGCCATGCACCTACTGCTACCGATCCAGGATGGTCCTTCCAGCAGTAATGTCCAAAACTCCCAAGTCCGAAAAGAACAACAATGAAAAAAAAGCTATTGTTCAACAACTTTCAATAACACGAGCTCCATTTTTTTTTCTTTTTTTTTTTAAACATTCTGCCAATATGCTACGTAAGTACATACACACTGATAACGTGTGGTGGAAGTAGCTACTACCTACAAAACTAACTCCAATGTTTCTTAGGCCAACGTGAAGGTAAGTCTCTTCTCCAGTTACTCATTTCATTGTGTGCTATAGTTCGTGTGTTCCCTCAGGACACCATTTTTATTTTTAGAGAAGCCTCTATTTGCTGACTGTTGTGAAAGGAACACTCAGGAGATGCGATTAGCAGTCACTTGTTTCAGTAAACATTGAATGTAACATATGCCTCTCAAGTAATGTGTATCCAAACATACAATTTACAAATAATTAACATCATGTTAATTAGTCACATTAATTTATGCCACTTTGTGGAATTATTTCCTCAGAGTCTTTAGGAATGCTGCCAGCAGTTTGAGCCAAAGAGTGTGAAAATTTGCTTGAAGTAACTGTTGTGACTGGCTGTGACACACAGCTTGAACAGCAAGCAATGAGGGGCCAAACAACTGACTGAAGATCACCCAGCCTTGGAGGTAGGGCACACCGACACCACAAATGGTGTGGGGCAGCCATGGGATCTATCAGGGGGGAGCGGCCCATAGTGGCCCAGCCGCCACCTCACGGCCTACCCTTCAGCAACCATGTGTGTGAGGTGATCTGCCACAGCCTGACAAATGCCCGTAATTACGGTGGGTTATTTCAGATGATGAATCTTACAAAAAAGCTGTTGAAACCAAACATAGCTTCAGAGCTGATAAATGCCAAAATTAAGCTTTAACTTCTCAAAAACAAAAGAGAAGCCATTTGGAATATTGGCACCATCTCAAAAAAATCAGGCACAGCTATTCTTAAATGTGTGAGAATGGAGCTACTAAACACAGCTGTACATCTCAGTAATACAATATGAAATGTGCCTCATAGAGAGGAATAAAAAGAGCCTCAGTCTAAGAACCGAGATGGTGAGGCCAAACACAGTCAGAAACAACGGAAGCGATCTGCAGTCACTTATGTTTTCAAATCAATGCTTCTGCTTACATAAATAATTATAATTTAAAACCACATAACATTTGCATTGGGATTGCAACTATCCAGTTTTTTTAGGACAAATAAAATAACCCCAAATAAGTACCTGACTGTGCAAGGAAGAGCATCACCAATGTATGTAAATGCATCCAAACTGTGGGGATGATACAAACACCTCAGCTTGCATTATACATTCATTAGATTTCTACAGGAAAAAAAGCAGACAGAAAAAGCAGCTCAAATTATAAATACAGAGCATTACAGGGAGGCCACACTAGGACTGATAACTAGGCACACCGAGAGGCAGGCAGGTATACAGATGATAATGTAAAAACCTATGGGCTCTGAGAAACGTATTAAGTTTTTTTTTTTAATCCTTCTTCCTTTGCCAAAGACTACGAGCCATGATGTTAATACAAACTGACTTATGCATCCTCTGAAAAAAACTACACTGTTGGCCCAGGCTTGGGCTTTCAGCATGGGAAAAATTCCCCGTTGGTGCCTGTCTTGCCTTACTACAGCAGAAGGACCTTTGTTCTCCCCCAGAGAGACACAGTACTTCACGCAAGGACTTTTAACCATTTGCTGGGCTATACAAAGCTTTTCCTCTGCTATTTGAAAATCCCTTTAGCAACAACCACTGGGCCTTTAGCAGGACTGATGTGGAATGGTATCAACCTCATGTGCTGCTCACTGCAATCACCAGAAAAGTTCTGCTTTGCAAGTGATCCACACTGCAGTTTACATGCATCCTTCTACACAGTATTTTGTATATGAGCATATAAGCAAACTCTGCCCATGCTTCTTAACAACCGCTAGAAAGAGTCTGCACCACATACAGTGCACAGTAAATGCCATGCGAGATGGGCATAGCACACACAAGTCTGAAACTTTCTATCACCTTTCCTACACTTGCCCTGTACAAAGCTAGAGGAATCAACATGCATGTTAGAGATTGAAAACTATTGCACGTAGTCTAAGATTATACTCCCCAGTCCCCCAGAGACCCTTTCTCAGAAATACCAAGTTCACTGTAAATTATCTAGCGTAGCCAGTTCAGGCAGCTCTATGAAGTAGTAAATGAATTATAAATACATAAGGCATACTCTCTATATATTTTATATGTACTGTTGTCATTGACAGAGATGTATAGTATGCATAAAAGTATGAATGTATGTATCTAGTCTGTACAAAACCCACTATACTCCTATATTCTAAGTACTACAACTTGTTCTTAGGGATATTTATCTCTATCATTTAGTCTTTGACTACCTTTATCTTTTTAAAATAATTAACCAGATTCATGTAAAACACCACCTGAACATACAAAAAGTACTCAGTAAAGTCCAGGTGGTATTAAGAACTTAAAAGCAGGGCATCTTTCACTGGGTTTAGGTATACTCTGCCCTTACAAGCGACTAGGAAGGAAGGAATATGAGTCTTTTCAGTCTAAAAGCGCACTTACTAGAAGCAGTCATTCTCACTACATACTCATTCTAAACTTACTTTAAATGGTAGGGGAGGTACTCCATCTTTTCTTGGAGCTGATGATAAAACATTCATTACTGCTCAGATATATTTGGAAGTATCTGTTACAAAATGCAAGCATCCATTTTTAAGCATGGCTTTCGAGGAGTAACTCTAACGACACCATTCAGCTTCTCTAAGGGTGTCAACATCCTTATGGTCAATATCCTCTCCAATAAGGATGTTGAAAATATTTACGTAGGCCTGGATTCTGTGCATATGCTCTTCACATTCACAGAATTCTTCTGATCTCCTATGTTGACTTGACTCTTTCACAATTAAATAAGATTTTCTTCTTGTTCTTTCTAATTGTACTTCTAAGCCTTCTGCTAGAGCAGCTGGTCTTGCTGAAAAGCCCCCACTGTACACTCAGCCATGTCTGGACAGATGGTATCCTTATTATAGTCAATAGAAACATTCCAGTCCTACCTGCTATTGTACCATCCTCTGTCTCCCTTAAATTCATCTGTTGTGCCCACGTGTTGTCTGTCATGATGTATTTTGAGTGCGAGTCCTTTTTTACATATTATTTATTACATATGCGCATACAGCAGAAACACAAAGGGAACCTGAGTACTCACTGGCCACAGAACAGACCACTATAGAAACATGTATCATTAATTAATAAAAATCAATGGCAGTTATGCTGGAGACATCGTAAGAGGGAAGAGTCTAATGGAGGACACAGTAAATTAGTTTCTAGTTTGAGTTGAAACATCATTTTCTAAATTAGTTTGAGTTTAATTCATAATTTATACACTCTGTGGTCATAAGGGACTGCTCTGGTCAGCCAGCCTGACCTTAACTTTATACTGGACAGAATTTTTTCATGTGGAAACTTTTAAAAGAGTTTTTTTTTTTTCCATTTCATTTTAGAGTCTCCAATGATGAGACTGCCACCTTCCCTACTGAGCTGTTCCAATGCTGAATTACCTTAATACATAATAAAACTGCATCCTTCAGGGCTGAATTTGTCTAAGGTAAACTTTTACCCACTGGACACTTGTCTTTGTGACATCTAAACTCCCATCACATCTGTATTCCTCAGGTCATTATGCATGTCCAGTCTTGACACTACAACTCAGTCATCAAGTGATTCAGCTCTTTCTGCTCCTTGGGTAATTCCTTTAAGACTTCTAATTCCATATTTTCTGGTCTTTTTGCTTCTACAGCATTTAATTATAACAGATACCGTTCCATATTCACTGCAGATGGTAAACTTCTCATTTCATCCACTGTATCGTCTTCTACTTCTCTTCAAACATTGAACAGAACTATTAATTGAACATTCCTGACTTTTCTGTATTACTTGATTTTACATTCTGCATATTACAATAGACCTAGTCTTGGATTAAAGTGACTTTTTATTCTTAACATGCTTTAAAATCTTTCTTACTATTTTAATTCTATTTCTACTTATATATCATTGATTTCTTTAGCTTATGTTATCCACTACATGCATTTTCAAACTGTAATTTAAATTCACTGCTTCTACTTTCACATTTTCCATCATTTCTATATTTTCTTATATTTTACTTTTTAAAAATGATTCTACATGTCTTCTACCAGGGATTTTTTTGAACTTTTCCTCACATTTTTACAATCATGGCTTTTGGATCAACCAGAACAATCTCTATCAACAATAATTGGGATTTAAAATTCCAATTTTAAATATAAAATTACCACTATTTACATTAGAAGAGAACTAAGTTTTGTTGAAAAGCTGTTTTGAGTTACAAAATGCAGACATCATTGGCTGGTGCCATAACTTCACATCGAACCAGTTCATGACCAGCAGCTGCACGTGCAACAGATGGCTTCTAGAGAACCAGTTAATGCAGATAATCGTGACACACCAAGAGGTGAACCTTAACGCTCACTAGGTGTAATGCTATAACATGATGGAAAGTACAGCAATAACAGCAAGGTTACAAACTCCTTGGCTGCAGCAAAAGAGGAAAAGCCCAAATGCAGCAGCTACAGACATAGAAATAAAGGTAAGAAGCAGCTCACCTTCAGAAGGCCTCAGGTACACAAAGATCTCCAGCAAAATACACTTACCTCCCCCTGCCAACCCTTAAATGAAGTCTGGGAAGGGGTGGAGCCAGGATCCACCCCTTCACATCACTCAGGTGCATTGCACTCACCTGAGCTTCCCTGGATTGGCCCTGCCTTCCTGCCAGGTGCTCAATCACTGGTTCAGACCGTGACTTAGCATTTCTGCTACTGCTAGGATTTATGTTCTAGATGGAAAAAGACCTTTCTTTTGGAGCATATCAGGTTTAACAGTGAGAAAGAGAAAGAAAGGGAGAAAGAATGGAAGAGAAAGAGCGAAAGGAGAGAAGAGGAGAAAGAAAGAAAGAAACAGAGAGAGGAAGGAAGGTGGGGAGGGAGGAAGGAGAGAAAGAAATAAAAATATGATGCTGGTGGGTTCATCTATACGTACAGAAAAATGATGTGCCGTGTGCCTCATCAGAGGTTTTAGAGTGTTTGTCTCATATTAAGATGAATTACTGATATCAGAATGAATATATCATTCGGTCATTTCCTGAAACTATGTAAAATCATTCCCTGAGGTACGTTTCTGTGATATTTCTCAACTCATTATTTATTCTTTTTTTAAAAAAACAAAAGAAACAGTTTTATTTAATGACTTCGCAGTGAAGAGCACTGTACAAACCATGTGATATTCTCCATAATGTTTAGTCTAAACCTTTTCATTGTCATCCGTAGTTACTGTCCTGACCGCCCTCATCAGTTTCAAATAACCAGACTTGTGCTCTCACACGCTGATGTTTGGTCCATACGCACTCCATTACAAGGTTATTGCAAAGTCTCCCACAAGCCAGCTCCCGCTTTGTCAGGCATCTCTGTATGGTTCTACTATGACAAAGAGCTACAGTAATGAATTCTGGGGCAAAACCACAATGCCTCTCTAAAACACGAAGAAAATGCGATCTTGGAGAGAAATGCATGCCTGCTTCCCAGTGTTTGTGGCCAAATATGTTTTGTTATGTTTCTGTATGTAAAAAGAAGACAAGATAGCCTTTATTTTTTCCTTTTATGTAAGCAAAAGCATACGACAGGCACAATTACAAATAAAGACAGATTTATGCAAAGGATTCACACAAGAAGAAACTCAAACACTGGCCATGAGTGAACGGAGATGTGAATTCCCCCATGGGTGGGGGTTTTAGCTGGTGATGTGGCAATATCTCCTTCCCTCACAGACATATGCAGATGCACGCAAGGCACAGTTATACAGAGGAGTTCAATTTACACAGTGCAGCCCTCATAACTATTAGTTTGTGTGAGATGTGCATTATTTGTTTGACAGTCAATCACCACTAAAGTCACTATTAAATATTATTAAAAATACAATGCTTAAAAGCTTGTTCAATGTCTTGATGTAAATATTTCATAGTTCATTCTGATAGATGACGCAGTATATGATAGTCCATACTGAATCAGTCCAGAGCACAGATTTGTTGTAGATGTTGTATATTTATTAACATTAGGGAAAGGTTATATTCTAGAACTAGAAGTTTTTTGAAGTGTTCCTAGCCTGCCTATGCATATGCACATTTATCTGCGATTTCTGCTTAGTTCCATTTTGGAGAGTTTTTAGAAGAATGAAAAACAGACCCCATTTATTTTTAACACTAGCAGACTCCCAGCAAATCTAAATGTCATGATGAGATTGGATTCCTAAAAGAGAGGGCTAAGAAAAAAATCCCATCCTTTTAATGTGGCAACATGTGTGCCTGTAAGGGTGCATGCATCTACAGTTTGAAAAAGCCAAGACTTACTTGAGATCATAGGCTTTCAAATAAACTTTATGCAATCTTACAGTCCAGCACAAATTGCAGGAAATTATTCAGAATACAACAGGCAGTGGCCTCTGGTCTATCCAGAGAGGGTGAAGGAGTTCACCAGTGACCAAGGCAAGCAGAAATGCAATTACATTTTGCCCCATCGACGGGGGAAGAGAAAACCTGGAATCCAATGTTATTTTCATAATAAACATCAATGCAGAATTGAACACGCACTTTAAAATGCATTTATGCTGTGTGTTCGTATCTTCAAACTCTTTTATCTCTATGTGAAAAATATAAAGCAAAGAAAATGAACTTGACAAGGGTTTAAAGGAAACTCGGTTGTATTAGCCTTCTTGTCCTGCTTTGAAAGCCTTCCTCCTTAGACATATGTTTTTGCTTAGAACAAACAAGAGGTGAATAAATCAGCTGATCAGCATTCCCCTAGTGCTGCTTGTATTAACTTCCTTGGCATGAATTCACCACTTAAGTCAATATTACTTAAGAGTTTCTTTAACAGTTTATTCACCTTTAATTCTATGCTGTTCCTGAATCTAAACTTCCACCTACTGAACAGAAAAATGGAAAGTTTGTACAAATGCAGAGTTCAGAGATTAACTGTCATGAGAAATAGAAGCTCTCCTTGCAAATCCTGAGTTAGTGAGCTGAATTTTTTCAACATAAAAAGTTCTTCGCATGGCCAACTTTGTGTTTGGGAGGAAGTACTGCAGAAGGAAAGCAATCTTTGTGCTCTCACTGCTTTGTCCTCCGTACTACTAAATCCAATACATTCAGCTCTTCCCTCCAGATGCCTCTGCCTATCACCTGGCTGCAAAAGCTACACAGCCCATTTGGAAAAGTACATGGCAGGGAAGTGCCACCTGGATGTATTTGGAGACACTGGCTCTTTTTTCTTAGCACTTGTGAACACATTCAGGGAACAAGTAGATGCAAATCACCGATTTGTTCACTCAGATGTTTACTTATGGGCTTGTTTTCCTAAGTGACTACATACTTACAGCCAATAATGAGGCCTTCGCTTTTACCTAACAAAAGGGCATTTGGGAAGGAACAGATGTAGGTTGCAATTTGGCAGCCGCTGTGTGTCCCCAGGAGTTGAGTGCTGTACAACCACAGCGAGAGGCAAAAGAAATGCACTCCTACTCTTATCCATGTAGAAGGCAGGGGGCATCCACATAAAGGGACAGGCTTTAGCAGCAATGTGGCAGGGCTGTGCTGCGTGGTGCACCAAACTCCAGTGAGGGGACACTGAGAGAGGCTGCGTCCCCTGGGCCTGTGTCCCACCATGAGCCAGGTGATGCAGAACCACACAGCATCCTCCCTGGCTGTGACCTAAACAGCACCAAAGAGCCTGCAGCCAGTTAGGAAACAAGGCTGAATGAGCCGTGGGGACTACACAGGAGAAGAGACTTTCTGCTTCAGTAAGCTGATGTTCTTCCCCCAGAACCACTCCCGGCAAAGGCTGAGTTTTCTCCCAGCTCTGCTTCGGTCTGTTGCTAACTAAGCCCAAGTTAGTAACAGCACAGCAGTGCCTGCAGTCTCGAAGGGCCCTGCCTTCCCACGAAAACTGGCCATCAGTGAAACAGGCATCAACAAAGCATTTTGCTCCAAATAAGCTCTCACCGCTGGGACCAGAGCTCCGGGTCCTCTGCTGAGACGTCCCCCCCAGCAGGCCCAACAGGCTGAGCTGAGAGGGATGGCATCCAGAAAATCATCAGAAACCCTTCTAAAACACACATCACAGCATTCATTCCAAGAAGCGAAGTGCTTGTTTCCCTCTCCTGGATCAGCACTGAACTTTGATAAAACAGCACAACGTTTCTCAGATCTACATATAGAATTTGGTTTAGTTTTCCAGGCACACATCTTTGTCCTCTACTCATAAATATAAAAGCTTTGAGAGTTTTTTTGTTTGTTTGCTTGTTCTGTTTTACTTATATTCTGCATTCTCTTCTTCTAATTCACAGCTGTTGTTCCTGGACATGCTGGTCTTCCTACAAGAAATAACTCTAAGGCCCTAACTACTTGGGGACATTGGAAATCTTGTAAAAAAAAGTGGAGGGTAAGGTGCTAGTTTTGCTTTGCTTGCCAAAATCTAATTTGAGCTGTCATGTTACATCTCTGTAGCTTTGCCTTGTAATTTCAGCTGCATAGAGCTGCCATCCATTACCACCAGTTGTCCAAAAGCTGCTTCATGTGGCTGCCCTTCTGGGGCAAGCAAATTCAACTCTATACAGGATGGGTCACACCTTCACCTTTTATTTTTGCTGTAGTGAATGTTTTCTGAGGCAGAATGTCCATTGATATCAGCAACAGTGTTAACTAAATAGTAAATAAAAACCAAACACCAAGATCCCAGTTAAGCAAAGTAATTATCCACATGCTTAAACTTATGCATACCTCTGTTGATCTGATGAACCGATAAAATGTGAATATGTAGAAGTATATTATTGTCCTATTCAAAGAATCATAAAATCATACAGGCTGGAAAATACCACCAAGATCACCTTGTCCAACCACAAGCCTATCCCCTCCATGCCCACTAACCATGTCCCTCAGTACTGCATTTCCACGTTTCTTGAACGCCTCCAGGGATACTGACTCCATCACTCCCTGGGCAGCCTGATCCAATGCCTCACCACTCTTTCTGAAAGAAATTGTTCCTGATATCCAACCTGAACCTCTCCTGCAACATCATGGCACACCTTCCCCACTCACCATGGCTTTGTAAGAGACAGGGCCCACAGCTGGCTAAGAGTGCAGAGCGGGTTGGTTTTTGGCTGGTTGTCCTACTACAGTAGATCAATAGGAAAGAGCTATTATGTCTTGTTGGCTCATAACCCATTTATAAGAAATAAACTCAGTAAAACATTAATAATAATAACAGAATAGAGAAGACTGTAAGCTAAGGTAAAACACAATAGAAGCACAGCCTCCATTATTCTAGCTGGCTCAAAAAGCAACCTGTTCAGTGCAGAGTATTTGATCTCCTGGGGAAGAATTAAGATTACTTTGAGTTTTGTAAGGAAGGATTACATACAGGTGATTGTTTTAACTTTTTTATCTTTTTGAGCAAATTCCCTATCTCACACAAATAAACAACCAACCAAAACCAAACCAAAACAACAACAACAACAAAACACCAAAAAACCTCCCACATTTATCTCCTCTGGTGGTCCTACAGCTTTTAAAATAACCAAGATTTAAATATTGATGATGTCAAGACCAAGGCTGTTTTTCCTGTCTATTCTACCCAGTTCCAAATACAGAACTGTTTGTTAAAAGACTTAGAAAGTCACTCTACGATCATTTTTGGGAGAGCAGCTGCACTTTGGAGGAGGCTTTCAGGAGCTACTTACCCTAATTAGGCTTTAATCTACAAATCCCATTATGCAGATCAGTTTGTATTACTGTAGTTGCATTAAGAATTACCCTTCATATTGTACTGGAATAAGCTCAGGACAGACACAAATGTTTTCAGAATCCTGCATACAGTTTTAAGGCTGAGTAAATTGCATGGGAGTCACATCACGGCAGAATGATGCAGAGACCTGGCAAGACTGTTTAGCACCAGCCTGACTTTTTTTAAAATTGCATTTTTTGTATTTATTTGTTTATATCTACTTTATGAAGTACTTTATTAGTACTTCATATAGTCAGCTAAATGCATTCCTTCCATCTTAAGTACATAAAACACACTGCATTGGGACAACCTGGGAACTTTTTTTTTAACATCAAGACAGATTGCACGGATTAGGTGGGTCAGGAATGAGTCAGGATAACAGAAAAATACAAATAAAAATGGACTAGTATCTATTGCTGAAACAAAAAGCTCCTCTGCCCTTCTCTTAAATATTTCCACACACTTCATGCAAACAGTTTGCAGTGGAGTATTTTATACATTTCTACAGGCTGAAATGCAATTCTTGCTGAAAGTGCTGATGAGAGCAACCTCCATTTAATATGTGGTGATAACTGAGCAGGAAAGCTGCAGACTCCCTTGCAGGCACAGTGCAGAAGTACGGTGTGCACAGTGTCAGCACTCCTCCTGGGCATCAGTAGGCCAGGGTTAGGAGCCAACTGAGACCCTCTTCACCTGCATCTGCTTTCAGTCTGTACCAAATTAAGATGTCTGATTTTCAGCTTTACCCACCACCACTCGTTTCTGTTTGCACAGAAAATCTTAGTGTTCTGCCTTCATTTCTGGGCAGATGAGTCACTGTGTATATCTACACTGGTAAACTGGTGCAGCTGTGGCTGCTGCCTGCCTTCCCAGTTAGCAGGAACCTTCCTCTAGCTGGGCCAGCACAGAACTCTTCAGCTATCACAGTCTGACGTCTAGCAAGTGACAAAAAAATACAATAGTTCTACAGGTTTCCAATTATAGAATGCTAGAATCACAGAATATCCCAAGATGGAAGGCACCATTGGATCACTGAGTCAAAGTCCTTGCTCGAGACAGGACCACCCAAAACACAAATCCAGTTTGAGATTGTCCAAACACTCACTGAGTTCTGGAAGCTTGGGGCTGTGCCCACTGCCCTGGGGAGCCTGTTCCATGCCCAACCACCTCTGGTGACGAACCATTCCCTAGCACCTAGCAAAAGGTGTAAGGAAACCACCCAGAACCTGCTCTTCCCCAGGGACCTACACTTCAGCCCTGTTGCCCACTGCAACGTTTTAGGCCACCAAGCGCTTTTGAGGGAAATTTAAAAGTCAAAGGCATCTTGAAGAGCCCATGCTACTCTGTAGGCTAGAAGCTCTCATAGTTGGTGTTTTCCATGGGATGGCGACGCCGCTGCTTTCACTGAGCCGCTCCTACAGGTTTTGTGACAAGAGGGACCTTCTTGCTCCTCAGTTGTGCTGCTTTTCTGGGTACACTGAAACAGCTTTCACAGTTCACTCCTGAGCTGGACACTGCGATCCAGTTTTCAGTATATAAAAATAAAAAATCTTACCTATTCTCCAATAATGGCCTGAATCATTTCAGTAACACTAATGCAATGTGTAGTGTTTCAGACCATTACTCAGAAAACAGCAATTTTGTTTTGTTTTATAAGTGTCGTCTATACAACAGCTTAAGTTTGTAAATCACCTCTGGATCCTTTGCGATGAAAGGTGCTATATAAGCTCAAGCTTATATTATCATTCCTACATTTTACTGCTTCATAAATGCGAGAGATACTACAGCAGCTCCACTCCAGCAATATGCTTATGATCATATAAACCTCCCTCCCCAGTACTACATTTTTACTGGAATTAGCGAATTAACGTGAACGTCACACCCTTCCCTGTGCCCTACCCTTCTGCGAGCTTTGGATTTTATGCCTGGCAACATTGCGCTGCTTTTCCGTAAGCCATTTCACTGGAATCAGAGAAAAGCAATTAAATGGGCTATTAAGGTGCACAGCGTGCAGGTCAGCGCAGCATCTGCCTGACGAACCTTCCTTAAAACCCAGCCCTGTTCAGTCCCACCCCGTCCTGAAAGCTGCAGGAGACCCTGGGAAAGCACTTCGCGCACAAGCAGCAGCAAAGAGCTCCTTCACAAACAATGGGGTGATTTAAGTTATAATTGCTTTATATGAACAAGAGTTACAGAAACCAATTGCTGATTTCTACAGATGACTTAAAGAAGGAGGCATTTGGCGTCCTGTTCTTCACTCTTCTCACTTCCCCCCACACCAGTTTTATTTTTCCACTTCAGCGGGTTTCCCCCCCCTGCTGCCATGCTGGGCTGATCCCATTCGGACACATTTTGCAATCTCCCCTCCTCCTTTCTGCCTTTCTGCAGCAACTTGAGGGAGCTAATCATTCAAACAGATAACAGGCAATGACCAACAACGCAAGGAAAAAATGGCCAGGTAAAAGTCACCGGCCAGCATCCAGCTGATGTCTTTGGGTGGTGAGGAGGAGTGAGATGTACCAGGTACACTCTGCCAAAACTTCTGTCACCAATGTAAATCCAGCAGCATGGCAAAAGCAGTCATAGGGTTAAAAGAATCTTGTCTTTGCCCTTGTTTGCCTCATTTCTTGTTTCTCTCTTAAACTGCACCACTGGGATGAGCCACAAGACTTCCCTTCCCCTTATTAAAAAAGCAAAAACTGCTTATGCAGCAACTGCAGCAGGGCTCTGTTGTTAGCAGATAGTAAGGATGTATGGAGAAGAGCTACAAACGGTATCCACATCAGTGCAGACACTTATGGGGGAAAAAATTGTTCTGTGAACATTACAAATTCTGGCTCTAATTAAACATTCATCTCTCACTCTTCTGGGGGTGGAGAAGAAAATCATCGTCCTTTTATACTGTAGTTAAAAGTGGAAAACATTGCATCCAGAAATACAAAGAAGAAATATTTTTCTATTCTGTGACAGCAATGAATGCTGAGGGTTATGCTGACTGAAGGTAATTACTACAACTCTTTGCTTGTTCTCTGGAAGAAAAAAAAGATGGTGCATGCAACAAAATACTGCTTTTAGAAAATATCTGTAAATCATTCCATGCTATAATTCCCTTAAACTGTGCAGACATACCCCTCTCCTGGCTGAGCCTCCTGGCCTCAAAACCATGCATGAAGATACACAGCCAAGAAGTCAGGCAGAGAGACACAGATAGAAAAGGAGAGGTGATCCCAGATGAGATGGGTTCACTGAAGGAAACACTCTCCATCCCATTCCCATGTCTCCTGTGAGGTGGAGGTAAGGAACCATCACGTTGTGCAAGCGTGGAAAAAGGACAATGAATATTCTGAATGCTCCACAGGGAATGATCAATTAAAAAAAGCAAACCAAAATGACCAGTATAATCAGAATTTCTTTCTTGCCCTCTTTCACATAAACACTGGATGAAGAGTGGCAAAACTTAGATGTAAGCTGCTTTATGAGAATAACTCGGTGACATTTTGGGGGTGCTTATGTTCTGCTTTGGGAACATTTCCAGTTGCTTTTTCCCCCTCTGTTTAAGTTCTTCTTCTGTTCTCTGTGCTTTTCTCCTTTTTCATATGATGAATCCTCTAGGGGTTCAATGAAGCCTGAAGTTCTTTCTGGTGGAGGGAGAAGGGGGAGGGGGGGGGATCGTATCTATCAATAGTAATAAACCATTCCAAATGATTGATATAAATGTTTTTGACTTTTCACATGCATCGGCAAAAGGCCTCAGCTGTCCAAGTCCATTGTCCATGTCAGGCTTCCATTCACCTTCAATATTCAGGGAAGGGGAAGTTTCACCCCACTGTTTTGGCAGAGCTGATGGCAATAAATCCAAATGAACTGGAGCTCTGTTCCTCAGAAGCACGTTGGCATCGTCCGAGGCAGAAGAGACCAAGTACTCTTATTCAGCTGTATGATATAACACCACTGAGAGTTTATGATAAATTTTCACTGCAAAACATCAGTGTTCACTGCAGAAAGTTTGCTCATGCTTTCAAATCAGTAAACTCAGTTTTATTTCTCCTTCAGCCCAGTGTTTTCTTGTTAAAAACCTGCTCTAGTTGTTTGTTACAGGGACTTTCAATACCTGCCTGTGGACTTCTAATGCCTCAACAAGCTGTAGAACTTCTGTGTCAACAAGGAGCGGGTTGGAAAAGTGACCAACTATCTGCTATGACAGTACTAGACTGCAGTGAAAGAAACCAAAATCTGAGACTGTATTTGTAGCTACGAAAAAGCACGTATGTTACTATGTATAAGAAGGACAGCTGAGCAGAAACAGCACAGTTGTTTTGTAAGCTGGATCTACTCAATTCCTGTCTCTACATGGAGAGACCTCATGCAGCCTTTCAGATTATATGTATCTATAAAATGAGAAGGAATGGTTTGTTTTCCTCCTAGGTCTTTTAGTATGTACAGAAAGCTGAACCACTAGTCTACCAAATTATATGTACAAAGTGATGGGAACTCACTGAGCAAAGACTGAGGTAATCCAGAGTGTGCCATGGGATCCAGAAATCCGAGCTTACCCTCAAGACTCACTATTTCATTTTCTGGAAGGACTACCACTTGTTTTCTTTGTAAAGAAAAACTGAAATAGATACTTTTAAAAATCAAATGAATAATGGAAGACTTATTTTGTCCTTGACTAGATCCAAGACCTATACCTTTCAGAATATGTTCTGCTTTGATTCCAGTTCCACTTTGAAACAGGAGGACCAGAAGGCCTTCAGACAACCATACCAACTGAAACATTGCTATGGTTGATTTGACTGATATTCTGTTTATGAGGGCACTAAGTATATTTACACTTTCCTCTACCTAAGGATGACAGTCCTCAGCATTTCTTCCAAATAACCTAGAATCCAAAGGAGCTATTGAATCAGTAGTGTGACCTCATCTTTACTGAAGGTTCTCCCCATGCTAGGAGGCTAAATTAGTCCCCAGGAATCGTCGCAAAGTAACTTTTGTATGTCTGGAAGTCAGACAAATAACCTGAATTTATTTATATAAATAACTAAATTCTGCTTATACGTTCCTAAAGCTTCAAGATGAAGAAGACTTGGCATTAGTTTAGATTACAAATTAATTTCTTAAAATAATACATACTTAAACAGTTATTGTTACTGCTAAATTGTGAGAACCCTACATGTGTGAGCTAGCAAAGTGTAGCACAAAGAAGCTAAATACAAATGTCTTCGTTTTCACCTAACTTAGAGAAATGTAAATAGGGTTTTCTAAACAAGTTGCACTTGCATTCCATAATGCAGAATTCATTGCAGTTCTTTGCCATGTTTCTAGATTTTCCTGGTAGCTAAACATCACTTGATTATAAAATACCAGAAGACAGCTATCATCTGTCCCAACTCTTCACCTTAAGTCCAATATTTGTGGAAGGAATATATTTTCAGATTATGAGAATACATTTGCATTGCAGTTTTCTGCCAGTTTGGTGGTGGAAAAAAGAAAATGTTCACCTGCTAACATTACACATTTATTCAGAGTGTTATCAGAAAGACTCTTTTAATCTACCTGCATCTTCTGACACAGTAATTAAATATAACAGCTTTTTTATTTATAAATGAAATTATTATTTAGCTTCAGCACTAAATATTCAGATAAAGGTCTTTATTCTGTAGCTTCCACTACTGGTGGCATGCCTTTGATGGGTGGAAATCTGCAAACACCAAGCTAAGTTCACTCAAATTTTCAAGGAGAAGACACATCGTCTGCTTCCATGAATAAACATGCAAATGTAGAGACCCTCAGAGGTGTGGGAACTGCTCACAGACCTCAAAAGTAATCATGGAGAAAAAGATCTTGTAGGCATTATACTACGGCAAATATGCCAGCCTCAAAGTTACAAATGCTTAGGTCTGAGCTCAAAACCAAAATTAAATTAAATTAGATTGAATTAGGAGTTGAGGTCCTGATCAGTGTTTTGCTTTTTAATTTTCCCCACTTATCTGTGATTTGTATGCAGCAAGTACAGTTTTGCCATTTCAGATTTCTAGTAAAATTCCTGCTCTGTGTGATGCTATTAGCCTTTGTTTCCTGGGAGTCAGAAGTGGTGGCCTGTGGGTGAGAGCATCTCTGTGCCCCATTTACAGTGCCCCGAAGAATGTGGTCTCCCATAATACGTTAGAAATCATTTTACTGAATGTCTACTGATAGTTGATGACTTTCTTA
Source organism: Gallus gallus (assembly GCF_016699485.2). NCBI lineage: Eukaryota > Metazoa > Chordata > Aves > Galliformes > Phasianidae > Gallus > Gallus gallus. The sequence goes on along the minus strand of NC_052535.1, from coordinate 75,816,645 downwards.
AATACCAAGTCCTGGAAGAGGAATCAGCTTGTGTGTGATATGAAGAACATCCCTCTGGACTTAGTGGTTACTGAAGAAAACCTTAACGACTGAAACAGAATGAGGCCAAAACATTAGGATTGAAGTGACAAAAGGAAGAATATTGTCTTCTTGAATGCTTGTGATATTTTGGAGACGGATCAATCATTTATAAGCAGTTAGTTCTGATAATGCTAGTTAAAATCTGACAGTGAACCTGTTTTCTTGAAAAGTAGTTTCTAATTTTTTGGAGCTCACAAAGGCTGTGTCCTGTATTCTCTTTAGACACTGGCTCAGATCTTCCCTATTTCTCTCAGTCTCAAAAATACTCCCACTCTGCCTTAACCAGAAAGAATGCAGAATTAAAACACCTGTTGGAGTGGCATCCATATTGATTCCCCCAACATTTTTTCATCAGTTATGCCCAGATTCCTCTCTCTTGTTAGTTTGGGGCTTTGGTTTCTTTTTTTTGGTCTTTTTTTTTTTTTCAATCATTCATTAATAATCCAAAAGGTCTGCATCAGCAGCCTTCAGAATCTCACTGCTGCTTTCATTTGCTTCAGCTCACGGAAATACCTGGTGGACACCAAGGATGCTGCTGTCTTCTATGCGGACCAGTTTAGGTAGAGTCAGAGAAAAGGCAAACATTGCTGCTGGTAGTCCACATAAATACTTGCAAGGCAACAAAGCACCATGGGGTAGGATGACCCTTCTTCCTGCAGGGCCTAGTAACAGAGGGCTCAGCAGAACCTACCAGCACTGCTGTACCCAAGCCCTGTGTGCCATTTCCAGAGCTAAATCAGAAGGAAGAACTAAAAAATTTTACTTCTTCAGCTGAAGGACTAACACAGAAATCACACATGAGTTCTAGCCAAGCTGTGGTCTTGCCACCAGAATGAGACACACAATCATACAGGCACATCTCATTTGGCATACACATGCCGAAATAACCAGTGGAAAGTGGCAGCTCATACTGCCATACTGGCACTGATTATATGTAGGAGGGTCAATCAATTCATTTCTTCCAGCCTCTTTCTCAAGTCATCTATCTATTAAAAGTGCTTTGTCAGACAAAAATTGTCATTATTACATATACTGCCACTGTTATTGCTACATTATTATTGTTACACTGACAAAATGGTTGGTAAACAACACTATAGCAATACTTGTTGCATAACATTCTTACCATTTCTTTCTCCTGAAATCTACTGGAAAAACAACGGCAGAGAAGCTACACTGAGCACTCAAATCCCTTTCAGGCCATCAGCATCTTCAGTGGAGGACTGAAAATAAGATTATTATCATGGGTGTACTTAGCACATGTGAATTTCTCATCATACAGTGGTCAGAGGTAAAAATAGTTTCCAAGCAAGCAGCTTTAAAGAAGTATACATGTTGGGGAATATTTAAAAAATGCCACAGGCATTAAATGAAAAATCTAAAATATTTTCTAATTGTTGTTCTTGTCTGTAAACAATTGGTAAAGTGGCTGATGCTCCTCCAAAATGGTGCATTTCCTCAAAGATCACTGATTCTTTCTGCACTGAAGAGAGAAGGGTGAATTTAAGAGTTGATATTCGTTTCCAGTAGAATAGTCTTATAATGCTGTACACAGAAAATATTCACTCCCGAAATATAATACAAAGGACAATAATTATGGATCATCTTTGCTATTATCCGACAACCTATTTAATGTGATTATTTATTTAAATAGGGCAGTATTTACCTAAATTATGGGAACATCAACAAGCCCAAAGACAGCTTATGGAGAAAACGGAAGGATATCGTTACTGCTGGCTGCAAGCAACCTGCAAAATGAAGGCTGGAGAAAGGCAGAGAGATGCTACGGTGTGTGATGGGTATCGTGATGATGGGGTGAAACAGCTGGATCCAATGAGTAAATTCACTGGAGTCAGTGGAGACGTGTAAGTAACACAGCTTTAAAAATTATCCACGATATTATGAGAGCAATACAGCAAATTGGGCAGTATTATTTTTTTACTTTGGCTTACTTAAGCAAAGGAATTTATCCTTTAGCACTACAGTCTGGACAGTATTGGTTAAATGGCAAATAGATTTTATGTAGGAATATGCTGTATGTGAAAAGAGAGCATGGAGAGTCTCTCTGCCACTTATACAAGACTCAGCAGAAAGCCAGATACCATCTTCAGCCATGTAGAAAGCTATCTGGGAGCTTCTCATCACCTGCAAAAGCAGTGCTCAGCCAAGGAGAAGTTCACAATGAAGTGAGTTTCACAGGCTTGTGTCTGCATCAGCAGGACAGCCTCCTCTTGAGCATCCTCTGTTCCTGCTTGTATGGGTCCTTCAGATTCAGGAAGTCTCAGCCAAGAAATCTGGCTGCTACAGCCTACTGTCTCCTCCCAAAGGACCAGCCAAAAGCTCTTCTGAACCACGTCAGTGAAACAGGACAGCAAGCTTGTCTGAGCCTTTGAGAAATTCAGTAAAAGTTCACCATATCCTGCATCCTTCTGCTGCTGTATAGATACGTATTTAACATGGAACCAACTTCTGCATAGCCTGACCACTAACATTCAGTTAAAGGAATTACAAAGGATCTGGACTAAAGACGCTGGGTTCTGTTTCTGTCTTTGCCTCTGATTTGTTAGGCAAATTTGGCCAAGTCATTATTTCTCTCAGTGCTCTACAGTCCACTTCTACAAGACAGATATGATCTACACAAACAAGTGTAAATAGAAATGCCAAAAATTATTACTCTCATCAGTGCACGTTTAAGGCAGGATACTTTCTCCTTAGCAAAGAGTATCAGATTTGACTAAGCTTCAATGTTATCCTTTCTCCAAAATCATGGTATCTATAAAAGGGTTAATTCAAAAACACCCTCAGAAACCAGAGAACTCCAGGTACTCTTGATACCCTGAGCATGTAATATTTATAACAGTCATACAACTTTAATTTTACTTCTTTGCCTTAGAAAAAAAAAAAAAAAGAGTGCAATTTTTCTAAGCACAGCACTGCAGAACAGAAATGAAGCGCTCGTTAGTTTGGAATTTTCCATTCCTTTTTGCTTCTGCCTGAAAGGCAGAGGACTGTGGGGGTTTCATAGCGGAAAGAATTTAGGCTTGTCTCCCTTTGACTTGCAAATTTCAGAAACAGTGCACTATCCATCTAGCTGGTTGGCAAGGATTTAAGGTCGATTTAATATCCCTTAAGCCAGTCATGAAGCATTGTACAGCCTCGACCCCCACTCTCCTCTCTCCATCACCCATCAAATTTTGTACAATAGCTCAGTGCATGGAGAGCTTACGCCCATAACAGAGGTGGTCACTATTGTCACCATAAAGTGCAATGGTAATAGCAGTAAAGGTCTAGCAGCAATACCACAATAAACTCCGTACTTCCTTGGGCAAAACTGTGTCTCTGCTGCTAAAACTCGAGCTGGTCCCAAACACGATGCCTATGCATCAAGTAGCACAATTGAAGAAGTGTATTTTCACAGCACAGACTAGAAAATCTTAAGAATCCTTCCCATCACATTTTCAGCACTATATCAGTATGTTTTTATATGCCCTCTCTTCATATTTTAGTTCATTTTTTCAGCTCTCTAGAGTAGGTAGTAAAATGAGAGACTTAAAATACTGAATTGAAATTATGGGCAAATTTGTATTACTGTTGAATACACTTAAAAAGCCCTTCAGAAATGAATTTCTAAAGAACTTCCATCTGTTGTCATCCTACCATACAGGAGTTCTTCATGACTGTATAAATAAAGACCCTTGTCCATTTTATGCTAATGTTTCATTCTGATTTGTGTAGGGAAAGAACCTAATGAAAGAGAAAAGCATGCCAAGCTAAAGCTGTGTGCATTTTTAAAATTGCTTAAACACTCACAGTAATAGGCATGATAGAATAAAAATCTACATACATATTGTGTCACAGCTCCCCCATCGCTCTCCTTACTTTCTGGGGCAAAAGGTAACTGTGTACCTAAATTCCCACTTGTACACGATGCTCTTTCAACTGGACAGGACCTTTGAATGTAAAAAGGCAGCTTCACTGCAGACACTATCTCCCACAGGGGAAAACGATGGGCTACTTATCATCCCATCAACCTCAAAGCCTAAGTCACATTTGACATCAAGCTAATGTCACTGTGATGAATGACAGTTGCCTTTTAGGTAGCACTAGGAACACTAGCAAGAAACTAGGAAAGCTAGAAAACCTGAAGTAGTAAGAAATCTACTAAGAAAGAGGGAAACGTTGGCACTGTGTTTCATGGCTACTGGACTCACTACAGTCCATGTAATGTAAAGAAAATAAGAAAAAATCCTTTACAATGAGGGTGGTGAGGCACTGGAACAGGTTACCCAGTGATGTGGTGGATGCCCTATCCCTGAAGACTTACAAGGTGAGGCTGGATGAGGCCATGGGCAACCTGATCTAGCTGTGGTGTCCCTGTTCATTGCAGGGGAGTTGGACTACATGGCCTTCAGAGATCCCTTCCAACTCTAAGGACTCTGTGATTCTATGAATCTGTGATTATTATTAATACTGCAGAAGTCAAACATAATTTGATCAGAATCCATATAATGAAAATAAGAAGTAGTTAGTGACATTATTAGTAACCCAGCATTTCATTGCCTCTGCTTACACACTACTTTCTATGCAGCCAATTGTTCCAAAATAAACCAAGAATTTTAGCACAGTTCACAATTCCAAAAACTCATCTCAAATGCACAGCATGTTTTGTTTGTGAAAAAGCACAGTGGCTTAACATTAGGTACTGGCTGTCCTCTTGTATAAACTTCACTCAGATACACTGTTCTTGAGCTTTTTCAGAGGCTGAAATAAGACTCCTGTACCAGAATCAAACCAAGTTCTCTGTCTCATTTTGCAGTCATGTTAATGGATGAGCAAATCAGCAGCGAATGTATCAGCTGAACAACCTTATCAGTAAATCACTCACTGTGCTCTAAATGGGGGCCTTTCAAAACGTTGTCTGTAATACCTGAAGTTATATTGATTTTACCTCCATCCCTGAACTTTCCTGTGTTTTAAGTTTACAGCCCGTGAATAAAAGTTGGCTTTTAATAAAGTGCCATTTATATAATCATACTGCAAACAAGCCTGAATTTCATGCATGCACAGGTGATAACCTGCCTTCTCCCCATCCAAAGAAAGGAGAAGACTGACGGCTAAGAAAGGAGATTTCTTTTTTCATTTTGGTGGTATTGTCTGTGTTTTTATTACCTGCTATGGATCAAAGAAGGAACCCCTAGTGGATTTGCTTCTTCTGTGCTCTATTAGCAGAAAAGAGTAATCTTCACATAACCAATTATTTATTTACTGATATCTTCAAGCTCTGGGGCTAAAATGATTTGGGTAATTTAATTAGGCCTTATTCGTTGCAGCACATTGCTGGAGATGTTTTACCTTTGGAAATATTTTCTAGTTTTGTCTTTTTTTCCTTTAAACGCTCACAGTGGCATTCGGTTCTTTTGCTAGAACCAGTTTCAAGGATCACTGCAGTTCTCTGCACCAGGCAGCTAGCAGAATGCTTAAAACCACACAGTTCATCATAAAAAAAGTGATGAAATAGCAAAATTACCTAAGTTCAGTCCTTATGAGTCTATGATTTAATTCCAAAGCATGCTCTAGTTTGAAATAGTATTAGCAATATTTTACAATATACAATGGTACCTCATCTTTTAATGTTTTACAATGAAAACGTCCCACTGTCGTAAACTGTGCATCTATTGCCCAGCTCCATCCACTCTTGCCAACACACACTTATTAAGCACTTTTTCCATATGGTCTGTCATTGGTTAACCAATTAACAACATAATTAATTTAGCAGTGAGTAAGTTGGCTTTGATATTGTGTCAATCTGTTCTGGGGAAGCTTGGCAGCTAGAGGCCTCAGGAAGAAAAGCGACCCTTCTCTGAAACCTCTGCAGGGACTAAGTCCAATGGGGTCAGGAGTGTGATTGGCACTGACAGAGAGGGAAGGAGAGCTGCCTGGGACCGGCCAATGGACAGGCCCGACCAAGCAGAAATGGTTATGTTTATTTGGCAGCAATTCTGGAGAACACAGCTTTGTAATAAAGACAAAGGAAATACGAAAATTCTAATTGTATCCTTCTGTAATAGATAGATCAGTGACAGATTTACCCTCTGATATGGAACTCTGATCTTCAGCTGCAGCTTTTTGTGAGGACATTCTGGTGAAAGAAGATTTTGAGCATGTTTTTGAAAGGAAGGGAAAGCTACCACTCACTCCCAAAACAAGGTTTCTGTTGTGCCAAGATCTGACACATTGCTTGAAGCTATTGTGAGACATAGCACATGAAAGTAGGAACCACAGAACATATAGGGGAGCACACAGCACAGCTGGTTGGGTGACTGAGTTGAACAGGACACCTAGAAGAGTCTGGGGAGAACATGGATGCCAATGATTGACGGAGAACCCAATGAGGAAGAGTGGATGACATACATCATGACAAAGAATGTCTACACTGAACCATTAGGATCGATAACAGTGACCTTCCTCAGCAGCACAAGGACGTACTCTTTGTAGCAACAAGACGTTGCCCAAAGAGTACAACTACAGGAGGATGGAAATGAGCAGTACCCCTGCTGCTCAAGGACAGCTACAAAAGGGAAGCCTGTACTTAGACGGTCCCTGTCTATATATCCCAGGAAGAAGGGCCAGAAAAGATGACTAATAATTTGTCTTTTGAGGCTGTTCATCCTGTTGTGTCTTCTTAGTTGCCCTCTTCTTCCAGTAATGCTCTGCTGTCATCCTCCTGTTCACCTCAGCACAAAGAAGTGAGGCAGTGCTCTGCTCATGGAGCACCAGCATGTCAGTCCTCTCATCTGTGGGCAGGAAGTCGGGCCAGGGTTGATGGTGGAGTGTTATGGTGAGACAGGAACTGACCCCTCTTGGGGGGCTCAATCAGCACCTGTCAGAGGAATTATAATTAGATAGTGCTTTATGTAGTAAAATTGCACACTGTAAAGCGTATGGGCCTGTCACAGAGCTGGCCTTTTAAGTGTATGTTGGGTTCAACAATTTTAGTTGCTTCCTGGGGGATGTAATTGAAAATCTACTTATGAAGTGACAGCTAGGTGACACAGCTGTGTACAGGGAAGCTTGGAGCTCAGTCAGCGAGGAAGGCAGGGAGGTGCAGAGGGAGCTGGAGCCAGGGCAGAAGCTGCCAGGACTCAGGAGAGCTGGTTTCTGCAAAGGCAGCAAAAGCTGCTCTAGGAGGAACATACCACAGATCCCTTCTGTGCAATCACGTACAATGAAACAGTTCAAACTTTAGGGAAGAGAGGACTGTAGAGTTCCTATGGGAAGTCTGTCGAAAAAAAACATTTGGTAGAGGACTGAGGGGGAAATGTCCTTGGAAAGATGGCTGGAAAAAATAAATTTGGGAAAAAGTATAAATATGCAAGATACCCAAAGAAGGATTTTTAAAGATTTAAAAGTGAGATTATTAAGAGCTAAGAGTGAAAAAAACTGAGGCAACAGATGTGGCAGGAGACAGATCTGATACAGAACCTGCCACCCAGATCACTCTGTATATAGCATGAGAGGCCTGCTGGATTTTCCACCAACATTTCAACTCTGTAAGAGGTTAAAAACATTTGTACAAGGTCTTTTTTGTCTTCTGTTTCTCTGGGGCAGAGAAACATGACTGTGTCTGCAGGAAAACCCACTTGTTTGTGTTATGAGCGTCAGTCAGGAGATCTCTAGGAGCTGAGGAGAAGAAGCCTTTGGCTTAGTGCCTGCACTTCACACAAATTGAAAGTTCTGTCAGTGTGTCCTTCATAGTTTATAAAGCCCTAGCCTCAGGTGCCTCTACCTATTTTCAGAAGCATACTGCACTATCCTCTCCACGTGCACTAAATTAACCATATGCGCGGGGAGTCTTTCCTCTGCTGCACACCCTGCCAGCTCAGAGAAGAAAAAACAATTCTTCACTTGCTCAAAGGCTTACAGATCAGTCCAATCAGAAGTAATTTGCTCAAGAAAAAGCAGCAGTACTTCTTCGTGAGAGCTATTTCCATGCCAAATTTCAAGTTTCCACCTACAGTTGAAAAAGTTGTCTGCAGTCCACAAATACTCTCCGTAGAAGAGGAAAAGTATGTTGTATCTTAGCCCACGTCAGAAAATGGCTTAAGCCTTGCTCAGACTGGCAAGCAGGAATCCTAGGCACACAGCACAAGTGTTTTTAACCCCACCAAGTGAACGCTGTGGCAACTTATAAAGCAAGAAGTTCAAATGCAAACTGTGCAAGGTGAACGTGTAATGCAGTCCTTAAGAGGCTGTAATTGCGCCTGACAATTTGCTAGCGACCCTCACTTCAAATAGTAACAGCAAACAAAAGGCATTTGAAAAAATGAGCTTTGTTTTCATGTCTGTTTTGTGTACTCAGCAGAAGTTGTACATAATCTTCCCTGCGCAGAGGCACCTGCCTGCTCAGCCCCCACCATTTGTTTTGGCATTACAGGCAGTAACCAGAAGGAGAGAACTGTTTTAAGGTTCGGGATAATATGATTTAAACCCTCAAAAATCAGCAGCAAAACGAATGGATTCGCTCTAAAAAACACATCCTTCGGTCCTCGTGGGCCTGGGATTTTCATTTGCCTGTGCTGTAACCAGGCCATCTATTTATGTCATAAATAAGATTAAAACCTAATTGAGGCATTTCTTTTGGAAAATCCTGGCCTTCACCCCTAAATCTGTGGTTCTATTACTTAAAAAGCAAATCAAAACAATAAAAATCCTAACCCCAACCTAGCAAACAGCAAAAATATCTTGCTGCTTCGAAGACTGCTTGCACTTAAATCCTGCCTGACATTTATCTTACACAGAGTGGTCTGAGGTGAATAAGGGAGTGCTATTCACCCCCTCTCCCCCCTCCTCCCCCCAGTAAGTTAGAGCTAAAATTCGGTAACCAGTGAATGCTATACACATTTTTAAGCAAAAAAATAACTGAATTCCTTTCCATCTAAGAGCAAATCGGCACACACAGGAACTGGAGCACATGAGCAGCCCTCAGACAGTTGTTTGCTTATGATAATCGTTCTCTTTATTTTTGTGGGCTGTATGCTTCCTCTGCTAGCCAGAGCCAAGGCACAGCCGTGACAGATGCAGCCTATATAGCTTACTCTGATCAAACATCACTAGAGACAATTACAACCACCTCTGCTTTTCATTTCTATTACTTCTGATGTTACTGAAATCCTAAACTAATATTAAATTGGGCATTATTTACAGTTATAATTAAAAATGTGGTTTAAATAACCTGACAAAACAAGAATTCTAAGCCAGAAATAAAAGCCTAAACACGATAGCCTGAGTGCACTGAAGTTGTATTTTAATCTTTTCAGATATTTTAACTTAGACTATCTAATGGGAACATAGATATGCCTAAGAAAATACATGTATACATAAGTATATATATATATATATATAAAGAAATAAAAGTACACATCCCTAAAGATAATAAATCCATCCCATTATTGACAGCTAACATTCGAATTTGCTGGACTGGTTCTTTTCAATGGCAAAGCTGAACTCACTTCCAGAGTGATAATTTCTAGGGTTAATTGTCATAGCTTCCGCCACGCAATCTTCTCCACCAGCTTTATTTTATCTGCCAGAGCACCAATATGCCACGATTAGCATAAATTAAACTAAATAAATTCGGCGGGTTACTATATTATTTTATGCTAATCCATTTATTTATTTATTTTCAAACATTTCAAGGTTAGGGATGGGTGAGCAGAGTGACGGCAATTCCTACCGGCAGCCTGCTCACGTTCAGCTTGGGAGGGCTTCAAAACTTGGTGACTTTTTCTTTTCTCTTTCAGGAGTGTTTAGAGAGGAAAAAAACTCCAGTTTGAAAACTGTCATCAGGCACGAACGGCTCTATCATTACACGCTGACCTTTCACAGCCGTACCCACGGCACAGTACTGCACAACTCAATAGCAAACAGCAAGAGAGCAAGATGCAACAAGCAAATCTGCCCGCGTGACTCAGATGAGAGGCATTCGTGGTGTTAAAAATGATCCAAGACCACCTCTTGCTGCTCCAGGTGATGTTTTTTCCTCAGATTTTAAAACGGAGTTTGCACATCTGGAACAGCTGCCTCATGCCAGCTGCCCGTGCTGCGCTCACATGGCTTTCCCAGCGAATCTGCTAACAACAAATGAAGCAGGCAGCTGCAGGATGGGGCAGTGGGGGCTGGAGGTGGGATAACAGCCATGGGCATCACCATCTGGCCAGGCTGGTGCCTCTCAGCACCCAGGCTGCTCTGAATGGAAATCTCGGAAGAGGCGTGTTTACTTACAAGAACATGTGTAATGTGTTTATCACTGACTGAATCTCTCTTTGCAGGAGAAGATCTGACTCAAACCACAGCTAACTAGTGTTTGATAAGACCCTAATTGTTCGAGGTAGGTATATGCTCTCCACCCTATCTGGCAGCACAGCTTGTGCAAACACACTGTACCGCATCACGTAGAAACGAAACGAGCAGTAAGATTCACCAAGCACTTTAATTTGCTTTGTGCACATGACAGCACAGCACAGACATACGAGGATCTGGTTTGTCAAGTGTGGAGCAATGTGAGAGGTGACGGCTATGGGAGCAGACCTTAAAGCAAATGGGAAGCCAGGATGAGATTTCTGTAGGTGGGTTTTGATGGAAGAAGAGGGTGAACCTCTACTGCCCATTTATATGTAAGATGAATTGAGACTCTTCTGATTCAAAGAAGATGCAGGAGGAATATCACCACGCAGATGCTGAAGAAAAGGTACAGTCCTGATGTAGGGACAGAGCTAAACACAGAGGTGCAACCAGGAACAGCAAAACTCAAGGCCAGATCCAGGATGCATAGCTAAGACAAGTAAATGCAAACAGAGGCTGCAAAATTAGGCTTGGGAGAGGGCAAACTGATCACTTCAAGTAGGTCTGTGTATCTCTGCCACATTAACTGACAGCCATGGTATAATTTTAAGGTCTCCACAGCATCAGCCAGCCCACTTACATGAAGTGTCACAGCAGCAGAAGATCCACGCATGTTCTATACATTCCACGGTAGAAGAAAACAGATGAGGAAGACATCCGACAGCAGTGTCTCACTGAGAACCTGCCAATTATTAATAACTCACTGCAAACCATGTCTTTTTCTCCTGTATACCACCACAGCTGATGTTCACATAGTAGAAGACAATCCTGAAAAGTACCTTTTGTCACCAGAAGAATATTCCAACCACCGACTTTAACCAAAGGCCTCTGGTTGGAATGTCAGAATGAACAGTGAGGAAAGGTTTGAGCCTCTACTCAGAGGCACTACTTTGGGGCTCACGCATGCTGGATGTCGTGCCTCAGACAGAGCTTTGATCTCGTGCTCCTCGGGCTCCTCCCTGCCTGGATCCAGCAGCAAGGTGCGAGCTCTTTTCCTTGCTCAGAGACAGTGGGAACAGAGAGGTGTGCTCCTGTTAAGGTTGAGGAAACCTTTCTGAGATTGGTACCAGTGTGGTCAACACCTTCTGGGACCAGACCTTGGTGAATTACATGAAAACTGATGTCAGTAAACTGTTGACTATGGAAACCAGTACCAAAATACCTACGAGTTTAAAGCACTTGAAAAAAGGTCAGTTAAAAAAAATGCAGAAAGGCAGACACCAGATGCATTGTATCACATGCATTATAGTAGCTTTTCTTCATAATGATTTTCAAGATGATATCTTAAAGGATCAAAACCCAGAAGCATTAAGGAGGGTGTTAGACACTGAAAGCCATCAGAATCCCTTGTTCTTTCACTCTGAATACATTATTGCATCTTACTTTCTAATGCTGAAAATGGTTAGATTTTCAGATAAAAATTAGGAGAGGTTGAATTGCAGTGCCTCCCTGGGTTCCTGTAATGCATGCATTTTGATAATGTTTTGTGTAAAGCATTCGGGAAGAAATCGCATATATTTATGCAATTACTGGCAGCTCAGCTTCACAAATGCTGTAATTTCACTGTTTAACAGTAAATTAAATTTACAGTTTGTAATGTAAATAAATTGTTCTTTTAAATTCAAATAATAGTAAACAATGTTTGTATAATAGAAGTTTGGTTTAACAATGATAGACTATTTCCACAACAGATAAAATGTACTCATTTCAGCTTCTATTTATTGCAAAACAACCTTGCAGTGACGGAGATTGTTTCCAGCTTCAAGTTTGGGTTAAAACATTTAACTTTAATAGCAGAATCGTGTCAAATTGATGTACAGTAGTAGAACATCATAAAATCTTATTCCAAATTGTAAACTGAAACATTAAAAATTAACATTATCCACTAAGAAAGACAGGTTGAAATAACTGCTTTATGGTTTGAAAGTTAAAGCACAGCTTAAAAATTGTGATTCCGTTGAATAAATTAAAACAAAAATCCTAATGCTGTTAGACATTTCTGAAAGAATCTAAAAGTATTTAGGTTCTATCTCTGCCAGATGCTCTCTGCTAACAAACCTCGCTACCCTATCGCACTGCTCTGCCTTTCATCCTCTAGGGTTTGCAGAGGCAGATGAGTTTGCAAGATAAGGGCCCTCATGTTAAAAATTCATGGGAAAGGTCATGTTTCTACCATTTCTGAAGTGCTGAGCAGATCAATGGAATGCAAGAAACAACACGAGAGGACAGCAGAAATGATTTACTGCCGACTGGCACCCTTGGAAGCAGCTCTGGAGAACACAGATTGCCACCACTGCATGGCTTTGGGGCAACCTCTGCATGGTGGGCACACTGTAAAAGCCCCACCCAGCCACTCTCATCACAGAAAACAAAGAAAAGAAATATTGGGCTGAGCCATACACCTCTGTCTCAGATCTGATGCTGTAAACACCAAACCATCCCAAATCCCTCTCCAGCCTGGGGCTGCAGCCTGTGCTGGTAAGGCTGGTCTCAGTGGGAGCTCTCTCCCTTGGATTAAGTCCCCTACATGTATCCAGCACTACCTGACTCTGCATTTCAATGGCCAGCAGTATGAAAGTCAGAGCAATGCAAGGATTGACTCACACGACCATGATTATCCTTTCAATACTAATTCTTTCATCTATATCAGAGAGTCTTAGTTTGCTTCCTACTTTATCAGCCTCCCATGGATCAAAATTAACTCCCATCCCTAATTTTTCGCCCTACAGCTGAGCAGTTCATGACAGATGCACTATATCTTAAACACATTTGCTGTAGAACAAGAACAGCTGTTAAAGGGAATTCTGTGATTCTGTGATTTCACCCTACTGAGGATGGCAGCTCCCTGTCAGTCCTTCAGCAGCAGCTCTGCTACCACCTCGGTGCTTTCAAAGTCAGCCGTACAAAAGGCAGCTCTTTCAGAACTTTGTTGTGTCCAGACACCTGCAGCTGGACTAAACGTGATTTATGCTCACAACCTGGTACCATTCAAAAGCACACCACAAAACACAACACGTACTGATTATTTGGAAGCGTAGATTCTAACAGGATGACAGTTTGGAATACTTTTTTTTCCCTGAGATTTTTCTCTTTATGTACAGTTAAGCAGTTTAGAAAATACATTTTCAAAACAATTTCTACTACATACTGTTGTGTATTCTTTTGAGGAACACATCAGCTACCCTGACTCATGTTTAATAATACTGCATTCAGCAATGGATAATCCCACTGAAGTTGATGCAAGGTTAGGCACTAGCTAATAGGAGAGCTAGCAGCACAGCCTGACCCTTAGTACTCAGACACCCAGCCAGCATCTCAACCTCACTAGGAACCCAAGCTGCTTTACAGATGGAATATGCAGTGACTGAGCACTCAGTCTGAGCCTTCCTCACAGATCTTACATCAGGGTGTCACTCGCACTTGAGATATGTTAAGACTATGGCAAAGAAGGAAAATTTGCAACCACAACTGGAAACACCTGGCAGTCTTCTAAAACTAGGGCCAGTCCAGGCCTGGGGCCCCCAGTACAGGAAGGACATGGAGCTCTTAGAGCGGGTCCAGAGGAGGGCCACTACGATGATCAGAGGGCTGCAGCACCTCTCCTGTGAGGAAAGGTTGAGGGAACTGGGATTGTTTAGCTTGGAGAAGAGAAAGCTCCGGGAGACCTCATTGTGGCCTTCCAGTACTTGAAGGGAGCATATAAATAGGAGGGGGAATGGTTGTTTACGAGGGTGGATAGCAAGAGGACAAGGGGCAGTGGTCTTAAATTGAGGCAGGGGAGGATTAGGTTACACATTAGGAAGAAGTTTTTCCACACAGAGGGTGGTGACACACTGGAACAGGTTGCCCAAGGAGGTTGTGGATGCCCCTTCCCTGGAGGCATTCAAGGCCAGGCTGGATGTGGCTCTGGGCAGCCTGGTCTGGTGGTTGGTGACCCTGCACATAGCAGGGGGGTTGAAACTCAATGATCACTGTGGTCCTTTTCAACCAAGGCTATTCTATGATTCTATGATTATTTATTCAAAACAGTCTTGCTATTAAAAGCAAACCGAGCTCAAGTCCCTGAGCTGTTCTAGCTCAGTGACAGCTGCCTCAATCTTCCTATGAGAAGCTGCAGTTTATTTAAGAAGGCCCTGTTTTGTCTGTACCACCTCCTTCAATTTGCTAAATCCAGCTTTAAACAAATAATAATTATTAACACGGATGGTTCACTGAAAATACAAAGTGTATCGAAAGCGTGTCAGTAAAATGTGTAAGTCAGAAGCATTCCCTTATTTGTTTTACAAATGACTGCAGTTGACCCCTCTGTTTCCTGATGCCCCCACAGCCTCACCAAGCCCTGCCCACTGCACGGTGCTGCTCAGCTGCTCCGCACACCTCCCTCTGCCAGGGGAACATTCCCTGCAGATTCAGCCGTGGTTAGTGGATTTTTAGTCAACTGAATCTCCAGCTGGTCGTGTACACAGTGGATGAAATAGTGCTTGTTTTCCAAGTGCTGCAGGGAAACATGAATTTGTTCTTGTATTTGTTTCCTCCAGAATTTAGAAATAAATCTGACCCAACAGTTCCTTCTCAAGTTCTGAATGAAGCTGAAAAGGAATTTAAAAGTGAGTGGATCTCACTTCCTCCAACACCGGACAAAAAACATCATCAAAATAAGCAAAAGAATAGTACTTCTTCTTCACTTTGTCTGTCTTCATGGAACCATAGAATCGTCAAATCATTAAGGCTGGAAAAGACCACTAAGATCACCTGGTCCAACCACTGACTCTTTCATAGAGCACCTCTGTGATGCCTTTATTTCCCTGGTTCTTTACATTCCCAGCTAAGGCTCAGCTTTGCCATGAAGGCATCTCACTTGGCTTTGCAAGGACACAAGTTAAAAGCTGCAAAGATAGGCAGGAGCTGCAGGACAAGACCTGGGCAGCAGTCTGCACATAGCAATCAGAAGTCACTTTGCATTTAGGTGATCCCAACGTACGCACAAAACATGCAGTGCTCACAAGAAATCAAATGAAGAGGAGGAAATCCTGCTGCCCCTGCTGGGGAACCTGCTGGCAGGGAGGGACGTGCCACTGCCGTACAGGTCGGTCAGGGCAGCTCTCATCCAGCTTTACAGCCGTGCCCCAGAAACCTGGAACCACGCCACTGCCTTATCCACCCAGTGGAGACGGTGCCTGCTGGTGTCATGGTGGCCTGAGTTCTGACCACGTTCAGCACAAATGCACCAGCGCCTGAGCGTGGTACATTCCCTGATAGTCCCTGACACAAAGGATCAGCCGTGGTCAAAGAGTGGGATTTGATGAAGTTCTGTAAGAAATATTGTTGTACAGCTCCCTGTTTTCACGCAGAGTGAGTGGGCACAGGAAAAGCAGACCGTGGGGGTGGGGGGAATTTACAAATCTTTGAAAAAAAACCCAAAGCTGCATAATCTGCTGTATTTCAGTTGGTCTTTATCCGCAAAATCCCAGATCTTTGTTTAAGCTACAAACGGACTATAAAAATCAGCTCGCTGGCCTCTCTCCTTATTATCCACATCCCTGCACAAATCAAATGAAGCTTTTGCTGTAAAGCTGATAAAAAACACGGCGCACATGAGCAAGCTGATGTATTTAAAAAGTGGTTATCGTTTCTAATCCTTTCCTCTCTCTCCAGGGAATATCATCTTTCCAAGGAACACACAAAACTCCACCACTGAGCACACATCAGCACTTACACTTGTTTTGATTAGGGATTTTCTAAAATAACAATGACCGAAGCACTCCAGCGTTATCATTGATTTTTAGCACCTGGGGACCCGGTGTGACAGTCGTGCAATTGTTTAAAATCAGTGAGTAGCCCAGACCGGTTCTGACAAATATTTGCAATCCCATAATCTATTTTAGGGACCTTGTGAAATGAACTGCGGTGCCCAGGTGACAGAGCGGAGCTGCTGCTGTCATTTCTTTGTATACAACCCAGGTCCCCGTGTGTAACCCAGAGCAAGAGAACTGGTCACAGATGATAACTGTCTGCTGTCCCAGCAGGAGGTGGGACCGGGGTGGGATTTGGGTTATTGGCTGAGATGCTCTCCAGTTCCAGCTCCCTGCAAACAAAGCCATTTTTATTACCTAGTTCAGACTTACCCAAATGAGCTCTCCTCAGCCACTCTTAGCTACCAGGCTTAGATTGAAGAATGAGAGACTAATACTAAAACTAGTCTTGCAACTCACCTGAAGCCAATGAGTTACAGCGCTGGAAAACAAAGGTTAGAACAGATTCAGGCCCCACCCGCTACAATTCCCTCTTTTAAAGGGAGACTTTCCCCCACAGAATGAAACTTCTCTCAAAAGATTGAACCAACAGCACTCCCTTATTTCAACTCCATTTGTTACACATTGTAGACAGGTACTAGAAAGTTACACTGACAATTTAGTACTGCAGAGAGGGAGGTTTCAGTGTCCCTCTTCGCACTATGCACCTTAAAATTTTGCCCTCTGCTTTAAAAATAAAAATGCAAATAAGTTATGAGTTTAATCTCTTGCAAATATACACATACACACATGCAAAGAATAAGAAAGAAAAGTACAGCAGTTAAAATACTACACAGATGTCTGACTGCTGCATGGAAACAGCGCTTCTTCGCTGTGGGCACAACCAGTCCCGCAGTCAGAGCTGAGG
The DNA here is from genome assembly GCF_016699485.2 of Gallus gallus. Lineage (NCBI taxonomy): Eukaryota > Metazoa > Chordata > Aves > Galliformes > Phasianidae > Gallus > Gallus gallus. The sequence goes on along the minus strand of NC_052535.1, from coordinate 75,799,506 downwards.
CTCCTGGGTCAGAAGAACGTGACCAATTCACTTTCTGCATGACTTTCAGTACATGCAACATGCAAAATGCGCCCTGCTATTCAGCTTCTACCAATTTAGCATGTATTAAGAGCTCCTCCTGGTACACAAAGGCAGCATATAGCCTACCTGCTATGGGGTGGTGGGAAGGCACCGTGCCCTCCCTGCTGGCCAGCAGGTGATGTTGGGAGCAGCAAAGGACAGAAAAGGACAGAGATGAGCCCACAAAAGCACTTAGTCTTTGCAAATCTGTAAGTGCTGGTAAACAAGAACGGCACTTCAGAAGTAGCGACATAAGTTTGGAAATGATGAAATATCAAAATAAAATATACTTAATTAATCAAAGCCATTTATATATGTAGAACATTGTCCCGGAAATAGGGTCTCCTGTTTCAGTTTGCTCCGATCCTTGCTGCCATTTTTGAACATTAGAAGATATAAAAAGCAAAGACTCAAGCCTGGTTTGCTTCTGAAGCAGCACAGATAGCTGTTTGAGAAAACCAAGCTTAATTGGACATAGATACGTGGTTTAAACAACCAGAAATGAACGTGACATTAGGGAAGGAGTACACCCTGCATTCCAGTCAGTTCTGCTCTCTTTAGCTAAAAGAAGCTGTCAGTTTCTTTTTACTATTTGGCAATTTCTGTTAAATGAATAATCACGTAACACAAAAACAGAAGTAACACCTGCTTATCTTGACATGAGCACAGAGGGGACGCTACCCAGCCTTTACCAGCTGCCCTCTGGTGCCTGCAGAATCACAGCACAGCAATTCCCACCCCGTTAGGCCAATTTTGAATGGACTTCTGTCAGCTGAATGGTTGATAAAAGTCATCCCGACAACCAAGTACTGCAAAGTGCAAGATACAGAAAACAGTGAACGTATGTAAGCTCAATCTGCCTGAATGACAGACCTGCCTCCTCACTGTCTAGTTTTTTGCTACTGTTTTTGACAGCTATATATATTCCATTTTCAACAGAGTTCAAAGTCCAGGCCCTATCTATACGGCATTTTTAATCCACATCTACACAAATGTCATGGTATTTCTCTAGGGGAAAAAGTGTAGAAGTTCGTCCTTGGGCCAGCTAATAAAATTATTGTATAATTTATTCAATTACATTTCCTTAGCCATATATATGGATACCTACCACTTACAAGACAGATGACAGACAGAGACAAGATGATGCAGTCTATAAAGATTGTCACTACTACCTACGAATGAAGGAGTGATACGGAAGATCTTCAGTCTTTCACAAGGACCTGGCAGGTTACCTCTCCTTTTCAAAACAAGACAGCTATGAATCACTAACAGTTTAACCTCACAAATCCAATGCACAATTGCCACGTGGTTGAAAAAGCACTGCCCTTTTCTATTAGACATTAAATTATTCTCTGCCTCTGAGAGGCTTTCTTACCTACAGGAGCTGTGGAAATACAGATTAAAGCTTTCCTGCGTGCTAAAAATATGCCTGGTGAAAGTACTGGCCATGTGCATGACGAGCTTGTCCAGCACCACAAGTTTGCTCTCAATGTGCCTTGATATTCAAGTCTGCATTCAAATACAGCAGTGGCACGGCCACTCACCTTACCACATCTCATCTATGCATACGGCATCTACCTCCTCTGTGTGCCTTCAGCAGTCCTCCCCTCAACCACACCAGCAACTCCAAGTACCTGTCGCTGACTCTTGTGGAAACATCATGTTTAGGACAGGCAGTAAAGGAACCAGTCCTACCTTAATTAACAGTTCACATCTGTATGGGAACTGTTGAATCATGGCCTGAACCTCTGATTGATCAGCTGAGGTGAGCACTGAGTCAGCCATGGGAGCACAGGTGAAGGCAATTCAGCTGTGTGACTGCAAGGGGTGGAGCCTGGCTGCACCTCTCCTGGACCCCATCTAAGGGCTGACTGCCACTGGGGAAGGATCTCTCTCTAGAGATTGCTCCTTGTGGAGTTCTATTGCAAGCGTACAACACCAGTGAGCATATTTTCATTGATTTCTGATTATCTTTTCCAACGTGATAATCTTTCTAGCTATACGCTCCCAAAAGACTAGCCTAACTTCTCTGTATACTTGTTGGTGATACACCTGTATACTCATTGATTATACAATATCTGATTGGACAATAGTAAGATCCTTTGCCAGCTGCACCCTTTAGACCTATTCCACTCACTGAAGTGTATCTTCAGTCACAAATAAGGGCAACAGTCAGCACATTTATTTAGTGCATGCAATACATAGTTTGCACAGTATTACCTGCAGTGCTGTTTGTGAATTAAAGAAGAAAAATCTTACTCCAAAAAGTACATTAGAGCACAGACTACCAGAACGGCTACTGGCCAGGAATCACTGGGTACAGAAATGTTCACCTACAAGATGATAAAAGTGGCAGAGACAAAATAAATGACTGTATGGTGATTTTCCTCATAAAAACAAGAGGTTATATGATAAAAGCTGGCAAAGACTGTGTGCTGAAATGGAAACTGTCTTTTCACCATTGATAATGTGATGCAGTCAGACGTGCTGTAGAAGATTAGAAGTAACTTGCAAGGTTTTATTACCTTTGATTTTTAGCTCTGCGCTACGTAAAATTAATTTGTATTTTGCTGTAGAAAACACAGGATTAATGAGGCCAAAGTGGAAGAGAGACTTTTGGCTGTGCAAGTTCCACAAATTCTTCTCAGAACTCAAGCAACACTTTCAGCAAAAGAGAAATAACAGCTTTGTGTTGCATGGTGATATATAACTCCCAAGAGGTCCCGTTTAGATCATGGATGCTTTCCAGCTTTTGGTTACAGAGACCTCATTGACTTTGATCTTAAAATCAGATTGGATCTCTTAGAATAATAAGTAACTTGGCGTGGTATTTGGCAATTTTGCTGATCCTGAGAAAACAGCCATTCCCAAGGTATTTCAGTGCTTTCACTCAAAAATCAGGCAAAATGTAGCCAAGGTGACAACAGCATAGGAATAACTTAAGTAAGTACTAGTAAAAGAAGAGGTGAGCTACAGAATTAATTTTGTAACCAGGCAGCATCTTGTCCAAAGCTTTACAAAGGTTGGTCAAAAGAAAACTTTTGATTTTGTAGTGAAAATGCAGGAGTTATAACTCAGAGGATTTGCTTTTCTTAGCATCTGCATACTAGATGCATACTGGAGCGAGACAATTCATCTTAGACTCGTTATTTCAGAGCTTTTAGAATACCACTTATCCAGCTCACTGTATCACCTTTCACCAGAGTTAATACCTCAGAGCCCTCAAAAATGACATGAAGAAAAAATCTATCTTGATGTTTACTTAAAACACAGTGGTCTGTGGAGGACCAAGGTTTTGCTGAGGTTCTTTGTGTATCTGTTATAAGCCAAATATTCAGCCTCAAGTACATCCTAGAAATGAACATAGAAAATAATTGAGATTTGTACTTCTCTAAGCTCCTTCTACAGTGCCTACCCACCAGCACCCCTCACTCTCCCTGTATCACTGAGTGCCCCTTAGGATTCCATGCCCTGTAGAAGGACCTCACTGACTACGACGACAGGGCCACAAGTGGCTGGTAATAGAGACTGGAGGAGCTCAGGTGTCCAAACACTGCAGACATGACAATAGGTAAAAATAGGGAACATTTAGATTGGATATAAGGAAAAAGTATTTTTATGATAAGGGTAGGGAAGCACTGGCACAGGTTGCCCAGAGAGGCTTTGGCTGCTCCATCTCTGGACACATAAAAGGTCAAGCTGGATGGGGCTCTGAACGCCTGATCCAGCTGCAGGTGTCCCTGTTCGTTGCAAGGGAGTTGGACGACGTGGCCTTTAAGGGTCCCTTCCATCCCACATGATTCTATGATAAAACTGCTCCCAACTGAATTTTGTGTCATATTTGTAAATTGAGACATTTTCTGGGACTCTAACATGTGGCATCCTTCTAAATCCAAATGAAGATTACCTACCTACAGAAATGTAACAGTGATGAATGCCTGTGTCCCTTTGAACTTCAGTAGCAGTTTCTCCACATTTCAAAGGAAATGCAGGTGATCTTCAATACAGTTATGTATAGGAAAGCACTGCTGTTTGGATTCAGAAGGGAGGTTTCTTTCTTTGTCAAAAATTAGAAAAACAAACAAATAAAAAAATCCCCCACAAAACTAAACACATCCAGACACCTTTTAACAGATGGCTCTGCTGGGTGGGATGACTCTGTGAAGTGGTGCTTCCAAAGCATTTCAAGGATCCTTGTAGCTGTAAGTGTGAAAGCGGGTGGGGAGGGGAAGAAGGGTTCACATAGAGGTCCCTGAATAGGGAAAACTGCAGGGTGCTTCCATACAGCTCAGCTTCCCCTGCACGTGGGAGTTAGGCAGCCCCAGAGGCTGCAGAGAGGCACTCTGGGGTGTCAGGTGTGTGACACATCTTTGGGGCTGCCCAGGGTGATGCAGCAGGCCAAACCTCTCCTGCCCTCTCCCACTTTCATGTTCTCACACTATACACAAGGTGAAAGCATGTGAGCAAGCTGGGCACTCAACCACCATACAAGGACAAAAAAGAACAGACTACTTAAGATGTCACAGTAAGCAACAGCAGAGAAGGACTCTGCAAAACCACTACCTCCCCACCCCCCATCCTTCTTTTAAATTTTGCTTTAAGTAGAAAATTGGACTTTCCTCCTCGGCAGCATGTCTAGAGCACTGGGTGGAGGACTCTGGTGAGCAATACCTTTAGCAAAGCGTCTTATGACCTTTCAGCCATCCTAATTTTCATTGCACTCTTGGCAATGGATAATATTGGGTTCATTTCAAATAAAAGGATGTTCTCATGTGGTCTGTGGGAAAACAAATAAGAGCTCGAGTCACTCCTGACATGTCTTGAGGAATTCAAGGCATCAGATTTAATAGTCTATATTAAATGTATTATCCCTGACATAACTTCTGGCAGTTCTGAAGCGCCTGAGAAAATACTGTGGATTGGAAACTTGAGAAGGATCATCTTTAGTGCCACTGCAATTGTAAATAGTAATGATGGCAGACAGATGAAAGCTTCTGTGCTGTTTTGAAAGAGAAATACATTACAGAAATCATAAAAGCATCTTCAGTGACAGCAAAGGAATCTATACAAAAGCGCTGTGAGAATAAACAGGATATTAGCTGAGATTCATTATTGCTATCTTTGTAGATGTCTATATTTAAGCTTGTTCAGAAACAGGATAAAACTGACTGCTGCTATTCTCAGTAAGCACCAGGCATCTAAGATCTCAAACGGGAAGTTAGATTTCATCTGGAGGAAGAGAAAGAAGAGAATGCAACTTTTAAAAAAGGTTTCCACTGATCTAAGTCTGTCAACAGCTCTCAGCAGTGCCACAAAACAGGTATGAGCTACATCTGAAATACCAAAGGAAGAAACTTTCCTTTGAGGATGTGCAGCCATTCTCCTATCATTCAAGGAAACTTCTCTACTTTGTCTCACGTCATCCAAGGAAACTTTTGCATGTTTTGTTAAAAGATTCTTGCGTTATCTGCCATCTCTGCAACGTGAGCCACGTCTCTGCCAAGTCTGGAAAATATGTGAGGAATTAAAAAGGTGGTATCTGTTGTTCTGCCTTATAATTCTAACAAAGTTAAGAGGGAAGAAAATGTCCCGTGTCTCTCAGTTTGTACCGAAGCAGGCAGTTCTTGCCATTTGTGTTGCACTGGGCAGAACTCATCCAAATACAGGCAGCTAAGTATGGCATAAGTTAAAATACAATAATAGAGAGAAGAAAATGGAAGAAGAGAGTGACAGTTTGTCCAGAGGGAATCTGAGAAGGGGCCGCTTACTTCAGCCCAGAAAATACAAAACTGTTAAATCTACAGGCCAGTATTGTGAAGGAGAGTGCTGCGGCTCTGCCATGGATTAATGAGCAGATTATTTCTCTTAAAAAGATACAGAGCTGGCTGGACACCAGTTTAACAAGGTAATTATCAAATGAAAGAGAACCACTGTACTGCTGTGAACCTGCACAAAGACTCCTATAATTACTGATATTGTGGCCTATCTTTGTTTTAAAAGAACCACACATTTCAATATTTTTGGATAAGGTATGTTCCGCAGTGATGCCCGAAATAGTAGATTTACTCATATGTGATCAATCAAATACTATCTCTCCTAGACTGCTTTCTGAATAGGAAGGCTATATACGTGTGACATTTCGCCAAGTCTGCTGTACAGGTAACACTGGAACATTAACAATTATGTTATGAAAAGAACAAGTTAACACTTCATGAATAAGTTTCATAAGCGGTGAGGCTCTGAATACACAGCACAGTGCTGTTTAAAGATCATTCTTATTCCTCAAATGGCTGTAGACAATGGCAACCCCATGTACATGGTCTTGAGAAGATTACATGAACACCGGTAGAAATGACAGTAAGCGCTTTCTATCTCTGAGAAATCTCATCTTTCCCCCTTTGTATCAGCACTGCACAGGTTGAGGCACAGGAGTATAAATCAAAAGCAGTTTTGCCCAGGCACTGTTGTCTTGAAATTTTTATAATTAGTTTACTGGGATGTTATTTTCTCATTGCTTCATTTATAACTAAACTGACTTGAAGTATCACACAGCGCATTTCAAAAAGTATACAGTAAAATACTGATAAAAATCAGGATGTAACTATGATTGTATAAGGAAAAAAGAAAGACAAGGACAGCTGAAGAGCGGGCAACTGTGAGAATGAAAATCAGATGATGTGCACGTGAAAAGCTGAACATGCTATGTATGCTATCATAACACAGTGGTCTGATTCACGATTACAGCTCTGTTTTTTTCCTGAGATTTAAACCATTTCAGAATTTCGTGGCAAAGGACTCATGGTTCTTCCTTTCAATCCTGCTGACTTTCACTCCAAATTCAAAGCAAGCAGAAGAAATGTAGTTTATATCCTATCGATGGGTCGAAAGAAATGTGCCACGTTCTGTTGAGTCAATGTATGAGTTTCATAAGGACAAGTCATAAATGCTGTGTAATCACAATAACTCTGATTTTAAAAAAGAAGTGATGGAAGTGGAATACTTAATTAGAAAAACATGAAAGCCATAAAACTCTCCCATGTCAATATTACCTCATTACAGCCTTGCTTAAAAATGGCTTTAGCATGCTCCTATAAATAAAATCTAAATATAATATTTTATTGTCTCTGTGTACTAACTAGCACTTTCAGTCGACTCTGATGTCTGTAAGTAGTGTTACAATTTAAATAGAACTGAATGACTACTTCATGCTCCACTGTATATACAAGCAAATCCAAGTACCGACATAGACTTCCTTTCTAGATCAGTGTCTAAAGGCTGGGTCAGTGGCAGTTCTGTAGTGACAGAAGCAAGGTGCACTAGAGACAGCAAGATCCAGAGCATGCTCTGTTCCATGTGCTGGTGTCACAGCTTTCACTGAGCACTTCCACTCAGAAGCGATGCTGCACTAGCAAATGTGGTCCCCATGGACACTGCTTTCATTCTAAATACTTTCTTGTGTGCTGCAGTGGAGCTGGGCTGGCAAATATACAGAGTAAGATGACCAGGTCAGCACTCCTCAGTTCAGGATAGCAGTGAGTTGCCAAAGAGTGGCAGGCATTGATCCTAATTCCTGTAGTTGCAGCAAAAACTTCACTGAGAGCTAATGTTGCACTGCAGTGTGCCCAGATGCCAGGGGATGTGCAAATGGAAGCTGACAGCACAATCTCAATCCTGCTTCCTTGTGCATCTATTTTGCAGTAATGCAGACTGTAACTACATGATCACACACATTTGCAGAAATGAATTTAGTAATACACAAATTTACTACAATTTAGATATATGTGTGCATTCCTACACTCGAGAGGCATATCCAGGTGTATTAATACTAACTTGAAGTCATAGCAGTCCACGGTATTTTTTCTTGCATTTTGGTTACATTATTTTGAAAAAGTTACAGTTGTAGAATCACAACATCTGATTCTAAATACAATTCGTATCTTTGTTATTCTTGAACAAAACTGATGGGGGGAAAAGAAACTTCAGAAGGTGGCATCTGGAGCTTCAAGGCATGATCCCATTCCCTGAGTGATGGGGTTTCCCCACGGCACCCCAGGACAGTCAGTTGTGGCCAACTGCTTGACCCAGCACGGAGAAGTAGCTTTGAAGCAGAAAACCCAGTGACTGCAGAGCCTGGGTCCTCACATGCACCAGGGAGCACTGGCAGCACCAGAGAAGCAGATGCAGCTGAAGAGCAAGGCTGCAGACCTGACCAAGGCTACAAGAAGCGTCTTCACGAAGAGGGCTGTAGGCAGCTTGATCAACAGTCTACCTTCACAGCTCTAAAAGAAGAAAATTAAACAGGTGTTTGGGGAAGGGGAATTGCCAGCAGAGCAGAGAAGAGCATTACTTCAGCAAGAAGAACAGAGCTGGAAATGTAGAACAGACACCTCCCATAACTAACATCCTTCTTTTAGAAGCACAGGAGAAGAGAGAAGGGCTACTGACTATAAATTATAGCAAAAGTTAAAAACAAACAAACAAACAAAAAACCCACATACTCAAAGCCCACCTTTATTACCTACAGTTCCAGACACGGCGTCTGGCAGGACGCCTAATGAGCTTATTATCACAAAAGGAATAGTCCTTATAATGCCAAATTCACACTCACGTTTTGGCTCAGTTGAGAAGGGCTCTTCTGAAGGCACTATCCAAATTGCCCCATTTTCCATGCCTTGCCCTGCTCTGCAGAGTGATCTCTGAGCTCACAAACTGAATGCTTGCACAAGGGAGGAATCAGATGGTCTCCACAAGCGCACCTAATGCAAGCCAGCCATTAACAGGCATTTAGTTCACTCAGCTGGACTGGATCTAGTCCAAAGGGAACCTCTGCAAAACATGTTTGGCGTGGACATCATGTTGTCAACACCAGCTGTTTTGCTCTACAGATCTTCACCTACTGCGCGGCACTACTTACTAATGCAGATACAGCCTCCAGCTACTAGCACACAGATTGCAGCCTTGAATCAACAAGCTGCCCCTCCATGTGCTGACAGCACGGCCTCAGCCTTGCTGGGGTGGTTGGCGGTGCTGAATCACCAGCTTGGAATGCCTGGTCCAGAATTTCTCCTTCCGCTTGCTCCAATACCTTCCCCCAACACAATGCAGCTCTCAAGTTGTACACAAGTTCACATCAGGGGCTGAGCACATTTTAATGTGCTGACTCAAACCCTTCCTTCAGTATAAGGTATCTTCTAGTTTCATTTTCAGTCTAAATCTAACCCATTCAACTAATTTAGTTGTATATGCATGATGAAGAAAAGCGGAATACTGAATAGAAGCGGTCTGGAGAGGACAGACACTCTTTGTTTTCCAAGTTGACAAATATTTGCTTGGTGCAAGGCCACATTTTGGTACAGCATCTCTTTGGACTGAGATTTCTCTTTTTCCTTTTCTTTCTTTCTTTTTTTTTTTAAATTAAATAATCATGACCTGGAGCATCCCTTTGGATTACAGCATTTGATGCACAGCCGGCCATGCATGTGCAACTGTCCCTGAGAGCCAGGCCTCAGCAGAAAAACTGGTGTGCATACGATCTTGAAACAAAAATAGCTGTCAAATCAAAGCTAATTTCCCACAGAAGGCGGCACTGATCCTCAGTTAGGGCACACCAAGCTAGTTTGAGTTCAGGATTGTTTTAAAAAAATCTAAGGACAGTTTAGAGAAGTGTATTTTTAATCTCTCTCATCTCATTTAATAATGGATGAATTGATTCTCCTTACAGCAAGAGGGGAACAGCCATAGACAGCAACAGCTTCCAAGGGTGAAAAAAGTTTACAAGTCTGTGACCAACTCGGAGAGGGAGGAAACAGAACCAGTTACACAGCGGGCTGTGTAATCACATGTGCCACCAAATATGTGTTATTTAATGCTCCTTAGACCAGGGTTTCATTTTACCTCATTTTAGTGAATTAAATCATGTACTACAAAGGAATTTGGATCTGAACGAAAGGAACAAGATTGATATCAGGATGAAAAGTAATGCCCTATTAATTCAGGTCCAGACATTAAAGAAAAAAATAAAATTGAATTACACAGTATTATAATATTTCTGGACTAGATAACATTATATGTAAAAGCCTTTTCTTCTTCTTTTTCCTTTTTTTTTTTTCCATAGCCAAATGGAGATGGAAGCAGTAATGGATTTTTAAAAGATACAACAGAATGGTCAACACCTCCTTCCAGGCACCCTGGGAATTGCACGGCTGATGTTGACTCTGGAGCTGGTGCTGTACAGCCACCTACTCGTGCTTCTCTCTGTGTGCTGTAGAGTTATCTCCTCAGTAGCCAAGACATCTCCGGTGCATAAGAGCTAGCCTTTTCTTCTTTTCTGGGCTTTACCATACACAGTATATCACGGTAATGACCTTCACTTCCAATGACATGGAGCCACGATTCTTCAAAAAGAGCAGCTCCAGAATGCTAGGCCTGGATTAGCTCCTTTTCCTGTGCAAGAGCTGGATACCAAATTGTCCTTCAGGAGATGGGACACTCCTAGTAGGTCAGTAGGAGAGTAGTTTGAACTCCACAGAAACTAAGGAATACCACACATCTCAAAGATTCTATTCAAATCCAATAGATATTCCTACAAAGTGATGCAAACTTTTAACAGTCTCTATCTACTGGTTGAATTCGTCTTAAAAAATTCCAACACATCTGTCAACAGAATCCACTTCCCTGAGAAAGCAAGGGGAGAAGAAACAAGAAATGGAAGGCACTGCTTACACTGCTATATGCACCAGAATGGACTTAAATACTATGGTATAAAACTTGTATGGATCAGTACAGTGGAATAGCAAAATGTCAGCAACATTTTAAAGGTAATATAGTTGGAATGCAGAATTCAATATGATAAAGAACGATAGCCACTGTATAATATCTCAGACTTCTCACACACAGCAGACTTTAACAAAAATTCATGACTACATTAATTCAAGAAAATTTCCAATTTGGAATTGGGAACAGTATCTCAGTGTCCAGAGTCAGCTTTTGGCCCTATTTCTACTAATCGTGGTGCTGCAGCTGACCCAGTTTAAATGTATTTCTATAAAGATCCCATAATTTTTGGTGATGTTGCATATTGTATTCTCCTAAACCATTAAAAAATATAGCACTGCAGTAAATACCTACTTCCTAAAAATGAGGTGCCTCAAGCGGAACGGCACTGCTGCATCACTGAAATAAAATGTAAAAGGTTTATTAAAAGCTTCATTTGTGTGGCAAACTCAGATATAATATGTAATGATAAACCCAACGCTGCATTAGGATGCTTGTTTGGATATTTGACTGTGTTCAGTTTGTGTGTATACATTTCCACAGGATTAAATGTATGAGTAGCATTCAAACTTTGTGGTGAATTTTTAATTATCTGAGTGGAAAGAAAGACCATCTGCACCTAAAAGCCTTGCCCTGCTAATGCCCTACAGCCGTGCAACAGCACTGCCCACAGCGTTGCATGTATAAGCACAGTGTAGAAGTTCCTGAATATTACAGTTGCCATAACATGCATAAAGCTCTCAGAGCAGTAGGACTGATGCTCTGATTCACCTGCAACTGAGGATTCAAAATGGGGAAAAAAAAAGGCCTCATGAACCTCTGTTTAGTTATTCGAGGCTCTGCACAAAAAAATCACTTCTGACACCTTCAGGCAATGGCCATGCTCCAATGTATTACAATGAATAGCAGTTATAGCTAAAGCTACTATGCTTAGTTAAATGCTCTCTTTGGTCCAGAAAGAAGATGAAAATATGAAAGTATGCAATGCCATCAGATAAAACAAAAGACGAGGGAGAAAAAAATTTTACTGCTAAGGAAAAAAACAATTCTAGATGAGGATAAATATTTAGACAGTCCTGTTTCTTACAGGAACTCTGTAGGTTCATTAGAATAGCCCCCTGTAAATACCTGTTAGTGAACCAACTAAAAAGTCACCAACTATTTTTAAAAGCTAAAGTAATAACAACTGAACCTTATCAATTTCATATAGAAACATTTTAAAAACATCTTTTTTTTGCCATTTTTAGAAAAGCTTAACCTATATTTGATGCACCAATGCCATTTGAAGGCACACACTGAGCTGCCTGCCAGTTATTCAGCAAAACCCAAAAAGTACTGACCAATTCTTCACAACTGCCTCTCTTACTATGCAAATGAAGAAGTAATTTATCATGAGTATGTGGCAAAAAAAAGTTGTTCAGTATTCTGATGTAAAAGATACCAATTTCCAACATTCTGCATGGATTTCCAGCCTTCTATTAGCATTGTCTCCAGCAGAGAGAATGACCTGAACACTACATAATTTGGACCAAACGGATGAACAAAAGCTAAGCACAACAAAGGGTTTATTTGTATTGGGCAGGAAAAAAACCCATTAATCACTGTGATTCTCTCATGACAATACTGCCTTTACTCTTTCTGCTCTCTGAATGGACCCTAGATTCCTATAATGTACCGTGTCAGATTATATTATGATTTCTCCCAAAGAGGGCTTATAACTTAATCTGTTTATACAGCAACATAATCAATCTGATTGACTGGAATTTTCATATGTCATTGCAACTGGAGGCTATATACAATTGTGCAATATTCACATCAGGAGTTCAGCACCTCCTTTCCACCGGGTCTGCACCATTGGTTTGTATAACGGGCTTAGCAACAAGCAGAAGAGATTCGGAACACCCATTGTAAGATATATGAAACCAGAGCTGTCATCAGCGGTTGATAGGAGAGTTTTCATGACAAACCTTTCCCCATGAAAGGGGAAAGTACTCTGGTTTCCCCAGAGTACTGACATGAGGTTGTGTCTGTACACACATGTGCCTGTGCACACACAGCTGTACCTTCACTGCAAATAAGTGCTTTTGGACTTTAAAGTTGTCGGTAACTCAGAGCGCAGGAACATTGTGCTAACTAATGAGGCTGCAGTGGGTAGAGGTGAAGGTCTGTTTCAGACCTGCTCGTCGCAAATCAGCAAATGGAGGGAATTATTCCTTCAGTGCCTGTCAGCAATATATAGAAAAAGAAAAATGCCTGTTACAAAAGAAATCAGTGGAAGATTCATGTGGGAAGTCTTGCATAGCTAGCAGTATTAGAAAAACATTATTCATATTGCTACAAATGAGGAATAGCAGGGTGTTGTTAATGACAAAAAGTTTAGCACCCGAGATGAGAAAATAATTTCAGAGCTTTTTATGAGGGCTGGGATGGAGCTGAAGAGCGGGCTGGGGGCCAGTGCCTGCTTAGGGAGCAGTGCCCATGGGGTGATGCAGAGCCCAGCTCAGCCCCTTGGGACGGCTGCAGGCTTCACAGCACCCCCAGGGCATCTCCTCCTGCTCCTTATCAACAGGAACTAACATCTCCATACACCTCTTCATGCAAATCAAAGCCAGCATATCTTCTCCTGCTCATCATGGATATGGGAACAGGCTGCTTGCCTTTCTTTTACAGGTGCTGTTATTATGCCTCATTTTCCCCTCACTCTTTTCCCCATGCCTTCCCTTTCGCAGACTGAACAACTCCAGTTCTTTCACTTTGCTTAATAAATTTTATTTTCAAGACTTTTGTTTTTCTCTAGGCACTCTCCAATCGGACAACATATTTCTGTATGAATGCCATCCAAAACACGCATTCAAGAAAGACAAAGAAAAAGCATTCCCAGTTGGAGAGATACAGTTGGAGTTCCAAAATACAGTATTTTCCAAAGCTCAACTGGCTGGGACAGATTATGGAGAAAAAGTATGCATGAGCTTAAGAGTCTGTTAAACATACTTGATGAGATACCCAAAAGCTGTAACTATACTGTGAGAGAGAAAACAACTTTGGCTGAAGAAGAAGTAGAAAAAATGAAGACAATAATTAGGAGGATAAAAAGCCTGATAATTAGAATGAATATAGAAAGAAAAAGCAAACAGAAAAAAACCAGTACACTCTAAAACATAAAATATTACAATGGGATGCTGAAGATGGCAATGAAAGAACTACGATTGTATGAATGATTAAAAAAAAAAAAAGCTTTCTTAAATTATATTAAAAAAATACTTCATTTGGAAACAGGAATTGTGTTAATGGCAAATAAAAAGAAAAGCCTTTTTGTACTACTTTTGGAAACAACATTGATCTTGAGATGACAAGTGCCTCCTAGTCCATCGGCAACTAAGTAGAATCTTAAACAGCATCTCTTTGGAGACAATATTTTATGGTTAGCAGTTCTAAGAGATTCTTTTGCATGTTTTTATCTGATGCTATTTTAAAAAAAGAAAAGTATTATTGAGGAAATTAAAAAAAAAATACTACTGTTGTGCTGATATTGAAGAAGGAACAGTTGGCAGCCAGGTAACGGTGCGGTGTAATGCACTCACTGCCTTGGGATCAATCCAGACAAAACAGATAACAAATTGTACAGGATTGCACTAACAAAGATTGAAGTGAAAGGAATGTAATTAATGCCAGTCAACGTGGTTTTATGTAAAATAGGTCTTGTAAAACAAATTGTATTTTATCCTTTGATGAGCTCACAGAAGTTTGGGTTATAAGTACACAGGGCTAATATACTTCAACACCTGTGACGATGACTTATTAGAGCATTACATTGTGTCATCAACAAAAATAAGTAATATGCAGAGCACATGTAGACTGGATTGAGAAATGCTTAAACATCAATTTTAAGAAGCAGTTATCAATTAGATATTAGATATCAATTAGATGAGTGTATTACTTGTGATCCACCGGCACTTGTGGATATGCTAGACTCAATTTTAACAATTTTTTCATCTGCATAATGAAATGAATCTCAAAAGTACTGCAAACAACCTGAAGATATAACTAAAGAAAGAGAAGGCTGGGATACACAGATCAAGCCAAGGCAGTCACACAGAATAATCTGTCTCGCTTACTAAGCTAGGTCAATTTACTGTGCTGTACCTGAATGTTCAAATCATGTTTAATGACTGGGATTTCTCTGGGGAAAAAAAAAGAAAGAAAAGAAAAGTAAAAGAAGGAGCACATACCTGGAAATACTACAACCTGTTTCTCTCAGCAACTTTAATTTTCTCTGTAAGAGTTATGTGAGAGAAGCCAGACTACAGGTTTATAGAAACCCGGGGTGGTAATGTGGCATGCTAGCTTCTCCAATCTTTTTGACAACAGCTAAGCAAGTGTGCAATGTGCAGTGAACTTTCACTACTTATTCCCAAACTATGCATGTAAGAAAAGCCCACTAGATGTAGCTTTCTGCAGTTACGTCAGCAGAAGTTATCCAACAAAGGTCTTCAAGCTGCCCGTACATCACGCGTTATAGGCAGTGACAAAGGTAGAATGGATTTGTTGCAGTTCACCAGCTGAGTATTCACAAAGTAATCTGTAGTAAAGTCTAAGGTGCATCTGTGTGATATATTCCTAAGACACGGTGGGAAACCCAGACGAGCACCTTAAAGCCAAAGATGTCAACATTTGGCCCCAAGTTCACTGGGCTACAAAACTCCACTTCTAACTTTCCAGTTATGAATAGTCAAGAAATGAAGTAAAATCAAGGGCACATGCATCAAGTAGGGAAAGTGAGCACTAAGGGCACAAAATGATAAGCATGTTATTGTACATTCCAAATCCAAACTGCAGGAGCAATTATTACACAAAACGCAGATTGAAGTCTCATCTACAGATCCTGAATGACATTACAACTGAAAGCACTGTTTTTCTAGGAATGCATGGAGCAAAAGAATCCAACTCATTCCTTCTGAAATTTCTGCTGTGTAACATTACACAACGGAATACAAAATTTGGTGACAGAAGCCCACAGAAACTGCCTGAAATGCTCAGTACATTCTACACCTATAGGCTTAAGTAAATCCTTTGGAAGACTCCATCATAGCTACCATACATGAATTTTTTTTTACAGCTACCGAAATGATAACTTGTGCTTTTGCTTCTTTGCAGCTCACGGCTTCTCCACGAACAGACAGCCTGTAGTGAGTAGAGCAGAAACGTAGACAAGCTCTAATTTTCTGTACAGTGGTAGCAATGTGCATTATGCGTTACAGTGTCACTCTGCTGTGAAAGAGTTAACTTCCTAGCTCCTATTCTCTGCAGTGCTGCATCAACACTGCACATTATTCTTACTGAGCATGCTTCATCTTTTCTGTCTCCACAGTCTTGGGCTGTCAATCAGCTGTCAGTCCCGACCACATCAGCACAGTGCGCATCACCAGGCTGTCAGCACAGCAGCTGATGAGACTCTGCTAAGAGCTGTCAATCAAACTTGTTTCTCTTATCTGTTCTGGAAATATTTTGTCTCTAAGAAACAAAGAACCTGGGCAACAATGGATCAGAGTCTAGTATTTACTCTGGTACAGGGATAGGAGGCTCTTAACGGGAAACGAATATGTTTTATCCACAACCAGGAAAAAAAATCTGCTACATTAGGCATATTTTCTTTTTTTTTTCCCCTTTTCCTTATTTTTTTTTGTTTGTTTGTTTAAATTCTATTTAAGTCTTGACCCAATAAACCAGAGCATAAGAAATCAATGCAAATTTCTTTTTACTCTCCCTGAAATGAATTTCACAGGTTTACTACTTCGGTTTCTGTTGAATATAATTCAATTCAGTTTCAAACAGCGTCTCTTTGGTTTCTGGAATCTTTCCCTGTCTTTAGGCACCGGAATGTGTGATTTTTTTTGCTTCACTGTAGCCAAAAAGCTGAACTGGGGGAAACACAGATCAGTTACACCTTTTTCACAGTAAAACATATCTTTGTTTCCGGAAGAGTTCCCCATTAAAACTCAATTTCAAGATACAATTTTATAACATATCAGTAGAGGTCACAGAATAGCTCATGGAAGAAGGAGAAAAATAGACGTTTTCAGCAGCTGTTTGAAAGAAGATGGTATCTTCTTTCTGGAATGCTGTATAGTGGAGGAGGAATCAGAGAAGGCAAAGGCGTTGCATCTACAGACATAAAATTCTGAAGAGAGACAAAAGGAACTGCAAAGATGGGCAGGGCAGCGATTTCGGGTCTGACACACAAGTTTTGCATGAAAACTTGAGCTGGGCTTTCAAGTGCACACCTATACAAGGCAGGATTATGTTCTGTGAAGATAACTTGTCTAGGTCTACCAAACCTGGCAATCAAATTAATTAGCACCGGTGGATCACTGAACTAACAGACCTCTACTCTTCCCAGGGCATAAGGAAGACTCTTTACATGCTGTGCCATACAGATACACAGGCATATTTAAAGCTATCTCGAGTTATCAGTACACAGTGCTCTCTGGTGCAAAGTAAAGTAAACATAACCCAGTGACTTAAAATCCCTACTCTGACCCATATCTATTTTTCCCTACAAATTGAAGAACTGTAGGGCTGACAGATGAGGAGAAACCTTGCAGACCCCAAAGCGAGACTAGAAAAGGGAAGACAGTCACTCTTCTCAGTATAGAGAAGGGTGCTGTAAAACATGGTAATTGAAAGGGAAGCCTAAAAATATTCCATGATTTTCATAAAGCCTCAGTCTGGGGCCATGAAATTTAAAAAGGAGCTTATTTTCCTGATACAGAAATAAAAGTGTTTACAAGCAGGGTTTCCTGGACAAAAGCCTGTGTTCAACATTAAAATGGAGGAAAGGAAAAGTAGTGTTGTTTTAATATCTTGTAGCATTATACAGTGATTTACAAGCATGATTTGCATGCTCTGAACATGGCTGTAGGATCAAGCAGTCCAGGTGTGAGCAGAGTGCAGAGAGATTCAACTCTGGCCCAGAGCAGCTGTGATAGGAAACCCATAGAGCACGTGTAAAAGAAACATTTAAGGCAAGCAGGTGAAAGAAGACCCTGGAGGGGCAAGGGGACAGCAGGGGAGACTGAAGACGAGCAGAAAGGACTGTGCAGCTTCTCAGTCTCCCACAACACTTTGGGAGCTTTGAAGATAGCATCTGGGGCAGAGGGAGTGCACCTCGTGCTCCTCCTCATCTCTGTCTGCCTCAGGCAGTATCTGGACATTACCTTACAACAAGGATAAAAGGACTGGGAATTGCCACAACCTATAAAAAAACCTGTGGCTATGGACAATGAAAAACTATTCATCCATCCCCCATATATTGCCTCTTTCCCAAAAAAACTTCTTATTTTGTTGGAATTTGTTCGCCCTAGGAGAGACTGTTTAAGTTCCCAAAAGCAGGAAACCATCGCCCATTTGGAAAGAAAATGAGGTGCCAGCCACAACTGATGTCAGAGATGTAAGCAAATACCTCGCAGATTGAAGCAAGACAAAGGAGGGCAATTTTGAGCTGAATCCTGGAGCAAAGGCAAGAGGTCAGCATCTTTCATCAATTTCAACTCTATAAATGACTTCTCAAAGGATGCCTATTACTCTTTCCTGTGGTCTAATCTTTGTTCCTTCCATTACTGTTCATGCCTTCAAGAGTAAGAACCAACAATTTGTCTTCTCTCTTCCCCCACAGCCAGCTCCGATGCTTTTAATACCTCTAAATACAAAAGAGAGGGTGTGCTGGCATGAGGAGGCAGAAGTCTCACTGAGGATGGAGGGCCTGCAGACCAGGCACTTCTGTTTCATCCCACTCAAAACCCCACGCACGGAGCAGCTGCTCAGTACATCCCACCAAATATAACATGGGTCACAACTTACTGGCCAGCAATTTTCATGGAGAGAAGTTGATAGGTGGCATTAGGGATTTTGGGAGGAGCTGAGACCCTCCATGCTCATGGTGTAGCCTGTGCGTGGTTTGGTTGGCTAAATGGAGACTACCAGGCCGCAGTGCTAAGCAAGGGCCTGCTGCAGGTGGAAGCTACCATCTGCCCATATTTGTGCTCAAAGAGGTCTCAGCTCCCAGACACATTTCAGGACATGAAATTTTCCAGGTGCAAGGAAACCCTTAAACACAGCATTCACTCTGCACCCTCTTTGGGCACACCTGGAGGTGTGAGCAGGGCCTTGGCTGGCCTGGTACTCAGCAGCCTTCCCCACGGCCTGCTCTTATGGCACAGGAAGGTCCCAAACGAGAACACACAAGCATATTCTTCATACTGTGAATAAGCTGGAATGCTGCTTCTGTCGGAATCAATAATACTTGTGGTTCAGAACTACATAAATTATTACTAACGAAGGAAGTGTGAATGAATGGAAAGAGCACTATATGCAAAGCTTTAATTGCAGATACTGAGAATATCAACACCAAATGCAACAACCGTTTTTGCAGAGGTCAGAAATTAAAACCAGGAGAAGAAAATGCATTCCAGTCACATTAAAAAATGTGTTCACAGTCATTTAATCTTTCAGTTGCGTTTATCAGCAGCAGTGCTAAGAATCACAGTACTGCCCTGTACCAAACTGCCCCACTTCCAGATAGCACAACCATCATCAAGCATTTGCGACAACTGGGATATTTTACTCTTTGACAAATTCTTTCATAAGTAGCACTGTTTTCCAGTAACAGAACTCCCTCAGATCTAACTGGACATTAATTGCTTTTTTGCTGATGTATCTGTGCCTTCTGGACTGATAACACAACTAGCAAATCTGATATCTGACAAGTCGACTCAACCTAATCAGGACAGATCAGCTGTTACCAACGTTGCTATAGGCTGTAATTTGAGGACCTTTACAGACTTATCACTTGCTCTGAAAGGCAAGAAACTGTAATTCTGTCAGCAGTAACCCCAGAACGTGCATTCAGATAGGCTGTTATTTTTTCTACAGTTGTCACATAAATACCTGAGATAATTGATAAAAGGAATTAGAAGTATGTGAGTGATACACTGACAATCGGTGACTCTCAAGAAAAATAAGAACCTCGCAAGATTCGGCGCATTAAGCACAGAGCACAAGCTGTCACTGTGAAGCAGGGGTCATTCTGAATGGAGTGAAACAACTGGCAATGCCGTTTCTCAGTGTTTACTTATCTCTCTGTTGCTTAGTGCTAAAGCCGAGTGAATTATTCACTTCAAACAATTTATTCGATGAATTTTACCTCTTTTCTCCTGCTCGGAATACGTGGTCTATGGATACCAATGCCATCGGATTTATTCACTGCTTCGTTTTATTCAAGCTTGCATTTAGTGCTTGACTGAGAGTATTCTAGACTTCTGCTGGTTGGCTCTGACTGGTCAGACACCAACAACAGCAGGTTTTTAATGTGTACAAACAGTACAGACCCACACAGCTGATGGAACAATGATTATCTACACCACCACAGATACATATTTGGGTAATTTTTCTGGTCCCTGTTTAAATCCAGAAGCCCTTCCAGCAGAAGTGCTGACAATTGCTGCGAAGTTCCCCTTCTGTGAACGGTTTTACCCACAAGATTCAACACTTGAATGTTTGTGGAAACTGAATTAACAAAGCATGCAAGCACAGCCAAAGCAAATTAATTTAACTACAAAGATCATATTGTATGTTTTCCGTATTCCACTAGGAAATAATTTATTTTCCCATAATAAAATTCAGAGGAATTTCACAGAGTAAATGGAATCCCAACTCATGCAGTTCTCTAGCAGAACTTGATGGTCACCGAATACAGACAAGTGGCTTTTCATTACCAAGTTTACATCTGTCTTATACAGATAAAACGTGTATAGAAACTCAGGCTTAAATTGATAACAAAAAATGTATCTCTTACTGTATCGCTTTGGTCCATCTTCCAAACAAAAGGAAAGGGTTAAGGTTGCATCATCTTCAAAAAATTCAGTTGCAAAGGCATCCCACCAGAGGTTGTCACTGTCCTAGGAAGTAACAGATCATTCACTTAACAGGAGGCAAAATGAAAATATTTTCATCTTTTTAAAGCAGAAATTCCAAAGGATCACACACAGTTTGCATGTCTCCCCCTAATTTGGGGGTTTAGATGTCTATGAGGTATTTCAAACTAATTTTCTTAGATAAGGTTCGAGTGTCAATTTAAGGAAAGAGCTGAAATGTTTAGTTTATTACACAATAAGCTGTCTTCCATTTTGTCCAGCATACTAAATAACTGACAGCTTTCACTCTCATAAATACATGTTCTTCTTTAAACCTTAAATACTTTCATAAATGAGTTGCAGATATATCAATTATGACTCCACCCCCTGCCCCCAAACTCTGTCTCTGGGCTGCGTTTCTCAAATTCTTGGTCCTAATCATGAGAAAACCTCAGTACTTAATTCTGTAATGCTACATAACCCGATTATCAGCATCAGTTGACAAGAAAGTTATTTAGAAACTAAATGTAATAGCCATTCCCCTTCAATGCATTTAATATAAAATACAATGCTACTGCAGGTTAATTAAATACCAGCTAGTTACTTAAATGCAACTGTTGTGAGAAATCTTTACTTATCAGTGTGATACATGAAGTGAAAACAATATTTTAAATGGCCTGTGTATACTTAGACATGCGGTAATACACATAGCAAAAACATAATAGTTATGGAACATAATAATTAATAGCAAATATTAATACAGTATTCCACTCAAAGCCTATACCAATACATCACAATGGTGGTTGTTGCCTTCAATGGTTGAACAAGGCATTTGGGTGATTAACAACACCTTTCAAACTTCTTGCCCAAGCAGTAATTACTAGCTGCTGCACTCTGCCACTTGCCAAAAGAGAGGCTGCAGCATTGTTTCACCAGGATCAGCAAAACAAGAGGGGAGGAAAGGCTTTATGAACGGCACACAGAACAGTTGCAGCTCTACTGTTGAAAAGCTGTTGGTATCTTGGTAGCTTGGCATTACCTGAGCTACTCATGCAATACCCTGCAATATGAGGGTGAAAACCTAAGCGTCCTTATGATTCAAATGCACACAGGAAACAAAAGTAGAACAGGAAGACTGTGGTGCCTCACCTCAAAACCACATATTTGCTCTTATGCTTGCTTCCAAGAAGTCTGAGGGCTAGAAAAATGTGGAGACTGAATTACTGTGGATTCTCTCCCCGGATAAATGAAATATCCAGACTCTGTCACAGTTTGAACACAGTCCAAGGTCTTTATCTCATGTTTTTGCATAGTTTATGTCAAGAAGAAGAAAAAGCAGAAAATACACCACCAACCTTCTTCCCACCCTTAAGAAAAAAACCATCTTAATAAAATATATAAATTCTCTGTTGGGCTTGGATATGCTCTGCTGATTAATTCTCTGCTCCACCTCATCACAGGTGGGCCCAACTACTCTCACAGCCAAATGGTGAACAAAAACAAATGAGGTCTCCCCCAGCCAAACTGAAAAAGGATCCAGTTATTCTAGAGGAAAAAAAAAAAAAAAGGAATAAAATCACCCTCTTTTTCTTGCAAAAAGGGGATGGTGAAGGCAAGGCTGCCCCCAGGCATCTTTAACTTATGCTCTGACAGGTTACGGGGGATTTTGCCAGAGTAATTATTTTTCTATTCAACAATAATGAGAAATTACCATGGCAACCTCCTTTCACGTAGTGCACTCACACGCTCAAACATTGAAATAATGGCCTAAACATAACAAAAAAAAAAATTAATGCTTTTAAAATATTTTGTATTAAAATAAACTTAAGGAATGGGGCAAAGGAGAGAAAAGGACAGAGGCAGCCTGAGAGTTGGGTCAGGAGTGAAGAGGCACAGTGATGTATCCAGCTACCCAAGCAGTGAATGCCTTCTGCCATAACTGTCATTGTTCGTCCCGATTCCACCCTCAGTATTATTTGTAATTTGAAGCATGGCTCAACTCTGAATAGGATCTCCAAGTAAATGGAGTCCCAGGGTTTCAATATTTTTTCCTGACTCTGATTTCCTTGGCAAAAGTAATCAGATTTGAAGTACAATGATGTTCTTTTCCCCCTTCCATTTAGTAGTCCCACATATTCACTGTGTGATGTGAGAGTCAAGCTGGGTTCTTCTTTACACCTTACACTCTTACATGATTAAGAGTCTGAAAGCCAAATGAGGCTTTTCTCCTTGCCTGTGATGGCGATTGCTGAACCAAAATAGGTCTTAAAACTGGAAAATAAGGCAAGTGGAGCCTATGGAATTTTTTTCCAAATTCCTTTATTTTCGTTTAATGACTTAGAAGGCAGAGTTCGTGTAAAAAGTCAATATGTGAAACCGTGCTCAGGAGAGGATGCAGATACGTTGCAGAACACAACTGGAATTGTAGAAATGATGTGGAAATAAAGATGAAATTCAATAATGCAAAGTGACAAAAGCGCAAATAGGAAATAGGGGATAAAAGGCTAAGCAGAACAGTAGAAAAAGGTCCAGATCATAAAGGAAATACGTCAGCAATCCATTGCTCCTGCATATGAGCTAAACATCTACGACATAATTCTCTTCTACTCTAACAAGCACATATCTGGAAAGACTTCAGCTGGAAAAGTCCATCCATTTCTGGAATACTCTTCCATGTCTGGGACAATTATTGTTGAATATGATGACAGTGTTCAGCTATGTGAAAAGACTGGTGTAAAGAGGAGACTGATCACTCCTCTATGGCTAACAAGGGTGAAAGAAGTGATACGGCTTGGTGCGCTGCCACTGTGGGTTAGGCAACATAACCTCGTTACAGGTCCATAGCCTTCAGTTGTTGCAGAGGGGAAAGACCCCCAGAGTGCTGCCATGTTACTGAGATAAGTGGGTGTCCTGGTCCAGGAGAACCGCTCTGCCTGCCGGTCTCAGGCAGAGTTATGGTTTCTCCCTCACATCCCTTTTGGTTGCCCAACATATGACAGGTGTAAAGAGTATACAAAAAGATGATCATGAAAATAAATAAATGTGATTCTGAATACACCTGGGAAGCACATCTGTTCTGAAGTGGGACTTTTTCTCTATAATCACTTTTTTCAGGGAAGAACTGAATTTTAAACACCAACCTCTGTGGCTTGGCATTGGATAAGGCAAAAATAAAAAGAGATAGTTCCCCTGGGAGCTTACATTTTTCTGCTGGCACCTGCAACCCTTCCCTATTGACACTTACTATTTTCAGAACTCTATACATCCACACGCCTGTTGGCAACGTGCACGCTTCTCATATTCTTTCAAGTTAATGCTGCACAAGGAAACTGCTGCCTCTCCAAGGAAAGAATATTATTCCACCCTTCCCCCCATTCCCAGCAAATCAAACTACACTTGAGCTTTTAAAATGTAGTCCAAGATAAGAATTTGCCATTAAATACACCTGTAAAAGCTGCACAGACATTACAAATTATGAAACTCACAAGATAAAGTATCATAAAAATTCTGACGCTAATTTTTATACTCACAGCACACTGACAGACCATTAAAAACAGAATGCCAGAATACAAGAAACCAGTAACTTTCTCTATTAGCTTTAAATTAGACTCGCCTTGAGCCTACCCAGCATATTCAAGGTTCTGACATAAACTTCACGGGAGTAACAAATTAACAGGGATCTGTGTATCTTAATTTTACAGATTTTGCCATCTGAGAAGAGAGCTGTAGGTCTATTCCCATGATTCATAATGATGTTTTTATGATTTGGCATAGGTTTGGGTGGGTGGGTTTATCTATTTATTTATTTATCTATTGCTATTTATATAAATTCTGTGTGAAATATTGATATTCTGAGTCTTGAATTATTTTCTAGGGAAAAGTATGAACAGGCTGAAAGTGCCTTAGTCATGTACAGAACATAGGTGATAAACCCATATAGTGGCCATCTACCATTATGCAGGTACAAGAAGATTCACACCTGTCTTACAGTTGGGGCATTCTTCCTAACAGTATGTAGTACCCTGTAGAGCACCTGAGAAAAGAGGTCTAATCCAGTTGCCCAAGGCTAGTTTATAAGGACTACTCCTGTTGCTTTTGAAATGTGTAATTTTTTTCTTATTTTAAAAATAAAGCATGTTTTAATGCCCTACGAGGAGTGACTGAAGGAACTGGGGCTGTTTAGCTTGGAGAAAAGGAGGCTGAGGAGAGACCTTATTGCTCTCTTCCAGTACCTGACAGGTGCTAACAGCAGAGCGGGGTTGGTCTCTTCTCACTGGTGACAGGTGACAGGACGAGGGGAAATGGCCTCAAGTTGCACCAGGGTAAGTTCAGGTTGGATATAAAAACTTCTTTAGAGAAAGGGTAGTTAAGCACTGGAATAGGCTCCCCAGGGAGGTGGTTGAGTCACCATCCCTGGATGTGTTTAAAAACGGTTTGGATGTGGTGCTCAGGGACATGATTTAGCAGAGGGTTGTTGTTAGAGTAGTATGGTTAGGTTGCGGTTGGACTCGATGATCTTTAAGGTCTTTTCCAACCTGAGAAATTCTATGATTCTATGATTTTAAACAGCATTAAATTAATCTTGCAACTAACCAGATCTTTCTTACAGAATCTCCAGCTCCCTTCCCCCAGCCAGGAATGCCCAACTCTATTACTTCCATTTGTTATTTCACACATATTCACAGTTTTAATGGTGTTGCTTGCTTTTATTTCAGTTACTAGTGTGGCTGGACGCCATCTCTCAAACAATGCGTAGTAAAACTGGCAGAAAGATTTTAAGACTTGGCTTTGGCCATAAGTAGTTTTCTGTTCCATTACATACTTGCAGCTTTTGCCAAAACTCTACTCAGTGCTCAAAACATATCAGTTTCTTCAGATTACTTATTAATTAATTAAATTATTGTTTACATTCCACTTTGGAACTTATCTCGGTTTGTACAGTAAAGAAACAAGACCAAGTTTCTGTTTTATTGAAAAGACAGAATACAGTCCTGCAACAAAAGCAGACAGCAGCACTGCCGCAGAGACTGGCTCCTGTGCAAAATGGGGGCAAGGTCTCTGCTTCTCATGTAAATCCGAAATAACTTCAAGAATCCAGCAGAATTACAGGAAAAAAAAGACTTGTAACAGAAAGCTATTCTTACAGATTCACTGGAAATTCATACTACATCTAGGATTCTCTTTTTGTTGCCTGGAATGCTCGCAATATCGCTACACTATGAGGCAACAAAGCACAGGAAAAAACAAAGCAGTAACAGCTTATGTTCTTATTGGAGAACTGTGAAAATCAAACATTAATTATTTGATTCCGGATGAAAATGAGAGAAATACACACAAAAAAGGGAGCGAGGAGGCTTTGCAAAATATGCAAAGTGATTCAAGCACTTTTCTTCTGAACTTGGGAATCTGGAAATTAGCATCACTACAGCAAAACAAATACACTGCACTGATTCTGGCCGTACAATTCAGCTTTGCAGATACACCACTCTGAGACAGTTTCACTTAGATTCTAAAATGGCAAGTCCACACTGGGTAAGTATACCAGAGGTTCAGACTACCCAAAATACGATGACACTGATATGAAGAAAATAAGTATTTTCCTTATGTTGAGAAGGATGATTGTCCTCTTCCTTTTTATTTGGTCATTAATGTATGCCTGAAGTAGCAATTTTTGTTAGAGTGGTTGTGGCAACTGCTTACTAGGCTGGCAAGTGGCAAGACCAGTCTACACGCATTTAAAAGTATAGTATAGTATAGTATAGTATAGTATAGTATAGTATAGTATAGTATTTCATCCAAGCAACTCAAATTTTCCATCTACATGATGCTACGTGTATGTCAAGTTGAACATCCTCTTAAAATTAGAGTCCTTAAAATTAGTGAGGTTTTCTAACTTAAGTTACCAGGAAAGGATAAGACAGCAAGCTATCTGCTTCAGTCTAGTAACAGAATCAAAAAAGACTGCCAAGTCTCAAACTTGTTATTTATCATTGTTTCAGTTTTACTGCAGCTTGTGGATAAAAGAGAAATGAATCCTTAAATATTCACTCTGTGCATGATTTGCTGTTCAACTGCAGCGTATACACAGATTGCAGAGTTTAATACTACACTGTAAGCAGGACAAAGCAGAAAGGGTTAATTTATGCTACATGTCATTTCACTGCTTCTTTAATTTGAATTCATTATTTCTACTCCTGAAACCTGCACACAAGAATGGATAGGAAAGAAAAAAGAAAAAAAAAAGGGGGGGGGGGGGGAAGCAATGAAGCTGAGCTCAAGAAGACATATTCTACTGCCAATTCCCTATTGCTGCCATGGCATCATCCTTGATATTTCACAGCAATATTATCAATAATTAGCAGAGGATGCCCCTTCATCCTTTTTAAGTATATGGGATAAGATTGCACTTGGTCCCTAGAGGCAAGACCTATATTCTGGTTGCATGAACAAAAAACCTAGGCATTACAACTAAATTATGATTGTAGTGCAGTTGTTAAGAGAAATAGACACTTCTACCCCCAGTGCTGTATCTGTTTGGCCTTGGTATATATACTGCATGTTAAATGCATTCCCAAAGCCGTTTTAAATTTAAGCCCCCTTTTCAATAGACATGTGAATGTGTCTAGCTGGCTGAGAATAGAAATTTAGTTCCTTAGTAGCATTCTCCATCCACAATCACTGCAGACAAATCGCAAGCTTGAGTTTCGTGTTTATCAAAAATGAGCTGCAGTTACACTTCTCTATTCTGCAGAAGAATGCTCCACAGCTTCAGCCTTTGAGAGTGGTTTATAGAGATGGAATATTAAGTGTGTCTATTATCTATTGTACTACTGTTAGTCATATGAATGTTCTTATTTTATGCTGACATTTTGACCTGGTTTCTTTTTTACCTTGTTTACTTCCATCTGTGTGAGTAAATGGAAGCTACTATGCCATATATCCCAATGAAAAGGCAGAAGCTAGTATTGCCATCAGTGACTACAGAACATCAAACATCATATGTCAGGAGGGCAGATGAAAAAGTTATATTCTCAGCAACATTAGTAAAAGAGTCTCTCTGGGTCTACCTACTCAACTACACTAAATCCCATGGCACTAAAATTTAGTGAACACAAATGCCTTCATCAGTTACTACAATGAAAGTGAAATTATTACTGATGATGTTTAAATACTTCATTGATGCACAATGGGAACACACCAAAGACAAGGCCTTGGCACCTCTGCTATTGACTGGACTCTTCCCTGTCTTTGTTCTATGAAATCTCTCTGGAGCTCCTCAATGACCGCAGGCAATGTGACATTGGGACTTCAGAGGTCCCAGTATAGAAGATTATATTTTGAAATGTAAGAAATAGCTCTTCATCTGAGTTAAGAAAACATACTGCATTTAGCTCTTGTGCCTTCTTGTACAAATCAGGTAGAGAAACCCAGAACAAGCCATGCTTCTTCATTACATTCCATCTTACTGGAGAAGAATCAGGTGGTGACAGGGCTAAGAAGTGCTGCAATTTATCCTAAGCTGAGATTAAATGGGTTGAAAAGACATACAGGTGGTCAGATACACGCTTAATTGACACACGTGTTACAGCCTACAGGACTTTTAAGAAAACTCTTGCTGAGACTCAGACAAAAGAGTTTTAAAATTAAGAATATGCTTAAATGGTTTGCTGGACTGCGATCCATGTATGCATTTATTAGCCGGTAAGTCAAATTAATTAAAGATTATTACCTCCTATTAAGCTTTGCAAACGAGGTAGGAACACATCACTATGTTGGACAGGTCTGTCTAACCAAAGAACTGTTATTTCTTTGGAAGATATATGAAATAGCAAAGATCCAGTGTATCGTATGTCCCAGGATAGGTAATCTCATGCACAGAAGCCTAATTTAGCAATAAGTAGTCAGAAAAAATAAAAACACTGAAGGGGTATTTAAGAAATACCTCTTGTGAAGCACAAAAATTGTGTTGTTACATATTAATAATATACACTATCTTTGCTGCATAAACAGTACATATTCTTTGAGCAAAAACCACTGTGGGAATTGGTGGGAATTACCAAAAAAGTTTGGAAGAGAAATATGTGTACAAATGTACATGAATTCAAACTTATTCAAACCTTAAGATGAGATTTTCAAGGCTAATTAAAAGACTTATGCACCCATTTTCCATTCAAAAATCGGATGTTGCAACATTCTGTGCAGCACTCGAAATCCCAGCATGGAAATTGAACTTGTTGCTGTTAGCTAAATCAAAGCTGGAAGGTGACAACAGGGCTGGGATTCATTTCACCCCAAGATGGTTGTCTAAATTCATACAAAAAGCCTCCTGGAGATACCTGTCTCTTCACTGTCTGTAGAGGGAGCAGAAAGAATAGTTCAGTCCAGCCATGTAACTTTAACAGGAATAAAGATAGGTAAAGCAAATCCTATTCTACGTACTACCAAGAACTTGAAATTCTGGAAGAAAACTAGCTGAGATTTTGGGAGCTTACACAGCAAAGGCAAAACATAAGTGGAAAGCTGGGTGAAACAACCGTATCTACGTTGTTTAGGTTTTCAGAGTCTTGGCATGAAAACCTATAAATGATGTTCAAGTTTTTAGCTCGTAACGCTCAAAGCTCTCCAGGCTGCCAGGCTCCCACTGCTTCGTATAAAAAGCTCCGAGTGGCAGACAGAAGTTGGAGCACTGGTTAAAGATTTCTGCCAGTATGAAATGTCTCAAATGAAGAAGATGTGATTATTTGCCTGGCTTCCTAAGTTCACTCCCCAGCTAGCCACAGTTGCCAATAAAGGCCCCCAGGTCCTGCATTTTATCTTAGCCCGCCTTTGGATTAGAAATTCCTATATGAAATACAGTTAAACTAGAGGAAGAATTGTTCAGATATATCTTCCTACAGTCTTGGAAACCTGAAATATACGGAAATCTTTAGTCAAGACAACACAAATCAAATAATGCCATTTCTCACGTACTTTTCTGCTACCATTGGATCACTTGGTCACTCCTTGCTTTAGTTGTGTAGCGTTACCCTTCTGAAGCACATTACACCAACAGGCATGTGACAGTCACAGCTGGTTAGCGAAGAAACAAAAACCAGGAGTGCAAGTTGCACAGATAAAGATGGGAGTGCCGTGCAGTCACAGATTGCCAGCATGTTCCAAAGTTTCAGTGCTGAGAAGCATTGGTGCAGGGCAGTGAACTTTAAATTGGCGTTTGCATTTACAAGCTAAAACTCTGATTCAAATGGAGATGTCTGATTCACCTGCTTACGATAAAAACAATACTTAGAATGAAAACTTTTACTGTTACTGCTGTTGTAATATTGTAGAGTAGTATAACCAATAACTGCCCACAGTGTTATGGTGGCTGAATTACTGGATATTTAGTTTAGAAAAACACAGAGAATGAAGCACACGTTGGGAAACTCAGAGCTGAGATAACAGAGTGGTTTTGTATGTTTGTTTTAATTATTAACTTTAAATTTTCACCTCAAAGAAATAAGAGAAGTTATGCACACCAAGAAGTGCTCTCCTTCAAAACTGCACTGAGCAAAGTAAGTACAGCTTCCTTCTAAATGGCGTATCTTATCTTGTCAACCTCACTTAAAGTAAAAAGGCATCAGTAGTAATAATGAGAACGCAGTTTGTGAACACCTTCAGAAGCCAGCTACTGCATATTGTAACAAATTAAAAACTCTGAAAAGACTATGTGGGTCCCCAGAGAAACGCTATTTAATAAAGCAAACACCAATATTGAATGTGACAGAATTCCATTTGCTGTAGAATCCCATCCAACTGAGTTTGGCTGTTGCTGAAGCAATTAGAGAAAGCTGTGATTTAATGATTATGCTAAAACCCTAGACAAACAAAGCTCTTACCTACCAAGAGGCCACTTAGCTGTATCACTACCACCAAAATGTATAAAAAACCTTGTAGGATTTCATTTGCTGTCAGTCAACTAGTAGCAACACAAGCAGTTATTTACTGAGAACGTGGAGTTTAGCTGCTGTACTTCTTTAATATGAAAAATGTATAAATCTAAATTTAAACTAAGTAAGCAATGCCAAGTGTGAACTGTGTGTGTCAGGGAAATCACCCCCTAAGGTTATCCTTGTAGCTGAGACCTGATGTGATTTAGTCGAAAGATCACAACCGGTCAGAGTTTAATCCTTTATAATAATAAAAAAAATTGTTTGTGCTGTTTATTATAATACAGTGGGTCCTCACCTCTGGGTCTATAAACATCTGATGAAATTTTAAACGTCTTTTCATCACAGCAGCAGCCTCCTATGAACTACAACTTATCACTTCAGACTTTGTGGACCTGTTAGATTAGCAGTAGCACTGATTCAGTTGAGATTTCTTAGCTTTTGATAGGCAGTGTTTGGCCTTCTCTATTTTTCTAATTCTTTTTAAATGTATTTGAATAAAACCATAGGTCATTACACGGAATAAAAAAGGATGACAGCATGTGACAATTTGGAAGCCTTGATTACAGAAAGCTTCTGAATCTCCTTGATGATATGAACTCTCTTGGTGTGCTTACGTCAGCCAATAAAATAAGTGATAGGGAAAATTAACATGTCTTTCTTTTTTATAACTTTCACATTAATCTGAGAGCCTAGTGAGTGACACATAGCATTGTTGATGTGGATTTTTACCCTTGTTGCCTTCCAGGTGAAAGCATCTTCTGACAAGAGAAAGCAGAGCTTTGGGAACACCAATTCCCTTCCTCCCCAGTTTCTTCAATGAACAGGATCTAGAGACATGGCGCATATCTTAGCCCAAATAAAAATATCAGTGTTGATATTTTAGAACCATAAAGAATATGAAACCTGGGAGAAAGCTCAAACACACAAAGAACTATTTTAAGAAAGAAAACGTTTTTGCATAACATGGTGAATCATGCACAGAATTGCTGCAGAGGAGAGTGAAATAATTTAAAGCAGCTATGTATAAGAATGAACTTCTCAGGCAGCTCAGATCTACTTTCAAAGATCTAAATCCTAATTTATTAGCAAAAGCATATAGTGTGGGGCTTGTTTTTATGTTATTTTTTAACCATGTTTTGGCCTGGTTTGCTAAAACTCTGTATTTCTAGCTAAAATAAGTAATAATTGTGTTCAGAACCCCATTTTTTTATTTTTTCTAGCATTATGTGGTTCTCAAGAGTGCTGTAAACCCAGAGCATTTACCATTTCAGAGCTTTTCTGGGAAGATTTGTGTTCAGACTGCTAAACAGCCTGAAAAAACAGCAGTACCCTTGACAAAGCCAAGAAACTGCACCGTCCCATTCCTGGGAATGTGTAACTGCCAGAGGAGCTGTCATCTGAAAGTGAGAAAAAAAAATCAGAAAAGATTCAGTGCTAATGTCTTCTTAACTAGAGGAGCCCAACCCATTGAATATCAGAGAGTATCAGCGTGGTTAAGGTTAGAAGGGACCTCATACAGATTCAGACTACACAGCTTGCTTTCTACCAGTGCAGTGACAGCCACTGTGACACGTTCTAATGTTTCTATGTGCTTTTTACTGAGAGCCTCTAAAATTAATTACAGCTGGATATCTATCTAGGCCCTCCAATAAAAGACCTTATCAAAATCTCATATGACCCTTCTGAGGGTTCTGGGTTTGTGCGCTCAGTGTTCAAAAATCTTAGCATTCTCCTTTTCCACACAGGTTTCTCCACTATCAGTTTGATGTTCACACCTGATTTCTGTGAGACACACCAAAGGATCACCTGTCTGATCCAGAAGAAATTCCTTTTTCTTTCTCCTTCCACTTTCTGATTTGGAACAGATTTTTATTACAAGTAGATACATTGATACACACGTGCATGCATTCACATTTCTGTTGATACTCTTAGCTCCTCCAGTAGTGTCTCCTGGATCAGGATATTTGCCTCTTAAAATCATGTTTTAAGTCTGGAGCAGTCTAGAACGAACAAGATCTTTTTATAACCTCCCCAACATGTGATGTCTGAGAGCTGCGAGAGGCCCATCAGAAACTGTCAGGTCAACACAGAGCCCATGAAGCATCTAGCACACATCACCAAGGACAGAAGAGTGTAAAGAAGATCAAATGTGCTTTGTATTAAGCAAGAAACTCCTTGTTCAGACTCACTAAAGTGTTCTAGCTCAATAAGGCTCGGCATCTGGTGGGGGCCGGATCCAGGCCGTCTTCTGACTGGACCTTTGAGGCCTAACCCTCAATGGACTCACAGAACCAGTACACAATCAAAGGAGTTTTAACCGTCTTTCACTGAAAATGCTCATGGCCCTTGATCTGAAGGGACCACGGGCAAGATTAGTCTGCCAGTGTTTTCTTCATCCCTCCTCTAACACTCCAAACACCCATCAGTAGCAACCAAGGAGGTGATACCAAGCTGCCCGCTGAGTGGCCTCAAAACTGCAAAGATGCTGAATATTTTCTACTGCACTGCTACAGTGAGCTTCAGACATGCAATACTGTGGGTTGTCAGATGATATATACCAATTGTTTCCAGTGCTCGGGATGGGATGTGAAGGAAGAAGCATTTTTTCAGTCACACAGGATGAATCTCACACATATGGAAATATGTAACCTATCACACCAGCAGCAGCAGTGCCCTGCAAACATAAATGGGAACATCATGTTCCACAGTGTTCCTGTGATAATAAGCATAGCAGTTGGGCATACAAAACGTCTCCTAAGAAATGTAAGGTGAAAAGGTGGTACTGGACGAAGTAACCACTCTCTCAGAATTGCTGTTTCCTACTTAAAAGACTTTCATTCCCAGAAACTGTCCTCTTGCTAGGTGACCTTCTTCGATGTTATCAAAGTACTTTTGTACTTCTAAGTAGGTCAAAACTTAGGGCCTCTCTTCTGTCAGTTTGAGAGAGAAAAACCCCAAAGTAACTTACCCCAAAATGAACTAAGAGAAGCAAGTATACAAGTTATTCACTTTGACTACTGCTACTGTAAATACCTCCAATGAAATTACTACACATCAACAGGTGCCACATGAGATGCAGCAGTGTCCACTCTGCATGGCACAATGCTAGGAGTAATCGGTTTGACACTGCAGCTTAACATTTTAAACAGCCTTCAGGATCTGCTCTCTTGCTACAAGACCAGAATAACTAGCTCTTCTATTCTTCTTCTGTAGATCTGCACTCTGTAGCTTCTCCTATCTAAAAGATAATTTGAAATCCAAGATCTTAGGTCCTGTCGGTAGATATCAAAGAGTTATTTTTCCTGAGAGCTGTAACCTAGCTTAATGGTAGCTATGCATTTAAATGTAAGTAAAGGAAAAAAGGGAATTCCAGATTATTTTTCTTTGTTAATAGGACGACACTTAAACCAATCACATGATCCTTCAGAGCTTGGCTTTGCTTTGGGTAGAATGATTGAGTGACTTTCCTGTTGTGATTGCAGATGTTCATTCTCATGGTCATCAATATTAGGAAAATGGAAGCTTACTTGGAGGCAGGGTGTTAAAGAGAGTGCAGATTTTTCATTTGGAGCAGAAGAAATTGTGATCATCTTTGATATCACTTTTTCTCATACAGCTTCTTTGATTTCAACGTTGGTATCAAAAGAAAGTGACCTGAACATATTAAAGACGATGCAATTTCCAGTATTCCCTCTTGCGTATGACTTAAAAATTAACAGCTAATTAATATCCAAACAGATCTTCTTTGGAGAGACCTGATCGGAATTCAATGCTACACATCACAAGCATTTCAGAGCACCAGAAGTAGTAATTCTCTTGCATCATTTCCAGTGCTTTCACACTGAAAAACTGTCTCTCTGTTTCACTGCAAAGCAGAGAGAATTTTTTTTCTACAGTTCTCAAAGGTAGAACATTTTCCATCAACATGAAAAAAAATGGTTTACTTCATGCAAACCACCCAATCCTAGTAAAAGAAAGATGGCAGCTCTCCTTCCATCATGTTTTGATAGGAAGTCAGAGAAGTAATACAAACTGACAGGTTTTTATGACTGACCTCCTGATACCTACTGGTGCATAAACATGCAGTTGTTAAAACTTATCACTAGGGCCAGGGTTATCCCCTCTTGACTAGGAGTCTGCCAAGTAGCAAATAAATAAGCTAAAAATAGAGTTCCAAAATAATGTGTTTTGTTTAGTCTATAAAATCATGCCCCAGAAAATCTCCAAACAGCAAAGTTGAGATCTCACAATTTTTTTTGTCTTTGCCCTCCGGATATTGCACATAACTCAGTAGGAGGGCCATCATAGGTGAGCTCTTCTGTTCCCCTCTGGGACCAAGCTTCTGCTAACAGAACACTACTTTTTATTTTATCCAGCCCTTTTGATTCACTTAAACTCACTCAACAAACATCAAGCAAATTCTTCCCTCCAAAAATTACGGTACTCTTTTGTATACAATTACTGCTGTACACCATTTAGAAATAAAAGTGGCATTTGAACAGTAAATATTCTGAGAACAGTTCAATCAAAGCAAGGTCCATGAAATTCAGGCAGAGAAAGCATATTCCACTTCTCAACTATTCAGTTTAATGCCTTGTTTTACCACCATACTGATGACAAATCTACAGGTAGTTGTCTGTAGTGCAATAGTCAATAGGAGTAGTGGCTGAATAATGTAAAAAAATTTTTTCTAGGAAATTACTGAGGTTACAAATCTGGTCTCAATTTCATTTGTTTCTGTATATTTCTGCAACCAAAGTTTAGTTCATGCAAATGTTTGTGAACAATGAATTTAGGGGCATTTTGCCAAGATGAATGCAATCATCAAAAGAAAAAATCATTTTCTGATTAAGTTAAATTTATTTCCAGCAGAGACAGAGGTAGCTCATAAAGAAAGACACTGCAGAATTAAGGATTAGGAAAAACAGCATGGTAGCCTACTACTGCAACTACTTAGTCTGCCACATTATGGGAGTTCTGCTGGGATTTCTCTTTGCTTTAAAAAAAACCTAGGAAATTAAGAATAAAGGTGACCAACCATAAAGCCAGGGCAGCAATGCTGAACAGAGACAGGAAATTTGTAACAGACAGTTCATGAACAATAAATGGTAAGATATAACACTTAGGTGAACAATTTCCAAGCAGCCACAAAATTTAAGATCTGCTTTTGAACAACTCGTGAATGTAAAACTTACAGGTATGCTGTCCAAAAAGAGTAGGGAGCCAGATGCAATGAGATTGGGTCAAATAAAGTACACCGTCATCCACACTCAC
Organism: Gallus gallus; assembly: GCF_016699485.2. Lineage (NCBI taxonomy): Eukaryota > Metazoa > Chordata > Aves > Galliformes > Phasianidae > Gallus > Gallus gallus. Next base: position 75,763,562 of record NC_052535.1, on the reverse strand, counting down.
CAAGAGCTTTTGATATAGAAGCTTTTCAGGCACACCCACATTAGCAAATTCCAATGAGAGCAAATCAGCTGATGGTGATGATCCATTGCCCACAACACACAGATTTTTGTGGGTGAGAGGGGAGAAGAGAAGGGTTTATTTTCAACAAGCTCACAGACCGAATACTAAAGAGCAGTAGGACGCTTTTGGGTGTGCTCCTGGAGTACTTCCTTCAGTTCAACTGGACACGAATCCAGCTCACAACTGCCGTGACTGCTTTGCAATGCGACCCAGTGTGCACTTAATTGGAGACATCCAGGTATTCTGCTTCACCAGTGGCAATCCAGTGCAAACTGCTAGCAGAGGGAATGACGCAGTCCCTATTATCCTTTTCAGAAGTTAAAAGGGAAAAATAGCACTCACTCCTGTGCTCATTTTCTGAGAAGAGAATTTCAGATTCACATCCTCAGGGGTTCGGGTGGAAAGCTGTGCCTGGGTGAGGCCCAGCTCTAGGGAAGTGCTGAGCTTTCACAACAAAACAGAAAATAATCCCCCCCTGCTAAAGACCACCCCACCATAAGCTTAACAGTGAGCTTAGCAAATCTGTTGTTAGAAACTATGCTCTGAGAGGCCTGGCTTTCGCATACACTTCATATGGAACCTCCCAGCTTGTTTGTCCTTGTTGGGGGGCCAGGCACCTAACTGTGGGAGGGCTAAATCTTACCCTTTTTTCCCACTTAACTGGCTCCAACTAACTGTGTCAGCTGGGTCAATCCACACATGAGAAATAATCACCAAAATAAGTAACCCAAGAGCTTTCAATTATGCAAGGAGTAATATTTCAACAGTTACACACCCAGCTCGTGAGAGAGACGTGAGGGCTAAGTCCTGAGGGCAATTCCACTAAAGCAACCCCAGCAACTTCACAGAATCTCGTCACACTCTGTGACAGAACCTGTGTGACAGAAATCAGAATTTGGCTTTTTGGGCGATTTTGAACCTGATATGACTAAGAGATGCTTGACAGGTGCTGTGTATGAGAGGGTCTCCTCCATGCTCTTCCAGAGGGACAGGAGAGAACATCTCTGATGGCTGAACTTTAGGAATCTCTTTGCCAAGTAGTTGCCATATGCCTAAAGGCATTAGTGAAACGGTTACATTTATTATCCTGAGACCGCTTGGCTCTGTTAGAATCCGAAATAAACCCCACATTTTTAATGGCCTGGTTTGTTTTTGCAGAAAGCTGAGTCCTGGTATATGAGCTGTCATATTGGATTCTATTTTACTCCTTTATTTTTACAAAGCATTGCATAAACAGGAACGGCTGGTGTTGATTTATAAACACCAGAGTTGTCTTGAGAGTTTAGATATTATTTTGCCAACATTTAAGCCTCATCATTTGCAAGCAATTGTTCCGTAGCAGAGTGGACAGTGGATCTGCTGCTGCCTGGAAAAGAAGCAATTTTCCAATAATAGCAATAATAACACAATTTTGAATAATACTCAAAAGAAGGATCTCACATGCATAGATTTATCTGCCCATTTACCTCTGTGTGTGTCTACTTTCAGTTGGAACTCCTGAAGAACAACACAACATTCAATACTTGAATCTTGTAAAATTGTTGTAGCTTGTAGCCAATAACCCAGCAAAGGTCTTGGACACTATAAAACCTGTGTGGTATCAGCACGTGCCAATACCTTACAGTTAGGAGTGGAACCAGTTGTTCAGCTTTGTGTTTAACTATCTCAACTGGGGGACATTTTTTCTCAGTTTTATTCACAATAAGATTATTGAGTTATCCAGACAACAGCCTCTTCCACTCTTTCCCTGACTTGTTCCTAATAGCGGGTCAAGCCAGGCACTGAAGAAAGCAGGAATTAAAAGACACTGTGTGATAATTCACTGAAGAATTTAATAGAAGCTAAAAGGTGCCCACTGAAGTCTCACAGACCAATTGAATTACTGCATCTCCAAGTTTCTAACTGGCAATGTTGAAGTTCTTTATGAAAGCCTGTTAAGTTTTAATAAAGGAAAACTGAAGGCTTGATTAATAAATCATTAAAAGATTGCAAACAAAGGGTAGAAATAACTGGCCAGCTTTCACAAAAAGAGAAATCTACCAACTGATCTCCCAAAGACCTGAGATGATAGGTGTGTTCTTTCAGGGCTTTGAAGAGAAGATGGAGAATAACATGAAAAAGTTTGCCAGGCACAGAGAGCCACTCTGGATAGTCAGTATTAATTCAAGGAGTTGTGAGAGCCTTGAAATACGAAACAATAAAACAGCAGAGGGTATTGATGAATGCAAAGTAATGCATGTGAGGGAAAACAATCCTAATTAGATCTAAACCACAACGGACCCTGGCTATTATCACTCGGCACAAAAATCTCGGAACCATTATGGATAATTCCATGGAAATATTGGCTTAATGATATGCAGTTATAAAAAGGCCAACCACATGCTTTCAGCTTGGAAAAGAGGCAACTAGAGATGGGTACAACTGAGGGTTACAAGACACAAAAGTTCTGGACTTTCTTGACTGTGAATGCTTTTCCAGTATAATAATCATCACTGTAACGAATAAATGGAAAAAAAAAAAAGTTAAAAAAAATCTAAGGACACCTAATAAAATTAGCACTCAGTAAGAAGTAATTTTTCATTCAGTGCACCAACTGCAGAACTCATTGCTGCCGAGCTCTGTAGAAGGCACAAGCATAAACAAATTTTAAAACATATCTCAGTGGAGGCAGAGTGCATTGGCAGTGCCTGAACACAGCGCTGCAGGTGCAACCTCCAGCTCAGGATGAGCTGATGCATCAGTAAAAAGTGGTTGGTTGTTTCCTTGTTTGTCCCATTTGTCTTTTCCCAAAGCATCTGTTGCTGGTGACAGGACAGCAGACATCTCTCTCCCCAGATCTTTTCTTCTGCAAATGAAGACTCCCAGTCCCAGTCTTCTGCTTAGAAAATACCAAATCCTATCATTCCCTCTGTTTTCTAGTTTAATAATAGTGTCTCATTCGCCATCAACTGTTTCTCTCTTCATATCTCTTTTGCTTTTGTTTCCTAATGGCACCAAACATAGATAGCACTGTTTCTTTTCTCATCTAACTCTACTCTCCCACCTGCCTTCATTAAACTTTCTCAAAGATTTATAACTTTGTCCAATGTAATGCCTTCCATAAAAATGTTAAAAGACAAAGGTTACTCCCCTGCCGAATTTCATATCCTTATTCCAAAACAATAGGATGGGGACAAAGGGAGGGGGGAGGGAAGCTACAGCTATTCAGAGCAAGGTTTGCCAGAGCTTTTCAGTGTGGTCAAAGCAAATATATTTTCCCCTTGCCTAATGCCTGGAAATGTTTGAATTGCTTTTGCTGAGATTTTCCAAAACAGATTTAACTAAGGAGAAGTCCAGCATGGAAAGCTCCAGCTCACAAAGATGCCAAATGGTTAAAGTCTGGCAAAGACTGCAAACAGTGCTGTGATGGAGAATGTCAAGAAATCTTAGTAAAATCTTCTATTACACCACCAAAGAGCACAAACAAGGTGCAAAATGTGATTATGGATGCTTCTGATACTGAAGGCACTCCATGCCCACAGCTCAGCCCCTGCCATGGCTCCGAGACCAAGACAGGAGGACAGGTCCTGGCAGCCTCACACAGAAGTCTACACACAGTCCTGTCCCAGAACCCTACCATGACATGGTGTATAGGAGCAGTAAGAATAAAAGACCATAGAATCATAGAATCCTTGTAGTTGGAAGGGACCTCTGAAGTCCATGTAGTCCAACTCCCCTGCAATGAACAGGGACACCACAGCTAGATCAGGTTGCCCAGGGCCTTATCCAGCCTCACCTTGAAAGTCTCCAGGACTGGGTAACCCGTTCCAGTGCTTCACCACTGTGACTTCAGAGTTTCCTGGCTTTTCCATGCTCGAAACAAATATTAAGTGCATAGAATTTGATCTCTTTTATGAATTATATTTAAGGAGATAAGTACAATCCCAAGCTATCTAACTTGTAGCTCTCTGGGAAGTAGCTCAAAGGTCTCCACTACTCTGTAGGTCAGAAGTTCTTTTCTTTTCCACAGATCAAGGACAGGTGATTAAGAAAACTTGTTTGATTTCTGCCTATAAACAGAATCAGAACATTCTTCTAGAGATTCAAAGGCTCCTCTACACTTCGCAAGGTCTGACCACGAGCTTAATGAAGAATTCTTGCACACATCCCTCACATCAGGAGCTGGGTTGTACCTGTCTGCATTAATTGCGCAGGGACTCCTTCAGCATGGCACAACTTATCTGCCATGCGTCAAAACACAAAGCCAAGCTATGTGCCATGTGTTTTTTCTCTGCGTGCATACAGAGCTTCTAAAGGAAAGTTCATGATGAACTTCACTGAATTTTAAAGGGAGAAAACACTGAAATCTTCAGGGGCTCACTACAAATGAACTAAGCATGGGGGTGACATGGGCTGCCATGAGGGGGCTCAGTGGAGAACTGCTCTGCAGTTTACGTAGGAGAAGTTACTGCAGGCCGGATAATGATGCTGAAATACAGTTGAAGAAAGTACTGCTCAGAGGAGATCGCTCCCCTCGCCCCACACTTCACAGACCTCCGCTTTCCTCCATGAACCAGTCAATATACTGACCTTTACAAATAGGCTTGCTCTGGGAATGTGCTGTCAAGTAGCTTCAGGTTTTTCAGCTGAAAAAAAGTTTTAAACTCAAGTAC